>NC_133026.1:103000000-103678750 GCF_048771995.1 Taeniopygia guttata
TTAATTGCTCACACTGATGCCATTAAATCCAGATGTTTGACAGGTCTCAATTAATGCAGTGTTTCTGCTATTGCTGATTTCCATCGGCATGCTTGTCTCTCATGCTGTAATGTGGACTCATGGTTGAGGAAGTAATTTATTTGATAAAACCAAAGAAAAGTTGCTCTACAGGGAGTGGGTTTCTCTGGGAAATCTACTGCTGAGCACCTGCCATCATCACTTAGCCCTCAAATAGATTATGTCAATGCTAATGTTTCAATTTTTGATTTCAGGTGTGATAGCTGACCTTCTGCTTGGGGCATAATGTACAGGCTGGCAGAGATGTGTACTCACTAAGAAGGGTGTTAACTCAGAAATTATTTTTCTTTGGATAGCCGAGGATGATCTATTTATCTAAGCATGAATGAGTATTAAATTGGTCTAGAATGCAATCTATAAATGTTATTGCTTGCTATCGCATATTGCTATTTATGTCACAATTTAAATTACATGCCACCAAGAAATTGTAGTGATGGCTGTATAATAACAACATCAATAAATACTTTTCTTCAATATATATAATATTGTATTATCCTATAAATTAAATATGATGGCACTTAAAATGTGATGGCACTACCTATTGCAACAATTCTGAAATGACAATTTAATATCAGTCACAAGTTTGTTTTCCTGCCTTATAGATCTCTTTAATAACTTTCATGATTTAGTTTTCATTCTCAGTTCTCATTCCCAAATGCTTTCCACAAGTGGCATTAATCAGGGTGGAAAGGAAAAGTGCATCTCACCCAAGGTAGCCCATCCAAACTTAGTGGTTTAATCTGGGGTCTGTCTTAGGCTGTGGAAATATCATCAAAAAAGAATATTTTTGACCAAATCCCTAAATGGTGAGGACAGGTTACCCTACTCTCACTTCTAGATGTGCCACTCTCTCCAGCTCTAGAGGAATCACTGGCATAGGGCTGAGATCAGGTGATTAATTTTTAACTTTTTTTTTTTTTTAATGAATGGGTGTATTTTAAATTACTGTTATTCAATTGCAAACTGCTTTTTTGTAAAGCAGAAATAAAAACCTTTGGCTAAGCACAGAACTTATTTTTGGTTGTGTGTGGCTTTCCAATATGACTTACAATATGTAATATTTTTATATACATATTGTTGAATTAATAAAGAACTACAACAGCACACAAATCCACCTGAAAGCAATTTGTCTTAGTAGGAGAAATTTGTCTTTCATTCCCTTTGGTTGTTCTCAAAACACAGTATCTCAAAACACAGTATCATTGTTTTACTCTGTGAATATTTTTTGGAGTAGAAATATCAGGAATACTAAATTTTTCCACAGTTGATCTGTCACGAACCACCAGTGCAAGTGGGGATCGTGATGGTTCGTTTTACCGATCTCAGAGTGCAAAAACAACACAGAAGGGGATTTTCAGTATCAATCAAAACAAATGCACCTTTTATTGAGTGCCCACAGCAAATGCGATAGAAGGATTAGAAAGGAGATAAAGGATAGAGAGAGAGAGAAAAAGAGGAGGGGGAATAGTTACCAATGGACGGGTGAAATCCTTGTGGTCCGGCCAATAGATCCATCTTGTCACATCAGCGAGAATCTCAAAGTCTCTGGTTAACTCAGGGGTCTTTTATAGTATGTAGAGGGAGCAGGTACAGGACAGTAGGACAGTGGAGAATAAGTCTGTTGAGAACAAGTACAGACAGTCCAGTTCCAAACAGGACAAATCAGTTCCAGCAGCGAGCAGGACCCATTGTTTTGGGACTGGTTACCATGGGAAATCAGTCTTAGTCCAGTGAACACATCTGCAGGTAACACTTGCCAGACATCCCCCTTCAGTCAGGCCAGTGCCCCTGGGTTAGAATTTTAATGGTCTCAGTCTCAGTCCTTGCAGGGGGCTTCAATCTCCATCCTTGATGGCGGTCATGAGGCAGATGAAGGATCTTCTGTTGGGGATCACCAAAGTTCTCTAAAGCAAGTGGTATATGGCCAAGAGGTGGGGAAATTTATGGGTTATTGTGATGAGTGGTGATCGTGAAGCAGGTGTAAGCGTATAGAGCAAGCCGCTTATTGCCAGTCTCTGCTTGAAGCAGTGTACCGTGACAGCACAGAACCACACCTGCAAACAATCACTTGGCAAGCATCCACCTCAACCAAGACAGAACTCCAGTCAGGGTCATCAGGGTCTTAGTCTCTGTCCTTGTGATGATTATGAGACAGATGAGGGAAACTTCAGACTGTCTCTTACACAGTCATATTTCTCCAAAGTTTTTTTAACCCATGTAAAGTAATATAAGGTTTGTACTGTAATATGTGGTGCACATTTGCAATCCCTGGTTTGTGATGTTAAACGACAGCATTTAGAAAGTATTCGTGTATCTTCTTTCTCCTCCTTGTGGTTTAAAAAAGGAGTTTTTCTTCATTGAGGTACCTCCCCAGTGTGTGTTTTTCCGCTTTTGATAGCAGGAAAGTGTTTGGTAGGTGTTTTACCTATGTACTTTCCCCTTGGCTTAAAAGACTCCATTTACCTACTATTCTTCTGCTTTCCATTCTCCTTCATTTTCAGGAGCTAAGGAGTGTGGACTAAGTGCTACCACTCCCAGGAGGGCCTCCTTGAACTGCTTGTGTCTGGCAGCAAATAATTTTTTCTACTCTCGTTTCACTTCATCCCAGTAGGGATGATTCTGTCCCTAGAAAAGGATTATCTAGCTTATGAAATTTATCCTGTAGCCAGACCTAACAGCAAGCGAATCACCTGTCCTGGATTATAAGGACAGGAGAAATGTGTTTGCAGAAGACGAGAGCTTTTGCCATTGCTTCAGCCTGTTATGTAACAGAATTTAGGGTTGCCTTTTTAAGGTAGAAAACAGATTTTAAGGAGAAACCCACATTTCCTGTTTAGCAAGAGAATATTTAGTTATAATACAGGAATAGCTGGACTTTAGCAGGATAAAAAGACTACCAGGTTTTCCTTAAAAATCCTTCCCCATAAAAGGCAATTAAGTCTACAGCAGTGTAAGTCTGGCAGTTTTCTGAAGTGCAATGAACTATTTCTTAACACACAATATTAATAGACCTAAGAACCTGCAATGCAGAGTACACTCTTCCAGTGACCTGTAATCATCCCTCTTTTAATTACTAAGATAAAATTATTCACAGTATTATCTTTTGCATTACTGCTATGCAGCCTCAGACTTATTACATACATTAAATGCATATCATAATATGCATTACATACGTAATGCATATTATGATATGCATTTATCATAATATTTGGGTTTGCAGACCAGTTTAGCTTACAGTAGGAAGTATTGCTAACAAATGTGTGATGTATTATTTGCTCTGAAAATTGCATAACGGGACAGAATATATTATTCAAACTAGTGCTCAAGTGGGATTGAAATGCTTCATAGGCCTTGGAATGGATCTGGAAGGTGCTGGGCAGGACATTGTGTTGGGGCGTGATGTTCACTCTGCTTGCATTTAGCATATTTCATTATTTTCTGTACTTTCATACTAGAAAAACTAAGGTATTCCAACATGTCATATCTCTATCTTGACAAATATATTCTGTACAAGAGTAACTTCATTATTAATATTTCATACTGGGATTTTTCTATTTGTTTCTTTTTTCTCTTTCCATTATAGAGTAGAACCCATGTTAAAATATACTAAAGGTATTGTGTATTGTTAATCAATAGAGAACAACTTACAATTTGGGGCAAAAAGCAAGGACACCTCTTCAGTCTGTGAAAAATTAATAGCTATTATAATTTTTGACCAACAATCCAGAAAAACTCATTTGTGCATAAGTAAAGGCATCCTAGTTTTTAAATTTTAACTTGTTATTTGTTTTGTTGGTATGCATTTTGGAACAATTCAAGCACAGATTATTTTGTAACCTCCTAAGTGGCAGAAAGGCAAGGAAAAAGGATTTATACATACTATATAATGTATACCTGTAATGTATACAGGTGTTTTATGTGTAGTGACCTATTTACATTGCAGTACCTAATCTTTTCTAATCATTCTCTTCTCTCTATTTTCCATTTTATCACAGTTTGGATAACAAATGTCACACTTCTCCAACATGCAACCAGGCAACATGCCTCCAACTATATTTAGCCATTTCACAAGTCCCAAGTTAAATACATACTTGGAGAATGTGCTTAAAAAAAATAAAATAAATAAAAAAGTGAAAATAATTACTGAGTAACAACAGGGAAAAAACGGAGTGAGAAATAAAAGTCACACAGAGCCTTTTCATATCAATGTTCTGTCATGTTACGGATTAAATGTATGACCTTTATTGTTTGGCTGCACCATTCCCACAGAAGAATCTGCTTTTAACTGTTTCATGCAGTTTATGGTAGTCTTTTATGGTTTTTAAAGAATTAATTTGACAGTTTGATAATATTTGTTTGCAAAGTAAAGCCTTCTAGCAATTGTAAATGTAAATTTTAAGTAAATTGTTATTGTTGTTTTGTCAGTGCTTTTGGAAAGCCACAAATACTTAAACGTACTGCTTTAACTTTGGGTAGATGTTTTGTAGACTTTGTATCAAGAATACATTCTTGACTGAATGCATACAGTCTTGATACATTGCATGTTTCTGAAAAAATCCTTCAGTTGAAATATCAGCTGTAATTCCTCGAGTTCTATCACTGTTCACTGACTTTTATTTTGCTTCTTAAATCATTTTCTCTACAGTAGTTCTACCTAAAGGGACTATTAAAATTCAGAGTCATTGAATCATGCAGAGCAAGAATGTTTATGCATGTGCTGTGCAAGTTAATAAGCAAGAAAGTTTATACAAGCAAAGACAGCCTTGTTTTATATGGATGAAGAGAGCTTTTTCAAAGCACAGCTCTTTTGTTTCCACTTCACAAAAGAGTGCATGTTGTGATTAATCAATTAAGAAAGTATTAGATAAAAATTTCTTTAAAAGAGCAGTTATTAATTAATAATGTTGTTCTGCAACTTCAAATTACTATGCAGTGGAAAATATAACCTGGAATACACAGTCAGTGAAAATAGAGCTGAGGGAGTGATACCATACTGCCATAGATTGAGGACTAAGAAAGCTATGGAGAGATAGGAAAGATTAAAAAAATAAAATTTCTTGCCTCATTAACATATTGGTTTATAACTTTTTGTCCTCAATAGGCACTCAACTGAGTGTTCATCTGAGAAGTGCATTGTTTGTCAAGTTTGATAGGTGGATTATACTAACATAATATAATAAAATGTTATGGGATTGGGAGAGACCTTAAAGATCATCAAGTCCCAACCCTCCCCTGCCATGGACAGAGACACTTTCACTAGAATTGTAGAATCAGAAAGGATCACAGAAAGACTTGGGTTGGAAGGGACTTTAACGATCATCTAGCTCCAAATCCCACATTGCCATGGGATGTCACCTGCTAGATGAAGTTGCCCCCCATCCACTCTGACCCTGAACACTTGGATGGAGTGTCCATAACTTTGGGAAACCTATTCTAGTGCCTCATTACCCTCACAAAAAAGATTTTTTCCCTAATATCTAAAATCAATTCCCTTTCTTTTAGTTTAAAACCATAACCCTTGTTTTATCACCATCTCCCCCTTTTTTATGCCTCCTTTAAGTACAGGAATGTCACAATAATGCATCCATGAAGCCTTCCCAGGCTGAACAGCTGCAAGTCTCTCAGTCTCTCTTCACAGGAGAGGTGCTCCAACCCTCTGATCATCTTTGTTACCCACCTCTAGACCCTCAACAACAAGCACACATCTTTGTTGTGCTGCGGACTCCAGGGCTGGATGCAATACTTCAGCTGGGGTCTCACAAGATTAGAGTAGAGGGGTAGAATCATCTCCCTCAGTTGCTGGCCATGCCGCTTTTGAAGCAGCCCAGGATGCAGTTTGTTTTCTGGGATGTGAGTGTACACTGTTGACTCATGTCCAGCTTTTCATCCACAAGAACCCCCAAGCCCTTTCCTGCAGAGTTGCTCTCAATGAGTTCTTCTCCCAGTCTGTGCTCATGTCTCAGATTGCCCTGACCCATAAGCAGGACCCTTCTCTTGGATTTTTTGAGCTTCGTGAGGTTCTTGTGGGCCCACTTCTCATGCTTGTCCAAGTGCTCCTGGATGGCATCCCAACCCTCCATTGTGCTAACCACAGCTTGGTGCTGGCTGCAAACCTGCTGAGGGTGCACTCAGTCCTGGTCTCTGTGTCACTGATGAAGGTATTGAAGAGCATCAGTCTCAGGACAGAGCCCTGAGGGACACCACTCGTCACCAGACTCCATTGGACATAGAGCCATTGGCCACATCTCCTTGGCTGCATCCATCCAGCCAGTTCCCTGTCCACTAAATAGTCCACCCTTCAAATACATGTCTCTCCAATCTGAAAATAAGGATGTCATGTGGCACTGTGTCAAAAGCCTTACAGAAGGCTAGGCAGGTGGCATCGATCAACCATTGCAGTCAATCCACCGCAGAGAAGGCCATCAGTTTTGTCAAGCACAATTTTCCCTTTAGTGAAGCCATGCTGGTTGATTTCAATTACCCCCTTTTCTTGCATGTGCTTTATCATTGCTTCCATGAGGATCTGCTCCATGATCTTCCCATGCACAGCAGCGACGTTCACTGGCCTGTGTTTCCCTGGGTCATTTTTTCTCTCCTTTTTAAAGACAAGAGTAATGTTTCCCTTTTTCCACTGACTGGAAACTTTGCCTAACCACCATGACTTTTCAAACTGGCTTGACAACAACATCAGCCAGTTCCTTCATGACCCTGGGATGCATATTGTTATGCCCCTTAGACTTGTAGATATTTTTATCTAGTACTCCTAAACCTTCTCTTCAAATACAGTGGGAAGGACTTTGCTCCCCGAAGCCCTACCTAGAGGTTCAGGGACTTAAGAGACATAGGAAACCTCATGCCAGTGAAGAATAAGGTAAAGAGTCCTCCAACTTCTCCATATCCATTGTCACCAGTTCTTCCTGCTCATTTATCAGGAGACACGGTCTCCTTGGCTTTTCTTTGTTAACCTGTGTATTATAGATTCCCTTGTTATTCTTTGCATCCCTTGCCAAGTCCATTCGATCTCTGCCTTAGCTTTCCTGATCCCATTTTTACACTTTTGGACCATATCCCTGTACTCTTCCCAGGTCACTTGCCCCTGCTTCCTCTGGCTGTGCATTACCTTCTTACTCAGTGTGAGCATCAGATCCTTGCTCAGAGATTTTGTTTTCCAGCCTGTCTTGCTTGAATTTTTACACATCAGGATGGAGACCTCTTGTGTTCCAAGAACATGTGGATAGAGAAAATTTTTGGAGTCAGTAAGTGTGTAAGGATGAAACAAGTAATGTTAGTTTAAATACAGAAATACAATTTAGGTGGCAGTTATTCAATATAGTGCTTGGAAACTTGGAGACTCATCTTTGCAAACTGTAAACATATTGGGGTAGCCCATTTCCTAAAGAAAATCAAAGATTCTAGATCTGAAAAAATGAGAAAACCACAGATCGTTACATAAAATGAGAATGGCAAGATCACAGCTAACATAATGTGGTCTGAACACTGATTGACATAAGCCCTTGTCAGGAGCATTTATAAATAGTCGGTCTCCAAGGTTTAGTGCTTTCATTGTCACTGAATGAAGAAAATTTGTTCCTACATAGCAATCCCTCTTTCTTAGGCCTTGTAAAAACCCTGTGCTGATATTCTGCTAAGGTATGAGTGTCTTTCCATGTCAGCACATTGTTTTTCCTACACTTGGATAGCTTAAGATCAAAGAGTAAGTGAAGGCCATGATAAATTTAGTGTGTATTTGATATTTCTTGAAAACAAGTGTATGTCAGAAAGAAGGAGAGTGTCTCTAAATATGTAAGAATTATGTGTATCTTAGTAATCTTAACATTTTCCCATTGTTTCTTAGAAAGGACCCTTGTGACAGTAGGTTACGTTAATCAGTTTGTTTCCAACTGAGAACTAGAAGAGTAAGGCTGAAAATGAAAGAAATAATTTTCAGAATTTACTTTAATTAAACACATTTTTTTAATGTGAGAATCACATTAAATTAGTGTATTTGTAGATGCCATCTGCATTAACTTCCAGGTTTGTTCTGGAAACCTATGAATTTTAAGTAGTCTGCCCCAGAAAAAAAAAATGTTCATTGCAATATATAAAAATAACTCTGGTTTAAATATTAAATGTGCAGTAAAAGGATTGAAGCCTAACTCACAGTGGGGTACTGGCACATTTTCTATCTAAAAAAACACTGGTACAATGGCATCATTATGAATCCAGAGATTATTTTTGTTAAATAATTATATTTGTAGTCAGGACCTTAAATTTGAACATTGAGAATTGTCATCTGGTTGCCCAGCTGCTGGAATGTCTTGCATCCTGCATAAGAAAAAATGCTGAGGTGCTAGAGTGTGTCCAAAGAGCAGCAAAGCTATGAAGGGTCTTATGAGGAGTGACTATGGGAAGTGGGCTTGTTTAACCTGGAGGAAAAGAGGGTCAGGGAAGACCTTTTTGCTCTCTACAGCTACCTGAAAGGAGGCTGTGCTGAGCTGAAGATTGGCCTCTTTTCCAAGGTAACAAGGGATAGGACAAGAGGAAAGAGCTTCAAATTGTGCCAAGGCCACTTTAGATTAGATTTTAGGAAAAAATTCTTCACCAGAAAGGTTGTTAAGCACTGTAACAGGGTCCTCAGGGAATGGTTGACTCTCCATCCCTGAAAGTGTTTATAAGATGTGTAAATATGGCACTTGGGGACATCGTTAACAGTTGGACTTGACAGTCTTTTCCAACCTAAATGATTCTAAGAGTCTATGATTCTTAAAACTGTGTTCTAAGTAACTTCTCCCATATAAAAGTGAGTGCCTGCATTAATAGTGTAGGGGGAGCAAACTCTCAGGGCAGAATCCTTATTCTGTCTTTATTAACACAAACATTCCTTAACTATATAAATCAAAGAGCTGTTCTACATTTCAAATCCTTTTAAACTATTAAAAGTCTCATTCTGATTCTAAGTTTTTGATGGTCACCTTATTCGCTGCTGCCATAGCTGAAGTCAAGCATGACCTAACTTCTGAGCCTTTCATGCATGCTTCAATAAATGTTAAATTTTACTCATTTAAGTGTTTTCTTGTATTATCTTACAATAGGTTTTCTACTGCAATTTACATGAGGAGCTGCTGCTAGATGAAGTATCTGTAAAATGTTTGGAGTGTTATATTTCATTCATGAATTTTACTCTTTACATTCCTCCTCAAAATTTACCTCTATCATAAAATACAGGTATAACATCTATCACATAAAACTTAGAGGGTTGCTCGGTTGCTCTTAAATCTGCAGTTTTTAAGGGGATTCATAAACTCTTTTTCTTCTGTGTCTTACCATTGTTGAGTCCAGAATTGACTGAATTCACTTGTTAGTAATGCCAATATTTTTCCAGGTTGTGTTTTGTCTTTCATTGAGTATCTTGTTCAGCTGCTACAGACTAAGAGCTTTGATGTTATGGGGAAGGACTGGGGTGGTGCTTTAAGAATCCTAAATAGTTCATATTGAATAGCTCTACAAAGTAATTTCTTCACTTTCCATCCTTTTCAGTGCTATTACACTGTCACCATTTCCTTCAGTTTAAGCATTCACCATTTTCAGGTGCACTCTCACCCTTGTTCAAATAGCAGCAATCATTTGACTACTCATTGAAGTTTCAAGAGTGGAGCTTTGAGTAGGGAGTTGAGGCAGTACAAGTCCAGTGCAGATGTGGAAAGGCAGGGAGTCAGATCAGCTTAGTTCCCCTTGACTCCTCCATAGGTGGCTGCTGCTACAAATGTGGAAAAATAACTCCCACATGCAAGCAGTTACTGACTCCCTTCTTCTGGTGCATGGCTTTGGATGCAGACTTTTGGAAAACCACTAGACAGAGTCAATTCAGCTGTCATTTTCCCTTATATAATGATTATTTGAGACAATTTTATTTGTTGTAGATCAAGGTTGAAGTCTGCAAACCTAGGAGGAAATTTTCTGTCCAAATCCCTCAGCCACAGCCTGTTTTTTTGTCTTTTTTGTAAGGCTGGCTGACTTAGGGAAGAGCGGTGAAAACTGTTCAGTACCTATCCACTGAAGCCTGAGTTAGATGTTGCTTGTGATCTTATAATTTATGAAAAAGGCCATCTGGTCTTTACATGTTCAATCTTGTCTCCCTTCACCCTGCCTTATCTCTAATATAATAGGATTTAAATTTTTCATTGTAGAATGGAAAAAAGTCTGGCCATGAGACAATACAGTAGTCACTGCTCCCCTTGTCCATGTAGTTGTACTATTGACCTGGCACTAATGAAATAAATTAAAACTGAAATGAGAAACACTTTGAGAAATATGCAGGAAAACCTTTTAAATACTATGAATGATTTTGTGCTTGCTTTTGAGGTGCTTAACCAGTATAGGTGTCAGAAGTGGTAGAGAAGAAAAACTAAGGAAGCAAAACAAAATTATTGGGTAAAGTATTCTGGTTTCAAAACATGGAACTGAAAACCTCTCTAATTTCTTTTTCTTTTGGTTTGGAATTAAAGACAAAAATATTTTATATAAATTACAAATTCTGCGAGAATTTAAAAATACTCTGATGTCTAATTTTTTAATGTTACTTCCTCTGCTCTTTACATATGCATTTCTTTTCTACTTCTAAATAATAATAAAAAAGGGTCCTGTGTGATAAAAGAAATAGACTGAATATTAAGCTAATTGAGCCTCATATCTGGTACTCATAAGCTATGATATGAGAAGCTGTGCTGGGACTCAGGGGATGTATCCCATCTCCCCATTACCCTTGCTATCTGAAAATCAGGGCTATCTTAGCAGATCTACCCAGACCTCATGTGTGGTGGCTGACCTCTGCTTCCTCCATTCACACCTGTGGTAGGTCCTTTGTCCTGGTATGTCCAGCCCAGATGGAAATTAGTATTGCGTGGGGCTGAAGCTCAGCTTGCAGGAGAAGGAGCACTTAACAGCATCCTCTTGTCTGCTCTGATCTTGTTGGTCTGAATCAGCTCTGGTAGAGTCAGCTTGCCCTTGCTCAGCAAGTAACATCAAAGTGAAACACTTGGAGTGTGACTCAAGGAAACACCCCAGAAGAGCCCTGGTAAGTGCTCTTATAGGGCACTGACATCATGTCCTGACGAAAATGAATATTGTGCTCCCCCACCTGCACCAAGGAATGCACAAGGCAAAAAGAAAGCATCCTCAGACCCAAAGACTTCTGAAAAGCATGTGTGCTCCCCTGGCAATAAAAGTCACTGATTGTGTCTATGACACAGCACTGTCACTTGTCCTTGAAGTATACAAAAGTAAACTGCTCTTAAGTTTAATCATAGAATCATAGAATGTTTTGGGTTGGAAGGTATCTTGAAGATCATCTAGTTCCACCCCACCTGCCATGGGCAGAAACATCTTCTGCTGGATCAAAGCTGCTGCCAAATTAGAGGCAGCATTTTTTTCTCTGAAGGGTCTTCGCAACATTTTTTCTGCTACATACACAGTGTAATCGTTTCTTGTGGCATTTTTTCCTTTGGGCCAGGGCACATTCCTACTAATCAGCAGTGCAGGTGGTATGTCCTGTCTGTAGCTCTAAATTTTAATAAATAACTCATCTCTTTATTTCCTCTTGTTCTCATTATGAAAACGAATTGGATTTCTTTCCATCAAGTCCTATAAACATAAAACTGTAGACAAATTTAATTTCATTTAGAAAAATACATAGCACAAGAACATGATATGATGAAGTTCTGAATTTCTTCCCTCCCTTATTCCTAAACCCTGACATATCTTCTTGTCCTCTGATATGATATTTAAGTTATCCATTTTGGAGGGATCAGCCTAGTATTTTTAATAGTCACTGTTTCTTGAACATATGCCCCTTATCATCACTTTGATACATATTTTTCATTTCTTTACTTTTTATGTTAGGACTGTTATTTTCCCTGTTTATCTCTGTATGTTACCACAGCTAAGAAATAAATAAAAAATGTTTTATCAGCTTAGTGCTGATATGTTTAAGGATCTTTAAGATGGTAATCTGTATTGAGAGCTACAACAATGCACAGATTAATATCTCTGCTGCATATTCTGTCCTATGGGAACATTAGAGCAAAATGCTTTTGTTCTTACGGACAAAATATGTTTTTTTGGAGAGTCATATTTTTCCTTAAGTTCTGGTGAACTGCACCTTATTCCCCAAGCTGCTGTTGATGTGAATGGGAGCAAATTTTTTATTACCTGTGTTAGTGTCATTTTCATACTGAACCAATGTATCTCTGCAGTTATGCATTTCCAGAAACCTCATAGCTTTCTACAGAAATGTACTATAGAGAACATATTACAGAATGTACTACAAAGTTTGTCAAGGGCAAACCACTTTCTTGCATTATTTTTTTTTTCTTCCTGCAGTAGCTGATACAGCTTTTATTCTCTTCAAATAGTGCATCTTAATTCTCCCACAGGGTTTATTTTTTATCATTTTGACATCCAGAGTTTAATGTCCCAGTTAGGGTCAGGTGCTTGGAGGTGAGAAACATTCATAATTTTTCACCTGTGTAACAGTTCTGAATTTGCAAGTCCTTTCCAGAAAGCTTATAGCAGTATATATTCTCATGAGTGTTGTATACATATGTTATAGATGGTAGTGAAAGAGTTTGTTGTTTCTAAGGGTATTCTAATGTTCTCAAGTTGTATTTATATGCAGGATTTGTTTTGCATATCAGACAAAAAAAATCCTTATTTTGATGTTTGAAATCTTCACTAGGAATTCTTTTTTAAAAATAAGCATTTTATAGACTACTTAATCAATCTTATGTAAAGAATAAACAATTTGATCTTGTCTTCACTGTACTGCAGTTTTTCTTATACACACGAAATTTCAACCAATAATACTGGTAGGTTGTTGAGGTTTTCTAATAGGAAATAAGATGAGGAAACTTCTGGGTGTGCTATTTTAGCAGTGTCTTCATTATAAGATGAAAAATATTGATGAATGAGTGAACAAAGATTTGATTAGATAGTTGCGATGGAACAAAACTGACAGAATTGTGTGTTCTGCTTTGGTTGTGGGCTGTTCTATCAGCAATTGAACAACAAATCTGAGAAGGGACAGAATTAAATCTTAGAAAAATAATTTGCGATAAATTGTGTAGTGTTAGTTGGTTTTCAGTCCCTGATAATTTTCTGCCTGATGGAAGTCAATCAACTAGTTTTCTGTTTTCCAAGGCTTTTTAAACATATGAGCCTTGGATGCTTACTACATAGACAAGTCCAAGGAAGTCTAGAAAAGAATACTGGTTTTAAAATACCTTCTTGTCAGGAGGCTATTTACTATAGGAAGGACTGTACTCTCCTGATAAAGATTTGAAGCACGGAGCACCACTGAAAACCATGAGTTTAAATGACAAGGAAAACCAGAAAATTAAAAATATGCTGGTTATTTATTTGTTTTAATTCGTTTGCTTTGCTGTGTGATTGTTTACTCTTTTTTTATGCCTTTCTTCTATTGGAACACTCTGAATCATACTTCATGTTCTGGAAAGTTCTGCTGCTTGATAATAAATTACTCAAGGAAATACTTGGACCCTTGCCAAGCTTCTTCTGCTTGGAGGTAAAATAGATTATTAGAATCAATGATCACTTTAATGATCTTGTGTTTATTAGCAAAGAGGATACAGAAAGCATATTTTTCTGAATGCAGGGAGAACAAACAGCAGGCAATTTCCTTGCCAGAAATGCCATTGCAGCCTTTTCACCCTGTCCTCTGTACCATGGGTTTATTTCTTTAGCCTCTGTGTGAGGACACTTGTGCAGTCACACTTCTCCTCTGTTTTCCTGTTGTCTGACCTAACCTGTGGCTTTTGGTTGCTGGTGAATTTTGAAGGTATGGTTTCATGGTATGAGGTGTTCTGTAATAGAGAAGTTAAAGGGACTTCTGAGCACTTCATGCAGATATAGCCGTTCTATTGCAACAGGAACTTGACTTTACTGTGGCAATCTGAGAGGAATAGAGTGGGTATAGTTGTGTTTAATGACATTGAATGGTTCAGTCCGATGGAAATGGAGCTTGACATTGCTAAGAATATAACAACAGCAGCATCTTATCAGCTTAGAAGTCCATTTAGCTGCCTATGCCACATCCTCTCCGCAGTCATGAGTAATAGCAGCTACCACAACAAAAATATAGGTCTATGGCAAAACATGCAATGAGAGATATTGCTCCAAAATCATGGGACGTTACAAATCATGACACCTCTACAACAGAATATCCACAACTTCTATGTGCAACCTGTTCCACAGTCTCACCACCCTCATCATAAAAAAAGTCTTCCTCATGTCCAATTGAGATCTACCATCTTTCGGTTTTAAACTGTTGCCCTTTGTCCAGTCACTACAGGTACTGCTGAACCACCTCAATTCCCTCAGCAGTTCTTCATAGAGGAGGTCAAAATTGGCTGTTTCAGGAGAGTCTGTGCTTAGCTGTAGATTGTCTTTAATATGTGTCAGCATTTTTTAACATATGCGAATTAGCCCTCAGATATCCTTAGAGTTCCTTCTTGCTTTTGTCTAGGGAGAAATGTTGTTTCATGTAATTTCTAGTGAAGTTGCAGTTTCCTTTAAGTGTAGGACATCCACTTATGTGAAAAGTGTCTCAGGATTTCTTTCTGCTATTCTCTTCTGTCTTTAGTTTTTGCTTTTTCCATATTTGGCTCCCAGTACTGTAACACCTGTGCTTTCTATTCCCTGCAATTTTTCTGTCAACTGAAATGTGACCATATCTTAATTTCCTTGTGCAATACAAAACACATATGTATACCTTCTTTCGAAAAAAAAAAAAAATATTTCTTGCACGAGTCACTAAGCTGCCTAAAATGAGACCATCAGAGGACAATCCAAGGGGTGCTTACTTATTTCTTTAATTTTCTCATTTGATCAGTAAGCTCAATAAAATAGTATTTCTGATTCATCCCAAGTTCAAATTCATCACTTTATTCTCAGACATAAGGGTTTCAAATTGTTAGTTGTTTTGATGAAGGGCATGTAATTTATAAATTCAAAAAAGAACAAAATTCTTAGTAGCAAATACCTACAAAATGTAACCTAAGAGAGAACAGAAAAAATAATTGAAACTGAGAAACACTCAAATGTTTTAAAACATCCCTTGTGAAATGTTAAAATGTCTCAAAGAAGGTTCTTGAATTTAGGGATAAGAGTTTGAGTCTCTGTTCTGTGCTATTTCTAGTGAATATCAGGTAGGTATTTGCAGCAAAACCCTCTTATAGTATTGAGCTATTGCAATTTATATTTAATTCCTACAGAAATTTTAAATTGGTATGAGCCTGCAGTCTGATTTAAAAGAAGTTTTGACTCTCCCTTTACTGTGCTTTTTAAGAGTCCCTAAAGTAAAGCTGGAAGGTCAAA
Organism: Taeniopygia guttata; assembly: GCF_048771995.1. NCBI lineage: Eukaryota > Metazoa > Chordata > Aves > Passeriformes > Estrildidae > Taeniopygia > Taeniopygia guttata. The sequence goes on from NC_133026.1 coordinate 103,015,469, forward strand.
ATATATATTTGTGGGTTGAAGGTGAAGCATAGCTATGGTTCCATCTATGAGGCTACAGAAAAAAGCATTTTGGTGCATTAGGTGATGATACAACTTGTGTTTCCTTACAGAAACAAAAGACTTGTGTAGCCTTAGGTTAAAATCAGGTGTTCATGAAGGCAGAGAAGTGGGAGAACTTCCCAGAGATGTGGGAGAACTAAACAAGTTCCATGTCTCACTCTTTCCCCTCATGCTCCCTGCATTTTTAAGAAATTCAAGTAGGTTCACTAAATAATTACTCTCTTAATTTGCAGAAAAAGCAAATGGCTTGAAAAGGCTTTGAAAGTATTAAATAGCTTATTTTTTCCCTTTGGAGGAGGCTCCAAGTCTTCTATTTTACTCATTTAATCTGTCATCCCCTTGCACCGAAGGGCAAAGTGTCATTTCTGTGTGCTTCAGTAATTTTGTACAGCACACAGCAAACAAATATCAAGTGACTGAAGCCAAAGTAGATTTTGTGCAGGAAGCTATGTTACCTTTTCTTGCCATACATTTTTAATAGACATTTTCTCAATTGTAAGATGGTAAGTAGAATTCTGCCCTGAAATTTATAAATGTGTTTAATTGATACAAATTCTAGGTGAAAACATGTTCTCAGAATACAGTGGTTTTTCATCATATTGCAGACAGTGGGTTCATAAATCTCTGGATGCCATGAATGAGCTCAGTAGCAAATTAAAACAATCTCCCATTTTACTTCTAGAAAACAGGATTTTAGCTAATAATATCAGTAGTCAGTTGTTGTTTTAGAGCCTCGTACTATCCAGTATAATGATGGAAGATATCAAAAAATAGCTTATAATTCACTCTTATTACTTAGCAATTTTAAATTTAACTCAATAAGATAGTCCAGTATCTTGGTTATTTTAGAGCATTAAGCCAGAGCTCTGAATCTGAGCTGAATAAGCCGTATTAACTGATGATGTTTCTGATAAGGAAAATGCTATGCTTTTTGACTAGAAGCTAAAAAACATTTCCAAGGAAATAACAGAACGCTACAACATCCGGACTAGTTCTTGGGAGATTCACAATTCTAAAATGATAGAGGTTTTTCTTGAACTGGCATAACCACTGGTCATACCAAAATTAAAAGTGAAAGACGTAAATTAATTTAAGAGAAGGAAATGACAATAATTGAAAAGTACAAACTATATATATCTTACTACACCAAAAATATAAAAAAGTTTTCTGAGAAAGTCTAGTATCATTTAGATTACATAGTCCCTATTAAATAGTGCCAGACTGTCTTCTCCTGGCTCAAAAACATGACAGCCTTTTATTGATCCAGTGTCATATTCTGATGAGCAAAATGCATCTCTGCTATGTCCTATACATCTAAATTTGAAATCAGAAGAGAAATTGTACATTGCTATTACAATTCCTAACCTGTATACATAATTGAGCTTATGCTTCTAAATAACTGCTGTACTTAGGCAGAGTTAGAAAGTGAGCAAAACCACTTCTGGAGATGCATTTTTGGCAGCTGTTAACATTTACGGTGAGTTGATTTAAGATTGGGTTTGGCCTACTCTGAAGAACTAAAGCAGTTTTACAATTTAGAAAGAAATTTAGCTTCTGTTGTTTGAATTCTGGACTAGTAGCTTTTTAAGATTATCTACTGTTTAAAAAATAAAATTGCATAGTTATGGCCAAATTTCATTACATTAGCTGATAATTTATCCAAACACTAATGTAAATACCAAGAGCAAATACAATTCAAAGAAACTTAAATTTGCATGTTGTACAGTCAAGACTTAATCATCTTGGTGCCTAAAAGCTTGCCTCTAGTTACTTTTACTGGGGAAACATCTGATGTACATGATCTTTAATTAGTAGTATTCCTAAGCCATTTTTGCAGCTCTCAGCACTATTGTACCACTGCAGACTTCTGATGTAATTGCAGGCTTTAGAATACACCATGATGTCCCTGTAAAAAGGTTTCCCCACCTGCTTTTCCAGCTGTAACATTTTCATGGTTTTGTGAGCTACTAGTTTAATTTTCTGCAGCAGCCTTTTCACATTTGTCTTCTCAAATAAACTTTTCTGCTTTTAAGGTTGATTTATTTTCACTCCATTCCACTGTATTTTTAAGTGTCCTGGTTAGAGATGTCAGCCTAGCAGAAGCTTTCACTTCACCTTTGATTTTGTGTTTATAGTACTTGCCACCTTAATTCGGCCTAGAAGAAATTAATTCAAGTTTATAAATACTGAAATGGCCTTTGCTGTCCATTCCCGTTGTAGGAAGTTCTGCCAATAAGGGAGTAATTCTGCTGCAGATGAAGCATGAGCTATTGAGAGCTTACTGTTCATTTGCTTCAGTGAAAAAAGAAAACAACCTGATGTTTTCAAGATACTTTTTGAGGTGGACAATCCAGGAAGCATAGACATTCAAAGCAGCAGTTTTAAAATAAAAAGTCACCAGCAAACATTTGATGACCAAACAAAAGGCAGATACACCCTAAGTACTCACCAGAAATTAAAATGAAAGCATAAAAATGGCCTCATGAGAATATTTGCATAAAAATGGCACAATTAAAAATTATCAGAATTTCTGTTACTATGTTACCAAAGTCTAAACATTATTTTAATGCTTTGTAGATATACATTCATGGCATATATCTGGACAAGCAGCATTTAACATCAAAGTTTAGTCAAAAACAATGAAATTCTATTAGTCTAGCAATGTGTAGTGATAAATACTGTACTTGTTAGATGAGTTGGCTGTGTTTCAATTAACATAAAGAACTAAATGCATAAAAGATGCTTCTGAATTCTCCATTTTAGAGTGGGTAGTGCCTAACAAAAGAAGAAAGAAGAGACATAAATTGATGCTGATGTAAGCAGAGGATGCAATAGGTCATCTTGAAATATGTTGATGGGCTAAAAACAGTCATTGGGGGGATAGAAATGGATGTAAAATAGTACAAGTTGCAGGATGCTATTTTGCAGAAATGAAGCAGAAGCATCAGTGTCAAAAGGCACACCCACGCATAAAATGTCTCCAGCTTCTGCACTTAAAATGTCTAAACTGCAAATTTATGGAATGACATAATTTTGATTCCGTGAAACTACTGTAATAACTGTTCACTGGATCACTGATGGGTGGACTTGACATAGGGTTGTAAGTTGTTTTATAGTTAAAAATGCATTTTGTGGCTCTCTGTACATTAATCTATAGGGTCCATATTACTTTCCTGTGAAATCTTGCAATTTGCATGCTCCCTTCTTTTGAGACAGAGTTTGATGTGTGAAAATTTAGTGGGAAAGAGGAAACATAAGCATTTGATAAGCTTGGCTCTTCTGTCAGCTCTTCACAGCACTGTAAGCAAGCTTAGTAGCCTATCACATGGTGCACAATGTTTTCACCTCCAAAGTGAAAACCAGTGTCAGCTTAGAAGACTTGTGATGACGAGGAGAGAGCAGAGAGCCTGCTCTCAGAGGCTTGGGAGCAGGCTCTTCTTTCCTCACCAGCATGAGGATTTAATAGAGCAATTTCATGACTGGCAGAGAAAACCTGATGGCACACTCGCTCCTCTCCGACAGAGCAGCTTGGGCAGGATATGCGTAGGGGTTTATTTTAAGTAACTAAAGAAAAGCTTCAGAAAAATTACAAATATTAACCAACAGCCTAACCAACTGCTTCCTTGTCGAGAATACTTCTGTGTATTTCCAGTTTAAATGCAGCTTACCTCTGTGAAGTGAAATGATATGGCACCAGTGCTTTTGTGATACAGCATTGCTGACAGTCACCTGACTTGGCCAGGCCAGTGAGAGCCAGTGAGCCTCTTGCTGGCCTCTTTCTTTCTTTCTTCTTCTTTCTTTCTTTCTTTCTTTCTTTCTTTCTTTCTTTCTTTCTTTCTTTCTTTCTTTCTTTCTTTCTTTCTTTCTTTCTTTCTTTCTTTCTTTCTTTCTTTCTTTCTTTCTTTCTTTCTTTCTTTCTTTCTTTCTTTCTTTCTTTCTTTCTTTCTTTCTTTCTTTCTTTCTTTCTTTCTTTCTTTCTTTCTTTCTTTCTTTCTTTCTTTCTTTCTTTCTTTCTTTCTTTCTTTCTTTCTTTCTTTCTTTTTCTTTCTTTCTTTCTTTCTTTCTTTCTTTCTTTCTTTCTTTCTTTCTTTCTTTCTTTCTTTCTTTTCTTTCTTTCTTTCTTTCTTTCTTTCTTTCTTTCTTTCTTTCTTTCTTTCTTTCTCTCTTTCTTTCTTTCTTTCTTCCTTTCTTCCTTCCTTTCTTTCTTTCTTTCTTTCTTTCTTTCTTTCTTTCTTTCTTTCTTTCTTTCTTTCTTTCTTTCTTTCTTTCTTTCTTTCTTTCTTTCTTTCTTTCTTTCTTTCTTTCTTTTTCTTTCTTTCTTTCTTTCTTTTCTTTCTTTCTTTCTTTCTTTCTTTCTTTTTTTCTTTCTTTCTTTCTTTCTTTTCTTTCTTTCTTTCTTTCTTTCTTTCTTCCTTTCTTCCTTTCTTCCTTTCTTCCTTTCTTCCTTTCTTTCTTCCTTTCTCTTTCTTTCCTTCTTTCTTTCTTTCTTTCTTTTTCTTTCTTTCTTTCTTTCTTTCTTTCTTTCTTTCTTTCTTTCTTTCTTTCTTTCTTTCTTTCTTTCTTTCTTTCTTTCTTTCTTTCTTTCTTTCTTTCTTTCTTTCTTTCTTTCTTTCTTTTGATGAAAAGCTGAGACAGTTGGGCCTATTTAACCTTGAGAAACCTGATGGGTACCTCTTTAATGTATTCAAGTGTCTGAAGAGGGAGTGCCAAGGAGATGGAGCCTGGTGCTTCTCGGTGGTCCCAAGCAATAGGACAAGAGGCAGCAGACAGAAACAGACGCACAGGAAGTTCCACCAGAACATGATGAAAAGCTTCTTTGCTCTATGGGTGACCACACACACAGGTTGCCCAAAGAGATGAGAAATCTCCCTTGCTGGAGATACTCAAGAACTGTCTGGATGCAATTCTATGTGATGCACTCAGGGATGGCCCTGCTTGAGCAGGGATGTTGGAACTCGACCCACTGTGGTACCTTCTGACCTGATCCATTCTGTGATTCTTCCCCTCCCAGATTACAAAAGTGTTGTGTGGGGGTGAGGCTGAGTTCTGCTTTGTCTTCCTGATTTCCTGAGGTGAGAAATTTCTTCACTTATGCCATAAACACCTTGTGAGAAATAGTCATTATTACTGATGGGAACTGCCTCCTCCTACCTGTCATATTTGTTGGAAATGTGCTTCATGGTCTATACAGGGCTGAACTGAGTAGCTTTATATGAGAGTGGAAAGATGCCCAAAGCAGTTTTCTGTCCACAATCCCACAGACTGCCCACTGGAGCTTGGTATGGGTAAATGTAAACCTTGTTCCAGGAGGATGTAAAGTTGTCAGGTGTTGTCACACATTTCAGCCAGCATATTGTGGAGGTAAGGCAATAGTAGGTCCATCTCTCCATTGAGACCTAAGACAGTAACACTTTTAACACAACCCAAATCAAGACTTCAGTTCTTGGAATAAATGACAGTAATTTTTATTGGTGGATTTTATTTAAGGATCAACAAAGAGCGTCTAGTAGTTTTAAGTGGAAAACATTTCCTCCCTTGTCCACTCCTCTTTATTATTACTTGGATCAAATCACATGTACTAGCTTCAGTACAAGCATGTTTAAAGGTTTCAGTTAACTAAGTTACAGGAAACATTTCCAGAGTAATCTAAGAAGTTTTAAAACCTGAACTTTTTGTCTGATATTAAAATGTATATTCTGTCTTGGTATACTAGGCAATGAATTTGTTTTCTTGGATAAAAAAAAATATATTAAAAATCTTATCAGAAGAGAAGGGCAAAGGGTGATTTCAAATGTGTCTATAGTTTTCCTGCCATTTTCCAATGCCACAAAACCTTCAATAAAGAATTACTGTCTCTTTTCAAGTGCATTTCTGGGACATGGCTAAACCTGCAAAACATATGTTGTACTTATTTAGCTCAGTTATGATCAGATTTTAAAATCTTAATATACTGAGACCAGGTGGTTGTTCCAAATTGCTCCCAGTCAATATTTTGTGGGTTTAATTTGGAAATGCCACAGGGATTCATCCTACTCTTGTATTATTTCTGATCTATCACAGTGTTTGCTAGTGGGTGGCTGTCATTTGTTGACATGACATGTTTGTTTTATATGGGTCTGCTGATGTTATGCAACTTCATTTAGACAGTTACATTGTCAAAAGAGAAGTGACAAAAGACCTCTGAGAAATATTTATTAGGAGTTTTTCATTATCATAAAAAATGTTTCTGTTGCTTTTCTTTGTTATCCTCTAATGATTTTGCATCATAGAATTCAGGTACATATTTGCCTGTATCACTTTGCTTAAGTACCAAAGTAATTGAGGTTTGAAGTTAACATTAATCAATAGCTAGTCTTTACAGGTAGTGCAGTATCTGCTTACACTTTTAATGAGAATGGATGTAAAATCATTAATATTGCAATAGTAAAAAATGTTCAGTTTGCCATGTCGACCTTGCATAAGCAAAGCCCAAAAAATTTGAGACAGAAATTTTGATGATGGAATTCTCTTCCTGAATGCTATTTGGCTGTAGGGAGTTAAAGCAAGATCAGCTTTCCACAGAACAATAGATAGCTGTGGTAAAAATAGCTGGTCACTGAGTTACTCAAAAGCTGTTCCTGGAATAGTGCAATGAACAGGTAGTGCAAAGAATGAATTTTCCCACACCTGAGGGTTGCTGAATTCCAGAACTGTACACACAGAGATAACTTCCATCTCTGTGTTTGTTAATAAGCTGTGCACATATGAAAAACATGGAATGGGAATGAAGTAGTGCAAATGTCAATCCTTGAAACACTCCAAGCACATATACACCTCTATTCTGCATGGAATATATATGTACTCTGTTGTTGGACACTCATATATTTGCACATGGACCAGATGTTTGAACCTATGTGGCCAATATATTTATTATCTAGACATGCAACTGCAGTTTGAAAATATATTTTGCATAACTTTCCAAAGGATGACCTAGACTTTGACATATGACAGCACCTAGTTTGTTGACTTTCAGTAATGACTTCATATTGCTATTCCAGTCATCAAGATACACACTGCATTCATTTTTGTACTCCAGTAATTTCAGGTGCGATATGATGTTTGTTCAGCTGTGCTTGCCATCTTTAAAGTACATTAATGTACTCTGAGAAGGCAAAGTGACTGGCACAGAAATGAATAATTGCAGTAATGACTCATTATTCTTGTTTATTTTGGGGGATATTTTAATTAACTGTTCAGTAAATGGCTACTTCCTATACATAGCTGCCATGTATATTAATTCCTGAGGTAGGACACATTTGATTTAATACTGAACCTTTCATATCACCTAGAAATAGTGTTGACTCCTATCCATACCTGTTCTGTAACCATATGCCAATGCACTGCTACTCCCACTGCTACCAGGCTCTGGCAGGTCCTAGAGCAACATTAAGAGTTCTGTGGAAGACAGTGCAGATTGAAATTATCCCATTATGTGAATTAGGAATGATGCCATCTTCCCTTTCTACTCCTGCAACTTGCATTCAACTTCAGTTCAGGAGCCAACACCAATTTCCTCCAAATCTATAGCAAAATAGATCCTTTCTGGGTGAGAATCAGTAATGGTGTTAACTTGCCTGTGTGAAATAAGAATGCTGTTGAAAAAGTGGATTGGCAAAGAATTGCAGTGGTTACATATAAGCAGAAATCTTATTCTGGACAGTAGAGAAATAAGATAAAATGGCAGTGGCTATTAGTGCCTGGCCACTGGGCTGGAAATATACTGAAACCTAAGGTGTTTATCAAGTATTCGCCTGTCAAAGGAAAAGGGTCATGGATGAGTCTGTCACTCTTAAGAGCTAAAAGGTATTTCAGTTCAATTGCATGAACTATGTTTAGCCATGACTGATGAGTCAATACACAAGATGTCATAATGAAAATCAACATGAAAGAAGAGTTCATCTTATTTTCTTGCTAGTTTGTAATGTTTTTGATCATTCTCTATATGTCTATTGATTTCATGGCATGAATTTCCAAAATGCTTTCCTTCTTCCTGCTCTTCTTGGGGTTCATGGAGGATATGGCTTTATCATTTGCATAAAAAGGAATAGGAGGTTTTCATCTTTACTTTTATCTGACATGAAGCATTAAACTACAAGTCTTCAAGATTCTCAGATCTTTTTTAGTCCATTTGAACTAGAAACCTCTTTTTTGGTGATCTGAAGATAAGTAAAGTTTGGTAAATGAAGACATACAGGTTGAACAACATTTTTCTTCTGCCTGTATTTTTGTACTAGACGTTTTGATTTATTTGCAGTTTTGGAAGGATTTTGCGTAGAATCTTTAAGAAAGGGGAAAGAGATGGAACTGGAGGGTTTCAGCTGAAGTAGTGTTCCTGCTTATAGACCATGTACTTTGGGGAGGACTGGGACCTGCAGGATAAAGATCAGAAGAAATTATTGAGAAGAAAGGCTTAATTTACAATAATTGCTTAGTGAAAAAAGAAAGATACTATAACCTTTACTTAATCAGAAGGTTAAGAGGAAGGGAACTTATTTTTCCATTCTATAAGGGTATGATAAAAACTAGCAGGATTGCTTTTCAGAGATTAAGTTCTGGTAGGGAGGTTGATAAAATAACCACCTGCAGTTTATCCCAGGTCGTTTTTCTCTGATCATGAGGAAAGAAGGGACAAAGCAGAATCGAAATGACAGTGTGATAGAAGTAGGTGTGGGAAAAGCAATTAACTGTCTGAGGTAGAGGGCTGTTTGAGGGTTTGGACACACAGGAAGAATTTGTGAGGCCCCGGAAAGTTAATTTTTAAGAAGTATTGCTGTAAAAAAATGTTTTTAAAATTAATTAAGGAGTGAAAAATAGAGTTTATAGAATTGTTTGTGACTCCTTGTTCTTTAGAGTCATGTTTTGCTGGTAAGTTTTGCAGTTCAGCAATATGCCAATCCTGAGTCTCTAGTTAGCTGGGAGGGTGGTTCACATTTGACATATGCAGTGGAGCTGTCAGTTTGCAGCAAAAAACAGGGCAGGTCATGTTTCCAGTGTTAATTTACACTTGACATCTTATTTATACCTGGGAAATGTTGTTATAAAATACTAGAACACAAATAATGCTGGCACAGCAGGGTTTTCAAAGAGACTTGTGTTGAATTTCTTCCCACCAAGTTAGGAAATAAATGCATCTAATATTAGAAAACTCTGTGCTAATTGTAGAAAGATGCCACACTACTTACAGCATTCTCAAGCCATTGGTTTTTTCCCCAGGGAGAAAGAGACAAGACCTACTGAGCACTAACAGTAATGAGACTTCTTCAGTCACAGTAATTATGTTCCAATTTAGATAAAATTTCAGTGTGCACTTGAAATATTTCTGTTTTATGGTCTGTGTGTATTTAAAGCAGTAGGACTATGTGTTACAAGCATCTCTAAACACCATGTTTTAAGAAACTGTAGCATTTAGTCTATCTTGCTTCCAGTGTCCATAAGATTCTATTGAAAATTTTATCTGGACTAGAAATATCAAAAAGTCTTTACTGATACAAAAGTATCTTACTTCTGTGGGTAAAAATGGTTCACTTTCAGTCTTATCAGTCCTTCTAGAAGTTTCTATGATGCTGTGGTTGGGGATGGGAGGTATGTGCTGATTTTACTGAAGACCAAAAATATCTCATATTTTGTCCATCCTTTTGGGAGACCAATAACACTCCCTAAGAGTCCTCATACGGTTTCCTTCAGTAACTTTGAATGCTGCATTACTGTTTCATGGTAGGTGTGATTCTGGATCTCCCTTGAAAAACAAAAAGGTCAAGAACAGGTGTTTGCATAACTCTGTGCCCTTTTAGAAGACCATAACATCCAAGGACAAGTGCAAAGTTATTTTCCCCTGCAACATTTTGATTTCTATGGATTTGTTTCAAGCCTCCTTGGAATGCTTGAAAGCAAGTCACATAGGGGTATCCAGTTATGGTATTAGTGGAAAGTCTCCAATCCTCTAACTCACCTGCTAAATTTTCTCCTTAATTTCTGTTGCATCATGATAATTGTGAATGTATAATACAGCAAAGTAGCTCTATTAAAGAAAAAAAAAAAAAAAAAAAGGTAAAAGTAGAGTTCTTTTCAGTGTATTTGAGTAGGAAAAAGATCAATCCTTTTACCACCAAGAAAACATCAGTAAATAAATTACATCTTCTGACTTGGTTTTGCCCCCTCAAAGTAGAAATTTCAGTAGTTATAACTGAAAACTCCCAGGCATAAGACAAGATTTTTCCAGGCAGCTAAGTAAGCTTTAGATACAGCACATGATAGTCACAGTGGGCCTATCATAGTTTAAACACGAAATAAAGTGAACAGTGCCAGCTCAAGATATTCTAATGCATCCATCAAGCTCCAGAAATCCTTGATTGATGTTTCTTTTTATTCAGCTGCTGGTACCCAAGTTTTGGGACTCTCTTGGATCTTGTTTTCACACAACTGATGATTAGAAGCTTACTTTATTTTTAATGTTGAATGAGTTTGTCACATTCTTTATCGCATACTATAAAATATAACTATGCTGTTAAACCAAAATGGAGTTTTTTGCTAAGTGTGCTGAGGTGGCACTCCTTGAAGAAGCTGTATATGTCTACTAAATGAAATGTGATTCTGTAGTACAGTTAATTTATAGTTCATCCAAAGATGCCTTGGAGATAATGTCTTGATTCATTAAAGCAGATGACAAATGCAATAGCATCAAATGTAGGAGGATGTTTCTCTTAAAAAGGTGAATTAATTACTTCCCTTTGATAGAGATATTTTTGTTAAACTCTTCAGGAAAAGAAGCTCTTCATAAAATTGATAGACTCTATATATTTCACTTATAAATTAAAATAAAATTCTTTATAAATACATTTTAAGAATTTTTACAAGTCCACCTTCTCTAATTAAAAAAAAAAAAAAAAAAAAAAACAAACAAAAAAACCCCTAACACCAGAAGTCCAGACAAAGCAATATTTATCCCCCATCTGTCCAGCAGGAAATATTGAAACACAATACTGGGGCATAGACAGAGGAGTAATTCACTAGTGAAAAGGAAGAAGAAAACTTGAAGTCTACAGATTGCTTAGGAAGAACTTTCTTCACTTCAGGCCATATCTATGTAGACAACAGATGCAATATTTTATAGACAGAGAGGTGCATATATAGTACATTTCTGCAGGCATCAAACAACAGCATGAAACCTTTTATATCACAGGATTAAAATAGTTATTGATAAAAAGGAAAATCGAAAAGATTGGCTTCTGACTTAAAATCAGGAAAAGGGTCTGAGAAACAGAGCTGCTGTCTCTTATAATTACAAAATGTAGTTCATTGTTTTGCCATTTCCTCAGTCTCTTTGAAGACCTTTGACCAGTGTTATGATCTCTCTACTTCTCTGCCAGGATAAGCAAACAAATAATTACACTCTTGGGGAATATTCCAAACATTGGATCCATGTTTTCTTCTTCTGTTTACTTCATATCAAAGCTACTCCTGTCAGTCCCTCAAGCTTCTTCTGGCTTAACTGCCTGCAAGTGAGAGAAGAGGCTGTCATGTCTGATGATACTCTTAGTACACACAAAGTTTACAGAGAAAGGAGCCAAGGAGAATTCCACTCCAGAGCTGACATTATTTGATCACTTTGATGCGTATTAGCTTTCTTTAAACTACCCTCGGAAAATGACAATTCAAAGTCCACTTTAATACTATCAGTGCTCATGGCTTCTTTTAACTAAATATCCCTCTTAAATCTTGTAAGACATGCTCTTAAACACATTTTTTGCTGATTACAGAATCAACGTGATACTGACATATAATTCACTATTAATAAATTTAGTTCTCTATAAAAATTTTTAAACCCTTTCAGTGTCAGAAGAATTCAAGTCACATCATGTGACAATGTATTATGCTGTTATCAAGTACACATTTTGATGTCTGAAGGGACAGCAGATGAGTTGACAATTGTCCTGTTTCCATAACCTACTGGAAATGGTCTAATCAGTTTTTTATTTGTCATTATTCCAGCACAATGACAAGTTTACACCGGTATTTTCAGGTTTACTTTCAAGATAGCAGTAAAAGTAGTTCTGTATTGGCTTATGTCACAGTGTCTCAGGTCTTCATTTTGCAAGTAAAAAAAAACCTGAGTGTTGTGAATGTTGAAAACTTCCTGAGCGTCAATGGGATTTATTTTGTTTGCAGGCATTATCATTAATACTTGAGTTTTGCAACATAAATAATGGTTCACTTAGGCAAAATGCAAGACTGCTATTTATCCTTTTCCAGTGGGATCCCTTTTAGGAGAAAGGAGACTCTTGTATTGCAGTGGGAGACATTATATATTTTTTCCTTAAGTGTTTTTGATTATTTAAAAATATTAGGAAAATATCTTCAGTGAAATTATAATTCGAGGTTCTGTTAAATTGGAGAAATGTATTTTGAGTCTGCCTTCTTAAAATTGCCTCATAGTTGCAAAAGAGAAAAATCAAAGGATATGCCTTTCAGGAGAAAAAGAAATAATCTATGTGCAATTGATTCTGGTTTGGACCTTCAGATTTCCATAATTTAATATTCTCAGTTGCTCCCAATTATTTCATATACAGCATTAAGACAAACAGCACAGCCAGAGCATGTGATTTTATCTGAACCAGAACTGCGGAAGAGACACAGACAGTCCTTGTTATTATCCCTGTTATTATGTACAAAGATACATTTGATAGGAAGCCCAGAAACCATAAATTTCAGTTCCAGCTCTCCTCTTAATTGCTGTTAATATTTCTATTTCCTTCACATTACACATGATTCATATTTCTAACTTTGACAGTATCTTTCAGTGGTTCATTTTCACAAAATATTGGACAGCTTTCTCAAGGTCACTTTAAGCAAAGCTGGGAACAGACTTCAGATTTCTGTTGCATTGGCATTACGACTCATTTGCTTTGCCAATCCTGCAAAAGGATTATGGAAAATAATTTTTATACTGCAAAACATTTGCACTAAGAAGTTAATTTGGATGGTGTTGTAATGTTCATTTTTATGTTTTCAGCTAAGAAAACCTATTTTTCTGAAAACAGTTTTGTATTCATTTGAATGTGTATATTCAGAGCCTGTTATGGAATCTTTTGCCCATTTCTTACAAGCTGGACATCTGCTGATGAAAGCTACTAAAAATGTTAACATTTGAGTTAATAAGCTTGTCTTTCATCTCATTTTGAAAGATCCAGCAGAAGTTCTTTAAGGACATGAGATGTCTCAATCTATTTCTAGTCATGCATAAAGCTCTTCCCTTACAGGTCCAGTTTGAGTTCTGCATAGCTCAGTGTTTCAAGTGCTACTACCATCTAAGAGGTATTTGGAATCTCTGTGAGATGAGTTTTGGTGAATTGGGGAATTTCCAGTCTACTGTCCAAAGGGCTTTGTTAGTTCTTCAGTGCAGAAGCATCCCTTTAGTGTTTGCTGGGTTCCTGGCCCAGCCCAATGAAACCTTGATTCCCTGCTAAGAGCTCCTGCCTCTGGAGGCATATTAAACTGACTGCCTATTTGCAGGAAGTGGCAAAGTCATTATTATTATACTTATAGGAAATTAGGTGAAGAATTAGAAGATAGAGAAAAGAATTCTGGCTTGACCTTCTTTAAAGCCTTCATAACTGGAGTTCTTTTGCATCAACTCTTGATTTTTGGGTCTGACTTATGCTTAAAATGGTCTGCCTTTGCCATTCTCTTTTCAAAAAACACAAAGAGAAAGGGATAGAGTTCAAAGATTATGCTGTTACATCAAATGAGGCATTTGTTACACCATCATTGGGCAGATTTATCTCAATCTCCCTTCTGTATTAAATTAGGTTCTAATCCATCTTTCACATTACCTTTGGCTATTAATGATGTGGCTATTTCAATGCCCCAACTATACTCTGATCTCATGTAATCAATATAAACAGGTATTGTTTTGCATATTAGATAACTAAAATGAGGTAGGTTTAAATTCAACCCACAGATCTCAGCAGTCCCTTCCAGAACCAAAACCAAAGGGGTGACTTCTCCATACAAGAAAAATACAAGATAGAAATCCAATACCCTGAGGCCATTGCTCATTACAAAATGATTACTTCCCTTTCACAAGAGCCTTTCATCACTGTAGGTAGGAAGCTGCAAAACAGGAGAGGTGTGAAATTGGCATCATGCAGTAAGTAGGGTCATCAAGATGATTAGGGTTTGCAAGGTGGGGAGGTTGAGAGCTGGGTTTGCTCAGTACTGCTTAGAAAGGAGTGTGAATGTATTGCTATTTTCAACTTTACCAGTTGACAAATTCCATTCTGATATTAGGGAAAATAATTTACAGGTAAGGTGGTGATTAAGCATTGGAGCAGATCTCTGAGAGAGGCTGTAGCATTTCCATCCTTGGGGACACTCAGAACTTGACTGGACATGGCCCTGAGCAATCTGATCTTACTTTAAAGTTAGCTTTAACTTTTAAGCTGCCCTTGCTCTGACCAAGGGGTTGAACCAGATGACTTTCAGAGGGCCCTGCCAGCCTAGATTATTTTGTGACTCTGTCCCCCGAAGCTGCCTGACTTGGCAGAGCAGAGCTGCGCTGCAGCCAAAAAGGAACTGCTCTTGTACAGCATGTCCCTGCCTTGCCTGCCCTGGGCCACTGCCCCATGCTGGGCTCTCATGTTCTTCTTGCTAAGTGTGGATGGGAAGAGCAGATGTCAGCTGAGCCACAGCACCCTTCTACAGCTCCTGGGATTTCATCAGCTCTGTGGTACAGCCATTATTATTTGTGCAACAGAGAACTGAATGTGCAACAGAGAATTGAATGTGGAGAGTCAATGCCTTTGAATTCATCATAGGAACTTTGATCTTTCTGTTTGAAAGTACTTTGACAGTTTCTTTTAAAACATCTGACAAAAATAGCTCAGTCTGGAAGCCAGCAGGTGTTTAGGCACTTTTTTTATTGCATATATTAATAAAAAATGAGTCATTTGTGTTAATCTGTGTTAGGCTGTTACAGATCTGCTTTGTACTGCATTAAAGAAATATTAGCCAGGAATACTCAACATATCTATGAGGAATGCCTCACTGTGTTCAAATATGACATGGCAACATATTTATGTCAATACAGATAACAGCTTAATAAAATGGGGAAAAGTGAATTTCCTTTCAATGTTCAGGCATGGACATATGGTGTCAAACAACTGCACTGAGAATCAGGACTCTGTGTTCTGGACTGCCATAGACTGAGTATTAAAAGCTACAGAATTTGGCCCATAGTCTTCAGAAAAAAATAAAATGCAGATGCAGGTAAAACTTCTTATATAAACATCTGTGTCAAGTTCTATGTTCTCTTTCTATTATGCCACCAAATTTTCCAGCAGATGTGTAGTTCTCTATGATACATTACTGTCCACTTGCTAGTCCAGCTTTCATTGTGCTTCCTTTGTGTTTGCTGGAAAAAAAGGGGATAAGGATGGGACAGCTAACATGAAAGCTTCATTTTTTACTTATTTTAGTATTTAGAACAGAGAATAAAAAGATTGCACTTCAAAGGCTAGATAAATGTTTTTTAATGTTTTTCAGCCACAGCACAGAATTACGTCAGTAGCATGTTTTCCAAGATGCTTTGTTGCATTTAATGTGAATAGGCTGTAGAAAATATATAAAGACATGAGGATAAACAACCCTTATTTTTCCCTGAGCACACCTGACAGCAAAAGGATGATTTAAGGCCTTTGCCCAGAGAAGCAGGGCACGGGTGCTTGACACATCACAGGGAGCCTCTGCTTTCTAAAACTGTGCAGTCTTTGATTTCCACTCCAAATATCTTGCAGTGTCAAACAGACAGATTCGGATTTGAGCTTCATTGCAAGTATTTTGTCTGATCCAAACTGCTGAAGCTGACAGGGACAGATACACTTCCATGAGAGTATAGACATACAAAATTGCACCAGCTATACTTTATAGTGTTTTGTAAGTACAACAGGATGGAATTTTGTATCTTTTCAATCCTGTGATTTTAACCAACAATAATTATTTTTATGCTGTTTTAATGTAAATTCCTTATGATCAGAGGATAAAGGTGCCTCCTGGACTTCGTAGCAGAAATCAAACTTTCTAGATGCCCTGAAAAGTACTGAAAAAACTGAAGAAAATTATTGCAAGTATTATGTATCCCATGAAGTATTAAGTACAATATATTTAAGGGAATTTAGAAGAGGTGCATGTGCAGAAGGAATCTGCACAGGGATATTATCCATTTATGCCTCATTTACTTGATGGTTTTCCTTTCATACTTTTTTTTAATTGGTTTCATAGAAAAGAGACAAACTTGAAAAAAACATAATATGTGATACAGTGCACCATCTTTTCTCTGTAGCATGTAATTATAAAGAGCTTGCTTTTTTGCATACATTTTCCAGATTTTACATTATTAATTGCAAATTTTTGTATACTAATAAGGAGTTGAGATGGTGACTGTATAGGTCACCAGAAGAAAATTAAGAAAGATGACACTGAATCATTAACATTGCCATATGTTTACAGCTTTGTGTATGAAAGGAGAATTTTCTAATGGTGACCTGATTGTGGCAGCATGTCTGTTTTCAACCATCTTTTGCAAGCGGAACTCAAAATCAAATAAAACCAAAATGTACAGGTTACTTAAATTTTTCTGTTTAAAATAGTGGAGACTCTTTTCTCTCAGGCATGAATCAGAGGTTGAACTCAAGTTTAGGGAACTGAGCATGTTACTATTTGAAATTCTCTAAGTTAGCCTGCTTGGCTTGAAGCTGTTCCTCAAAAAGGACGCAGCTCAGGTCTCATTCCTTATTTGTACCTGCCAGCCCCACAAAAATGTCTCAGATGGTGTCAATGCTTAGACTATTCAAACTGGCACAAGCTGCTTTTGTTTAGGTACCTGAATCCTGTTTCTTACCGCACCACTTGGACGGCTGTTAAAGTACCAAACTGAATTTTCCCTGCAGATTTCATGCTAAACCATCAGCAAGTTTCTTCCCTATGTTGATGTTTTTCTCCAGTTCCATGAAGGGTCCTAATATTTTATTGTTCCTGCTATTCATTTGTCTTGATTAGATCAACTGGAAGGATCCTGTGGAAAGACCTTGGGATCTTGGGGGCATGATCTTAGCTGTGGATCTCTCTTGTGCTAAAGCAATACAAATAGTAGCAAATGAGGGGAAAGATAATAAATCATTTGAGAAAGGCGCTCTTTGTTCTGATACTTGTAATGAAGCTCTTGGGATTCAAACTGCCTTAAACTGTTAATGTCAATACACAGGATTTGTGTTGGCTAATTAATATTAATGGTGTTAAGAAAAATAAATCAATTACTATTGTATGAAAAGTGAGTTTATGTTCTTGAGTACTATAGAGAAATTTTGTACTAAATATGTTAATTTCTAGTAAAAGGAAGTTTTAATTAAATAAGTGAACTGCTCAGTGTTCTTAGTGATTCCGATTGTTTTTAACCCTTACTAGTTCCACTGAAAGCACTTTTAGGTGTTTGTGTGAGACTGTGTCAAGCTCAGCAGTGGTACTTCCATTTTGGAAGAAGATAAAAAGGGACATACCAGTCTT
Organism: Taeniopygia guttata; assembly: GCF_048771995.1. NCBI lineage: Eukaryota > Metazoa > Chordata > Aves > Passeriformes > Estrildidae > Taeniopygia > Taeniopygia guttata. Next base: position 103,033,124 of record NC_133026.1, read on the forward strand.
GCAAAGTTGTCATGACAGTTTACCAGCCTGTGTGCAAAATTTTTTTCTGCATTCTATTATGATGATTGAAGAAAATGTCTTCTATCAGTGTCTCAGCCTACTTCTTCATAACTCAGGTCTTAAAAATTGTCACTTAACATGTAGCTGTTTTGAGAAAATACATGCTGAAGTAAAATATTAAGATCTTCAAATGAAAATGCTATCTTTGTCCTCCTAATTACTGTCATTGCTTTAATTAGTAAGATCTTGGCTTTGAGCTATGACCTTGAGGTTAAAAAAATATTAATTATCAGGCTTTGAAAAATGCTAATTAACCCAGTCAACCATTAAATTGTCTAGATTACATTTAATAGTATTTCATTAATATAAAATATAAACTCCGACATTTTTAATGTCTGAAATATAATTTAAATTAGCATTTACTCCTAAATAATGTTTTGTATTTTAAAACAGCTTTTTTCTCACTAACATAGACATTCTCATATGCCGTGAAAAATATTTGTTATGTAAGACATTTTCTAAAATCCAAATTAAGCAGAATACTTGGGAATTTCAACTTCTTACTTGCAAATTAGTGTTTGTTAGTTTACTGATCAGTGTTGAATTCCTGTCCAGGCCTGAACAACTGTTTAGCTAATCAGTGTTGGAGCTTCTCCTTGTGGTACGGAAAGACAGCCACAGTGTTGTCCTCTGTAGATTTCTTTGTGAGATTTGGTGTTGGGACTATTGGGGCACTATTTGGATGAAAAGGAAAAGATTTGTTGTCAGAGAAGAGCATCATTAGGGATGGTTTGGGTCAGTCTAGAGGCACTGCAGATCAGGTATATGCTCCACAGAGGTTAAAAAAAAGACCATTGAACTGATCCCAGCTAGAATTCAGCCCACAGAAAGATGGATTAAAACCATTCTTATTCCCATCTCTAAAAGGAGTGCACAGTCCATTCCTGTACCACACAATGGGGCAGTACAGAACCCTCTGGTTGCTCTCAGTCTGTGTAACAAGAAGCAGAAACTGCTGGGAGTGTTAGTCCTTAGAAATGATAATGTGCCATGGTTCCCTGAAGAAGCTTGTGTTCCTGTCAGGCTTTCTGGTACAAGTGCAGAGTATTTGGGTTTGCACCTGCCTTGTGTTTAATCCCATCTTCTCTGTAAGGGGCTCTGCACTTCCAGCACACCGGTGCCTCCTGTACCAACAGCTCACAGAGCGGGTGGGAGAGAATTGCTGGGGTTTTTCCAACTACCATAGCAACTTAGCTGTCTAATTATAGAAATTACTTTCCTTTACCCCATTCTTAATGGAGCAGGGGGGAGCAGAGCAGAGGGAAACAGGGGAGCAGAGGAAAAAAATTACCTTAAAAATAAAAAATATCTAACTGTAGTCTTTTCACTAGTAAGGATATAGTTTATTAAATAAACTATATTCAGAAATATGTAAGTTGTACATTTCCCTGCCACAGAAGACTGTCATATTAATTTTTAATTGCTGGATGTTTTCAGTCAGGGGCTGTGAGAAGGAAGCCTTCCCATTAAATTTCGAGTTGTTAGGCACATAATGTGGTTAGCCTTTCTCACTTCATCCAAGAGTCACCAAGCAGACAGCTTCACCTGAAGTAAGCCTGTTTGTGCAAGCAAATCTTCTTTCTCAACACTCTCCTTTTTCCTTAAAAAATAAGTCCTTCAAGAGGTTACACTTCCTAGTTTCATAATTAAAGAGAAAAATCCAGCTGCTTTGCTTTTAGTGATCACTGTGTTCCCTGCATGGAAATCAAAGGAGTGAGGACATGGAGCCTTGCACCTTGTGACTCTCAGCTCAGTGCAAATCTGGCTGTGTCTGGGTTAAGATGTGCAGAGGAAGGTGCAGATGAAAACAATTTGGCTGAGCAGACCCTGCTGCAGCATCTCGCAGGCAGGCATGCAGGTCTGCAGTCTGAACACTATCATTGTGGCTGCCACCCTATCACCAAGGGGAAAAGTGTTTTGGCTCCCCCAACCTTCCACAGAGCTGACAGACAAACTTAACTAGTTCTCTGATAACTAAGGGGTAAAAACATCAACTCACTAGACATGGCCATTAGCATCTTTTATAGTGTCAAGTAAGCCAGAGGTGTGACGGCAGTGTGACAAGCTGTGAAAACATCTTTGGTGCACAGCACAGTGGGATGGTACATGGGAGTGCTGGAATGGAGGTTAATGCAGGAATAGTGCAATGTAGTGTTCACCAGAGTATTTCTTCCTAGGAGGCATGGTGTTGGTATGCTTGGATGATAAGTGTTTCCTGAGCTGTCCAGATTACCATAAACTATCAATAGCCCCCTAATACAGCAAACACAGATACAGTTTTCATCTTTCTGGGGCAGGCAAATTTGCAATTTTAACTCAGTGGAATCACATTACTCTTATCCCAAATACTGAGAAATGCTAAAACAAGATAAACAAGGAAATCTGTCAGCCCTTTTGCAGTAAATGTTACTTTTACATTTCAAAATGGATTTAATTGAATGGAGGAAATTTAGCTTCAGAAGCCTTGCTATGCAACTGAAAGCAAGTGGGGTGATCCTACATTTGATTTTTTTTTTCAGCTAAAGCTTGTCAAAGAATAATTTTTCTATGACTGATCCATTTTCAAATTAAATATCTGCAACCTTCTCTATCTTCCTAGACAAGAACAGCACACTGGAAAGTTGCAAATGAAATGAGATAAAGCATCATTTGGCAGAAGCAGACAAGCTTGGCAGTAGTGAATGAATGGGATATTGATATTGTTCTTGGCATCATGAGTGGGGCCAGGAAAAATGGGGTATTTGGGAGTCCACTAAGCGCTGCTGCTGAGAACCTGTGATTCATGTACCAGTGGCAGTGAAGAAGACAGAGATCTGGTGATTTGTAGAAACATACACTCTTCAGATGTCACTGTCTATGGAGATTAATGATCTAGGCCTTTCCACAAGACTGAGGCATTTTCTCATGCACTCTGATGAGTGTTGTGGCTTTTCAAGGATTGCGCTTCCATTTTTAAGGTGGGGAATCACTTTCCTCACAGAACTTCTTAGGAATTTGATAAAGTTATTACTTCCTATAGCCACTGACCATGGAAAAGGATTGTGTGGTTTTTTTTTCTAGTGGCTGTTGGTCTTCCTTTTCTTTTTCTCTTTTTCTGAGATACACAATGGGAATCCACATTCTTATTATACCTAACAGAATATTATTAAAATAACAATGAAAACATAACGTTGTGCACAACTGTACAATTGTTTATAAATTACAGTGTGTCATTCTTACTTTTTGCACTTCCTTCTGTCTTCACAAAATAGCATTTGGAAATGCTTACTGGCTCTTTCAAATGTAGTTTTTCAGGAATGTAAAATAATGTGTAATGTCATTCTTGTCTGAAGAAAATTCTTCTCTAAAGAAACCCATGTAAGCATTTCACCATTCATGTTCCTTGCTGTCCTTCATCAGTTTCATAAGGTAATGTATTGCAGATTCCAGGTCTGTCAGCCCTAATAGGTAGGTATTTAAAATTGCAGCTGGACTATTGCCTTCTAACTGTTCAGTATTTTCTTTAAATGTGTATTTTCAGTGATATCTAAACAAATCCATTTTTTAGGCCTCCCATTCATTTTCTTCTAAATTAAATTTAGGCCAAAATCCATATAAATATCTTTAAGTGAGATTTCTTTTTCAACCTTTTTAGATATTTGCTGAGACCAGAGTCCTCCTATATGTTATTTTCATTGTTATCATTAGTGACAAAGAGTATGGAGTGTAAACTCCAGTGCAGCTACAATTAGCTGTGCAGACTACTTTACCCATCCTACCCTAAATCAGATTTTGTAGAGCACAGATACACTTAGATACAAATATGACGAGTATTTTTTGAGGATTGTTTGTTTCTTTGGGGCTGCTGAAGTTATTATCATATTTATATAAATCAGTGTTGATGAAGGTGTTCTGCACAGCTGGAAATCGTAACTAATTGGACCTCAGATACATTTTAGTCCTTCTAGTGACCATGTGCACTTTTGTAGTATTACTACTCAATAATAATTTGGGGCATTTGCTTACTTTTTTCCTTTTGAGAAAAGCAAGATTGTGTTTTGACTAGGATGGTGCTCAAAGGCATTTAACAATTTTGAGTTGAAAAATACCTTCTGTGCATTAGAGAGCTTCCCTGATTTCCTTCCACTCTGTCAGCTAGTCTCATAAAAATGTAGTTTTAAAATCTACCATGAATCCTTTTTGTTCTCAGAGAACCCCACTGGTTGGGTTGGTTTTGCTCCTTTTTGTTTTTTTTCCAAATTAGATCCAAGTTTATCTCTTGATCCACCAGCACAGGAAGTACATGGATGTATTGGAGTGAGTCCAGAGGAGGGCCACAAAGATGATCAGAGGGCTGGAACTGGGAAAAGACTGAGAGTGTTGGGGTTGTTACACCTGGAGAAGAGGAGCCTCCAGGCAGACCGTACATCAGCCTTTCAGTATCCAAAGGCCTGCAAGAGAGCTGGAGAGGGACTTTTTACATGCATGCAGCAATAGAACAAGGTATAATGGCTTTAAACGGAAAGAGGGCAGGCTTAGATTAGCTGTTAGAAAGAAATTCTTCACTGTGATGGTGGTGAGGTGCTGGAACAGGCTGCCTGGAGAAGCTTTGGATGTCACATCCCTGGAAGTGTTCAAGGCCAGGTTGAAAGGGGCTCAGAGCAACCCCATCTTGTAAAAGGTGCCTGTGCCTATGGCAGGGTATGGATGATCTTCAGAACTAAACCATGCTGTGGGTCAGTGACTGAGGTAGCACTCAGCACAGACAGAACATAGTTACTTTAAATGTCATGCATCATACCCTGAGGTTTCAGTTAAGAGCCAAGCTAGAGGGGCCTGAGAAGCAAGCCAGAATATGCCTGAAAGCTGCTATTTGCCTCTGTAGTAATTTTTCTTCCAATAGTAACATAGCCTATAGTCAGAATAGGCTACCACAGCCTTAGATGTGCAAGTGCAAGAAATTAAGGAAGAAAATAATATTACAGTAGCACATAAGAAAAATAAACAAATGTAAACCCGTTCCACAGAGTGTGACAGATATGTGTTACTTTGATAAAGAGCATAAAACCAAAACCAGGTTCCACATTGTGAAAACAAATCTCCTTGGAAAATGTCCAACATTAGGAGCCTTAGAGCCTCTCTTGCCTAAGACACACCAGTCTTTGTCTAAATGTTTGTATTTTACTTGAAATTAATTTTACTTTCTGTGATTATGTTCCAGTTACACTATGTATAGCTTCTGCCAGGAGCTAACTGTTTTAATGTTCTCTTCCTTCCAGATATTTCAATACCTGTTGTTTTTAGTCATTTAGCACAGACCCCACTAGACAGAATAAAGGAAATAACGTTTTGATAGAAAGGACTGTATTAGTTGCAGCTTTCCCCTTGCTTTGAAAGACAAGGTGTAATGAAGCTGCTTTCATATTCAGGTGTATGATGAAGAGGTTTTTTAATATTTTTGGATGTTGTCTACCTACATGTCCTAATTCTTAATCCATTTTTTTCTCTGACATTCAAGTGAAATGCTGAGCCTCTGGTACCATGTAATGGGATGACATCAGAGCCATTTGTCACAGCATTTATCATAGAGTGGTGTACATAGATTATGTGAACTGTGCACCTTCAGCCTGTTTGGTTTCCCTCAATTTCTTTATTTTATTGCATTTTTCTGAATTACTTACTGACTATATCAGCTTCTTTCTGTCCAGGTGAAATTACTTTTTTTAATGAGGTAACTAAAACAGCCAGTTGATGTAACATTACATAACGTTACATCAGTGGAGTCATCATGAATGTTCTTGAGCTGAACTCTCAAACCTTTGTTTTAACAAGAGAAAAGATACTCTCTTTGTTTCTGTTTTGAGTGCCCATGTGTCCATTCTCAGGCACTGCTCAGGAGTGATGCTGGGGCTGCCCCTGTGAGGTGCCACTGGGGCTATCCTGTTATGGACCGAGGTGGCTCCAGCCGGCTCCAGCCAGCCCATCCCAGGGCACGGCTGAGCCTCTCAGGGACACTGATTGCACCTCTACAACAACAAGTTTAACAAAAAGCAAAAAATACTGCTGAGCAGGTGTGAGAGACACCAGGGTCAGAAGAAGGAGGGAAAGGAGGTGCTCCAGGCACCAGAGCAGAGATTCCCCTGCAGCCCGTGGTGAAGACCATGGTGAGACAGCTGAGCCCCTGCAGCCCATGAGGGACCACACTGGAACAGTTTTCCACCTGCAGCCTGTGAGGTCCCCACATTGGAGCAGATGGAAATGGCTTGAAGGAAGCGGTATTCTGTGGAGAGTCCTAACAGGTTTCTAGCAGGAACTGCAGCCCATGGAGAGGAGCCCACACAGGAGCAGCTTTTCTCACAGGAGTTGCAGCCCATGGGAAATCCACACTAGAGCACTCTGTTCCTGGAGGAGTTGACACCATGGAAAAGATCCACGTTGGAGCTGTTGTTGTGGAACTACAGCCTGTGGAAAGGGCCCACATTGGAGCAGTTAATGAAGTATTATACCTTAGTGGAGGGACTATACTCAGGGACAGGGGGACAGTGTGAGGAGAAAGGTGCAATAGAGATGGAGCATTATGATCCCACCACGAACCCCATTTCCCATTCCCCTGTGCCATTGGCAGGCAAGTAGAAACATTAGGAACTAAGAAGTTGATCCTGACAAGAAGAATAGAGGAGAAGTACTTGAAATTTTGTCTTTTTTACTTAAATACTACTCTATTTGCAACTGGCTATAACTTAAAATTGTTTCCCAAGTTGAGTATGTTTTGCCTGTGGTGTTAATTGGTCCTTGCCTTTATCTCAAGCTTTTTCATATTTTCTTCCCTTTTCCTGTGGAAGGGAGGAGAGAGAGAGAATGGCTTGGCGGATGCTTGAGTGAGCCAAAGTCAAACCCACCACAGTTTCTTAATTCTTTGGCAAAAATTTGGGCTGTATACTTCTAGCTGAAAATATGCACTGCCTAACATAGCGGAATGGAGATTGTATTAAAATTGGGGAATTTATGTGTGACTTCAAGCCATGAAAATTATGTGTATGACTCACAAGAAAGAACACTGTGGAAAGATTCTAAAGATGTTTGTACTGGGATACAAAACACTGTCAGCCATCTAAAATTAGTCTAATGTTGCCTTTTCTGACTACTTTTCTGAAATTTCATTGAATCTACATTTTTCTGATTAGGAACATTAAGAAGACAGTTCTAAACATACTGCCACTTTTAATTAAAACATCCACTAGGGTATGTTATTAAAGTATGATCTGAATGCAGTACCCTTTTTAAGCTCAACTTGCTCTTGTAAGTACTTCAAGATTGAAAGACAAAAATGGTGACTTTGGTTAGGAGGGCAGGGCCTTGACCACCATGAAAGTCTCCTGAATACAGCCAGTTTCTTTTCCAGCTGGAATATTCTTTGAATTAAGTTTAGCTCAGCTGCAAACAACTTTTGATACAATGCCCGATCTGTATCCCTATCCTGGAGCTGTTATCTAGGGATTAAGCAAGTATAAGCTTACTAAAGCAGCATGCTTTTGTTCTGGTTTTTTGGTCGTCCACCAAAAGCTACTCTGTTTTTCACTAATGATTTTTTTTACCATTCTGTGTTGTGCCTTCACTGAGTGCTTTTTCTACTGGTAGGAAGTTCCTTAGTATATTCTCTGCTCACAAAGTGCTGTTGCTAAAATAAATCATGGTCTTGCTGTTGCTGGAAGGTCTTCAACAAAAGAAGCTTAACATTGACAAAACTGTGTGTGACATACATTTGTCACAAAATTAATTGCCGTAATTCCTTCCTCATTGTAACACTGGCTCATAATTTCTGCATGGGCTTATTTCAGCCCACCATCATGTAATAATGTAGGGCAACTGGATGCCTGCCACATAGAGGGTAAGGATTATGTAAACACACCTGAACAAACACATCTCTTTACTTTTGGCTGATTACTTTTCTTCCTTACTACTGATTTTATTTACTAACCTGCACCAAACTCTTCTAAGGTAATTTATGCTATTGACCGGCAGAAGTTTCACAACACTGCAGTTACAGGTTCTTGCTTGGAGGGCCTGTGAGCTGTGACACTTCCAGGATGTAGTGTACAAAGTAGTGGAAGTGAATCCCTAAGGATATTCTATACTAGGATATGTGTATGCCAAATTATGTTGGAGCTGACAACACACTCACATTTGGGATCAATTTTCAGTGATATGAAATGGTCTGTTTTAAATACAAATTGCCAAGACAAACTTGACAGTGATCTGCACCTCCAGTAACTCATAGAGACTGTTAGAGAAGAGAGTATAAATGGAGCCTTTAGTGCAAAATTCCTGTTTTAGAATAAGATATATTTAATCTACTGTTACCTACAGTATATTGAATAAAATACTGCTCTGTCCAGAAACTGAAACCAAACTGGTATGTTGCAACAATCAAGATGTAGGCGATATCTTAAAACCTAGATATAGATTAAGATTAAATATAATTGACATCTGAGAATTGAGGAAGGAAAATAAAGTGTATGTACATTTTATTAAACAGAAATATTAGATATCAACTTGAGGAGAAACAAATAGACCTAAGTACATATCTCAGTCTAGAGGAATATCAAATGTTCAGCTTGAAAAACTGAAAACAACTTGAAGAAAGGCAGTCAAAAATATACACCCTTAGGGAGCTCAGAACACTTGGAAAGCTGTTTTGTGCCATGAGAATTACATTAGAGGACATGAGATGCATTCCGAACTTGCTGCTCAGATTGTCAGACAGAAAAGTTGAATGCAACTCAGTCTTGCATGTCAGATCCCTGAATAGAGTGCTAACACTTCTTTTTTTAAATGTCTCCAGTGAATACATGTTTAGACCTTTTTATCTGACCCTCAGTAACTGCAGGTTAGGCAGCTCTTGATAAATTCAATGCTCAAAAGCCTCCATCAAAAAAATTTATGAAAGGATAATTTGATATCTTGCTATTTATTTTCAGCTTAAATTATGAATAAGGAAATAATCAGTCATTGAGCTTTTGCAGCCTTCCAAATGAACAGGACTTACCAGAAGGGCTCATCTTCATTTCAACAGATTTTAGAAAACAATGAAGCAGATTATAGTAAATTCTATCCCTAAATCATCACAATTGATGATTAGTCAATAATCAAGACTTTTAAACAAGGAAGGTAACTTTGAAAGCACTGCTATTGTTTATTCACTAAGAATAGTCATATTGCTAACATGTAGTCTGTATTTACAAATTACTATTCCAGTTTTACACCTATGAGTTACTTATGTCAATAAACCCTATACTGCCTCTATGTTATCTTTTTCAGTTTCTGAATAGAAAACTGAACTGAAACTTTCCAATTTTTTCAGTCAAAGGAGAAAAAGGGTTAATGTGGGGTTTTTTAATATATTGCTCGTGGTGCTTGTAAGCATTGTGTACCAGAGTACATACATGTGCATCCTTTTATTAAAACCTACAGCATTTTTTTCTTGTCTTTTCAGCGATAAATAAAATGCCTTTCAACTTTAGTTGTGAGTTTGGCATCTGATTATAATAAGTTTACTACTATATTAAAATAGTAATACTTCTTGATACACCTGTGTAGGTTCAGTATATGAAAAAGGCAAAATAATGCTTTCACTAGATAATTCCTGCCATGCTTTTGGGACACTGAAGTTAATGAATTAAATATGGTATAAATCTTAGGATCATTGTAGAATGCATAAGTCACATTAAAAGAAACTGCCATCAAATAATCACTGAGGAACCCTTAGAATGGGTTTCAATTACTTTAAAATTATTTTTAAAAACTTTTTTAAAACGCCTAAAACCCCTAACCTCTGAAAGAGTGGGAGTGCATGTACATTAGCTCCCTGAAGTACTTTTCATATGAGTATTTTTTCAAATCTACAGTAATTTGTTCTGAGGACTTCAATATTAGAACCACTGAAATGTATTGGAAAGCTACCCAATTGTTGCTAATCTCTACTCGAGAGTGAAGAGATAAGGAAACTAATTTTGACTTGTTTGCAGAAAATTTCCTTGTGCTGAATTGCCAGCGACACTCAACTTATCAGCCTGTCAACCTCTGAAGCAAGGGAAAAGAGCATTAAAGCAGAATATATTGTCATTTTCAGATGAGATAGCATCAGCAACTTAGGCCAGTGTAGCTTTTCCATTTGAAAGTACAGAGCATAAATTACTTCTATCCCTTAATGTTATTTAAGTTCTACTTTCAAAATTATTTTAAAATGGCCTTCTACCCTGGGCTTGTGCTGGGCCCAGTGGTCTAATTTCTCCAAGCTTCCGTTCAACCATACAGCTTGAGATACAAATACTGTTTACTGTGATTAAAAAATATCAAAGCATTGATTTTCTGTCTCAAATTCCTTTGCCAAGCTAATTTAAATCATTAATGACCCCACTGGAGTCACAACTTAAATTGTTTCTTTAGCCTGCTTTTCTAATTTTTCTGCTTCTTGAAGTAATATTCCATTCTCTTCATTAATTTTTTAACACTTTTCCAATTCAATCAATACCTGATGTAAAATTTAACTGTCAGATTTGCTTTAAAAACTAAATTAAGAAAAGAAAAAAAAAAAAAAAGAAAAGCCTGAAAGGGAATCAGAAATCTCATCAAGATTTTAGAACAATAAAAGCAGTAACTAATTTTCTTTAGGGAACCTTAAATGGGTGGATAAATGACGTTGCTCCATTTTTAAAAAGTCAATAAACTGAGAGACAAGCTTTACAGAGGATAAATGTAGGAACATAGGAAGGGTCATGTAGGAACCTGTCACCTCAGCCCAGGGTGAAAGGAAGTCTGTTTTCTCTGGAATGGACTAGCAGATAATACCAGAATATCTTCCTCTCTGTCCTTCAGGGCATTTCCATTTCAGGAAGGTCAGAGGGGGTACAGAGATTTCATTTCTGTATTGCTATCAAAAGTATACATAATTTTATATTTTGTTCCATTTTTTTCCTGTAACTCTTGGCTTGGGAGCAGAATGTGGAAAATAAAGGTGAAACCATCTGTGGTAGCCTGATAGTTTGATGTTTCTATCTTTATTATATACTGTAATGCTGAGGCTGATATAGATCTTGCCTCCAAAGGAAAGATTTTTACCCTAACTTGCATTGGTTTTAAGACAATTTAATTACCTTAATTAAGAACCTGTATACCTACTTTTGATCTCTTCTTTTTAGTTAGTACTATCACATTTTCTTTCTAATGATACAAATGTAGCTTTAAGATGGCTAAGAGTCAGCTAATACAGCAATTCCATCATGATGCCCAATCAGATTTAAAATAATAAAACTTTTCAAAATATGCAGGACAGAGCCTGACACTTGAAATACTGTGGAGCTGAGTCTGAGGAATTGTACAGGAAATCTCAGATATCCATAAACAGCAATTGAAACTCTACTCTGGAAGCGTTTCATAGAAGTAGCTGGTTTTTCAGTTTCTTTGACCAGATCCACAGGGAGAACAGAAAGATTAGCTTTGCCCCACACCTGCCTTTTAGTTTAAAACCAAGCCATACAAAAAAAGAACATATATGCACATATATGTTTTATTCTGGAGCAGTGGGGATAAGATTATTAAAAATGCATAAGTAGTGTATATATCTTTGGGAAACTGACTAAAAAGAGAGAGATAAGTGGAACAAAATGCTTCTTTTTGCACCTAAGAGTGAAAGGAGAGAATGCAAATGCAGCGAACCTTTAATAAGGTAAGACAGACATCTGATGGTCAAAAAGGAAATTAACAGAAAACAGCAATCATCAGAATACAAATCTCAAAACAAGTGACAGGACTTATTTATTATCAGAGTCTTAAGCCATGTTTTTGTTGTTCGCCACATTCTGCTTGTACTGCTTGCCACATACTGTGTAAGTATAGTACAGTACAAAGAAAAAAGAGCATGTGTGTGTCTTGATATATATTTTCTGTCTCTGACTGCATTTTGGATTATAAATGAATTCTCAAAAAAGCACAATTATAGCAGAAAAGACAGTTCTGCTAGTCCAAAATGGAAAACTGAGACTTCTAAAGGGAGTTCATATCTTTCAGTGCATACCTTAAAGCGTTCCCAAGACTTATAATTTAATACCTAATGTAATTGAATCTTTTGGCTAATATGTGTACTCAGTATAAGGCCAAAGAATCATATATATAGTAATGTACTGTCTTCCATATACATCATAGCTAACTTGAAAATGGCCTTGGCCCTGACTCAACTGCTCTTGTTGTATTTTATTCTTTGGGGTTTTTATTTTGTTGGGTTTTTTTTAAAAAGTACACAGATGCTACATAGATTACATGAGAGGAGGCATGAAGTCAGTGGAGAATGTTTACTCTTATAAATGGAAGGGAATGGAATGCAATAGAATAGAATAGAGTACTTGTACAACTTAAGCAGTGATGTGATGCTCTTATTAATTTATTCATGAACTTCCAACAATTATTTAAGATTACATGCCAGATAGTATCAATGAGTTAAGCTCCCTGAAGTTCCTAAGACTTGATATGTTGGTCCGATACTCTGATTTCATACGATCTTTAAAAATATGAAACTGCTGAACATCAGGCACATGTTTCCTTAATTTTACATCAAGTAGCTAAATGTGATTTTGTTTTCTTCTTTCTATTACTTATATATATATACAGATACAAAACTTCCTGTCTCTAAAGGCCATTTACTTGCCTTACAGATCTATCTTTCAAATAAAGGCTTTTAATGTCTTCCTCATACCAATTTGGTCTATTGTGATGGTTTTATCATTTAGCTCTTCATTTGATATCCTGCTTAATATCTCCCAGTATTGTTCAAAATTTACCAACTCTTCCTCTTTCTGTCTTTACAAATCATGTTTCTGCTTCAGTGATACAGAGATGCTCCATTAGTAATTTGGGGTGTTTTTTTCCATTTTCTGTCTGGCCATTTTGTCATTTTCTGGTATCTGCAAGTAGAGCAATTCAGGGTAGAAAAATAAGCTTTTTGCAGGCATATTCTGTATTACAAGATGCAGAGAAACCTGGAATATTTGGCAAAGCTTAAGAAACAGTGTATGGGTTAATTTGATGTTTTTTACAATGTGTGATACATACCATCAAGAATTTGTGTTACTTGAGTTAGAGGGGCAGCACTGTATGTCTTAGTTCTCTTGGAAATACTCTATTTTTAAATAAAAATAGGAATAATTTGGTTGCTTATTAGGAATATCAGTGGCTCTTCTTCTTTAATAAGAGCTCTCTGCTTTCTGCATGTAATTGTCAGGTAGTGGGCTGTGCTGTGTTGTAGATGTCATTTACTGTATTGGTTATGAACAAAACTGATTTTAACCATTATGATATTAAATGTTTGCTAGCCATATACTGAGTATGAAGGACTTAATTGCATCCTTTGTGAGGGACTGTGTGAAGATCTATTACACATGAGTATTTTTAATCTGTATTAGCAAAACAGATGGACTACTATAATGAATATATTCTTCACTGTTCATCTTTGAAAATTGTTTAATCATTTATGCATCCCTTTTGCTCTCATAGTAAAGGTAAAACAAATTTCATCCCATTCTGAATGCTCTCTAATGTCATGATATATAAAACTCTCAATTAGAACCACTTACCTAAATATTAATGTGTTTCCAAATCAAAGTGATCACTGTACTCTTTTTTTATTTTTACTCTTTCTTTTCCCTTTTTTTCTTCTTCCCTTACCAGTTTCAAGTAATTACTGGTGATATTTATGCTGGTGAAATCCATCACTTGGTGTTACTTTCCCACACATGGGAATTATTCATCCATCCATCAAAAGGTTTGCGTGGGTGATAATGATGTGCACAATAACATTAAGCTGCATAGCTCTTTCCATAGACTCTGACAAGTTCCTGGCTTACAAGTATTCATCATAGGCACTGAGTATTGTTTTCCAAAACTGCACAGAACATTTTCCAAGCAGGGGGTCTTTACTAGGAAACTCCACTCGGGTAGATGGAGCTACTGCACAAATTAAAGGCTGTGCTGTTTCTCAGCTTTCTCCTGCCGCTCTCCTGCCTGCTCCAATAGTCTGTGCTCAGTGCTACTTGCACACAATACTACAAATACATCCCAGACAGATCCAAAGGAACAGAAGGCATGCAGAATCCATACTTTACAGAGCTCCATCAGGGCATGGGCTCTTCCAGTTGTGGCAGTAATAAAACCAGTATTCCTTGTGTTTAGTCTTGGGCACTTTATTGTCGAAATGACAAAACATCAAACATTAGATGAGGTATTTTTTCCTTGCTCTTCAAGAGATTTCCTTGGTGAAAAATCCTGGTAGGCAAATCTTCCAGTCCGTAAAAGTTTATTTTGAGGCATTGCTGTTTCAAAGCTAATCGCTTAGTACTGGTGAGGACCGATGCTGTCCATGGACGTACCAACGTAGACAAGAATGCATTGCAGAACTTAAATGAGGTAAATAGCGAGTGGTAAAATGTGTTGCTTGGACTGTGAAGAGGATGACAATTAAGAAACTGCAAGATGAATATCAAGGAATGGCTCCTGGTTTGGGGTTTGGAGGTTTTTTTCCTTCCTTTTTCCCTCTTGTTCTTAAGACTGGGGGAGTCTGGAAGATGTAATTCATGTTACATAACTGTGACATATAGCTAATTAATTTTAAGGAAATTAATCTAGGCTATGTGGGTAACAATACTGGGACTGTGCTGTTTTCTTTACCTCTTGAATATCTAAATATCCTAGTTGCTCAAGCAAAACCTTACAGCAAATAATTCCTTTTATTTTTACTTAAAGATGCATCTCTCCATCATACAAAGATTGCTACTATAGAGCCTTCTCATTAGGAAACACTCTTACACTCTTTGAAATGACTGCTCTAATATACAAGGGAGAGGCTTTAGACATCCTTTGGAAAAAGTGAAGGGAGCATAAAGGATTTAAATATTACATGCTGCTTAAATTGTCTATTTCGACTGGTAGAGAAATTGCCAAGGCGTTATTATGACTAAATGCAATTCATCTAAGTTTGTATTCTAGGGAAGAGCAAAACCTGAAAAACATCCGCAGTGATCAAAGCTGACAGCATGATAATTTTAATTCCGAAAACTGTGGCAGCCAGAGCAAGCACTGCAGGTGAACAAAAATGCTGCAACTTCTTCAAAAACTGTTAAGTTTTAACTAGAGCACTTACTTGGTATGCCATTTAATGCATGAAGGAGAATATTTTCCTTTGTGTAACACCTCAGTTGAGAAAGACAATATTTAAGATTACCTTTACAGGAATTAATTAATAACAGAAAAATATGTTTAAGGCAAAACCTTTTCTTGAATCACTTCTTTGAGGACAGTGAGCAAAATCCATAGGTGTGATTACACAGTAGATTGTATGACTGACACACAGTTACAAAGTCTTAATGCAAACAAATACATTTGATTTGGTTTTGGGGGTGGTTATTCTGTTTCAGTATGTGAATTAGAGAAACACCAAAGAATCTGTCATTGGCAGGCCTCAAGAACAAATTACAGGACCAAGAAATGCAATGTCCAGCATCAGAGTGTGAAGACTTCATGATTCAGTGGAAAGAGGGATGCTGTAATGAGGTTTGTTTTCCACCTCTGAAAGCCCTGTGTGAATGCAGGTGCTGTTAAACCAGCTTCAGCCAGTGCTGTAAAGCCAGTTCAGTGAGGCTGTGTGGGCCCAGCCCAGCCAATGTTTTAGCTTTTAAATTGCACTTCACATTTTTTAGGTGTTTCACCAGCTCTTGACTCTTAGATTCTCATACAATCCCTCAGCTGTTAGTGTCTCATAGATACAGAAGACTGAAATAGAGGAAAAAAATTAGATCCTAGTTTTTCATAATATCCATCTCCAGTTTCCTTAGATACCAAGCTCTATCACAGATTAAGTATCAAAATCAAGATGTGAAAACAGATAGTTCTGGAAATACCTAATCATGTTTATTTTCTGAAGAAAAGATACATAAGAAATGTAGTTCCATGGATTTCCCTCTCAAGTCATTGTGGACTGACAATCAGTACCTGCTTTGTGCTCATTTGTCCCCCTTTGCCCTTTTCCTGGTATTTTTCTCATTTCACTGGTGTGTTAATCTTCAGCACTGACCTCGAGAAGAATTCAGAGAATTTCCACGTTGCAACAGCAAGGGATTTCTTGTAGAGATGCCCCTTCTAACAATTTCTTCAAAGCTACTTGTTGTCATCTTGTTTAAGTGTCATTTAAGTGTCTGCTAATGAAAACTGACAGTCTGGTCCTCTTTATTTAATGTCACATCAAATATCTGTAATTAAGGGAGAAGAAACCCTTACAAATGACGCATGCTTGGGACTTTTTTTATCCTTTGGGAAAAGAAAAAAATAACTTAAAACTTAATTTGTTACAGTATATGCTGTGTTTTCTGGTAGAATGTTCTCTTCCTTATTTTAGGCCTGAGTACAATAATAAAGTACATTTATGGTGCAATTAAATCTCTTTCTCATTTCATTTTCTTAATCTGCCTCTTATTTCTCCCCCTCTTTTTCCATATTTAATCTTATGATGTATATCTGTGTACTTAGTATGGACTTTTCACTTTCATTTCTCAAAATGTATGAAAAAATCAATGCAACTTTAAAGAACACTGATGAATTTTAATGAAGTAACTGCCAATATTTTCAATGTCTGAGGTGACATTTGTGTTAGTATTGCAAAATATGATGTTAAATGTCTGAAAACATTTTTTGGTTTCTTCCTCCCTTCACAAAGAAGTCAGAAGCACTATCTGAAAAAAAAAAAAAAAAAAAAAATTAAAAAACAGTCTCAGAATGTGTTTTTTTAAAACATCTCAAGCTTGTATTGATAACTATCTGCTTATTAAAATATCTAGATGCCTAAATCAGTCAGGCCTCTATTGTACAAGCTACTGTAAAAACATAGAGACTCTGTTGCAAAGACCAGAGAATTTAGAAAATCAGAATATTAATCAGCCTAGAGGTTGATTCTTCACATTATAAAACATTACAGGATTTTGCATAAATTAACAGAGTGCTTCATTCAAAACCAAGTGGTAATAGGGAATGCATGAACATAACTTGCTCACATCATTAATTTACTTGACACAATTTTCTTTTACCTTTAGAAATAAGTATCATTTTTCTTTCAGTGACTTCATGAGTTTTTTCTTTATGCATCTACCATTTCCACAAACCACTTGAGACTTTGGGGTCTTTTTCATAAAATATCAAATCTTACTTGGTCTTCTTCACTGACCTTTAGTTCTAATTTATATTCCTTACCATAGTAAAGTTCATGCGAAAATTGTTTTTTGACTCTGTGATAGATAAACTTTGCTTCATATCTTGTCAAAATGGTAATGACTCCATGGAATTTTAGTGTTAAAAAAAAAATAACATTATGGAAGAGAAGCAGCAAAAAAAGTTCTTTGTCTTTTGGAGATTTATTCCAAATTGAACTTTCTTAGAAGGATTTTTAGTTTCTCATATGTTGTATGACTTATGGATACTGGCATCTAGTGAAGTATTTAGAGGTGAGAAGACAATAACCTTGTCTGCCTAGAATTTAAAAATTATAAAATTTGGGCTGAATGGTAGCTTCTTCTCATTCCTCTCTTCACAAGAAAGGTTATATGGTGAGAAAAATAATTTTAACAAAAAAATCTATCCAAAGGAAGTGTGAGGATCCTCACCAAACATGATTCATCTTACCACATAGATATTTTGGTTTAGATATAATAATTTTGCTAGTGATTTTTTTTAAATACTAAAGCTAGAATTTAAGTAAAAATTTTCCTGAGAAAATGCATTTTGTCATCATTTTCAGCTCACGTTTTGTGCTGTTACTAATAGCAATCCACAAATTTGAATTTCCATCGATAATAAGTAACTCATGCACAGCAGTAAGAACTTCCAGGCTGAATAGACTCTGAAATTTTAGTTTTATCTTAGCCTCAGTTGTGTATGGTATCCTGCCAATCCTGCAGAGAATATCTGAGATTTAAATTAGTCATGTGGTTGATCTACAAGGCAAAGCCAAGTATGTCTCCAGAAGCATGTTATTTCCTTTTGTTCTGGTATGGTATCTACATATATATAAAATCCAAGAGCAAGTCCTTTTTGCTGTTCACAGACTTGGAAATGTCTCTTCTAAGCTCCATAAATAGTAACAGTGGATCTATTTAGCACAGAAGAAAGTAGGAGTGTAATTAAGAGTATATGATAGCATTAAAGGAGGAAAAATATAGGCTAAGCATTAGGAAACTATGTCTCATGTCATATTCAGTAGACAGGTAGTAATCTAGGATAAAGAGTCTGAAATGCCTTTATCTTTTCTTTTTTTTTTTTTCTTTCTAAGAAAAGATGAGATGCATGGTAAGGAGAAATCTGAATCAGAACAGAAGTGCTCAGCATAGGACACAGCCAACAGAATGTTTAAAAAAGTCAGGTGCCTTGTCTGAGAACATCACTAGTCTTGCTTTGTGATCAAGAAATGGTCAGAGTTTGGAAAGCAATTCCGTGTCTCAGCTGTCTTAGAAAGGAGTAAACACTCCTTGGAGGCACCGCACCCTCTCAGTAGGCTCTTGCAGATCTGTCTTTTTTTTTTTTTCCCTACATTTACAAAGCAGAATATTAACAGAAATACTTTTATTACCTACAAATGTAAATAGGAAACAACGTTGCTGAAAAAGGAGTGGTTAGCACTTGCATGATTTCCCAGTGTCAGCTTCTCAGATCCGTTTTATGATTGGGGTGGGACAGTTTTTTGAGATGTTTGATTAACTCTCCTGAGCAGACACGCTGTATAAGCTACAGAGCTTTTTGTTAAGCATCTCCTGCTGCTTGTTTTACAGCCCAGAATCAATTTTTGTTTGCCTGGAAGCAGCCTGAGGCTGTTAGCTGTGATGGTTTCAGGATATGCTTCATGTGTGCTTCGCCCATCCATGCAGTGGTAATGGCAACTCATTGAAGAGAAGTAAACAGCTGAGGATGGTAACTGTTATCTGCCATCTGAGTTTAATTCACCTGCACTGGTGAGACAATACTAAAGGCTTTTAAATAATTACATCCTTTTCCAACCTCTAGCACAGTAAAACACCCTCCCTGAAGCGATGCGAAGCTGAAGACTGAGGTGATTTTGTGAACTTTGCTTTAGGTTTTATAAAGGCAGATGGAAAACCTTTGGCAGTGATCTGTTTCTGAGAGCACAGTGCGTGTGCTGGTCCTGCTATGAACACTTTATTCCTCTTGTGGGCTTTAATTTCATTTCTAGGCTGTCAGCAAAAAGCATGGATGTCTTATTCCAGACAAGTAACACAATAAGTTTAATGTTGGAGACTGAGAAAAGGAGAGAATGAGAAAGGCAAGTTATGCTTGATTTTCCTGCCCCCTAATCTGAGAATACAAATCAATTTCATTTCCCTGCAGCAGAATCTGTGTTTTCAAGCATCTTGACTAATTTTCCATTTGCTTTGGGCCGTATGTCTTCCTGACACAAAAGTAAAGCACAGAAGTTCGAAGTGAGTCAGTTTGAGTGTTCTAAACAAGGAGGGAAAACCTAATTGTCCCTAAACCCTGTGGAGAGAAGTATTTCAGACCAAGGTCTGCATTTTTAGAATATAAAAATGTAAGATGTAATTACTTTGTAGAAATAATGAAGCTATTCATCTAAAGTCCATTTTCTACTTCTTGCCTTGTTATTTAATCTTCTGTAAAAGAAACAGTTGATTTAAATTAATTGACTGTCTATGCTGAGGACTTTTGATTATAGTTGCAATTTTCTTTTGTTACTGTTGAAGTTTTGAATACTTTCTTTTTTAGATGTTCTGCAGTTTTTTAGCTTTAGCATGTCTCTTTGGACATTGATACATTTCTTCTGTGCACCAACAACAAAGTTTAAGCTAAAAATGCATTTGGCTGTGCTCAGACTCCTGACCCACAGTCTAGTTGGGTTTTATAAACATGACTATTTATAATCCCCTCTGTGGATTTCCAAAATGTAGATACTTTTCCCTTTCCTGAAAATTTTCTTATTTCCTTATGCTTTCTTCTGTTACTGTTCTCTTCCCAGCTGGGTCTAACCCCATCACAAGGTGGCAGATCTCAAATAGGTAATCTTTACATACCTAAATCCTGCCCCAGCTGTACCTGTGGCTTTTACATCCCTTAAAGAATTTGCCTGTTTGGCAGGTGGCGTTGTCATTAGATCAAGAAGGGGATTGCTGGTCAGGAAAAAGCTTGATTCAGAAAGATATGGTTTAGGAGAATTAGATCACTTTTTGTTACAGAAGGCCTTCTTGTGAGCACTTGGGAAGAAGAGGCAATGACTGTGCTTAAAGAGTAAGTGTTCATTCTCCATGTTCAATATGAATAATTTTTGCAAAAATATGTGACTTCTGTTTGAATCATGAGTATTGGCAAGAATTAGGAATATGCTAGGTGAATGATGCCGTTTATTTTCCCAATGAACAGATGGCATATGCATCTTTTAATAACAAATTTTGCCCTCTGTCTCCTTTGTAAAACAGTTGAGGTTTTGTGCAAAGCTTTTCAATTTATGACTATTCATTGTTTTGAGATAAAATCTTTTTATCTACTGAGGTATATTCACTCTTTTGCAAATACAGAGGAAAGCAGAATGTAAGGAGCATGTTGCAAAGCCCCTTCCTGAAAGAGTCAGTACAGATTACAGCAGAAGTTGTTTGACCACTGTCATTCCTTTTCATAGGCTTCAAACCTCAAGGAGTCATTTACATCTCACAAAAGTACAGAATAGAAACTATAAAACTAAAATTCAGAAGGTCATAGACTACATTTGATATAGAAATCAGAAGGATCTGTGGACACAGATTTCCAGCCTGTGTGTTTGGGGAGTAGATTTTTTATTTTAGTTTTGCCAGGTTTACTGGAGAGATTTCACAGGACTGTGGGGCTGACTGATGGATGAATAATTGTAAAATTGTTAAAACGTTAAGAAGTTAGGTATACTTAATTGTTTGTCCCTTTAAGCACCCAATTTTGGTGCATTAATGAGAAAATTAAAAAAAGAGTAACATTAGGTCATTTGGATAAGGCATCATATTCTGATATACAGTACCTCTAGCTCCTGGGGCTTTTTCATTATCATAATGAATGTAGGATTTTAAACGATTTGTAGGGTTATTGACTAGATTATTTTTCTTCTGCAAATAATTATATCTCACACACTTCTATTTTAAATGCACACAATTTCAGAAATTATTTTAATATTATAGCAAGTGTAGAATATTGGACTTCTGCAACCATTCATTAAGTACTCATAGCTTCTATATTTATTGAATATTTCTGAAATAAAATAGAAATATGGCAAATATTGTACAACAAATTAATTTTTAAAGCTTCTCATAGTGGCTATTCTGTCAGTGAGTGATTCCTTTTATGGTTATCTTTCACTGGAGGTCACTGTTGTAATGATATTGAAGATCTGACTAATTGTTTAAGCATTCCTCTCAGTTTTAACAAACAGAGAACTGAAGGAATGTGTGCTTTTTCTTTCTAGTGAACACCAGAATGTGTCCTACAACACAGTAGCTGTCTCTCAAAAGTATGTCAATTTTTTGTGAAAAACAGAGTTTCTCAGGAATAATTACCTGAGTGTTTTTCCTTGCTTGGTTTCTTTGTTTGTTTTGTTGATTGTTGGAGTTGGGTTTTTTGGGGTTTTTTTGGGGGGTTTTTTCGGGTTGTTTTTTTTTTTTTTTTTTTGCATCAGGTTTAATCTGAACTGAGAATTTAACTAAAAACTTCAGTAAGGATTTCAAATATTAGTTTATTGGATCTTATGGCTTTGATTTTCTTAGCTTCTGTGTCAACTGACTTTCCTTGATTGCTGAAAGATTCAAATGGATGATGAAAAATTCTTTAAATTCTGTCTCAATGTAGCTTTATAAAAGCATGCCTGAAGCTTAGTGGCCTTCAAAGGTGGACCTTTGTTCTATTAGTTACGGTAAGATGCTTTGTTCTCAATATGCACCAGGGGTTGTTTCAATCACTTGAGTTTAATTTGAGAACTGTGGATATCTGCTGGGGTTTAATTGTATTTAAATTTAAAGAATTTGTATTTCAGAAGGCAGGATATGAGGCTCAAAGGGAAGTCCTGGCTCACGTAATTATTTATTTTTGCCAATGATTATGCTAATAAGAAAAAAAATCAAGATTTGACGATGGGCGAGAATGGTCAAGACAAAAAGGTGCTTTGCTTTGCTTTGGCTTCGGCTTCTTCCAGGATGGTATGCCTGCTCCATCTTTTGTCTAGATTTGACTATCTTTCCATATCACTGTAGAACAGAAGAGTTTTACATGAACATGAACAGCCATCCTTACTGCTACCTTTCAATCTGGCTCTTCAGCTATTTAGCACTGTTCAGTAGTTCCATGAGGAAAAGCAAAGCTAGCATTATTAAATTGGCAGAAAATGGTAGTGGTCTAAGAACTGTATCATTTCTTGTATTTAACCAAGGCTCTGTCATGTTTGCTGGTTTTCTATATTCAGAGCCACAATCTACTGCAAATGATCATTATGTGTCTCAGTCCATAGATACAGAATAAGGAAATGACCTCTGCTTGCTGACACGGAAATAACAAATTTCTGCCATTTCATCATTTTAGTAAAGTTCCTGCACTTCATTCTTGTGCCTGTTGCAGTGTGTTCATTTAACTGTATGATTTAAAATGGAGAGCATTTGGCTAATTAGCAAGCAGCTGTTCACTTAAGTAAATGACTCATGGAGTGATATTTATGGTGCATAACTATTTTTCAAGCCTGGGGAAACTTGGGGGAAAAAAGACACAAAAGCAGATGTTTATGCTTCTACATCCATGAAAAATGCAGTGAAAACCAACTGCTGCTTTCATTTAATGGCATTTTTCTCAATATTTAGTGATAAACTGGTAACCCCATCTTTTAACTGCTATCTTTCAAAATTAGAAACACCGTAAAGCAAAAATCCAAAATACTTAATTTCCAGTACTTATGTGACCTAAATACTTAAAATGAATGATCAGACATCACATGAAGAGGCTTCAAAAGTTATATGTATTAGCTGAATTAACACTTAGATTACAGGAATTTGTAATTTGACTGAAGCCTTTTTTGCTTTCCAAAATTATTACATAGAACAGAGTTCAACTACAAATTGGAAAATGTAAATTTTGCTCCAGCAAAATTCCTACAGTGTTCCCTTTGCTCTGCTTTGGGAGTTTATAACATCACAAACTTTAGCATTTGGAATTAGGACATTCCAACATTCCCCGTTAAGACTGCCTTGTGTCCATGCCTCTTCCCATGAGCTGGTTGTCTCAAAGACATCACCTTGGTATTTTGGGAATGGGTTTAAGGTTTCTCCTCTCTTTCCCCTGCTGTACTTTGCCTGGCATCTGTCCAGTGTGCCTCTTCTGCTGTTGAGTTCCCTTCCACAGCTCTTCTCATCTTTCCTCTACTTGTTTTAAATCGTGCTCTTCTGGGTGCTCAGGTCACCCAGCTGCAGCTCAGGTACAGTATAAAATCTGTTTTGAATAAAGAAAAAGAGAAATATCAAAGAGAACATTTTCTGTGTTTTCCTCACTCTTTTTCTCTTTTTTCTGAGACAGTACCAAGTTCCGAGTATGAGGTTCTACGTCATTGCAGGGTGGGTTAGGCAAGGGGATAGTTTTTTTTCTCTCTTCCTTTGTTGTATTCCTCCACTCTGCTTTCCAATTCTTCTGAGACTGTGTTATAAAAGTTGCTTGTTAAAATGCACAGGTTTTAATTATTTTTAGAGGACTTGATCTTCCTTCTCATATAGATGCGAGGAAACTTTAAAAATTGCATATGTAGCTTCTATCACAAAATCTGTTTTAAGGTTGGGTGTTTTTTGCTTCTTTTCAATAGGACAAAGAGAAAAGACACTTCCTTCATGTAACTGGTATGCAGTGTAAAATTTTAGAAATGTTCTTCTAGAAGAAGAATAAAATCATTGTGGGATGTTGTCTTGGTTTGACACGACCTATTAAATAATTATTACATCTTTAAAGAGGAACCTGAGGTGCATCAGTGTTTTGTGACTATGGATTAATGGACTCAGCAGGATACATCTGTAGTTTATTTTGTTCAACAAAAAAATTTTAATTTAGACTTCCTGGTTAGAGTAGCAACCATCAAGGAATTGTAACCAGACAATCCTCTGTAAATTGGAACTGCTTTACTATGCTTTGTCATTTTATTCTATGTGTCTAGTCGGGAAAAATAGCTTTCAATTCAGTTTGGAAATGAGGTGTACCAGAATGGAATGAAAAAGCATGTGAAGCATGCAATAGTATTGGAGGTATGTTACTCTTTTATCACCTGATTTATTACCTATTTTATAAATTCACAATCATAACCCACTGTTACATTTCATTTCCTTGGCATATAACATTGCTGTCCTAATTTTTTAAATAAAAAGGGAAAAGACAGCAAAAGACTGGAGAAGCATGTGTTATTGTCAAGATAAAACCCTGAGCTAAACTACCAGCCTTCAGAAGCAGAATGACCTCCCCAGCTTGAGAGTATTTTACGATTTCACTTTTCATCTCTCAACAGCTTTGGAACAATTCCCTAAGTGAGATTTTGCAGATGTTGTAATGGTTATTCTGTGATATATTTGAAATAAAAAAAATGTGTTCTATATAGGGCAAGATTTCAGCAACCTTGAAAAGATAACAAAATCATCAGTTTAACTCCAGAGAAACCTCTTGTAAAATGCAAGACTGAGCTTGTGTAGTACATAGTGGCTTTCTCATTCCCCTGGATGTTATTTGACTTAGAAGCTTGTCACAAATCAGGCAACAGTTTAACTGAAATAAATTTTATTATAAATATGGTTAGGTGAGTTATCCTTAGAAGACAGCAGAATTACCTGCTAGGTGGCTTTTCTATAATGCTGTCCAGAATGAGAGAGTATTCAAAACTTGTATGAAAAATGTATCCAGACAGTTTGGCTTTAAATGGAGAATAGAAAATGCTTCATGATGGTACTGGAACCGTGGTGTAAATAACAAGGCACCTCCACAGTGCAGTATTAACACATGATCGTTTAAACCTCTCTATCTACACCCATTAGATGAGTATTTAATAGCTCACAATGATTTATTATTTTTGTCATATTTAATGTTGTAAAGGTTGTGACTCAGTCTCTCAGTATTGCTGTAGTAGTGAAGAATTTGTAACTGGGGTTACAGAAAATTCCTGTTGTATTTCTACCGAAGGGAGCTGGCAGAAGAGCCCTCCTTCATCTATCGCAAATTCTGGCTCACGGAGGAGGTCGGCCAGTGTCATGTCCATCCACAGGAAGGGTTTGACAGGGGACTACAGGCCTGTCAGCCTGACCTTGGTGCCAGGGAAGGTTATGGAACAGATCATCTTCACTGCTATCACGCAGAAAGCACAAGACAGCCAGGGGATCAAGCCCAGTCATCATGGGTTTAGGAAAGGCAGGTCCTTTGGTCAATCTGCTCTCCTTTTATGACCAGGTGACCACCTAGTGGATAAGAGAAAGGCTGCAGTATTGATGTACTCCACCTGGACTTCAGCAAAACCTTAGACATTGTTTCCCACAGCATACTGCTGGAAAGGTTGGACAGCTGCACTCTTTACTGGGTTAAGAACTTGCTGGGCAGGCAGGCCCAGAGAGTGGTGGTGAATGGAGTTACAGCCAGCTGTCATCCAGTCACTAGTGGTGTTCCCCAGGGCTCAGTATTGGGGGCAGTCCTGTTTATTATCTCCACTGATAATCTGGATGAGGGAGTTGAGTGCACCCGCAGTAAGATTGACATTCCCACCAACACTAAGCTGGGTGGGAATGTCAATCTGTGGAGGGGCAGGAAGGCTCTACATAAGGATCTGGACAGGCTGGATCAATGGGCCAAGGCTAGTTGTGTGAGGTTCAATAAGGCCAAGTGCTAAATCCTTCTCATGGACCATGATAACCCCATGCGGCATTACAGGCTTTGGGCAGAGTAGCTGGACATCTGCTTGGCAAAAAAGGACTTTCAGGTTCTGCTTGGCAGCTGACTGAACATGAGGCATCTGTTCCCAGGTGGCCAGAAAGGTCAATGGTATCCTGGCCTGTGTCAGAAATAGTGTGACCAGCAGGACTAGGGAAGTGATTGTGATTCAGTATGCAGCACTGGTTAGTTCACACCTCGAGTGCTGTGATCAGAGTTGCTCCCTCACTACAAGACAACACTGAGGTGCTGAAGAATGTCTAGAGAAGGGCAACAGAGAGGTCAAGGACATAGAGAGGTGAGTCATATGAGGAAGCAACTCTGGGAGCTGAGGTTGTTTAGCCTGGAGAAGAGGAGGCCCTACATACCACTCTCTACAACCACCTGAAAGGAGGGTGTAGCCAGGTGGGAATCGGCCTCTTCTCCCAGGCAACAAGGGACAGGATTAGAGAACATAGCTTCCAGTGGCACAAAGGGAGGTTCAGACTGGACAGCAGGAAGAATTTCTAACCCGAAGATTGTTAAGCATTGGAGCAGGCTGCCCAGGGAGGCGGTGGAGTCACCATCCCTGGAGATATTCAAGAAACAACTGCATGTGGCACTTAGTGCTGGGGTTTAGTTGCCATGATGGTTAACTCGATGATCTTGGATGTTTTATTCAACCTTAATGATTCTGTGATTCAGCACTTATGTCTTCTGAATTCACGTCTATATTTTTAATAGAAAAACATCAAATCACTAAGAAATACCACATCTCCATTGGAATACAAAGGTATAATCTTTGCTTAACAATTGCTAGTAAATATTGTGTGTTCATTTTCTTTGTTATAGGGATGAATTCTATGGCTTCCAAAAAAAAAAAACAAAAACAAAACAAAAAGCAATATTTTTTCCAACTTATTTCAAATTTACTGCTTTATCCAGGCATGCATTCAGTGAACTGGCAGCGTGTAGTGTACTTGGGAACAGCTTCCTCAGATAAACTTGCATTATTTAATGAAACTAGATTGAGTTTTAGAAGGAGTGCACTTTCAGCTGTTGACACTTGTTGCTCCATTTGTATATATCTAAGCAACTCAAAACAGGAGTTTGTTTAGCATGGGAAAAAAAAAAGGATTTATAAAGGAGAAAAACTAATCTGGTATTTGGCTTTTTGTGGCAAATATAATGATCAGTTCTACAGCACACTTCATTGCAGCATTTTTTTTAGTAGAAAATATATTACTTCTTATCCAAGAAAAATAAAAACCTCAGTAAGGTACATTTGAGATGGTGAATTTAAGCTTACAAATCCTTTAAAATAAAACACTGCTATTTGTCAAAGTGGATTTGAGTTCAAGCAGACATGTGCCAAACATGACACACAAGAGTAGAAAACTGCAAATACAGTAAGTTGGAAAGGGAAAAATATAATGAGAATTAAATTGTTCATGTACTGAAGAGTCAAAATTAAAGTATCTACTCAAAAAGTATATTGACTGATGTTTTATGCATACAGAGATGATGTGACTGAGACTGAGAAGACAGACCTGGTATTCAGTATTGAAATACTACCTGAGGTAAATATGAGGCACCTAAAATCTGAAGAGGATCCAAGGTAAAAAGGGGACAGTCTCCAGACTGAGTGTACAGAGACCACATGAGAAGCCTGCAAGCTTGCTCACATCTTTCTCAGCTTCAGTATTTCTTATAAAATCTAAAAAATAAGCTGAATACAACACCTATTTTTTAAATCTGCTGTTTCATAATTCTCACTCCTTTTAGAAATGTTCTGTGAATTTACAAATTTCCAGTGAAGTTGCTCCAGTGAGAAGCAGTACAGTGACAACTGAGTGCTTCCCTGTCAGATTAAGCATAATATCCTTGCTTTCAAAAAGCAGTTTTCCACCACTAGATTAGACCAGAGCTCTTCTAGGTGCAGTGACACTAAGGGCTTTGCTTATTTACTTATTTATAGGCCAAGATTAATTAAATATTAATCACTTGAGCAGCAATTTAGGAAATACTAGGTTTGCTAAATACACCATTGCTGTATAAGACAGGCAGAAGGCCACCACATTTACGGATCTGCTATCCAGAGTAATAAAGGATAAACAACAATAGACAAACCACAGGGGTTTTCAGTGCACAGATATCCTTGGCCCTGACTGCCAGTATAATAAATTGAAAGTCTTCATATATATGCATTCAGTCTAGACCAGGCCTCTTCAAAATAGTGAGACAGCTGCTGGCAGGCAGAGCTGTAGCACCTCAGGGCAGTCTCTGGAGGGACATTTCAAGTTTCTGCTCATGGGCGGGAAGATTTCTCCTAGGAAAACAGAACTTTCTAGAAACAAACTTGAACAGAACTAATTATCAACAGGAATTGCTCCTGTTACATAGACCATTTGGTGCTACACTGAGCTAGAGAACAAAAGCACAGGTTTAAGAGTTTGGCAACAGGGAGGCTTTGCTCTTGTGGTTATTTGCAATGGAAAGCAGGTACAGTTCCACTTGGCTGAGAAGGGCTCTGGAGAGCCACCAGCTAAATGCTGCAGAGAGAATTCTGTATTGCCAGAAACCAGTGGGGCTGGGGCTGCTTCTCTGTGTTTCCTTTCAATACCTCTGCCATAGCCTAAAATGTCTCTTCCCCACAGAAATCTTCTCCCAAGGAAAGCTTTAGGGCAAATGGCAATATTGCCTCTTACTGTCTGCTAGGATAAATTGATGGAAATGCATGATAAGAAGAGTTGCATTTGCTTTTCCCTGGTGAACCCATGAAGTAATTCTAGGGAATAAATACTTTAACGCAATTTCAAGCTATTGCCAAAAGTTCCAGCAAAATTGCATGATTACTTTAGCCTAAGTACGAGATTGATAGCTTTATTTGGTAAATCTCCATGAACATATTTTTGGGGAGTTGTTAAGGTTGTACAGGGATGCATGTGCCTTGTCCCTCTAACTCAAACTGTGAGTTATTTTTATCTCTGATTCTGATCCATGTTCTTCAAATGGAAAATTGGCTCCTATCCTTCTTTACATTTCTGATAGGAAAAGCATGTAACTTCTGTGAAAATTAGCTGTAGGTGGTCACTTTGTGCCTCTGCACATTTTTTTCAGCCCAAATGGTTCTATGATGCTATGAATAAACCTATTTTCCTGCTTTAAATATAACCACAATTTTGTAATCCCTTGCCAAATAAACCTCAGTTTTATCTAGTCTTAAGTAATTTATCTTAGTCTTCCTTTTGTACATTGTCAGCCTCAGAAAATGAATTATTTTGCAGGCTCTCAGCAGTAGGCAATACCTCTCCCAGTCATTTACACAGGTCTGTGGAGGAGAATTGTTTCAACAGCCCCTAAACCTTATGAAGTAATTCCTTTTTGTTCAAGAGCAAACAGTGGGCAGAGACAACTACAGGAGTTTTGAACCCAGGGTTTGATGAACATAAGAAACTATTTGGTGACCTCTCTGCTGAATATGTTGGACTCAGTAGTTTGATCCAAGATCTACTAGCCTAAAGGATCACTAGTATTTCAGTGAAACATGGACTTTAGGACATAACTACACTTGGATTTTGTGTTTGTGACATTCTGGAAATGTATGTTACTAAATGTTTAATCATTACCAGAACTGCTTTGCAGAAACAAAACTGTACTTTATGTGGGAGAGTATATAAGCTGATGTGTGTCATGAAAGGACTGTGTACAGGAAGGTGTTTCTTTTGGTGGCTAAACTGTCAGTTAAATCTAATAACAAGTGGATGCATTAAAGACATCATGCTACAGGCCAAGAGGCTGTTTTGTATTGTGAATTCAGGATCTCCAGGATTCTGTGAATGCAGTCTGTTTTAATCATTCCAAATGTATAGCTCTAGGCTTAAGATGAGATCCTCAAAAGTTTTTATATCTGTAAAGTCTCTATTTTAGAAATTAAATTCCCTTAGGAAAAAAGAACTAAACCCCATTTTTTTTTCAGTACAAGGTAAGTGCTTCATTATGTTTGTAATTTTGAAGTTTCATTTTAAGACAGAAGAGAAATAACAAGACGTGCACTAGTCGCTGCACCTCCACCAAAAATAAATGTCATTCCCAGGTTTCTCTTTCACAGGCAGAAAATTAGTTTTTTAGGTATGTATCACATGCTGACTGTGAGTCTATATGGATAATATCTGCTTGTGTTTTGTGTATGTACAGTGTGTGTCTATATATATATGTTTATATATAAGCCTTTTGTCCATTTGGCAATAGTCAGATGGATTTCTGAAGGTACCAGATCCCATGCATGTGGGACAAAACAAGTTTCTTTTGCACCTTCTTAAGCAGTATCTGCTTGTATAGCACATCACATGACTTTATTCTTGTGTCGCATATTGACTGACAGAAATGAGAACCAATCTCATTCAAGTTTGCTTTTGGGCAAAATGAGCCTGTTGGTGATTTTCATCCCGAATTTTGAAATGCTGTCTTTTAGCCTCAGTAAGCAGAGTATTCAAGCAGCTAATATAATGTATTTGAAAATAAGTCAGAAAACTTGTCACTAAATTCAATGGGTTTTAAGCCAGGCCTTTCAAAATAGAGATGTTGTCATAGATGTTATTTTTTTCATATAGTAAATAGAACAAACTTATAAATTAACTTAGGACACATCTACCTCCGCATATCATACAGAGAACCCTTGATTTCTTGAGATTTTAGATATCTAAAGGAAAACAATTTGTGCATTTATTCAATCATCATGTTTCATTTTAACTTTGCTATTAGTTTTTAATTTTATCACCATACGAACCATTTGTGAAATGCTAGAGATACATACTGCAAACATTCAAATTACCCCACATTTTTCTCAGAAAATCTGAATTAATAGACAAGCTAACAATGAAAAATTGTGTCCTCCATGAGAAATTCAATCTTATCAAATTAACATCCATTACCTCTGGGAGATATTTTGCTCAATCAGTCTCACCAGTAGCATTGGATGAAGTCACAAACTTACTTAAGAAATCGGAAAAGTAACCTTATTTATCACTGAAATAAATGCAGTAGTATACCCTGCTTATTTTTATCCATGCTGGCAGACAGCGAGTGGCATAGTGTCAGGTGACATCACTGTAGGAAAAACTCCAAGAATGCATCCTTAGTGTCTACTTTAAATATGACTTCTCCCAGCTTATTTGGCCATGACTATGTTGTTGAATTATTCAGGTACTGCTCTTGCTAGCAATACTTTTGTCACCATATGTCAACGTTTAATATATGTCAGAAAAGTTAGAATTTATTTCCAAAGGAAGAATGTCAACTTTGCATATAGCTGAAATGCTGTGGTCTAGGGCATGGTGGTTGCAAATCTTTTTTAACATCCTTGGGTTTTCCACAGTAACATTAGTATTACCTGAGCTTTTCTGTTTTCTTTTTAGGAAAAAGTTTGGGTGGGTTTTTTTTTCTGTGTGAAAGTAGCAGAAATCACTTTTTATGAGAGCTCCCATAGGATTGAACATTAGAAATAGCCCAAGTGCTACTGAGGATAAAATTTAGCTTAAACAACTGGAGCAAAACACAATTTGTATGAATCTATAATGCAAGCAGATTTTAAGAGGTCCTGCAAGCTGACTCCCCGTACTCTAAACTCAGAAGAGCAGGTTCACTACAAATCCTAATCCAGCACAGTATAATCACTTTAAAGCTGCCTTTCATGACAGGACAAGGGGAAATGGCTTTAAACTGAAAAAGGGTAAATTAGATTTGGTATAAGGAAGATATTTTTCACAGTGAGAGTGATGAGGCACTGGAACTGGTTGCCCTGAGAAGGTGTGGATGCCTCCACAACCTGGAAGTGTTCAAGGGCAGGTTTTATGGGGTTTTAGGTTTTAGGCAATGTCCCTATCCATGGCAGGGACTAAATGAGCTTTCAAAGGTCCTTCTGAATTAAATCATTTTGTGATTCTAATATTCTCTGATCTTTCAAAATTTTGAAAGGGTTTTAATAATAACTCTAGTGAACCTGGTAAACTCAGATGGTGTGAGCATATTGTGTCCTCCTAAATTCTTACAATGGATACTTTTTTATCTTGCTCAAATAACAGATACCTAGTTTTAGAATTGTTATCTACTACTGTGTGTAAAAACAGGGAAGAAAGCCAAGTATTTTGATTTTTCAAGTTTATCTCTTTTAGTTTTTGTGGGTTTTTTTTAATATTTCTCATTCTTCCCTACCAGCTCATCTTTCTCTTTTAAAGTTTATACATAACCATTTTTAAGTTAGTCTTACTGTTATTAAGCCTTATCTTTGTGCATGTGTCTACCATACAGATCACAAAGGGCAAATACGTAGTTTCAAGCCACAGCTGGTTGCAAAATTAGTTTATAAGTACATATATCTATGAATATGGCCCAGGATGCCAGTGGAAATATTACAAGAGTGTAATGAGTCTCCATTCATTCTTAGACAACCTGTATTTTGTACAAAAGCATAGGAAAGACACTGATGTGCATTTTTGCTATTCATAATGGTCTGGGCAGAGCTTGGTATTGAAAAGGATTTTATTTTATTCCCTGTGTCTGTCCTGAAAAATAACTTGGGGGGAAAAAATTGTCATTCTGCTCTGAAATATACTGTTATGTTTCTAAATGTGAGTCAAATCAACCAATCCCCCATCTTAGGGAAAACAGCTAGGCTTTATATCCCATTTTGTCTTCACACAAAATTCTAGATGATATACTAAGATGTTCATGACAAGGGAGAAAAAATTTATTTTTCCAAATAAAATGCATCTTTGATAAAAATCTATCACTTACAATGGAGAAAAGATTGACTGCTTTAGCCCAAGCATCTTATTTTTTCCCAAATCCTTAACAAAAAGTACAAATATGTAAAGGATAATTTGGTTGGTTTTTTTTTTTCCAATGCACTGACAGTTTCAAAAGCATCACTCAAATTCATATGTGGCATTTTTCTACGTGGTCACTTTTTATGCAAAGAAATATGAAGTTAGATTATGAAATGCTTATTTTCTTGCATATATTTTTGCTTACATTATTTATGAAATCTCTTCTGCCAAGAAAGAAAATAGAATTTTTGGAATCAATGCAGGTTTGTTTTGTTATTCGTTAAGGTGTTTTGAATATTGTAACTATTGACGATGTGTCTTTCCAATTCCACGCAAAAGTTTGTTAAAGCCCATTTTAATAATGAATTATAGTATCAAATTAAATACTTGATAGAGTGTCTGGCCCCACTGATGTTTATGGCAAAATATCCTTTGATTTCAAGAGGCAAAAGAGAAAAATTAACTTGGTGGGTTTTCAAAGATAACTTGAGTTACATCAGGAAAAAGTTTGCAGATCCAAGCTGTCACATTTCTCCTGTTATGATGACTGGTTCAGCTGGCAACTCCTCCTCTTTACATGGAGCTTACCAAAAGGCCAGGTTTTGATTCCATACACCATCAGGAAAGGCTACTTTCAAATGAAAAGTTAATTAAATTTCCACCTAGATTTAAATATGAGCTGGTTTTACCCTTTTCTTAATTCATTAGATATGGAGGTAAAATAGAATATGGGATTTTTTGAAGCTTCAATATAAGATACTTGTCAATTTAAGTTTTACATTCTATAAATAAATAATTCCTTAGCCTCAGGGAGCACAGAAAACTAACATCTGTTGAGTTCATAACAGCGACTGACTTCTCAGGATGCTTTTCCATTAGCATTTTTCACCTTTCTGATCAAAACTGCATGTCTTGCAGGAGTACCATGAATACTTGCAAAAAGTAGCAATACAGGGGAATAATGAGGGTTCATACCAGCCATGAAATTATTTTTTCCTTGGGTGTATTTTATTCTACATTCAATCTAAGAACCCCTTTCTTGCCAAACTTTAATATTCATCATTTGAAAACAACAGCCTTCCCTTGAGCAAATCTGTAAGTAGGAACAGGAGAGGAGGAAGTAGAAAAATCTGTACGGTGGGTAGGTGGCCTTAGTGAGTTTACAAAAGAAGCAGAGTGAATCAGGCCACTTTTACAATTATGTTCTTAGTTGAAAGAGTGAAGCAGTTCAATTTGGAGCTGTTTGCTTCCTTGAAGCAGGAAGACAGGGTAGTTGAAGGCTCTCCCCACTGGCAGCAGACAGTCTCAGTGGAGACCCAAGACCTTAAGTCACTGTTGACATCACTGTGACATAAATAATGTCATTCAAGGTTCTTCAATATACCAGTGCCTTAAATTCTAATTCTTAAGTGATTACAGTATTTTCTTTTGAATATTTTATTAGAGTACAGTGAAAGCTTATTTGTGGACTAATTCTGCAGCAAGCATTGAGCAAAAAGTATTAATTGTATGCTCTGCACAGAAATATATAATTATTTGCTATTTCCTTTCAAACAAATGGCTTGATCAGTTACATCTCTAATTCAAAGAGATTAGGACACTTTAACATCGGATAGGAAACTAGAAATTGACAGCAAGATTTCTGTCTGCACAAAGTTTTTCAGCATTGAAATAGGCTGAAGCAGGAACATGCCTGGCCCAGGAGATGCATGCAACAGTATTTTGTGTGGTTGCTCTGGTACTTCAAAGATTGTTCTCCGTGTCCTGTGCATTTTTCCACATTCAAAACAATGCTATTTCTCCTGTTACAGTAACTGGTAAGGGTAAGGGTTAGATCAGCCTTTAGAATAAAGTAAAACATTCTAAATTCTCAAAAAAAAAAAAAAAAAAAAAAATCCCACTAAATCCACACCATCTGAACTCTAAAATCACACTTCTTGTAAGTTTAGTGAACAACATAATTGGGTCTCCGAGTAGTCAGTTTGGCAACCTACGGTTTTTCAAGTGTCACTGAACTGGTAGCAAGATAGGGATTTCACAATGAAATAGCAATTTTTAATCTTTCCAAGTCAAATTATTTTCCTGATTACACTTTAAAATCTATCTGGTTCACTTGCACATAGATTTTATTATTTTTTAATTCTTCTGTGAGGATAGGAAGTTGTCATACTTTGATAGGAACAATTTTTGTAATGCAGAATGCTGTTGCAGCAGTTTATCATCATGAAATTATTTGAGGGATTGGCCAAGATACTTTTTCCTTAAAAATTTTGTGGGTTTTGGAAATTGTTGCAGCAAGGTGGGGAGAGATACTAATTTTTTAATAGTATGTTTGCACGTCTTAGTTCAGTATTAAGGCACAGGTATATTTTGCAGTTTGGTAAAAGTAATAGTTAGATACCTGATGTAAAATAGCATGCATAAAATCTAAGGTTTATGTGTTACCTGTGTACTATGCCTTGTTTCTACGTATTTCTTATTAATTACATTATGAAAATCTGTATCTGGGTTCTGAACTGTTGGAAACCTTGGTTTTAAATTAATATATTTCAATATGTAGGTAAACTTACCATTTTTTCCACTTTCTGATAAATTCATATGCTTGATTAATGTCACCTGTTTCCAATGATGTATGCACTCAGCTCCATGTGAAAATAGGAGCAAATATCTAGAGCTCACTTAAGGTGAGATAAATGTGAGATACAAAGTTATTTTGTGACAACTGCTGTGGTATTGAGATGAAAATAAGTAATGTCCCTAAATTTCAGTACTTGTTTCATGATAGGACAGTTTCTTGACATTCTATAATCCATTATATTTGTTGAGAACAGGGAATGCAGATCTGTGTTTTGTGTCCCAGTTTTTTTTCAGTGACTACAATGAAAGAATTCTCTTTAAGTAGTTGTAAATACAGCTTAGGTTTGATTAGGTTTGACAGTTACCTTAATACCACTAGATGCCAAAATAGTCTCTGAGGAGCATATAATTAATTGTTAAAAGTGACATGAGCAAGCATATGCTAAGAACAAAAATACTGGCCAGGTGAGAACTGTCAGCAGTTAAATTATTATGTTGGGCTGCACAGATTCAGTGCGGTTGCTACATGGATAATTGTGGTTTTGGTTTATTGTGGCAACAGTGCAAGTGGATTGATATGCTAGAGCTTTTAAGCTTATTCAAATACACCAAATTATGTACCTTCTGGTAAAGACAACAAATCCTTTGTAATAGAAACTGGAACATGATTTATAAATGCCTAGACTAAGACTCAGGACATTGCTTCTAATTCCTGTTGTTTTCTTATGCACTCACATCCTCATCCATGTGTGGGGTGGTGAGGAGAGAGAGAAAGGCTGTGTATTTTCTCTTAAGTCTCCCTTACATATGTCTCAAATCTAATTTTATGGGACAAATTTTCCTAGGAAACTTCTCAATGACTGTGAGATATAGATACAGCCTTTGGAAGAATAGAGCAGACTGTCTGTTCAGGAATTGTCTGAAGAGGAGTCGGAAAAGATCTGCTCTCAGGAAGAGCTCCTTTGATGTGAGAGAAGATTATTTGTTACAAAATGTTCCTCTCCCACTTACGAGGTTTTTCAGCTGGTTTCTGACTTGGACTTTTCGCAACAGCGCTATGATGGAAACCAAAGCAATTTCCTGGATTTTGCTCCAGGAGGTGCTAAGTAACTAGAATCCTTTGTTTGTCATTCCTTGCTTAACTAATGCTTGTTTTTCTTAGCTTTTCATTCTTGAATGCAAAAATATGCTTAATTACTCTTATTCATGAAATCCCTAAATTTCAGTTTCTCATTTATAGTTAGGCTGAATACAATACAGATTTCTTTCTCTCATGCTTGGAAAGGAAATCTTTGGTCTCAGGAAAATGGACTGCATTTTGTGACTTTATTTAAAAATTAACCATGAAATGACATGTTTTCACCTGTAATGGAGTAAAGTCTAACCTATTCTTATTAAGTAACCATGTATTTTACAACTTCAAATGTGAAAACCTACTTGCTTAATGTAACATTAGAGAAAAGGATTAGTTTGTGCTCTTCTTTTTCATTGAAAGTTCTCTTTCATTTCCCTGTATTGTCTTTGAAGTAGTGTGAATAACACTTTAAAAATGTGTCAAAAGTTATTCTGACTCAGGGATGGACACTAACCCATATATGTAGTGGTAATTTGTAAATTTAAATGCAATAGCACGTTCTTTCATGTGAAATCCTGGCTCCTTACAACTTCTTAGCACAGGTTTTCCTAATTTTGTTGTATTTCTACAGCACTTACTGTTTTTCCATTGGGAAGGGCATCATCTATTATTTATCTGTAGCTTCAAGCAACCTCTTTGCATATTTCTTTCAAATGTGAAGCAGCCAGCATTATTTCAGCAAAAGAGTAAGTTTTATGGAGTATAAGATATCATTAAAAAGTTTCCAAGTTAAATTTATGTATTTTCACTGACTTATTTGTAATGCTTGATTTTAATTTTGTTTTGCATAAGCAAAGCCTCTGTGCAGTATTTTAGGAAAGTACACATGTAAATCCTTTCTGGGTAGTGATGAAATTACCTGTTCCCTTCCCTGTTGTAGTGGAAAGATGTGTGTGCTGTCTTGTGACTAGAAACATAAGGAATTCCTTCTTTCTCATAGGTCGTTAAAAATTGAAAACAAAGAGTAATGCTGTAGTGTACCTGTAAAGTGTGGCAGAATCTCATTTAATATTTCAGTCTGTTAGCAGTTGTTGATCACCAGAGGATAATCTAGATTGGTGCCATTGAAATGATAGGACAGGGATTTCTTATGCTACCCAGACAGAAAGGAGGTGTGATTGGCCACCAGAAAAGAATGCAGGCAATCACTGAGGTGATACATTTTTCAGTATAGTGGGAAAAAACAATTTTGGAAAAGGACAAACTGAAGTTCTGTGTACCTCAGTCACCTTGGCTCATCTACATCACTCAAGTGAAAGGCCTATCCTTCATAAGACACATTACACCCATTGCAACAATATGCAAAGAAATGAAAGTGTTTCCCTGTGCTGAAACTTTACTCCAGCTGTTTACATATTTTCAAGATTCTGAGCAAAGTCAGGTAGGAGCTGTTTCATATTTTCAGTGCCAAAAGACCTGACTTTTCTTGATTTTGCCCCCTATATTTGCTATAACTCAAGACTTAAAATGGTCAATATTGAGTTTCATTCCAATGGACAATATCTTGTAGTTTATGAGTCTTATTTATTACTGTAAGGTTGATAAATGCAGTCTCAGAAACATTTCCATAACTGCATAGAAGTATCTGAGATACCCCTTCAGATTATGATGGGTTTAGGCTGTTTTGTAAATTATGCATTCATAGTTCTTTCTCTGTTTCAATCCTCTAGTATTAAGTTTACAACAAGATATAGAGCCTAAAAATGTGCATAAAGAAATAGCACAGTAAAGATTTTTTTACAGTTAGAGAATGCCATGAACGTTTCAAAGTTTTTCCCCTTTCACAATGAATATGGCATCAAACTTGTGCATTTAAGATATGATTTAGAGACTTTGTCTACGCTTGTTTGGAATATAGCATATCTCAGACATGGCTTGGCTGTTCATGAATAAATTCAAGTAAACTTTTCATATGTAGTGAAAAACCCATCATTTCAAATGTACCTTTGTGCATTTGAAATTCTTGTTGTTGATTCATTCACTCGCGCATATATAATCACAGAAAGGTGAAGGTTAGAAGGAATTTCTGATGGCCATCTGGTTCAACCTGCCGGGTTGTGCCTAGACTTCACTTAGGCTACCCAACGACCTGTGCAACTGTCTTGAGTGTTCTCAGTGAAGATTCCACCACTTCTCTAGGCAAATTGTTCCAGTGTTTGTTTTCCCAGCGTAGAATTTATTTTCTTATGGAATTTACACTGAAGCTACTGCACCACTTGTGAAGCCCTTCATCTCTTCACTTATCAGTGGACATCCTTGTGAAGAGCGACTCAGTCTGCTCTATAACTACCTTTTAGATATTGCAAGACTGTGGTTATATCCCCCCGAGCCTTCTCTTCTCTAGACTGAATACAGCTAATTTCAGCAACCTTTCTTCCTATGTCAACTTCTCCAACCCTCTGATCATCTTGGTGACTCTCCGCTGAATTCTCTCAGATTTTCCATGCCACTCAGGAACTCCCAGGATTCAGTACAGCAGAGCAGGATAAACAGTATTTCAACTTTGACCTAACAAGTGCAGGGCAGATAGGACATTCCCACATCCTTCCATCCGCTGCCTGTACTCCTTGATGCAGCGTAGGACATATTTGCCTGCAGGTTCATGTTCAGCTCGAATATAAACAAGTCCATGTGCTCCAGGACCTGCAGGGCTTTTTCCACAGAGCAGTTCACCGCATAGTTGGACCCCTGCCCATACTGCTGTGTGAGTTATTCTGGATGCAGGAGTATGATTATATTTATCTTCGTTAAACCTTATACAAATCTTCTTGTCCCTATCTGCCAGCTGGTTGATGTCTCTGTGAGGTGGCTATTCCTTCTGGCTGACCTCCTTCCATTTTAGTACCACCTACAAGCTTGACGAGGGTGCAGTCACTCTTGTCATCCAGATCATTCCTAAGACATTGAATTGTACTGGACTCATATCCACTCCTGATTTAGTAGACTCAGTCATACTCAGTCTTAACAACACAAGGGAATGTAGCAACTCAAAAGGATTTTTAACAGTGTATATGGTGGAGAAATTGCCTCAAACAGGGAAGTTACTTTCAGCTCTGTTCTTTGATTGACTCAGAGATTTAAAGTGCCTAAGATTAATGTAGATGTCATAGACATTGGCAATTCACATGTTCTAGAAGCTGTAAATGAATTCTTCAAAAGAAACTTAGAAATTAATTGTCTCCAAGCTATAACAAAAACTCACCGCTCAAATAATTGGCCAAAGCCCACTCCTGCTTTTCAGTAAATGATTTTGAAGGAGTACAAATCCATCATTTAATATCTTTCTGAGCTTTCATCCAGATTTCATTGGAGGTTGCTTTCAAAATTTGGGCTTGATTTGTTGAGATTCATCATTAATGAAAGTAAGGCAAA
This sequence comes from Taeniopygia guttata, assembly GCF_048771995.1. NCBI lineage: Eukaryota > Metazoa > Chordata > Aves > Passeriformes > Estrildidae > Taeniopygia > Taeniopygia guttata. The sequence continues at coordinate 103,073,054 of NC_133026.1, forward strand.
ATACATTTTGTCATGTGTCTGTTAGAATTTCCCTATAGATAAGATATCCCACTGAATTACTGACTTCTAGAACCTGTTTTCCTCCTCTCAGAACACACTGGTGAGGCCCTCAATGCATGTAATAGATCTGGTCAGAGCATACGTTGGCAATGGTATCTGGCAAGCCTATACTCCCTGAGGCTACATTCTCATGTTTCCACAGTGGATCTGCTGCCAGAGTAGTAAAAGCCTTGAAACAGATGAGAATTGAGCTTTGTATGATGCATATCCATTTATTTTAAATTAAAAGTTGCTTACTAACTGCCATGATTTACTCCTGTTAGGCAGTGGCTTACAATTCAATTATCCTGAGTTGTGAGAAAAAATTATGTTGATTTGTATGATTTCAGTGGCAAAATTCCATCATGTTCCCTGTGTATTTTCCACCTTATTTTTTTCAATTCCAAGTGATGTTTTATTGTTGTGACCAGCCTTTAGAATAGTGATTACCAATTGCCTTAGAACTAGTTAACTAATAACTTAGCCTATTTTCAACTTGTATGACATTTTAATTTTGCTAATTTGGTAAGAAACTCTGGGAACTTCTTCCTGGGAAAGATCTTTTAAGAGGATTTTTTTTTTTTTTTTACTTATATATATAATAAGTGATCAAACAGAAAAATTTGTTATCTCCAAGAGCAGGTTGAATGGGGCTTTGAGGAGTCAGGTCAAGTGGAAGGTGTCCCTGCCTATGGCAGGGGGTTCAAACCAAATTATTTTTACAATCTCTTCTAACCAAACCATTCTATCATTCTATGATCACTAACTCAATTCTCTGATAATGAACTGAATTCTATGATAATCCAATCCTATGTTAATCGTCTGATTCTGTGGTGATTTTTCTGGATCTTTCAGACCAGCCATTTTCATAATCTGTATTGGCACTGCCCTTTCTGATGCTCAACCAGAATCTGCCAGACACTGGTCTCCAAAGACTGGCTCCAGAAAAGTGAATCGTTTCAGAGACTGTTTTACAGTTATTCTATTATTGAAGAACTTCACTGTGTGAGACCAGATGTTTGCACTAGTCTTTATGCTGCTTGCTCCCTCTGGATAGGGATCTGTTTTCTGGGGGAATAGCAGTTCTGGAAGCATCTGCCTTCCTTGCTGAGGACAGCTAAGATTCCCATGGAAGGGGTCCCCTCTTTAAGGGAAAATGATCAAGTAGTCCCCCAATGTGACTAAAGTTTTCATTCCTTGAAATATAATCATCTTTAGGAAAATATTCTTTTGGTATCTAAACCATAAAATTTATTGGCTGTTCACAATCTTTGTTTTGTCCCCACAGTTAAGTTGCATATTTAGATAACTGTGTTTGAAGGACTTAGGCCAGATTGAAATCACCCTGAGATCCTCATGTGTTTCTGACTTGTCATCTAGAAATGTCCTCAATTGAGTTGAGTTCCTAAACTTCCAAGCAGTACCAGACTGAATAAATAACAAGCCAGTTTTTTCTTGCTCTGTGGACTTTGCAAAGAGAGACGTAAAATATGTAAAATTGTATCATTTTAGTCATTCTCTGAGTAACTCTTGCGTTCCCTATTATCTGTAGATAGCTTATGGTATGTGTTCAGCCAAATAGGATATCAAAATTTGATGTGAATCTGTGAATTTAAGCTGGCATACAGACTTAGTCTAATAAAGGACAATACTGTGTTAAAAAAACAAACAAACAAACAAAAAACCACATTATCTTTCCCTAAATTTAGGTGATTTTGCATTGAAATATGCATTTGAACCTGTAAGAGGAATGGAGATCTAAAAATTTTCTCCTGATCAATTTTAAACAAACGTGAACAAATACTATGTAGAATCCAGTATTATTTTTCAAATATTTTTCAATAAAATAATGAAGATGCATGAAAAGAAATAACTAAGAGATAGCTCAGAGTGACATGAAAGAAAGCCTTATTTCTAAGATTCTGGATTAGAATTTCTGCCCTAACTAAATCCCGCGCTGCATGAGAGAGAGCTCTTGGAAAAGAGAACCATTGACAGGCAGAGACGGAAGTTTTCATTCTTCCATTCAGAGCTGAGATCACTTCTATACCCTTTGCAACAAAATCTTGTATGGATTTTTCCTAGCAGCTGCCATCTGTGTTTTGGATTTTATTAAGTGAATTTTTTTCCCTGAACAAAACAAAACATCATTCAGGCTACAAAATAAGTAGACAGGTGGTCTACATAAAAGATATTTTTCCCATTGTGTTGTATGCCACGATTTAGTCTAATTATCCCTATCATCTCACCCCTTATAGTGTGATTTTTTTTTTCCTAGAGGAAAAGAAATAATGGCACTACTTTTTGGGAACAAAGAATTAACTTGGAAATCATGCAAAAAAGCAACACTGCCCATTGGTAGCCTTGCAGAAATGCCTTGGCAACAAAATAAAGAACATAAAAGGACATCTAAAATCTAGTAAATCTGGGGGGAAAAATAAGTAACTTATTTTCAGGTCCTGTGCCTGTCCTTGAATTTCTCTGCTAGTTCATATGAGCTTTTTACGACCATTTGTGTTAGAAATCCGAATAGAAGATAAAAGCTCATTCAGTTGTGGGGGAGTACTGCTCTTTGTGGGGCTGTGGTACAGTGCTATACATTAGGAAACAAGAAACAAAAACTGTATTTCCAACTTCTTTGAAAGGAGGTAGATTACTCTGTTGTTATATCTCTGCTTAGCCTTTAATACTTCTTTAATTTTCACTACCTTCCTCCCCACCCCACCCCAAGACTACCACAATAATACATTTAGTACTATCAGTGCCTGGCCAAAATAGAAGTAATCAGCTCCAGAAGTGTAATTCTATTCAACATATCCATCACCATGCATCCCCAAAGAAAATTTTACAGCCCATTACAGCCCACTCCCTTGTATGAAATGGTGAGAATGCCAAGAGCAACCACTGAGATGAATTATTGTCAAGTGTTTAATTTGGCTTTTAAAGTAAAAGGTAAAGAAAGCTTGGGCCAAGTTCTTGGACATATGATAGCTTTCATGCATTTAGGTAAAAATAAGGTGAAGAGTCAGGTGTTCTGTCCTCAAATACTAAATAAAGTACAACACTCAGTGCATGTTCCCATATACTCACAATCCAAAAATCTACATTTTTGAAGTATTCATGCTTATATTGATTTTGTAACTGTTAACAAAAGAATGAAAATTCTGATAATTAAATGTGCACAAAAAGTCCAATCTTAGAGCACCTAAGTGTTGTTAGAATGAACCAGAATGAATAAATGTGTAAATGTATTGCCTGTATCTAAGTCCTCTTGGACATTTTCACCACTAGTAATTAGAACAATCTCTCAACTCAGTGTCTCAGTGGAGTGGCTAAGAAATGAGAACAACATTTCTAACAGAGCTTGGGGTGTTATTATGTGGGAAACGCTGAGAAACCAACTGGGATTAAAACCAGAACAATTGCAGTGGGACTTCAATTCCCTCTTTAGTGAATTGATCAGCTTTGCAATCTACTTCAGTACACCAGTGAAGGAAGAGAGCACTGCACAGCCCTTTTGGTCACAGGACAGCATCTTTGCTCTATTAGAGAACAGGCAATTATCAGTGCCTTCGGTAAAAATGTGATCCTATGGCAAAGGGGAGAAGCACATTGAAATCCTTCTAGTATGAGGGATATATAGAAAACCTACAGGTAATATATTGATACCTTAAAGATGTAGAAATAGCACACTTTTGAGATTGAGATTATATTAGTATAGGAGATAATATAAAGGGTGGTCTTTATTGGAGGGCTCTAAGGGGCAGATATGGAAAAATGCCCAGCCCTCATGGGGTAAATACAGTTTTATACATTTCGAAAATTAGCATAATTGAAAGCACAGGTGATAAATTAATTCCCCCCTTTAGGACCCACCCCTTCTGTAGTCCCGCTTTAGATAGGAACAAAACTTTGTTTATGAAAATGTGTCTCAAACAGCTGCTTTCAACCTTGGCTTCCAGAAGCAACCAAGGTAGGATAGGGGCCTTGGATCCCCCAGGGCTTGAAGCCTCTGGAATGTGTTTTGTCTTTCTGCTATCAAGACAGGGAAAAGGTAGGGGAAAGTACTGGAGCTAGCTATATATAATATGTTATAATATATGTTGTATATAATTATACAACAGTAGTGTACAGAGCTACAACTATATATGAAGGAAATTATGACGGAATCTGTGGTATTTAGATGATTCTGAGATTGTAGAAAGTTTCTGTCTTTGAGCCCAACAGCCAAAGAAGAAGTCGTAATTCGTCTGTGCTGTTTTCAAGGTTGTTTATTCTTGCTTATCTCTAACATGTTCTGCTGCCCTGCCGCAGGTCTGTCCTGCAGGGCAGTGTGTGGGGCTCTGACCCTCAGTGGGATGTTACAAACATTATATACCAGAAACTACGTGTGCTATATTTACAATAATGTGCCAATATCTATCACCTACGTTGAACAGTATGTCCCCAGCCTAAACCAATAGAAAAATGCCAACACTACAGTGAAACATGGTGGGCATGAAGAAGGAGAAAAAGGACAAGACACACCCAATTCCTCCATCTTGTCCCCTTTGGACCCCTAATCTAGAATCTTAAAATTCTACTTTTGCACCCATGCCATACTTAATTATTACTTATATCAAATACTCAGAGCGTGTAATTCATCCTGTAAGATTGAAAACTCTTTTCTATGGACAGAGATCAGAGACAGTGTCTCTTGGGGCTCTGTACAGGGGAGTTTCTAACCCCCTGCCAGGGTCCCAGGCCTTCCAGGGCAGCCAGAGGGAAGCTCTGGATTCCCACGGGAAATGTAAAAGCAAAAATCATTCTGGCGTAATATAAACCCTCCCTCTTCAAAGGGCATTACAGAGGTGAGATAGGATAAAGTGCTGCTTCCAGCATAGCCTGAATTCCATGGTTCAGGTACAGTTGCCAGTAAAACTGAATTTGATCTCAAATTCTATTGAATCTGCACAATGGGTCAGAGAAAATGGATGCAAATGTTGATGTGTTGTACCCTGATAAAATGGGGTGGGGGGTTCTCAATATAGATCATGAAAAATTTATTAGATCACAGTAGGGCTTTGCCTAATTATTTAATTTAGTCCTCGTTTCTCAAAAAATGGCAACTATGGGAGTATCTGGATATTCATAGTGTTGAAAGCTGTTTTCTGAGAAACATGTAGGACTAAATTAATGAACTGCATAAAGAGAGGCAAAGCTAGAGAGAAGCCAGGGCCAGATCTTGCTTCTGGGCTATCAGTGATTGAGAGAATGTACTGTATTGCCCTCTAGAAAGACCTCTCAAGTACACCATAGCTGAGATCATATTCACTAAGATGAAGATCACAAACAAACGCAGTTTTCTGTCCCTATTTCCCCCAAAATTTAGAATTTTGATAAGTAACAAGTGAGAAAAATGTGAGAGAAACAGCCTTACAGAAACCAACGTCAGCAAGGGCAATGGGGAGGATGTGTTCCAGGCACTGGAGCAGAGATTCCCCTGCAGCAGGTGGTGCAGACCATGGTGAGGCAGCTGTGACCCCACAGCCCATGGAGAATCCACAGGGATGGATCCACCTGCAAACATCCACCTGCAGCCTGTGTAGGACCACACACTGCAGGAGACAGATATGCCCTGGGGGAAGCTGCAGCCCACAGAGACTGTTTCCTGGAGCAGTCTGTACCTGAAGGACTGTACCCTATGGAAAGGAGACAGCTGGAGCAGTTCTTGTACGACTGCAGCCTGTGGGAAGGACCCATGAGGGAAGAGTGTGAGGAGGCAGAAGAAACCAATACAAACTGACACAGGCCCCATTCCCCTTCCCCCCCGAGCAAGTGGGGAGTAAGTAGAAGAATTGGGACTAAAGGACTGAAGCTAAGACCACTTTTTTTTCTTTTTTTAAACAAGCAAAGAAAAATATTTTCATTAGTTTTGTGTATAGTGGGATTCTTTTGGCTGAAATTTTTAAATACTTCAAAGGAAAACTCACAGTGACAGAAAATGTCAGCCCATTTGCACAGAGGTGTCTTAAGGTTATAAGAAAGGTTTATAAGGTATTTGGCAGTCTTCATAGTAAGTGGTGCTATATGCTCATGTATAAAACATAACACTGTGATTCACAGAGCTTTAGTACCACCATTTGGTATAATGGCAAACTTAATGAAGTCAGCTGTAGTTCATACTACATTCTTGCCACTATTTCCAAGCAACTTCTTGAGCTATGTAAAAGGAAGGGCAAGTTGGGCCCATGTCTAATTCCCTCAAGTTCAACAGGAGTCACAGTGGAAATGTGGCGCAGCTGAGAGCACACTGCTTCAACCTCTTCCCACAAGCAGTCTGCAAGTAACTGAAAAATTCAGCAACCTGCTGTTATCATCCGTCACAGTTCACTTCTCCTTCCTTTCCATTTATTCCTCAGTTGCAGCTGATAACATATCAAGATCTTTGGGGTTTTTTTTTCCTTCTCTAAAAACACCAGCCTGGTTTTAGGTACTAAAAATATTCTGATGGAAGTCTGGCATTTTTTCTGTAAGGTGAAAATGCAAGTCATTGTGGGTGTTGCAGTAATTTACATGCAAACATAGTTTTCCACAGCATTAAAATATGATTAATAGATTCATTTTTAGCCTAATTTCATAATATTGATACAAATATTTTAGTGATATAAATGTACTACAGTATTTTGTTGTTTCACTTGATAAGGATGTTCTTTTTTTTTTTTTTTTTCACAAAGAAATTTTTGAATAATTTTTTTCCCAAAACCACCTTAAATGTAGTCTCCGGAAGTTGTAAAAGAAAACTTTACTCTTTTTTTCCTTCTGTTTTACTTGTGAGTTATAATATTGCAGATTAATTAATATTGTACATTCCAGCTGTTGAAACACAATAGTAGGTACAGGCAATGGCACATTTCACTGCACAAGCAGTCGTAATCCAACAATATATAACTTTTAAGAAGTGGGATTTTTTTCCTTGAAATACAAGGAGGGAATTTTAAAGCAGCCTTCCAAAATACTAGCTGCCAATTCTTATTAGACTCCTTCATATGGGGATGTTCCCCTGTGTCATGACGTGCTCCACAGGAGGCCATGCAGAGTCCCTCACGATTGCATTGCACCACTGCTGTTTGAGTCAAGGTTAGGAGGAGAACAGATGGGCAGCACAGAGTGCAGTGAACAGTGTGTAAGAAACTGTGAATCCCGTTTTTGGTCTCTGTCCCATCTTGTCAATAACTAGGAGCCCCTTTGATATATGATGAGCCAGTGAAGGGATGTAGTAATCTATCAATAATTTTGGATTCTTGACAGAAATTAGTTGAGCAAAAAGTGCTTACTTAAGAAAATCTTCCATAAACATAGAATAGCATACTTTATTGAACAATGAATAGCTGAAAGAGAATGCTGAGCTCACATTTCATTTCAGTTTTTATTTATGCATAGATTATGGTGGTCTTGAATGAAAGACGAAGTTGAAAGTTTTACCTTCATCCTGATCACTGACTACTGTCTAGGGAAAAAGACTATTTCCATTTCAGAATGAAAAATTGTCTGAAGGATTATCTAATGCTTAGAAAAACAGTACTTCATCATCAGCTGGGTAAATTAATATTTATGAAAAGGATGAGTAAGAACACATGTGAATGTGTTTGCATTGTCATGAATATAGCAAGCAGGTTTTTTTCAAAATAATGTAATGCATAAACCACAATTATCTCTGCCTCATGTGAATACAGTATATGTGTACACTTTTAGATTAATATTTGTTAGTTAGTTAAATCCATGTTCAGGGTGTTAGAAAAAGATGATTTTCAGGCCCCTTCCAACCCAAACCATTGTATGAATTTTGTAGTTCTTAGAAATTGCAATATCTGTAATTATTCCAGTGTCTTGCAATTCATCATGCATGGTCATAACACCTTAAACCCTCAAGAAATTCCCAGTGGCATCAATGACATGTCCTTTTATAGGCTTACAACTTCATCCAGTACATTGAACGATTAGTGTAAATGAACCATAAAAAAGCTGGCAGTATAATTCATCTCATTCCACGGTCTGGTTTCAGCAGTGGAGCTGCATGGAAGTACCTTTGTTATAAATGATAAAATTATGCTTGATAACACAATACCCAGCATAGCAAGGAGCTGTTAGGGAAATATGTGTGTACAAAGTCAGAGTTTATAGAAATGGTTACTCAGTCTCTACCAACAGCATCTTGCTATGACCTATTTAAACATACCTATTTTTGTGCACCCAATCTGGAGTGATCTTCATTCCAATATTTCCTTGTGCAAGCAGTGACTAAGTTTTATGTGTAGGAACAAGCAAGAGGGATGTGCAGGATTGCCAGAACAGTTAGATTCCTATAATTAATATGTTAAATCACAAATGTATATTTTCATATTTGTAGATAATAAAGAGAATGTTTCCAGAGGATATTTTAAAGATATTTTACTTGGAATAATTTTTTTAATGTAAAATAACTAGTAGCTGACAACACTGAATAATAACTTTAGAGAGGAATGTGATCAATTTTGCCAGATGCTCTACATGGCATTTTTTTGCTGAAGAGCAAGCCTACATAGTGATGTGTAGTTTCTTTTTTTAACTGTGGCCTGAGAGTTTATAAGGGAAGTAAGATAATTAGAAATACTCTTTTACTGAAATTACAATTACTTAAGTAATTGTTATTTTCAGTTTTACAAAATATTCAAGTATCAAGAAAAACATACATTGATACCTGGCATGAAGGTTAATTAGCTTTAAAAAGACATTTTTCTGTATTAATTGAGAAGATATAATTATACTATGTTGAGTAATAATGGTTGTGTCCTACAGGAGAGGCCACAATAGTATTATGCCAAAAATAAACATTGCATGTGTTTGCATTTACATTACAACTAACAAGATTCCTTCCTCTGAGGCTGCTCTGGTTCATTGCTAATATTTAAAGAGTTCTTGATCAAATCATTTCTGTATGGTGCCAGTACAAAAGAAAATTCAATTAATATGCCAAAAAATGGAAGGCAAACACAAAAAGAATGTTTTAAGCCCTGTATTCAACTGTGTGTTTGGCATGAATGTCCTCTATTTCACAAATATTTAGCATTATGAATTTTTATTTGCAAATAGATTAATGTGCATAGGATTATTCAAGCTAGTACAATTGATGTGTGTTTGCAGAATGATAGATGTGTATATTAACCAATATTTAACTTGCTGTTTAAATGTTGTCCAGTTTTTTATTTTGCTTCTTCTCTGAAGTGTAACAAATATACAGGTATATTATGTTATCTCTGTAGCATAGTCGTTGGAACCCTTCCTAGATCTCAGATTTGTAATTCCAGTCATGAACAGGGATATAAATAACATGTCAGCTTCAAAAAGAAGAATATTTTATATAACCGTATTTCTACCTCTGGTGAAAGTTAGCTACTTAGTCAACTGCAACACAGGATAGTATATTCTGATTTTCTTTATTTTGTCAGTATACTGCAAATTTCAACAATAAATTTTTGCTGGAATAATCTTCCATAAGGAAATGTAATAATGTTCCATGTACCATACATGAAAACGTAATAAATGACTTGGTTATTTGGCAACAGAGACTATAGCCCTGCCAACTGTACCAGAATCTGCTACTAAAGAGACCAAAGTTTGGTAAGCCACAAAGTGGATTTTTTGTGGCTTGGGTTTAATGTTTTTCTGAAGAAAATGCCTGAAATATCCAAATCTATCAGACTTGAAGTTTTCTCTTTCAAATTATAGAGAACATTTTTTCACTGAAGGTTCTGGGGGTATCTTTCTCTCTGGGTATGTCTTTCACTAAAGCCTCTTGCCTGGAGAGGCTGTCGAGAGCAGGCTTTGCACAAATTGCTGCCGTGCAGCCTGCGTGAGTTGTAACAGAATGAAAGTCCCTGGTAGTGTCGTCTGCTGGAGGGATTTTGCATAGCTGTCAGTCATGTTTGCTCTACAGAAAGGAAGGGTATTCTTGTTTCACACCTCAGTTCATGGTCTCAGGGGTGTAATGATCACACAAAGGGTTTCTCCAGGGAGGTACTGCAGAAGCTGATGAATGCAGCAGGCTTTTTCCATGGAAGTTTCCCAAGAGCTAGCCCTTGTTCTCAGGTCCGGTAGGCTATGTGTAGTGGGACTTTTTTTTTTTTTCCACTGACACAAAGCTACACTAGATATGCATGGAGCATTTGCTTCACTAAGTCTAATGGCAGGAAGCCTAAACTATCCATATGCTTGCTGTGGTCTGGCATTGCAGAGGCATGCTGACAATTTGGCGATGGTGACTGTTCCTGTGGGCGTCACTGAGACATTCCTGTTTCACTTCTTCTCTTCAGTATCATATGATATTCTGGGAAACTGTGTACATTCTGTTTCTTCATGCTTCAAGGAGGATGACATTACATACCCTGAAGTCCAAGAAGTTAAGGAATATGTACCACAAACTGTAACAGACCAGGAGGTGAAACTGGAAAGGTTTTCTTCAGGCAGTAGTTTAACACCACCAGCTAATTTCTTTGCTTATGATTATCTTCTTTGTCTCCACAGCAGCCAAGCTCTGTTAGCCATGGAGCATTTCATATTCCTCTCATTCCTCCTCATGTTTCTTATCATACTTTTTTATATCTTCTCTTTCAACCAGACCAACCAGAACATTGCTCTTCAGAAACACAGTGCTGTTTACGTATCCCTGAGAGTGTACTTCTGAGGCCAAATCATCTTAAAGCCAGGGAAGATTATCTGTGAAGTTATCCTTGGAAGAACAGGGAAGAATAATACCCCTTAAAATAACAAACCAAAAAAAAAAAAAATCTACATTCATTTATGAATGCACCCAGGTTGAAAAAAGTCCTATAATTAAATGTTCAAAAAAAAAAAAAATCCAGTTACTGAGAATAAGAAAACAATTTGCCAATTATTCTAGTTTCACAAAGGGCATCTAGCCGGTCATTAGAAGAGATTTGAAACAGGAGCCTTGTGTTAAGTTCATTGTTGAATATTCCTGCAGAGTGATTGCATTCCAGGTAAATTTCATACATGACATCTTGCTTTTAGCCATACTGTGGATGACCAATGCCATGAAAATTGTCAGATTAGGAGAATAAATGTAACTTTATTACTCAGTGCTTTTTTAAGAAAACTTCTTTGCATTCTTGCTCCCAGCCTGTTTTCTAATCACAACTAGGGCTGAGGAAAACCAACATGAACAATTGCTGGAGACTTTAGGCCGTGGGAGAGCGGCATCCACAAAGTCTGGTAACAACAGTTTTATTTGCCATGTGAGAAGGAGTAGGCAGAAGCCTGTGACTGTCTTGTCTAAGATTTCTGCAGTTTGCCTATTAAATGTGAGTACAACTCCACCAAATTAACCAGAGCAGGATGCTACAGCAACCCTATTGCTTTGAGAAGGGGGTATCAGCCTCCAGGAGGAGGTCAAAGGTTGTGCTGAGGAACACAGGCATCACCCAGAGCAGAATCACTCCAGTGTGAGCAGAGCAAGACAATATTACAACCTTCAGAATTTCTCCAGTTGGATGAGATTTACAGTGTGTGAAACAATGACTGATAAACTTTGACAGCTTGTATTTCCAGATGTCAGGGATTGGTTTAGCTACTTTTAAGAATATGGGTGAACTGGAATTGAAAGTACAAAAGATTTTTTTTCTTTTTTTACCTGCATGACTGTGGAATACTCAGACTTGCTACAATAACATGCCCTTTTAGTAGAATATTAACAGATATGTTAACAGAAGTGTTTCTATTAGTACAATTTTTGATTTAGAACATCCATTAAAAAATGTACTGCAGAATTCTAATCCAAAAAGCTTTATTCTACAACACATTCCAGTTTCTTGAGCTTCTGTCTATAAAAAAAACCAAGGAATATTAATGAAAAGGAGATAGACATAATGCTTTTTTACAATTGTCATAATTCATAGAATCATAGAATGATTTCAGTCAGGAAGGGACCTTAAAAATAATTTCCAACCCTTTGGCACAGTCAGGGACATCTTCCATTAGACCAGGTTGCTCAGAGGCCCATCCATCAAACACCTCCAAGGATGGGACATCCACAACCTCTCATGACAACCTGTTCCAGTGCCTCTCCATCCTCACAAGTAAAGAATGTCTTCCTAATACCTAATCTAAACTTACACTCTTTGAATTTTCACACTTGTTCTATCACTCCATGCCCTTGTAAAAAGTCACACTTCAGCTTCCTTGTCAACCTCTTTTAGGTACTGTGATCTTCTCCAGGCTGAACAACCCCACTCTCAGCATGTCTTCATAGGAGAAGTGTTTCAGCCCTATGTCCATCTACGTTGCCCACCTTTGGACTCACTCCAACAGGTCTATGTCCTTCTTAACTTTCAGGTGCCCAGAGCTGGCAGCAGTACTGCAGGTGGGGTCTTACTAGAGCAGAGCAGAGCGGGAGAATCATCTCCCTCACCCTGCTGCCCATGCTGCTTTGGATGCAGCCCAGGATGTGGGCTGGCCTCCTGGTCTGCAAATGCACATTGTTGAGTCACGTTGAGCTTCTCATCAACCAACACTCTGCAAGTTCTCATCAGGGCTGCTCACTATTGATTCTTCACCCAGCCTGTATTTTTTTCTTGGAATTGCCCTGACACATGTGCAGGATCTTGCCCTGAGCAAGACAGGACACAGGAATTAAAAGGACACAGGAATAAAAAAAGTTATGAGAAGTGAACTTCTAAATGTTCAGCTATGGTGTGACTTCCTATTTTTTATGAGACCTGTAAGAATGTAGTCATCTATGGTTGTCTCAATCAGATTTGAGTCCAAAATTTTATGAGAAAATGACAGAAAATATGGCTGCGTACTCAGTCCAAATAATCACACACTGTTCAAAACTAAAGAGAAAAAATGTTCTTTTTCACACTTCCCAGTAAGGTGAGAATTAACTGAGGTCAAATCAACCTGAGCACTTTCCCAGGTCTGCTGTAAGAGTAAAGTAGGAGGTCCTCAGTCAGCTGAGAGGATTCAAACTGCAGGACCAATGGGAGCAAATTAGGTGTCCACATCTGAGCATGACAGCAGTTCCTGCATCAGGCAGACCTTGAGGGCTGATTGCAGGAAACCTGAGATGGGATCAATCCATAGAGCTCCTTGGCTTTCCCAGGTTCCCAAGCAGTGTACTTGGGAGGCCAGAGGATACTGAAAGAAAAGGGAGAGCTTGGAGTATGTAAGATGCTCTCTGTGTCTTTTGCTCTTATTCTTTATCTTCAGATGCCACTATTTCCAACTGTGCAGCTTGACAAGGTCATGGATTGTGTCTGTGGTACCTTGTACCACTGGAGCCAAAGAAGGTCCAAGTGTAACTCATTTCTAGAGAAAATTCAGCTTCTTTTATGCTTTTTCCCACTATCAGGAAACAGGTGGAGATTTGCTTCTCTTTCCAAAACTTCCAGGGGTCATACAAATCTTATATTTCAATCCCTGCCAGTTTAACTGTGAAGCAGGGAGGCAGGGCAGGAGGTAGGGTGGTGGGTGGAAGAATGGGCATGAGCGCACAGATGGGGGATTGTATAAACCTTATTACTGAGTAAGCCTGGCAAATAATGCTTAACAGAATATTATTGTTCTTGTACACCATCTCTTCTGTAGACTTCAAGATGGACTTTGTAACTGTCTGAGATCATACTCTGAACTGCTCTTTAAAACCCATAAAAACTTCCTTTTAAATCCTTTTAAGTCTTATGGAACTCAAGCAATATTAACAGCCTTAGCAGGCCTAGCAGGTTTCTTCCTATTCATTTAGGGTAGAAGACATCACAGACCTCTTCATACTGTTTCCAGAGTTTTATTCTGAACTTTCTCTACACATGCACTTGACCTGCAAGTTTCTTTTCAATCAGGAAAAGAGAGGAACAACTTTTTTAAATCATGCAAGACTCTTCTAAACACAGGTTTATTGTTGACCGATAAAGTACTTATCCTAATAATGAAAGCATTTTTAAAATAGTAGGATCACTGCTTTTAAACTCTCAGCATATTCACTGTATTGGGTCTGTCTGAAATGGAGCTCATTTTTCTATAGCAGCTCTCAAAGTGCTGTGCTTTGCATTGGTAGCTAGAAAGGTGTTGATAACACCATTATATTTTCTCTCCCCTGTCCAGTTGCAAAGGGGAGTAATAAAGAGGCTTTAGTGGTGTCTGGCATCCAGCCATGATCAATCCACTACAGGGTTTTTGGTGCCAAAACATGGGGTCATAAGGATTTTGAGATAAAGATAGTAACTGGGAGAAGTAAAGGGCAAAACAAATCATGAACAACATCAAAGAGTGGATTGACCATGGGGAATTTTTGTCATAATTGTGGTGAATGGACAAGGGTTGAATTTTGTGTAAATTGTCCTCTTTTTTTCTGTGTTGTGATGCTGTTATTTTGGGTCTTGTGCAAGGAATTTTGTCTTGTTAATTTGGTTGCATTTGTTGATGCAATGGTAGGTTGTGTTGTGAATGTGGATTTTAGTGATAATTCTGAAATATATGATTTTCAGAGGTGAGGAGTAGAATGTATTGGGTTTTCATGGCCAGGTAGTGGAGGGGCTACAGGGGTGGCTTCCGTGAGAAGCTGCTGGAAGTTTCCTCCATGTCCAGCAGAGCCAATCTCTGGCATCTCCAAAGATAGATGTGCCTCTGGCCAAGGCTAAGACAATCAGAAATGGTGGTGATATCTTATTTAAGAAGAAGAAAAAGAATTTATTGTGCAGCTGTAATTGCAACCAGAGAAGATCAGGATGAGAATATGTGAGAGGAAGAATGCTGCAGACAGCAAGGGCACTGGAGAAGGAAGGGAAGGATGAGCCAGGGCAGAGATTCCCCTGTAGCCCTTGGGTGCAGACAATGGTAAGGCGGCTGTGTCTCCACAGCCCATGGAGGAGCACAGGGATGCTGAGATCCAGCTGCAGCCCATGGAGGAGATCGATGCTGGAACAGGTGGATGCCTGCGAGGAAGCTGTGAACTCATGGGAGGCCTGTGCTGGAGCACGGTCCTGGCCAGGGCCTGCAGAGCCATGGATAGAGGAGCTCATGCTAAAACAAGTCTCTTGGCAGGATTTCTGACCCAGTACCCACCCTGGAACAGTTTGTGCCTGAGGAATGGCAGAACTGCATCCTATGGAAGAGTGACCCATGTGGCAGCAGTTTGTGAAAAACTGTCGTGGGATGGGCTCATGTTGGAGAGGATCCTGGAGAACTTTGTCCTGTGAGAGGGACCCCACACTTAAGCAGGGGAAGGACTCTTCTCCCTAAGCAGCATCAGGAACAATGTGTGAAGAACTGCCCATAACCCCCATTCCCCATTTCCCTGCACCACTGAGGGGAGGAGTTAGAGCTGGGAAGGAAAGACGAGTGGAGGGAAGGTGTTTTTAAGATCTTATTTTACTTCTCATTATTGTGCTCTGATTTTGTTAGTGATAAATTCAATTAATATCCCCACTTTTAGTCTGTTTTGCCCATGACAATATTTGATGAGTGATCTCTCTTGGTCCTTATCTCAACTCATGAATCCTTCATTCTATTTTCTCTCCTCTGTCCAGTTCTAGAGGGGAGTGTTAGCAAGACTTCGGTAGGTGTCTGACATCCAGCCAGAGACAAGCCATTGCATTCACTCATGTAAAGATTAACTGTGTTTGCTGGATCTAAACATGTATTTTTATGTGGTATGATTTCAGTGAGTTTGTAGAGTTTTGTTTCATCTTCTGTTTACTAATTAGTTTACTAATATCCCTCAAACAGTTGTCATCTACAAACTAAAATAACTGTTTTTAAAAGCTAAAATATTTTAATTTTAAATAAAATTCATGCTCAAATAATTTCAAAATGGATATTACTGAAACTGGTGTTCTTTATTCATCTGCTGGAAAGTAGTACTACCAAAATCATACCTTTCTGAAACCCACCATCCATGTTATCTTACAATACTCCTTCTTTGGACCCTCTCTACAGTGCCTTAAAATGCACATTCTGAAAGTACACTGAATATTTCAGTTGCAGCAGTACAGTTTTTCTAAGCAATGTGCCCTGTTGCTTTGCCAGTGCTCCCATGCATTGCTGTTTCGACAGCGGTCAGCCTGACTGTCAGAATTGATAACCATCAACGAGTCTGCCTTTACTGTGAACTTCCCAAGAGAGAGGGTAGACATGCAATTTTAGATTCAGCTACTGTTTTAGGGGGGCAGTGTAATTTTGTTTCTGCAGTACAGATTTAACATTGCTAAAAAGTAGTGGGTAAAAATATGAAAGAAAAATAAAATTAATTTACTTGAACACTGGGCACAATTCTGAGTTACATTTGTGAAAACACAGGTTAATGTGTCCAATCTCAGTTAAATTCTTTGTAGACTGAGGAATTCACAACGAATATGCAGGTACTGATAGAGCCTAACAATTTAATTGTATATCTGATAAGAACTGTATCTGATATGAAATTTATAAAGTAGCCATGGGCATGAAATAGTTCTGTCTCTGCAGGAGGTAAGAACACAGCTCATGGTAAGGCCTTCTGAAAAGGTTTATTGAAAAATCGCCAGAGCTATTAGCTGGAAGTGGATATTGGACACATTCAGATGCAGCTATGTATCAGTGGCTAATTATCAGAACAATTTTCTTGGAAATGAGGCAGATTCTGTTACTTCATAGCTTTAAAATCAGACCTGCTATCTTTCCACAAGGTGTACTCTATGTCAGCAATAAATTGTAACTCCACAGTAGCAGTTATGGATGGTTTTTATAAGCATCATGAGGAAAAACACAAGGACATGTATGAGGACAAACAGCTTAGCCCACTGTGGCTGTTCCTGAACTTACACAATAATGTTGACATTTAACATAGGATGAACCTCATGTTTTGAGGGGAAAGATGAGATTTCAGTTGAATAGCTGAAAGCTGTAATAAAGTGAAAAGGCTTTGTGCTTTTTATTCAGGTTTAAGGGAGTATGTCATTTTAGTACATAAATTAAAGTAAATTGTAGAAAGCACTTACCCTTTACCTTGAAATTAAATTAGATTAAATTGGGAGGAGTAAGCAACAAGGAATGAACAATAAGTTCTGCGTATATTACTGGTTTGACATATATGGTAGCCTGCTTATGGTGTTACTCTTCTAAAGAAACATTTTTCTGAAGTATTTATTCTGAAATATTTATTGCACATTTGCATATTACTCTGCAGGGTTTTTTTTTACAGAATAGTAGAACTTCTTTTAATTAAAAATAACTTCAAATGCACTATTTCTTTGGGGTTTTTTTAAATACTCATAACAAGATGCTTTGCAGTAGAACCTAGATATAAAGCTTTTCGCTTTATAGTGTATAGTATTCCAGTATATGAACACTCTATCATTTGCAATTGCATGTAAATTAAATTTCAGGAGTTCTTTAAAGTGTATTTCATTTATGGTAGTTTTGTGTGATGAAGTACTGAGTTACCAAAAACATTGTCCTTTAAAGCACATTATTAACAGTTTTAAAATTCTACCTACTTCATATGATGGAGAATACTTACTCTATACTATTTCTTTAAGCCATCAAATATTAAAAGCAGAAATTAAGTTCATTTCATAATATTCGTGTTGGTCTCAGGAGCAATTCCATTGAGATCTGTAAAGTTATATCAATCAGGGCTTTGCTGGAAATAGTAGCATGCAACAAAAAAGGGAATTAAGCTCATACTTCCTCTTCCTCCTTTTCTTTTAGTACTTTCTCTTCCACTCCCTCCCTCACTTCAATTTTTCTGTATCAATGAATGCTTCTTAATACAGCAAAATTGAAGTGAAATGAAAATATTCTTGAGGATATTTTCCTTGATTTTGACTTCTTCACTCTCTATATATAAAGAAAAGTCTTAATTCCGTTCTTTTTTATTGTGTCTCATGTCAGCCATGTGTGAAGTTCAGACAAAGCTAGTATAAAATAACAGCGTCCGGTGCTTTGGTATTCCCTCTGAGCTCCCAAGAGTGAAACATGCACTGTATAAATGCCTAATGTGCTGATGAAGTCAAACATCCTTCAGGAGTAAGATGTTCATTTACCATTTTGTGTATCTCAGCACAGTCATTTGTGATGAGCTTCTGTAAAGCATGAACATAGTGAAGAGAAATCATCTTCAAATCAGCATTTCTTGAAAACATGGATGTGAAGTTCATGCACAAGCGTTTTAGCTGGCATCTAATATAAGGGTACCACCACCATATCCCTCACAGTGTCAAAGCTCCGGAGTGAATCCTGAGTGGTTTCATCAAACTGGTAAAAGATCAGTCACAAACTGTGGAAGTAAACAAGTCACAGTTAAATTCTGTAGCATTGCAAAGCTGACTTTTGCTAGTCTAGCTTATAAGCATGGTTTTTTTTATTTTTTCCTGTTTGGCCATCCAACATCAGATTATTATTCATAATAACTCATTTCATCAAATAATTTTTTCAGTTATTTTTGCCTCTTCCTGACTTAAAAGCTATTCTGAAAGCCTTTTCTGAAATGTTTAAGGCATGTTCACTGTTTAGAAAATATTATTTCACTGAATAGTTTTTAGTCTGCTTGCAGGGGTTCATTAGTTTGTATGCAGTAATTAAGTTTTGTTTCAATTTAACTTGTTTATTAATAGAATCCTTTTCTGATTCTTTATTGGATAAACATAGTTCCTACAATCAAATTCTTATGTGCCATTTGCATGCATAAGTAAACATACCAAAAAGAAGTTCAAGATAAACTTCTCAGAATTTTTCTCTAATCTTTAAATCCAGATATGTGCAGACCATTGGTTCCATTTATTGGAAAATGCGCCAAAAAAAAAAAAAAAGGTATGAGCACAGTAGAAGCAAATTCCCCGTGCATAAATAATAGCAGAAAAGTCTGAGATATTAATTTTTACTTTTTTATGTTTACAGTCAGAATCATGCCCAAAAATGACATTTACTGTTATAGGGGTTCTTTGAAACTTTTAAATTATTGCTCTTGTAAATTAATAGATTAAATGATCTGGTGGTTTGGTGTTTTGGGTGGAACTGAATGACGGCTCAAAGCAGAAGAGGAAAAGTTGTATCCCCTGTTCAAGGGCAGAATTGTGTCCCAGAGGGGATGCAGCCGCTATCATGTGCTGTGCCTGGGGAAGAACATTTTGCCCACAGACTTTCTCTTCCTTTTGCTGTCACATTTTACTCTATGACATACTTGATAAGGAGCTTTCTGAAAGTACCAGTAATTTTTTTCAGACATTCTTCGTAAATTAAGATTTATTTCCCTGTTTGCCATAGCACAAAATAATTTTATGGTATTCTGTGAAAAATAGTCCTCCTTAAAAATGGTTGCTAAAATCACTTGAGAAAATATATGTGGTAAATGTTTCCCTCTGAAAAGAAGATTTTAAGGTTTCTTATTATTTTTTTATGCCAGTAGAGGTGAAATGAGACAAGTTGATTTGAGTAAGCAGCTTAAGAGTTCTGCCAAATCTAACTGTATTTCACAGCATTGCTATAAAGCTGGAAAGCATTTCTATTTCTTCTACTGTGTAATAACAAATATTGATCAGTTACTGTAGCCATCAAAGACAAGGCAATCAACATGTTGCATTTATATACCACAGACAATGTGAGGATTTGTTACAGTTTTTAGTTGCTTGTGGGCTTTTTTAAACCTTAAATTCATGAAGTTCAGTACTACAGCAATGTTTTAGGAAATCAAGAATCCTGTTACTGTCTGCCTTTTAATCAGGTGTTTCATATTCAGTATCTAACTGAGCTCAAAATTACTGGTTTTTACTTTTAGATTGAGCTGAGAGGAACAGGTTGAAATGAAAAAAAATTAAGTTTTGATCTAAGCATGACTGTTTTCTACCAATGAGTTTTCTGCCCTGCTGGCTGAGCTCTTTTATCTCACACCTTCAGAGAGGGCTTTTCCTGTTTCTCCCAGGAGTCAGTCTTCTCCCATGTAGGAGTTAGCTGGTCTTGCATATGAGCAGAATGTTCTTGGCATTGTGTGCCTCTCCTCTTTTCCTGCTGCCTCACTGGAGAAACCTGGCTTGGGCACACAGGGCTTGGAATATATCCATGACCAAGCAGGGTGATCTTAGTGGTGACATTTGTTGCTGCAGCTAAAGCTCCATAATACCAAAATGACCATGAAGTGAATTTTCCAGGATGTTCTTACTCATAGTTGTGATGTGGGAGAGTTTCTCTGAGGCTTTGCGGGTTCTTTCTGGTGAGCTAGTGAGTGTTAACCAGTGGGCTAGTGTGGTGTCTAATATGGCCTGGATTGTCATTCTGTGAAAAGCAGTGTCTGTACAACTCTTACCCTTAGTCTTCACAGAGCTTCTGTAGCATTTCCATGGAGTTTTCTCCACTAAGACACTTTTTCATTAGTTTCTGGGCTGACAACAGATGATCAGGGAAGGCACCATTCAAACAGAGTTATGAACTGAAAGCCAAGATAGGAGACCATCTGCAAGCCTAGAGATTCTTGTGCTTTTATGTTTTTGTAGCATCCACTTTCGCTTGGACTTAAAATATTATACTGTACTTGGAAGAATATTTTCTCAAAGAAATCATCACTATTTCTGCTAAATGAGGTCAGGGTTTGTAAGTCTGAAGCTGTAGACAGAGTCTTGTAAAAATATGTTTCATTAAATTGAGTGATTTTCCATGAAGCAAAAAATATTTAACATAATGTTTCACTTGATCTCTAAATAGCAAGGAATAAAAAGCTTAGAGACAGTTTAAATCATGAGATTTACTGGTCAAGACCAGCAAAGTCATGTAATTATGCAATCACACTGTCACTGCCACCACAGAAGTCAAAGTATGGATTCTCAGCTGTCTTGACTAATGTCAGTTCCCTGGCTTTACAGTGAATATTGTTCTTTCGATGCACCTGTAGAAAAGCTTTAGAGAGCATGAAAATCTGTAGCTCAGGCAAAAATTTAACTGTGATACCTGTCCCACTGCCATGCTTCAGAATTGCAAAACACTTTAAAAACTGGTAGAAAATGAGTTAATAACCTGTGCAGATGGGATTTCTGTAATGTTGGTGCAAGCCCTGATCAGAAGCTTCCATTAGATCCCTGTCAGTCACTAGTAGCTATAGTGGCTCCTAGACTCAATCATGCTGGTGGCCTTGCAATGAGGATCAAGAGCTTGTTTTAGTACAAAAATGTCCATTTTCATTATGTGACTACATTGAAGACCATGAATTTATTTGCTTTTGCCAGGAAAAAAATTAATTTTTAGCTTTTATCTGCTGATCACCTCATTCCTACAAGAGAAATAAACCTTTGACATCCATAACTGACCAGCCTGCAGGAATCTAGACACATACCTGATATCTCTGTATCTGTATTAGTCATTTAATGGTGTATGTTTTATGCCACTGTGATAGCCCCTCTATTTTTATCAGATGCCAGTGGTGTAGGAATGTTTGACCTGTTCCTCATACCTGCTACCTTTTGTTATCCAGAGATAGTAGAAGACACCCATATTATATTGATTATTTGCAAATTGATAGAAAATAGTGACTGTAATCCTTTCATTTTAAAAAATCTTCTGAAGAAAGCAAACAAAATAGAGTTGCAAACTTAGATGCAACAATAAGGTACCTAAAAGAACGTAGCCCAGGTAAGTACCTGATTCCCAATTTTGGTGTATCTTCCTTTTCATTCCCTTTTGCTCTTTCCCCAGACAAAGCATTCTGGAAATGCATTGCAAATTCTGCTTAAACAAAATACTAAGGTCATAAAGCTTAGCATCCTCCAGACTGAGGAGGTTAAAATGCAACATCTAAATTTGGGTATGGGGTATATGCTTCAACACTGCCTATATGACATTTATATTTACTTGCACATTATACAGACTTAATATCCTATTTGTTTTCTTTCTGGGAGAAGAAAATGTCCACTGGCAGTTCTGAATTCACAACAGGCTCTCCAACTGCACCTTGTCGAGTCAGACTCTCTCCTACACCACAGGAAAGTAATGAGTAGTCTAATTGCACTGTATATTATTACTGAAGCAGATCAGAATTTTTTTAAAGTTGACTGTGACTTTGTGTGCAAATCAGGAGAGTGTAAGAGCAGACAGTCACAGTTTAGTACTTATTTTTGTAGAGCCAAGATCTTTGCATGCAATCCTGCGTATTGCCAGTCACACTCCTGAGAGGATTGAAAAAATTGGTCTCTTTGTGTCAAAATTTTGCTGACTATGAATATTAGAATCTTGCAGACTTTGTAGTGTATTTACATATGACTCAGAGGTTAATTATGTGTTTGGTTACCTTAGTGACTACAGATTTCGTGACACTCCTAGTGGCGAATCAACTTGCTTTTAGCCACAGACATGAAGAAAGTAAAACCAAGCCCAAAACTTTTAGGCACATACTCTTCTGGTGCTGACCACCACAGTTGTTCACCAAAAGCACATGGATGGAAACAGCAGTCAAATTTAAATTTGATACCTGATACCACAAATATATGCAAACTAAAACTTGTTGGATGCAGACAGAAAAAAAACCCCACCAGTTTTTATGATGCCATTGGTGGGATGTCTCTCTTGTTTTTTTTTCTGATAGGCGTACCATTCACAAGGGCCTTCTCAAGATCAGCTAAAGCTTAATTATGTTTTTTTTTTCCCCAGTTTCTTCCACTTATTGATCTCCCCATGCACTTGGAATGAGTTGACTGGCCAATATATTTCTCTTTATGACTCCCTGTCCACTGTTCAAGATTAAATTATATTGTAAATATCACTTGTCTGGTGTGATTGCTGACACAGAAGCAAAAATTAGATGTTCTTTTGAGAGTTTTACCCAAGGCACTGAATTGTTCATATTACATGCCAAAATGTATTAGGGAGATAATTTGAGACCTCATTTTCTTTTGAACACCTTTAATAAAATATGTGGACAGATGAATTTTAGAATATATATCCTTTTATTGATGTCTAGATTTTCATTAATGTGATGCAATGTAACAAAAAAGCACCACATAATGGCTGCAAAATATCAAGACCTTTGCAATAATGCAATGTTCTGCATGAAGAGCATGTGGAAGTTTCTACCATAATCATATTTTCCATCTGTTTGTAAATTTTGAGAACTGGGAAAGGAATTTCACCGAGAACATTCCATAGTGTGGGATTAAATAAATAAGCAAATTCTGGAACCTTGGGAGTTTAGTATGGAAATCAGAACCTATCTTTGTTTACCACAGAGCATAAAATGAGAGTACAACTATAAATAGTACTGCTAAGAAGCATCATTGGTTCAATTTGTGCATATGATTAAATGCCCTCCTCACTCAGAGTTGAACATACATGTGAATGCATTATGTGTTTGCACATAATGTCTTCCACCTCTGTCCCAATGCTTCAGTTTCTGGACCTGGCAGACACCTGAAGATTTGGAAGTGTCATCTGACTCTTTGAATGGTATCTTAGAAGAACCACACTCACCAAACAATAATAAAAAAATCAACGTCCCTCACTCCTTGGTCTCTGAGCAGACAAAGATATTAGACCCACGGTGCTGTGGCCCTTATTATGCCTAATTAGGGTGTCTGTTGGTGACTTCTCTGTTGGAAAAAGAAGACTTCCCCATGGTTGATAAGGATTGGGTTAGCGACCATGGAGTAAAACTTTACACATCCAGAAAGTCTGTGGACCCTGATGGAATGTGATGCACCCAAGAGTGTTGAGGGAACTGGTGGACATCATTGCTAGACTACTCTCAATCATCTTAAAAGGTCATGGCAGTCAGTAGAGGTATCTGAGGACTAGAGGAAAGCAAAGGTTATCCCTGCCTTCAAAAAGGGGCAAGAAGGAGCACCAAGGCAACCAAAAGTCCATCAGCCTGTGGGGTATTGACCCTGGCAGGATGTCAGGTGCCCACCAAAGTCGTTCTATCACTCCCCTCCACGACTGGACTAGGGAGAGAAAAACAAAAGTCTCATGAGTTGAGATAAGGACAGGGAGAGATCACAAACCAATTACCACCATGGGTAACAGTGAAAGCAGATTCAGCTTGGGGAAGCTAATTGAATTTATTACCGGTCAAAATCAGAACAGGATAATGAAGAGTAAAACACCATCCTCCCACCCCTCCCTCCTTCCTGAGCTCTACCTCTTCCACCTGTAAGTGGAACAGGGAGACAAGGAGTGCTGCTGCTCAAGAAGAGGAGTCCTTCCTCTGACCCAGCATATTCTGCATTCTGCAGTCTTGTTGGATGAGGCTGGAGGGGCTCAAGGGCATATCAGTAAATCTTTTCTAAGACAGAAGGTTGAATATATATCTAAGGGAAAGAATATGTTTCTCAAAGATGTGTTTTATGAGTAAATTTGGAACACATGAATAGACAATACAGTTAAATGAAATTTGTAAAAAAATAAGGTGATTTCTACATTCAGGTTTTGTTATTTTGCATTTATTTTCATTTTAATTACATAGGATTTAAATAGGCATTTTTGTAGCCCCTAGGTTATTCCAGGAAATTGTTATGCATTAGGGACACCACATTAGGGACAAGGATGAATATATTTGTATTGTTCTTACCAAGGGCATCCTCAAGAAAACAAAAGCAAATGTAACATGAATGTTGAAAGTATTAAGTGTTCTTACAATGCTGTATCTCTTTAACATCTCCTTTATTCCTATGCCACCAAGTAGGTTTGTTCTGCTGTCTATAGAACTGCTATTTGTACTGTTTATTAATGTGCTCATCAATTGTCTTGCCCTATTTCATGAACAATTAAATGTTCTTGTTTTGACCAAAATATACCAATAAAATAACATCCTTAATTGGCTTCCTCTCACTACTCATGGTATGAACAGACAGACCTGTCTCCAGCTGCTAATTGCCCTAAACATGGAGGTATAGGTTCAGGCAACACAATTATGGAATATGATGCATATTCTTAGAAAAATCCTGATGAAATCAGAGACAGAAATTTTTTCTAGGCATATATTAACATATTAAAACAGGATCGAGGTGTGAGAGTGGTTTAGGTTTTGTGTTTGGATTGATTTTGTGCAGAAGAATTGTCCACTAAATATTTAAGAAAAGCAACACTTCTTTCTTCAATACTTATTCTTTCCTTCCTGGAAGGTGTTCTATGGTACATGATTGGGTTTTTTCCTAATTCATTGCTCTTTCAATGCTCTGGCAGCAGTAATACAGTTAAGGTAAAATGAAGCTATATTCTAGTAAATGCTTATGTGGGAATTTTAAATCACAATTTTCATGACAAAATAAATGTTTCAGTGCTGTTTCACCAGAAAAAGAAAAAATCCTCTCTTAATGCATCCAGCAGTTTAGGAGCTGGGAATAAATTACCACCACTCCTTTTTGTTACACAGGTTGGTTTCTCCCTTTTGGTTTTGGCTTGATTTTTCTATCACTCTCTGTTTGTTTCTTCTTTTTTTCCACCTCTTTTAAATCTGATTTTTCATAACTCTATGATCTTTTGTTTTCACAAGCATTTTCTCTGTTACTCTCCTTATCTGTTCATCTGATTCCTTTTGGGTAGATCCTATCTTCTGCTTTTTATCTCCAGTACTTCCTCATAAAAGATCTACTGACAGCTGAGACTCAAAATACATGTATTTTCTCTCCTAAACATTTCCATCCTACTTGCCATCCAAGCTCATATAGCAGTGCTTAGCCAATCTTCCTCCACAATTTTTTTGAAAGCCTGTCGTTTTCTCTCTATACAGACAAATGTCACTTATCATAAGCTTTTTCACTTTTTACCACTTTTTGCACATCCTCCTTAGCATCCGTATTGCCTGTCCATCCAAAACACAGCTGGTAACATGGCTATTCTCATAGGTCAAAACATAGCTCCATGTTTTAAGCTTGTTTTTAGTTTCAAGGTTTTCCACAATATTCTGTCACAGTCTATAAACCAGATCAAGTGTTTCCTGATCCCAGCCATTTTCTGTATCAGTATTTTAAAGCTGCATTTTCTCGATAATTCCATTACATCCCCTGTGCCTGTCATGACTTTACTATGCTGTGAATTGTTGGTCCTTTTGGTTCTTTACCTACATATACTCTTTTTTCCACAGTATATGAAAATTTCATAGCCATTCAGATAGGGAAAAAATGAAAATAAATCACTATTTTAGGGTATGTCCCAGTTAGTTGTACTCTTTCACATCTTTTGTCTATCTTTGAGGAGAGGTTTAATATTTTTTTTATCTTATATAGCACACTAGTCTATTTTTAGCCTTAAGAGAATTTATCCATCATCCTAAGGACTGTTGCATGATTGCAAATGGATTTATGGATTTAAGTTTAAAAAAACTGGCTGAATTTTTGTTTTCATAAACCTTGATATGTAAAAGATATTCATAGATAGCAAAGATTAGAGTATTTTTTATTTGGTCTCTATATCATTTAGAAGTACTCTGCTTGATGGGATATCTTTGTTCAAGTCACATTTTCTATTACCTAACTAATTAATCTGCTACTACATCCCTTTGGATGTTCCTCAATTACACAGACTAATAGATCATATTTTAAAACTATGGTAGGGATGTAAAATTCTTTTTAGATGTGCTAAGGATTGTCACTACAATGTAATTGACAAGTACAGCTCCCTGAATATATTATTTTCATGCTTTTAAAGGTGCCTTTAGCCATTTTCCTCTTTAGGTAAATCAGCTGACTAGCTTATCCATTTGGAATATTTCAAGAGCCTTTTGTGGTGTTTTGAAAACTTTTTTTTAAATTCAAGGTCTCCTGAAAAGGAACATTTTCTGCATTGCAGGGATCCAGTGGGGGGGAATAAAATGTGGGATGTCCAGATTAGCTTTGAAGCATACTGAAAAAAACTCCTGTTTGGCTTGCTGCAGATTCAGAAGAAAATATAAAATAAGTTCAGATGAAGTGCAGAGCATGCTTTTCCAGACTGGCATTAACTTAATGCTATTTTAGAAAACTTCATTATTACCAATTTGCCAGTGGGTACAATGTCCACAACCTGTTAAAACATGAACTTTAGCTGAGAGAGTGCTGGAGGAGCACAGTGGAAACCTGCTTGCTGGGTATGTTTATCCTTACTCCAAGAAAGATCTCAAGAGTTACATTTCCAAAAGTATTTATGTGATTAGCTGTGCCAGAAAGGAGTAAAGTAGCTGAGTGACACCCATTAAAGTGTAGTATAAGAAAACATCCTCTAAGGAGTTCTCTGCCCTTCAGCTTCTCAGATGGCACCATGAGACTGCTTTCCCACACCTGAAACCTCATAATATACACATTAGTAGCTCATAGGTTGCATCCAGACTTTTGCTAGCATTGAGGGCTGAAATGAGGCATCTGGCTCAAACAGAGTGGTTATTATATCACTTGGGATGAAGATTTCCACTTTCAATTTGTTGTGATCCATATTCTACAGCATTGTGAGTCACTTCAGGGACAAATAACTGCAATCAAGAATTAAGTGTTATTGTTATTAACTGTCGTTGTGTGCAAGGTTTGGCTATCCCAGTTCTTTTAATGGTAGGAGTATGTAGGGATATATAAACACTGCTTAGAATAATGAAAAATTATTGAGAAATAAATCAAGCTGTGCATTAGCAGAATAAAATAGGGTGTTTTAGTGAGTAGGAGCCAGAAAATAGTAAATACAAACCTCACAGATATATAGGATGTTAAATAGTTGGTTTGGCTTGGTTCTGACAGTTAATGTAATTTATTGTTATTTTACTCTTAATTTGAAAAGAACTTACAGAAATAATGTTTTGCTGTTGCCTTGAGATGATTACAATCCAGGTAGATGACATGGAGATTGAGTAAAAAAATTCATTGAAGTTAGAGAAAGGTTTCCCATTAATTGCACCAGGCTTTGTGTTTGGCCCAAAGAAGCCCAGAAAGTGTTCCATTAAAGAAAAGATCTTTTTCAAGTCCATTTGGCCTTGAAAATATGCAGGTGGGCACTTAAGGCATCCTGGGATGTCCCTGTCCATGAATGTTTTCAGGACTGAGTTTTTAGCGTAGAGGTGACAATATCTATCTTGCTTTTCATATTGGAAACATTGTTTTCATCTGTTTGCAGCTAATGGCACATGATAATTTTTCTTGTGTACTGCTTAGGTATCTTTATGACCATGTTGGACGTGGAAAAGATTAAATTATAAAAAGAGTCTGAGAGTTTTTATTTCAGTTACTTTTGCGATAAGAAACAAAGAATGTTAATTGTACACACTGTGTTTATTCTCTCAGCTTGAATATCTTACATCTTCTGTTGTATTTCTTATCTTTTAGGCCTTTCTCTGAGTTCTGCCTGTCTCACAGCCATACGTATTAGATGACTTTGGGACTCGTTTTCCATCAGCGATGAAGGGATTATCTGGCAGCCGCAGTCACCATCACGGGGTTGGCTGTGACCCTGCATGTGACAGCCTGCCACACCACCAGGACAGGAAGCCATATTTGTTAAACCCAGTGGACCCCCACCCCGCAGACCACCCTTACTACACTCAGAGGAACTCTTTCCAGGCCGAGTGCATGGTGCCCTACAATGATCAGATTGCCAGCAGCACATTTCCCCGGAGGCATTACAGTTCCCACCACGAACTCAAGGACGAGTGCGCTCTGGTTCCCCACGGAACTGCCAACAAGACCAACCGCATTCCTGCCAACCTTTTGGACCAGTTTGAGCGGCAGCTGCCCCTGAATCGGGATGGCTACCACACCCTGCAGTACAAGCGAACTGCCATGGAGCACCGCAGTGACAGCCCGGGCAGGATCCGGCACCTGGTTCATTCTGTCCAAAAGCTCTTCACCAAGTCCCACTCGCTGGAAGGACCTTCCAAGGGGAGCGTCAATGGGGGGAAAGCAAGCCCAGAGGAGTCACAGACGATGAGGTATGGAAAGCGCAGCAAGAGTAAGGAAAGGCGATCAGAAGGTAAGCCCAGATCCAATGCATCAGGATGGTGGAGTTCAGATGACAACTTGGACAATGATGTTTGCATTTATCATGGTCCCAGTGGGGTCATGACCATGGGAAGATGCCCTGATCGCTCTTCTTCCCAATACTTTATGGAAGCCTATAACACTATTAGCGAGCATACTGTGAAGTCCTCCAGAAGCAATAATGATGTCAAATGCTCTACCTGTGCAAACCTGCCTGTGAATTTGGACTCCCAGTTAATGAAGAAAAGCTCTTGGTCCTCTACATTAACCGTGAGCAGAGCCCGTGAAGTTTACCAGAAAGCATCAGTTAACATGGACCAGACAGTGGTGAAGGCAGAGACGTGCCAGCAGGAACGGTCATGTCAGTACCTCCAGGTACAGTGTGGAGAGCTGGTTGCTGTTAACTGTGCTCTGCCTTGTCTCAGGTGTTTGTGGGGGATGGAGGTTTGCTCTGATGTCTCAACTTTCCCCAGAGGTCACTGATCACCAAACAAGGGGTTCTACTACTAAAATTAAAAATATATCCGCTTTTTTTTTTTTTTTTTTGGTCCAGAATTCAGTATTTCAAAGTAACGGTTCATGTTAGAACAGGATTTTTTTTTTCATGTGGGAAAAATAAGACCTTTCTGTGTACCTTTTGAATTTATAAGGCTGTCACAGTAGGGGTATGGGGAATTTGATGTTTTAGTGCTTTCATTTAGCATTGCAATGTCAATTAACTGAATGTTACCAGGATACAAATTCTTTGATTTCTGTAATTTCAATTTTGCCTTCATTTAGTGCTCATTTTTTAAGAAAGCTTTTGAGACCCTTTTGAGAAACTATGGGGTACCTTAATACTTTCTTCAGCAGGAAAGCAACCTACTTTTCTTTTTTCCATAGAATATAAATTCTATTAAAATAGTTATTGTAATGTGTCCAGATTTGCTTATCAGGCTATTCCTCTTTTTTATGGCTCTGAGTCAAAAATAAAAAATCAAAAGGTTGAAATTATTGCTTGTTCTGATTATACATTTTAGGAGTACATCACCTACTCCCTCACAAGCTGTTTGCAGTTAATACAGCGTCACTATTTTTCACCAGTATTGTATCTTTAAATGTCAAGAATCAGATGTCTCCTCTTGGAGCTATCATACTGCCGGTGAATGTTTGTGGCAGGAACATGGATCAGAAAATATTAAAACTGTTTCATTCTTAGGAGAGCTGTGGATAGCTTTTATGCACTTTAAAAGAAGCACTTATGGCACATCTAAGTGTGTGTGTAAGATGGAACAACGTTGCACAGAGAAGAGAGAAGACCATGAGGAAAAAAGAGGTTTGCTAAGCTAATTCGGTTTCATTTTAATGTAGTGGGACTCTTTTCTATTTGTATAGAACTGTAGCAAGTTCTATTATATGGGTGCTTTAATGAGACAGTCGGCTTCCACATTCTGTTGTTTAAGTCAGAATGCAGAGAAAGCGTAGGACTGAGGCATCAGCATTTAAAAATTGATCTTAAAAGGTTTTATGGAATGTCATGCAAAATAATTTTGATTGCCAGTCTCTGGGATGCTAATTTTTAAATGTAAAGGAAGGGATATGTATATTTTCTATCATTTCGGAGAGTGGGGTGGGGGAAGAGGGGGCAATACAAATGCTCAGTGTGTTTACAGCTCTGTGTATGGGCTGGGGAGGGAGAGGGGTTTCAAAATAGCCTCAGGTTGCAACCTTTTGAGGTTTTGTATTTTTTTTTTTTATTAAGTATCTTTCATGTGAATTTTGTGAGTAAGAAGAAATCATAACTTTAGGCTTGATTGTTGTGGTCACTTTGAACCCTGAGATTTTTTTTTTTGGTATTTTTGTTTACTTCTTCAGCCTTCTTTTGGGTATAGATAAAATAGCTGAAAATTCAGTATGTGACCAGATGGCTAGAAAAGAGTGAAAAACTGTGCCAGCATCAGCTTTAAACGAACACCTCCATAGGGACCTTTAGATAATGTTTAACTGACAGGAATAGACTCCTCAAGTGGAATTAAAGGACATTATCCGTGTCTGTATGAAAATATGTCCAACAATTGTCAAGGGCAAGAATAACTAAATTCTCACTTAGAATAACTACATTCTCACTGTGTTTCTCATTCTCACTGGTAGTTCTATTTCACTTTTCACTTAATTTTGTTTTATTCCTTCTAATTGCATGCTGTTGTAAAATCCAGGGAAATATAATTGGTTTGAAACTGTATTTTGAATTTTTTTTTTTTGAAAGGAGAATCTTAACCAGGCATCAGTTAACATTGGAAGTAATATTTAAACAGAGTACAGTAGATTTGAGGAAGCAGGTCAGGATTATTCTTCTCTTTTGGCAGCTTGAAGGGATGACAAATGCATGTAGGTATTTAAAAAGTCAGTCTATTTTGATTGCATCCTATTGCTTTTCTCTTCACTATATCACTTATCTTTTTACACTGCAAGCCCTTTGGGTCTTGGACTTTGTTCCCTTTTGTGTTTCCACAATGTGAAGCACAATGGGACATAGGACCAAACTGAGGCCTTTTGTCTGTCCTGCAGCATAAATATATATTAAGAGAAGCAGAGTTCTACTCTGGTAGTGAGTTGTAGAGTTACTGTGTGCATCTGCTAGTTTCCAGGTGCACTTCTCATTATTGCACCAAAAGGCTGGTGTCCTGTGTTAGAACAATTAGAAAAGCACAAAATGAGATGAAAGCTGCAAATTCACAACAACACTGGACAACCCTGATAATTTTTCATTGTTATGATGCTTCTTTGTTGCTTTCTATAACTCACAAAATATTAAATAGATGTTTTTATCAACTTGCTTGTTATTTAAATTGTTGTCTATGGTCCAGGATGTAAATTCTGATAATATAAAGAGCAGCTACTTGTTCATGCAATCTCTTCTTGTCACAGTATCTGAATTCAATGAAGGAGTAACTTTTTTTCAACAAAGGGTACTCAGGATAATTTTTTTTATCATGATAGATCTGAGTAAATCATAGATAACAGGAGACATTGACTTCCCATTTGTTTGTAAAGGCTTTTATCACAAAAGTATCTGCATGAATTCTCAGTGTAAAGACATAGAAATAGCAATTATTTCACTTGCTGTGATATTTTCCACTTAACTGTTCAGTGGAAGGTGTTGGCAGTAATTAGTATTACAGATGGGCTTATTTCTCATAATTTGGAATTTGGATCAAGTGCAGAGTCCTCTGCATTGTACTGTCTTTCTTTACCCCACCAGGCTCCACTTTCACCCCTGGTGCTGAGGCACAGTGTGCATCCTTGGAGTTCTAGGGGAGGCTTGGGTCTACACTGTGCATCTTCAGAAACAGATATTGTCCTAGAATAGTCTAAAGACTGTCAAGCAAATCTTTTCCTCTTACCCACATTTTGGGAATGGAATTGCATTTTTATCTTCTATTTCTCTTTTCAAGAGTGAGCAGCTGGATAGTAGAAAGATAAGGTTCTTTTTATGAGTTGATTTTTATTTCAGGAAAGTGCTATTTGATACAGCTTTACAGTTGGACTACAGTGAAGGATGCTGAGAAGGAATTGTTCATGTTTTATCAAAATGCTTCCTCAAGATGGTTTCCCTGCCTTGAAATAAAAAATTTTAAAGAATTGGACAGCCTCTACTTCTCTGCTAGCTTCTGCTCTGGAAAAAAAAAATTAAATTAACCTAAGACAGCATATAAGCAGCAGTCCTTTGCTGCAAACAATAGGGTCTAAATACACGTGGAGATACTTTTGACACTCTTGTTTTCTATGAATTCATGATTTTTTGGAGCTAATAGTGTATCAAATACACTGAAGAGTTTGTCTCTGATTATAGTTTTGCCATTTAATCTTCCCTGTAATTACCACTCCTGTTATCCTTGTCCATTCGTTAAGAGACTGAGAAAAATACGAAGAATGACGCTTTTCAGATTAATTTAATTTTCTTTTCTTATGTGGGTCAGTCATAAGTTTTATTTTCATTGCAACTGATGAGATTCATATCAGTTGTGTCAGACACTTGAGGCTAAGGATGGAAATTTTACTTCTGAAACTGAAGCGCAGAAGGTGGGGGCAACAGTGCAGTCATTCAAGTTCTACATTTGCTTTGCTTGTCCTTTGGTGGGATACTGTGAAAAATACTATTAAAAAATACAAACCAAGTTTCTGGGTGTAATAAGAATTTTCTGATGACAAAGCGTTCTGGTTAGTAGTGCACTCAGTTTCCTCTGTGAAGGTTGCCTGCATTGATATACAATGTGTAGTGCTGAGAAACTCATTATCCAAATGACTTGTTTTCTAGTCTCAGGACAAGGCACAGTTTCTTAGGAACGACAGCTGAATTTCAGTTCCATCCAGCCAGCCTCTTTTTGTTGCCTGTGTCCATGGATGACCAAATAGACCTAAGGGTCAGGGTGCTAATAAGGATCAATAAGTGTAAAGTGATTTGTTAGCATGGTACCTTACATTTCAAAGAGTTTATCCTTATGGCACAGCAATTTATGTTAGATATGTTATACTAAGTTCATCTAAGTGAGTTTTTTTGCATTTTCAGTTTGTGTTTTCCTCATTTATGGTGTTTGCATTTCAGATGCAACTACCATATTCAAATTAATCTTCCAGTATTTATATATATATATATATATATATATATATATATATATATATATATAAATTTTAACATCCATTAGTATAAATCTTCTATTTTTCATGTATCTGATGGCTTTTTTGGCTCATATTCCATTATAAATTGAAAATTAATGAAGCACATGCTATTTCTCTTTCATTTTTCCAGTCAGAACTACAAAGTATATGAAGTATAAGTTTCCAGGTTTTTTTTATGAGCTCATGAGATAATTCTTAGTAAAACTAGTGAAATAATTTGGACAAATGTGAAATAAAGTGTCAAATGTTTTAATGTATTCTAGGTCAGCTTCCAGGTAATGCAATAATCATGAAAACATTTGGAAATTCTTAAATATTCTTGAATTTTAAAATGAACTAGTATGTAAGCATATAAACACTGAAAAAAATACTTTCAGAAAGCTAATTTATTTTGGTTTTAAAATTGTAAGGTGGGTAATATGAATAATGCTTATAGATAGGGAATTTGTGGAAAATATAGATTAGGCACAAAACTGCTTATTTAGAAAATGTATATTACTAACAGATAATTCCATTAAACTGGTATCTTGGTTATTTAGCTTACCCGCAAGCCACCCAAGATGTGGTTACTATACTGAGAGAAATATGTTGGAGAGTACGCCAATATACTCATCTTCCTCATCTTTGCAGTCCTTTAATTTAGCTAAAAAACAACACAAATAGAAAAAAAAAACAAAATTGTCAGCTATGTTGGTGATCATAATCTTGCCACTTATTTCACCTTAACAACTGGTGTGTCCTTATTTGCTTAATTGAATGCTGTGCTGACCTTTGGTGTCTTGAGTAATGGAGGCCTCCTAAGTACAAAGAGAGCTCTTCAACAGCAATTTCAGCTGCAACTTTATCTGCCAATGTTCCATAATTTTATGTCCTTTAGTTTCATTGCCATCCTGTAACTTCTCAGTGTTGAATACACTGGCACTGACCTTATTTTTTCCAGGTTAATTTGAATTACTGTCTGTTCATTCTGTTAGCATCCTTACTTTCTAATAGTGCATCCATTAATGAACATAATTCTGGCAACTGGCATACCTTTTATTGGACTTAGCAACCTACTTGGGTGAAAC
This sequence comes from Taeniopygia guttata, assembly GCF_048771995.1. Classification (NCBI taxonomy): domain Eukaryota; kingdom Metazoa; phylum Chordata; class Aves; order Passeriformes; family Estrildidae; genus Taeniopygia; species Taeniopygia guttata. Next base: position 103,107,735 of record NC_133026.1, read on the forward strand.
TCATTACATATACTGTTAGGTCAGAAATGTTTACTAAAATTATGGCTGCACAGAGCAGCTGGCATTTGGTATCTATTTCAGTTCCTTCATGGATAAGGTTTGTTTCAGTCATGAATCTGATTCCTTTTTGTAGCCTTAAATATTTAGAATAGTCCAATCTTACTCTTTTCAGCATTTTCACTTTAAAAAAAAAGACCAAACCAAGAGTAAAAAAAAAATCTTCAAGACAAGTCAAGTCCAGCAAAGAAGATCATTTCAAGCCACCTCTGAGTTTGAAACCTTAACTTTTATTGTGGAAACACATGAAAATGATGGGGAAGAAAACATGTGCAATGTGCAAAGTAATAAGGAGTATTTCCCTTCATCCAGTTATTGGGTTGGGGTTTTGTGCTTGTTTCAAAAATGGAATTCACAGTACAGGTTTTGAGGGAGGAAATGCTACAGTGCCAGAAGAGTGGTTTGAGCTGGGTTATCTGTCCACAGGTTTTGTTCTGCTTTACAAATGCTCTTGTGCTGTTCTTGCACAGATGAGCTTCTGTCACTAGTGAATTAAGCAATAAGAACATCAATCTGTTGTATATTGTTTGTCCTTTCATCCTCTTACCCTGAAACTGTGCAATGAACTGTCGTCTTTGGGCTTCTGATAGGTATGTATTTCTCTCACCGAAGACTAAGCAATGTGTAGTTGCTTAGTTGGATAAGGCATTGTGACCATTCTGAAGGGCCAGGGCCCCCAAATACAGTCTCTGAATTGTGTCCAGGAGTCTTTTATGCAAATAAGTTTTTGTCTAATTTTGCTTTGCTGACATAACCCCCAGCCTGCTAAACCAGTTTGTTGGGAAATCTTTGAGGTTTTCTGGTCTGTAGCAATTCAGTTTCCAGCAGATGAGAGTCAGGACTATGACCTTGATTTCATATCCTATGGAACACTACTGTAGGACACAGGTGACCATTTGGTGACCATTTGGAGTTGCTGAGAAGACACACCATGATGTTCTGAAACCAGGACAGTTTCCTTACAGCCAAATGAAAGCTTATTTCACAGGTGTATAGCATTGCTGTAATCCAAAAGAAATCTTTGTAAAAGTGTCAGTGAAGCCTGTCCCCTGGCCACTAAAATGTGACAGAAGCCAAGAGCCAGCAGGAGATGGCAGTTTAAGGGCATCACTTAGAGCTGCTGCCTGTGAGAGCACATTAGCAAAGCACCAGAGATTACTGAGTTACAGTCAGCCAAAAGAAACAGCATAAGGGCTGCTTCTCAAAACGCTCTCCCCACATCTGTTTTCTTCCAAGGATACAGATTCAGCTACATGTTCTCCACCCACTAGCCAGTTTCCTGCTGTCTGCTTGATAGCAGACTTGTGCCTGTGTGCAGTGAAAGAAAGGTAAAATGGCATCTCATCTAACAGTATTGCTTTGGATGCCAACCAGTCACTGTATGCAGCTGTTGAAGTGACTCACCACAAAAGATATAAAGAAGAAATGAGAGAACATTTCTCTACTGCTGGTCATTGAAAGTGTCCTTTCAAGGATTGGTATTTGTGTTAGCTGTCATCCTTAATTGGGCAAGAAACCATATGTCATTATAACCAATGGCACTGAATGCTTCAAGGATACTGCGAAAGATGAGAACGAATGTCTGTCCTCTGCCACTGGAGAATATCATCCATGTATCACTGAAGCAGTTCTAGTTTGAGGCCCTGGCCAAGAGCCCTGCTCTGTGACCTTCAGTTATGTTCACCTCAGCTAATGGATGTGGTAGTTGCTGTTTGGCTTCCTTTCTGCAGAAGGTGTTTATGGGGGGCAAACTTGCGAGGCAGTGGATGGAATCATTGTATCAGGGTGCCCCTCTTTGTGGTTGGTTGGACTTTTACACATGAAGCAGAAGGAGAAAAATTTATCTGGAACCAAGACATGGTAATTTCATTTAGAAGACACACATTCCTCTTCATAAAATAGGGTATGAATCAGATTGGCAAGCCAATGGTCAAGACACCTTTTGGCGAATGAACATCATAAACTGGAGTGGTGCTTGAAGAATGTTGTCTACTGGCTGACCCTCTAAGGATTCATATGGTTTTAGAAGACTTTCCAAACTACTGTTATGTGAAGGAAGATTTCAGTTCTTCAGCCTGTTTGTTCAGGTTTGATGCAAGGGATGGGTACAGGGTAGAGGAAGTAATGCTCTATCTTGGACAGATCTTTGTTCGGGTGCTAATTCCCCCTCTTTAAAAAAATGTGGAGATAAGTCAGCTAAATTATATTAATTTATAATAGAACATGATTGCTCAAATAGTATAAGCTAAAGTAAACATTGCTGCAGATACTGAGCATATTAAATTTACCCTAAATAAAGGCAACTGTCCTAACTGCCTTTTTGAAAACACTTAAGGCTTATTAAACATATATTTTCCTTTCTGCTTTCTAAGGCTTCCCTTTTTTTGCATACTTCAGTGATTCTTAACGTATGCACACTGATAGAAAGAAATTCTACTCATCCTTATTGGTCTGATTAATTCAATATTCATGACTGCTGGGAATAGGCTCAGTAAGTGGAAGATGGCAATTGAAACTTCCTTTACAGCATGCAGAAGAGGCATAATAATGGCTGAGAAGACCAAATTGTATGGGTTTGAAAAATCTGCACTGAGCAGTCATTAGGCATTGTTCTTCAGTTGTGTGATTTCATTTCATTAAGTATTTGCATACTAATAGAAAGCTAAAGTTACAAGTCTACTGCTGTGAGTGATGGTTAGCCACTCCTTCCAGTCCTTTTGTTTACTTCTATAGTCATCCACATTGCTTTGGCAAAGCACAGGGAGAAGCTTTAATGATTTCAGCTGCAATAAACCAAAGAAAACTAGAGATCAATAATGAACTTAATTTGCTATAGAGACAGTCTGTTTGCTATTTCATCCAGCAAGGTAAGTTAATAACTATTTGGGGGGAAACTTTTTTTTAAAAATTTAAAAATAAAGGAAATTAGATATTCTAATTTAATTGTTTAGAAATTGAATTTTAAAAAAACTGTTTTCTTTATCCTTGTTCATTACAACCTGGGCTTATTTCATATACTACTACTACATGTGAGTTTATGAAGTGAATGTTTGAAAACTGTGGGGTCAGTATACCTGTTTGTTTTGTTTCTTTATTAGGGGTCCTAGGCTATCTATTAAAAAATCCAGTTCCTTTATATCAAAAAATGCATTAAATGAAGTGACAGGTCAGTACAACCTGGCTAATGACAAAGTGTGAAAACTTGCAGAACAGCATAAATTTAGTTAAAGATTGGGACAGGTAATCTATACACTAAATGATGCTAAATCCAGGTAAGATGTTGGCTAGTAGAAGTATTTCATCTTTATAGTCTGCTCTGTTTACAAAAGAATGTTATATCAACCATTTAATCAAAAGAAAGAAATTGTTGTCAGGCTTAGTGTTCATACATGTAGCAATTTATTGCCAGGGGTTTGCCGAAGTTTTAAGTTTCAGTAAGCTGGATGGCTCAGAGGCCTTTGCTGAATATTTTCTCTCTCTATTCAAGTAGTAATGTTTTTCTGTTTCACTATACCTTTTGTATAAGTGAAATACACTCTTGATTTCTAGGCTTGTAAATATTTGTACATGAGCTTAAAGATAATTTGGAGAATGAAATGTTTCCAGCATCATTATTACTTTCATAATGTGAATAATAATAGTTCTATTTTAATAAAAACAATGTTCATTGTTAGATCTGAATTTAGCTCTTCCCCCTTTTTCATGAGAGTAAAACAATCATGCAAGTGATGGTCTCTCTTGGTATTCTGATACTGGAAAAATGGTATTGCCAAGGTAATTGGATAATATGATTTTTTTTAAAGCATGAAACATCTTTATCTCAAGTATGTCAATCTTAATCCCATTAATCCTTGAAGGCAGAAGATACAGTGCATTTGCACTTGTGTGACCTTGCAAGGCATAATACTGGCCATTTAAATAAAGTAAGAGCCTGTGGGAACATTTGTGCAGACCTCTTGACTTGAAAAAATAAGAGAGCTAGAAGTTCGCAGACATTTCTCCCAGCAAGAAATCAAGCTACAGAATGTGTAGTACCATACATGTAGAAACAGAATGTATGAAATAATCTGATTTATTTTATTTTTGCTGTTTGCATTTTGGAGAGGTCTTTATATTTTACTTTTTTCTCATAACATGCAACACTTTGTTGCGACAGTGAACTGCACTGCCTGCATGAGCTGTTACAGCCACGTCTGTTACAGCCAATACTTCTTAAGGACCAAAAAAGCACTCTGAAAATCAGGTCACTGCTTTTAGTAGGTATTGCTTGAGGTACTTGACTATAGACACAGTAGTATTAAAATGTTGACATTATTTTATCTGCCTGAAATGAAAGGAAATGCTGAGCTTTAAGGGTTGTTTATCCTACTCAAGTAAGACACAGACACCTTTTCATTAAAAGTAAATTGTTAATAGCCAAGACAAAACTTCTAAAATGTTTCTTTACCCTGCAAATGCTCTTTATCAGTTATATGATGCCTACACCAAATTCCAAAATCAGGGTTTCTTGCTCTTGTGAATGTGATATAAGAAATTAGAAAAAATAAGATAAAGGGGAGCCAGACCCAAATTTTCATCTACAAAATCAGTTATATACTGAAATTTTTCTGTAAGCAAACAGACAATAAGAATAGTAAAAACAATATTTAGAAAAAACCAAACCACACCTAAATACCTGCAAAAACAAAACAAAACAAAACCACATGGCTAAACTTTAAATAAAATAACTTTTTAATAAAATTTCCATTACATTCTTGTATTGCAGCTTTGTCTGGGCAGGTAAGATAGTTTGTAGAAACACTTTGGATTCCTCAGTGAGTTCTGTGAAATTAGAAGCATATCTGGATTGGTATTTTAGTCTGTTCTCCAAATCTGGATGGTTTTTTAACCACAGCCATCCTTTTCTCTTTGGCACATACAGGGCTTACCTTTAAACCCATAATATGGAAATGGAAATTGGTGTTATTTCCTTTGGTTTTGTGCATGCAGGTGACTTCCAATACCCAAACCATACAGTGGGTTTGTGGCACTCACTGAGGCTGCTTTGTCCTGTTTTGTGTGTGAACAGCTCTGCTTTATTTCTCTGCAGCTAGTGTTTTTTTAAAAAATGGAAAAGATGCTAAAAACATAGCTGTTGTTTTTCAGTGATTGCTCCCCTCACTGTTAGGAGCAGAGCTCAAACTGGGAACTTCCAATCACATCATATAAATTGAGGGACTAGAGTAATCCACTTAAACCTCATCATGGTACACAGTTTTTGCATGTGTAAATAGAAAGTTTTGGGGTAAATCCATTGCAACCACCATTCAAAACCTGGCCTATTTCATCTAAATAATTTTGAGAAGCTTTGGGATAAAAGGTCTTGTACCTATATGTGGTGTTATTGATAACAGAACTCAGTAATTCCAAAGTAAGAGTTTCCACAGTAACTATATCTCCTCACTTGTATTGCACCTATAAACTATGGTATTAAATTTAACAGTGTATCTGTTATTTAATATAACTACAAGTGTTCAGCTTGCCTGAATTATGTGTGCTGTATGAACATTGTAACTTTATCTCCTCTGACTTTTTCTCCATTAAGACACCAACATTAACAATATACTAACATAGTTTATTTAGTGCATTAAAGAATAATTCACAGATTTATCTTAATGAGAAAAAGCAAAGATCTTCAATTAAAGCATAATTAATAAAATATTAAACAGATCAAAGTGCATATCCTCTGTGACTTTACAGATTCTCTACATATTCTGACTTCGATATCTAGTAGCTGCCTAAAAGCTGATTGGAAATACACCATTACAGGTTTTAAACTGCTGACTGAAGTCTGAGCATGGCATCAAAATATCAGCTGAACTTGATTTTAGTAAACCTGTCTTTAATTCTTTTTTGTATGAATGATTTGAAAAGTCACGGTTTTACACCAATAAGCAGAAGCTGTAGGTTCCAAAATGTGTGGGAGAGGTGGCATGACTATAGATTGCATGCTCACTATTTGATGATGTTCTAGGCCTTGAACTAATGCAAGAGTAAGACCTGAAAATCATGTTATACTCTGTCTGTCATAAGTGGCTAAGGGAAGAATGTAAACACTCTGTACTATCAAAAATCAAAACTGCTACTGAGTGTTACCTTCATTTTGAAAGGATCAGCTTTCCAGATGTGGTGTCTAGGCATAAACTTAGAAGCCACAGAATGGAAATATTGTTTCTTTTTCCTTTTTTTTTTTTTTTTTTTTTTTTTAACATGGGAAAATATTAGAGCTGTTAATTCAGTCCTGTTCTTCCAATAGATTCCATTAGTACTTGGTACTCTTAGTCTTAGTTGAAGCTTCACCCTTTCCTAGAAGAATATTTCAAGTGTTGTTATGAGCATTTATTGAGTAATATCGTATAGATGCACAATTCTGCATGTCATCATTCAGTAAGAAAACTGGACTTAGAATTATATTCCTGCCTAAAGAAACTTATATTCTTGTAGCCCAGGAAAATAAATTTCAAAATAAACAAAACAAAAAACCACACACAGAGAGCAAAAAAATCCCAAACCCACAACAACAAACTTTGCATGCTGATAGAAGAATTGTAGAGCCATTAACTGAAGGATGTTTAAAGACAACATGGAAATTTTCTTTTAAAAGGCACAAGGAAAGAATTAGTTAAATAAAACATGGAGCTTTTGAGAATGACTAAGTCCTGAGAAGGAAGACTGGGTCTTAAGAAAAAAATATTGGTAATGGTACAATCTAGAGGAGATCTCCAGGATTAAATCTTCAGTCCTTTGAGGAAAATACTGAAGGTCCAAGTGAGCTTTGAGGCTGGATTTGACCAAGGGAGAATGAGGAGCAGAACACCAGAGGAAAGAAGGACTATTTGAGCCTGGCAGCTTAAGGAAGGCCCTAAATCATTATGTCAGAAGCAGGAAAAGAAAAATCAATAGAGGAAGAAGGTTGGCAAGGTCTTGGGTTTTGAAATCATCAGGAAACAAAGCAAAGACATAGGCTGTGAATAGTTTAATTAATAAAATAATATAATTAATTAATTCTAACTAGTAATAAGCCTGTGTGGGCTTAGGATCATTAAATATCTTTATTCCTTTGTATAGCACAGTGGATTTAGGGTTGCAGTTTATAGCATTATAAATTTATAGCAATCCATAAAAAGGCTATAAAAATTTATTTGCATTAACAGTAACATTTGAAAGGCCTTACAGCCTCTGGATGTAGACTTATGTTTGTAGTGTGAATCAACAGCTAAGCCATTAGCAAGCATTCCTGTGTTTTAATTTTGGTTGTCTAAACAAACTGGCATGTATAAGCTGTAGCTGAAACCTGCAACAGGATTCACAAGATCCTCAGGTGAAGGTAAATGTTGATGAAAAACAAACTTCTCATAGAAAAGATTATTCTGGTAGGTGAGAGTATTTGCAAGATGCAAGACAAATTTAGTAACCTAGATTCATGCCTCCTTATTTAATGTGCCTTGTAAGGTTTTCTGAGCATTATAGCTATGGCTGTTTTATACAGTTGGTTCACTGAGAAGAATCAGAGAAGTAGCAAACTAAAAATTCAAAACTGCTTGTATGTAAGTCTAACACAATATTTATTCAACTAAAAAACCCTTTTGCAGACTCACCTTTAGATAAAAATGATGTTTCTGCAAAATAGCTTCAAAGACTATGCTCCACTGCATGTTGTTGCTGCAGTTGCAGGAAAGAGGAGGATGCTGGTTCATGTGGTCAGAAGCTCTAGGAGCAGAGGAAGGAAGACAATGGCTGGGCAAGAGCACTCTGCTCTTGGACTGTCCGTTGTTATGTCTCAAAATCTCATGAATGCACATTCCCACTGCTCCAGATTTCCAATAAAAGAAAGGACAGAACTGACTTCAGATCAAGAGAAATAATGCACATCATTAAGAAGAAGAAAAATAAGGGAATAAAGGGCCGTAGGACTCAGACACTCAGACTAACAGAATTCAACAGGAGGCTCACTGCAAGCTACGAGTGTACAGTTGCACCAATTAAGCTATAGAAGCAACCGTAGTAAAATTTCACACTTGCAAACCTATTTTTGTGATAATTAGTGCATAGCTCCACTAATTTGAAATGCATCTTGGGCCAAAATTATCCTGATGAGTATTCCTGTGTACACTCTGTCAGAAAAGATTGTCATATAGGGATTTGTATTTCAGCTTTTGTGCCTCCCCAAAGATGTTCAATATGTTGAGCTGAACAGAAAATACTCTGATGTGGTTTATAAAGGCTTTGAATGAAAATTGCTGAAAACACCCAAGATTTTTCCAGTCTGGTATTAAGCCTAACGAAGCCTTCTATGTCAGCATGTTTGCTAGAAGCTTCCCAGATAAGGAATGGAAAATAGCAAAGAACTCCAGAGGTGCTTGTGTCTATGCAGGGTGAGAAGTGGGCCTCCATTGCAACAGCAACCCATGGTCAAATGGGATTAAGAAAAGGCCTTTGGCCATCAGAGTTTTTGTTATGGCTCTGTTGTGGCTTACCAATAACTTCAGGGAGGAGTGTGCTAACAAGAGAATTGTGTTCATCACTTCAGGTTCCTCAAGATGACTGGACTGGCTACACTCCACGAGGAAAAGATGACGAGATTCCCTGCCGCCGGATGCGCAGTGGCAGTTACATCAAAGCCATGGGGGACGATGACAGCGGAGACTCAGACACAAGCCCAAAGCCATCTCCAAAGGTTGCTGCACGAAGAGAAAGTTATCTCAAGGCCACCCAGCCATCCCTCACCGAGCTCACCACCCTCAAGTAAGTCCAGGTTCTGCTGTATCACCTACAGCTCTCCATAAAGATATACATTTTCTATGTTTGCTTCTTCTCTTTACATTTTCTATGTTTTTTATGTTTGTTTCTTCTCTTACTTCTAGCTACCAGTTCAGGTACTTATTTGAACAAGTGTGTTATATCATGCTTATTTTTGCATTTTTTTTTTCTTAACAAGAGTAAATCTGGGAGTGTATTTCAATGTTATTCTGGAAAGGAACCTGCATTATGAACTTGCAAAATATTTTAACTGTTAGTGTTAAGTGAGTATCCAGGTAGGTACAGTAGGTGTCCTCTTTGAATACTTCGCTAAAATACAGCTTTGGCCTGCAAAAGCTTTGTGTAAATGTATATTTATATATATTCAACATTTGAAATTCACCCTAAGATAGTCTTTGCAACTCCAGAGAGAACCTAACATTTAATTAAAAATAAGAAAGGCCATCTGAAAGTAGACAAATCCATATTTTCCACTCAGAATTGTACTTTAATTTGTGGAGAAGCAAAGTTGGACTTTTTTCAATTGTTTATGAAAGCTTTAGCCAAAAGCAATCATGAGTTTGTGGTTTTTTAAATGCTACTATTTGTTTTTTCTTTATTTCTTTTTTTTTTTTTTTTTCAAAAAAGCCACCCAAATTGTCAGGAAAAAAGCACAAATGGACAATTTTGTATTAACATTTTATTTTAATTTATTCTAAAATTGAAAGGTCCCTTAAAGCAAGAAAATAAATTATATCCATAAAAGAAAATAGTGTGGATTTAAAATCAACAGTTGTTTCTGTCTTTTTTAAAATTCTTAGCTATAATAGTGAATCATAGTTCACTGGGCTAAAAATAACCCAATTTTAGTATAACTTGCCTAAGGCTGTAGCTTTAAAATGGGAGGAAAAAATAGAAAGGATCTCTATCTCTTCTAGTATCCATGATCAGTGACAAAAGACTCCTTCTGCATTTTCCTGATTAATTTCTTCTCCTTCCTTGTCCTCCACTACCCCATTTTTTCCAGAGACCTTATCTGAGAAGCAGATTTTAGAGAAAACTGTTTGATCCTTGTTAAGAATGTCATGCTCTTGACATCAGTGATGAATAGGCCAGCAGAAAAAAGCAAGCTTACTGCAGATCCCCGTAGCAGCCTGCCTGAATTTGTCTCAAGGGAAGCCTGGGATTGCTTCTTCTCTGTCTTTCTATTAGTGACCAAAGGAGAAAGCAATCTCATTTTCTGCAGGGACTTTCATAATCTAGCTGGCTTTTTTGCTCAAGGGATCCAGTGACTCCTTTCATCATCCAGAAGACTTTACCACATCCTTTCCTGAGCCAAAACTCCTCCTCTGAAATCAGTTATTGCAACCTCTGCAAGGTGAACATGAGTGTTATTTACCACCACAAACTGCATCCAGCCATGCATGGACACGCTTTCAAGCACAGAGATTATTCTTTCCGAGTTTTCAGAAGCATGCTTTCCAGAGTTCCAAAGTGTATGTGAAGCACAATGCATCACAATGAGTGTATTTGCTCTTGGTCATTTCTGTTCTCCATAGAGACAAGATTTGCAGAAAAATATATATTTATGAAAAATCAAAAGTCCTGCATGTCACTGTTCACCCATGGAGGATGTCACACCAGGCAGCAGAAGCTTTTAGCTTTCAAGTAATTTTAATTCAGCAAAGTGCTTGTATAAATACTTAATTTCCCATGTTTTTTAATCCCTTCCTATTTGGGAAAGCTTTTAGGAATGTGCCGAATTTTAAGCTGCACTCTGTAAAATTCAAGTAAGTTTAGGAGGTGTGCAGAAGTAGAATGTAAATCATAGGGTAGAAGAAGAAAGATGGTAAATGGTAGCAAAATGAAAAAGAGGAGAAAGCATGAAATAATTTTTCTTTTTCAATGGCTTTTCAGCATAAACTGGGATAAAAGAGAATTATTTCTGTTAATCTATGCTGATAGTTTAAAGAAATATATCTTCCTGAGAAACCTTTCACTTTCAGAGGCAATTTGTATAATACATAATTATGCAGTGCTTTCATTACTTTCTGCTGAACATGGTAATTTCTGGGGGTTTTAAGAGAAACAGCTGAGTGCTTGTTCTGGGAACTGAAGTCTTCTGTTAAGCTAGGTCTTTGTTTGAAGACTTCATCATACTTTCTTAATAGTGTGACTTGACCTTCATAATGACATTCATTTTTCATCCCATGGCTACCCTGATTACTCCAAGAGTTGTGTCAGACTTTTGCAGGTGTGTTATACAGAAACTAAACTAGAGCCCCTAACTCACTGACTATAGGTCATCAAGCAAATGTGTGATGTCTGATAACAAGTTATTTCCTTGGCTTGCTGTTGACTTGGGTTCAATTTGCACCTGAATAAGAGCTTTGTGGAAATGAGCCAAAGCCTGCTCTAGGCAGCAGGCAGCCTTTTACTGTCACTCGTGGACCTTCTAGTTGACCTCAAAGGGTATTATTAACACCCTAAAGCTGAGTGGTATTTCACTCCTTTAATTATGGGGTTTTTCTGTCCATGAAGAACAAAGCCTGCTGTGAAATCAGTGTTTCTACAGCAGTAATTGTCAGGAATCTTCCTGATGCATTTCTTTCTGCTACTCCCTTTCTCAACTTGCTGTATACAGTCTCTAGTTGGCTGCACTTTCATCTCTGGCAGAGCAAACAACTTAAAAACATGTTCCCTTTTGCTTTCACTGTTGTTTTTGAAGTGATTTTTTCATCTTCTGGGACTTTTCCTCTCTGACTCCTTTAAGTCTAATATTGGTCTCACAACCCACACTGTACCTCCCACCTACCTACCTACCATTGCTCATGCGCCTACTCTTTTAAGAAAGTATTTTCATTATTACCAGTGTTTCTTTTTATATAAGGAATAACCTTTGAACAGCACAACTGTGTCATATCTCTTTTACATAATACAAATTTATTTTCCTGGTTTTGCTGAGGATTTTTCCCTGCCATACTGTACAATCTCCCTCCTACTATTTTCCTCCATTGCCATGGTTTCCATGTGGTTACAGCACATGTGTCAAATGGTGTGGTACCATTCTGGATAAAGCACAGCTTGCTGTGATTTTGAAATACACACCTCCGCTGCTGCATTCTCATTATCCTATCAGGAAATAAGCAGTTGTTTTTTTTTTTCTCTGTCTTTGCTGGCAGTATGTTCTTGGTGTTTAAGCTTTCACAGTCTAGATGAACTGATTCAACTGGGAAAAAGTGGCATTTTTTTGCCATTCCTAATAAGTGGCAAAAGTTTACCTTTCACTTGTAGGCAGATGAAAATGGACTGATTAGCAAACTTCTAAAGAAGGTGCAAGTAGCAGATAACTGACAATTCTGTTACAGCTGAGTTTGATTCAGGATATAATCCCTCACTACTTATATCTACCTTGATTATGTTTCGCATGGTTTTTATTGAGATAAAAAGTATGCAATTACATTGCTGTCCGCATGCCAACCTGTCACCTCCAGCTGCCAGTAACTCTTAAATCCATTGACCAACTATAACCAGGTTTGCTAGAGAGACTGAAATTTGAAAGATATGAAGTTCTAGAAAGCTTTATCAAGATCTGTAGCTGGATAAGGCAAAGAAGGATCTGCAGCCATCCCTTTTGTTCTTTTGAAGGACTATGGGCAAAGTAGCTGGTGGGTCAGCACAAGGAATAACATGGCAGCATTTCCCAGCCTAAAAAGATAAGGAATATGGAAGGGTCTGGAACACTGTGTTGAGGACAAGAGGACTGAGAGATGGATCCTGTCACCACAGGTTTTCTACTTAATTTTCCCCCTTTCCTCCTCTCCACTGAAGGTATACTCACTGCTTAAAACACAGATTTCAAATTATGCTTAACTCACTATTGCTGCTATTGTGGGGACTTCATCCATTTGAATCTTTTATTTGAGGGTTTTGTTTATTTGTTTGTTTGGAGGGAGTTTTTGTATCATATTACAAAACTCAATGGTAATTTATTTGTATACACGGATTTTGGGTTAAATACAGTTGCAGGATTTTTCTTTTGAACTCATATTTGATCACATAAAATTTTTTCTGAGACAAGTTGTACTCTGTGATCTCTATTGAATTGAAAATTTTAATGATCTTGATAATTTGTAGATGCATTTGTAGAACTTATATAAAAAGAATAGAAGAAAGAACGGAAATGAGGGATTTTTCTTAGCAAATCTTTATTTTCAAGGTATTTTACTAGGTCTGTGATGTTTTTCAAATCAGCTGTGAATAGCAGAAACTTATAAACACCAAAAGCCCTTTATAATGCACACCAAGTTTCACCACTGATGATGAAGATAGTATTTGAGCATATAATCATCAGACTTTTTTACTTTTCATCCCATGGTAAAGAATTTTTCTATATAAATTCCATCACACTTGCATCTGTTCCTATAATTTACTGCATAGATGACTTAAAATAAACTAAACAATTCCTATCTTTAAAGTTTATCAGAGACATTGAAAAAAAAATCTCAAAATAGGGGCATGTTATTTGTTTACACCAACATTTATATTTTTATGTGTTAATACAAATAGTATAAGTACTTTCTACTTGTATGTTTACGGGAATCCAGAAACAAAATTGTTTTAAAAACCCAATCACAATAAGTTATCAAGCTCAATTAAGTGGTATAATCTGTTGACAAGCTTAGTAGCAGTGACAAGAGCAAGGAGAAAGAGATAGATCTGATTTATCATCCTGAACCCAAACTTTCACATCACCTTCCTGAGAACTGATCAAGTCAGTTCCTGGAGGACAAACCACCAAGCTGGAGTCAGCCTGTATTACGAACCAAATCCTGAAAGAGTTGCAGCACCAACTCTGCTAGGATGACTTGGAAGGAAAATCAAACCACTCCACTGTTACTTAGTATAAGACATATTTCAAGATAGGAAATCTCCTGGTCTTCCTAAAAGTGATCCTTGGGAAGTGTCTGCACTGCGGGAAATTACAATGGTTGTATGGATAATTTTAGCCTGAAACAGTGCCCAGGCTGTTCTGTCATTTGAGCTGATGTCTTTACGCTATACTTCATCACACGGCACATCATAAATCCCTAGGTATGAAAACCATCCCAGTCTTGGGAATGAGTGCGTATTTACTTTGAGGTGTTTCTATATTACTATAATATATGCCAAAATATCCAGAAAAGAGGAGGGGCCATATAAACAAAAGCACACTTCTTTCTTCTTTTTTTTTTTCTTTTCTTTTTTTTTTTTTTTTTTTTTTTTATTCTTTTTTAATGAGGTGGTGTCCTCATTCTGCTAAACTGATCTGATCCAGATCACAGGCAGGGGGAAGGGAGAGGTGTTGCAATACCACATTTTCATTATGGTGAATATTTTTAGACACGTGGAGGGAAGCTCATTAATTTTCTTTCTTGCTGAGTGACTCCCAATTAGAGAACAATGACTTTGCTAATTGTACAAAAGGAATAAGCCTGATTAATCTTTTACTAGTGTTTTACAGTATGTTTTCAGTACAGTTGGTGTAATTTGTTTCATGTTGCAGTCTCTTTCATTTTTATCAAACTTGTAGCTAGGAATTGTTTCCAGGTTCCTTGAAGTGTGCTTGTTTCTTCTTCTTGAACAGGGAGTTTCTTTTAATTTTGCTTTAAAGAGACAGAAGCATCTCCATGTGCTTTGGACATACACCTAAGGAACACATGTATTCTGGAACTATTACTGCCCTAGGTAGTAACTTTCCCAGCTCACATTCACTGATGCATGATATATTAACTTTTTTTTCATACAATTGCAATCCTTTCTCTCTGAAACTAGGCAGAAGCTGTTGGACATATTTTTCACTTTTCAGGCTTGTGTGTCAAGTGTGATTAAGTTCAGTGAATAATTTATAAGTCAGAAAAAATTTTAAAGGCAAGACAATTAAAAATATATTTATTTTGAGGTAGTAGGTGGACATACTTCAGAAGCCAATGGTTTCCTTATGGCAGCTGACATCTGTTTCGTGTATATGATATTTAAGGAGGAGAGGATATTGATTTATTGGAGGAACTTAGAGCTTGGAGCTTTTAATGAAAGTTGTTAGTGATGGATTTATAAAGCACATTCAGTCAGTTAAGGCTTAATGTCACTGATTGGCATGGGAGAAATCCTGTGTCCCACGGTAGCTTCCCTTCAGGGTTTTGTGCCCTCCATACACAGAAGTATGGATGCCTTTACAGCACAGAAGTGACATCCCTACATTTCACTACCCAGGACATGGATAGGATGAACAGTCCTCCTCTCTACTTCTGTGATGATCCCCACCAGTTTATCTTGGAAACGGATTCCCCAGATATTACAGTCTCACTGGTAGCAGTCATTGCTTATCACATTGTAAAACCAAAATTTCTATTAGTCCACACCTAGCTACATATGATCTGTTATGTCAGTATCACCATATTTATATAAATATTATTTCTTGTTTCTCTGACAGGAGAAGTGAACATTTTCTTGTAATCTGTGATGTATTCTATTGCTATGGTCCCACTTGTACTTTTACCTTTACTTGCTGAAATTTCAGGCAATCATACTGTTACAATAAACTTGCATAAGACTATCCATATAATCATAGAATGGTTTGGGTTAGATGGGACTTTAAAGATCATCTAGTTACAACCCCTCCACACCATGCACAGGGACACCTTTCACGAGGCCAGGCTGTTCAAAGCCCTGTTCAACCAGGCCTTAAACACTTCCAGGAATGTGGCATCCACAACCTCTTCTCATGTCTCACCACCAGGCACAGTTAAGAATTTCTTCCTAATATCCAATCTAATCTCCAAACTTGCTTTTTTTTTTTTTCAGTTTGAAACCAGTCCCTCTTGTCCTATCACTCCTTCTCCAGCTCTCTTGTAGGTCTCTTGTAGGTACTGAAAGGATGCAATAAGGTCACCCCAGAGCATTCTCTTCTCCAGGCATAAACATTGGCAAAAAAAAAAAAAGGCAAAGCCTATAATTTTCTAGCCAAAATGTGATTTTTTGGCAATATTACAAAAAAAATTTTGGAAGACAGTAATCTGTAAAAGAAAAGCAACCTCATTTAGATGATTGTCTTATTTGCAGACTTGAAAATCCTTGTCCTGTGTCCAGTCATCTGCTCAGTTTTACACAAGATTTAGCTTTATATGGAACATAGCTACAGATTAAAGTTAGGATTTCCAACATCCTAGCTTCTCTCAATTAAATTGTTAAATTAAATCCTAGAAACAGTTATGCATTTTACAGCAAATGATGTTGATGAATACAAGGTAACACTGTTGTCTCTTAAGAAGCAAAGCCTATCATTGCACTTTATGTATCAAATGGGCACTTCTAGGGCTTGTGTTAAGAAAAACAATTATAATTACTGAACCAAAATGTGATTTTCAGCCATATCTTTCAGTATATTGTTTACAGAGCCAACATGTACGTTTGTGTGCAAACGTGTTTGGTTTTCTTTATTTTTAGCCCTACTTCTTCCCACATACTTAAAATACTGCCTCAGAAAGGGAGTTAATAATGTCCAGTGGAGGCAGGAAAAAAAAAGACTGCCAAGACATACACAGGCTATATGCTATGAAAATTTTCCTAGCAGTAATGATAGTTAAGCGTGGGAGTTGATTGCCAAAAGAAATCACTTCACTGGACGTTTTCAAGAAAAGGGTAAAAAATGTCTGTCAGAACAAATTTAGGTATTGCCGATCCTGCTTTAGGGTCGAAGGAGGGACCAAATGACCCCTTGAAGACCCCTCCAGACCTATCTTTTTTGATTCTCTGTCTATCTTTCTCAGGCTGTTAAATATCCACTGTCACTGTTCTTACTTCCTTTCCTTTACTTATTTTTTAAATGTAAAAATAAAACTCTCATCAGGACCAAATTAATCCTGAAGGCCTGTTGCTGAACAGTAAATATAGATATCCCACCCACAGCAGTGCTGTGCAATTCTTTCATGTTCTTTAAATGTTATTTCATTGCTAGCATTTTGAAATCATGTTCCCACCGCTGCCAGCCATACCATGCTTGACCCTTGGTATGTGATCTCGTACTACCTGCTTTAATTTGCTGAGGGGAGCTCAGCTGATATATAGAACCTGCCATGCAGAAAATGCACAAGCATAAAAAGAGATATGTGTTTGCAAAAAAAATCAGTCGGGAGTCCTTAATGTTCTACATAGCAAGACAAGCAAACAGGCAACAAAAATTAAGTTAATTATTCATAATAATTTTCTATTCTGATCAGCTAGAAGTGCAACCATTTTTCACTGTGAAATGGTGGAGCCCTTTCAGATTAAAAATGGAAGAAGTTAAAATAGTGTTGCTTTAGTTTTAATGTGAAAGTACAAGACAGTGTTTCTGCTGGCATGCTTTGGGTTCTTCTGTAAATCATATTAGGGTGAGAGAAAGAGAGATTAAGGTGAAAACTTGTTCTGCCCTTACAAATAAAATATACTATTACTATCTAAGTCATGTTATACCCAGTTATTTGTTTCTTCAATTTTCTTGTGCTTGTATTACTATTAAGATAGAGCAACTTTGTAATTCCCCGCTGGCTAGGATGCGGGATGAAGAGTGGGAGCATGGGGCAGCAAAGAAAGTGTATGGCCCCTGTAATAGGTGCAGCATCAAATATCACTCCTCTCCCTGTGACATATGCAAATGAAAGTTCATCTGAAGAGACCTGACTTTTTAAAATCTCCTCCCCTCCTAAAGAAGGTATAAATCTTTTTAGAAGTGTGGAAATGAGGGAAAATCCTTAAAGGCCTTTTTTACATTGTGCCGGCTTTGTTACTCGTTGTACCCCACAAGGGCAGAGAACCACCATACAATCACTGTTTCATTTGCTGGTGTGGGAAAAAGAATTGTTGAAAGCACCTTTGAAGCAGCTGCTAAATTCTTGTGAGAGATTTCTGTGGTTCCTTCTGCAGCTGAGCTACACAGCAATTTCCCATTCCCCTCCAGAAGGGCTGTGCTACCAACCAGCCTGCACCCTAGCTGCCCAGCAGCTTTGCCTCCAGCCAGCCCAGGGCCTGCAGAAAGCACTAACTGGTTTTGTCAACCCCAAACGCTAGCAGCCACATCCACAGCACCCAAATCCTTCTCTTTCTTCAAGTAATTTTGGGCTGGCAGACATATTTGAGCTGTGTCTGTGCAGCTCTGCACTGTGACAGTGATGTATCATGCTGAAGGCAATCTCAGGAGATTTCAGGACTAGTATATAAATCTCTCTTGTTTTATATATGACAATTGCTATAGCAAATCTGTGCCAAGCCTTCATTACTCCATGCTTGAAAGAAAACCTTGAGAAGCTACTTTTGGGAGGTAGTCCTCCTTAGGTTAGTCCTAAAAATGTTCACTGTTATTTATTACTTTAAAAGAAATAATTTGGTTCTGAACTTTGCATAAATCTGAAAAATAAGTATAAGTACATAATGCAGGAAACTTAGAAACACTCCAGTGAAATGCTGTCTGTGTCATCAACTGAGTTGTAGCTTCATCACATAATAGTTATGTTTGTAGAAGTGACAAATTTATATTTATAAAAGATGAAATTTTAAGGGAAGACAATTTCTATTTTGAATAGATCTTTTCTTCTCTATTCTAGTGGGGTGTAACCAACATGTCATTAAACCATCCTTATGAAGTTGAAATGAAAAAATGTGAGAAATCTCAGAAACGCTGGCAATGCCTTGTCAATAAGGTCCAATCTAAATCTCTAGCCAAGGATTCCAGCCTTGCACATGTTGGACTCATGTCAGCCATGTGGCTGCAAGAGCTGTGAGACAACAGGGCTTTGGCAGAGATGCGTTGCTCAGACTTGTTTGAAATTCTGGTGAGTCAGGCTGTTCCACTGCAGTTGTTCAGTCATTTGTTGTTGGGGTAAGATGTCATTTCTGGCAGAGGTAACTCTCTGTCTATTACTTCCTGTCCTCCACCACTTCCCTGCCCCCTACAAAAAGATCATTTGACTTAGGGCACAAATTAATTGTTGTTTACCTGTGATGAACAAGTTTGATTTGAGCAGGAGTGGATGATGCCTTATTCATAAATAAGATGTTAGACTAACAGTGGCTGGAATGAATGTCAGCACTACATTACTATTATATTTTCCCTTTTCTCTCTTTTTTTTTTTTTTAATAAGTGATTCCTTAATACACTTATCTAAGTGTCCTTTCTTCATTAAAAGAGACAAGATTTACATGAAGAATAGCACAATTACAGTCACTGTCCCTTCACTCAGTGAACGAATGTCCTATCAACTATTTCTATATTTCCACCTCCTCACTGCTTATTTCCTTTTATTATGAGTTTCATACTTTGAAAGTAATCAGTACATAGCAGCTTCTTCTGCTTTCATTTATTATAACCCTGATCCTTACACATCTTCATGCTAGAATTTCATCAGTGGTCATTTAAATTTTTTTTCATTAGTGCAGTTACTAATATCATTCTTATCAATCTTTCACAATTTTTTCATCCCACAGTTTCTTGTCCTGTCCTTTCTTGTCCTGACTAGAGCCAGCCTGTTGTTAGCACTCCTGGATTCCTCTCTTTGCATTCTTTCTCACTGGGGAGGTGTGCAGCTCGTGTTGAAAACAGCTCTGTCTTCCTTTGGTTTTGGTACTCCATTGCTGCCACCATACACATTGTGGGTAGATGCACTCAGTCATGCTTCAAGCTATCTTCGGAGTGATTTCCTCAGCAACTGGGTTTGCTCCCTGCTCCATTTGTCCAGACAGAAGCTGCTGCAGTGGCTCAGGACCAGAGCCCGGCAGCTGAGGTGCCCTTGTCCCTGGCCAGCGGTCAGGTGGTCTTTGCACACTGATCCCTGTGCAAACACACGTGAGCAGCAAGGAGGCTTTATCCTATCAGCTCTAATTGTTCCTTCTCCAGAGAAGCTAATCAGATTCCTTATATCTCTGTGATGACTGTGGTATCCATCTGAGTGCTTTGCCTTTGGCAGAATATGGACAAGCCTGCATTTTCTACTGAAATTGCTTGTTATGACTATATTTCTTCCCCTGTTCTCGGAAGCAGTATGTCCATATAATGGTAGTTTGTTATTTAATGTAACTAGTTTCCCTAAGGGCAACAGCCCAAAGAATAATAAAATAATCCATTTGAAGTTCATACAAACAATGACTCACCTGAACAGCTGTCTCTTTAAAAACAGGGCTGTAACTTGATGCTGATGTTGTAGAGATTCTTCTTCTTTTGAGTATGTTCCCAGATTATCTATTTTATTTTATGTAAGTCCTTTAAACCATGTACAAAATAGAGAATAGTAAATAATACACAGAGGAAGGTTCTTTATTTTTAAGGAGTATGTTTAAAGAAGAGGATGAACTAAAATTGACATGTAAAGTAAAACTCAGAACTCTGAATTAAAATGTTTTGAGATTTATTTTCAAGCCTCTTTTACAATATTTTCAACTATCATTTTTTTAAAAAAATCTAGACTCTTGTCATAATACTTATATTTCTGAAGATGAAAAGTAAAATTAATCTTGTTTAGTAGCCAAACAGAGGTAAAAGTCTACTTCTGGGTTGAATCTTGCAGTTTTCTATCTATTGTGCCATCCTGTATTTCACAGTTACTCCCTCAATGCCTGTATGACGGGCAGCACTGAAGCCAGCCAGTATGGGAAGGTTAGATATGATCCAGGTTAGATCTGAGATAAATGTAAACCTCTTGCCCTTCTCCTGGGGCTACCCACTCCCCGAGTAAAGGCCTGAGATATCCACTGGGATGGCTTTGTGCTCCATGAGGAGGTATTCATGAAATAAACATTAGTTTTTCTCCCCAGGGCATGAGACGTAATAGGAATAAGACACATAAAAATGGTTGTTGACTGTTTTCTCTGACAGCCCATAGGAATACTATGCAATTGGGATCTGGGTCCTCAGTGCTGGATTCTGCAGTGGGTTGTTTACAAGTCTCAAGTGTAGCATTTAAAATCTGATCTGTGGAGGTTTTTTTCTCCCCTGGACAAAGTTGATAAGCAGCTTTAAATGTCTGCCTCCTACCCAACACAATGGGATGATAACTTCTGCCATGAATTAATCAAGCTGCTTGTTAAAAAAACATTATCTTGCCACTCTTCTTCCAAGTCCTTTTGAATTCAGACAAATTTAACTGCTTTCTCTTCCATAGAAATGATACACTAAGGTTAATAACAGTTCAGGAGCACTCTAAGGTATGATTTTGCTGCGCGGTGTTTCTCAGGTTAAAAAAGAGCCTGATGGGTGCACCTGGAATGAGAGCCTGGCTTGCATTGTTCCTCAAGGGAAGGGGTGGATCACTTGAGCAATTAAAATGAAGGACTGAAATTGCAAGGCTCTGGGGTGTTGTGCCCTTTCTCTGCCAGAGGAGAGCAGAGAGGTGGGAGAATGTGGCCCCCACACCAGTGTGCTGGGCCTCCATGGCAGGAGGCTGTGCCCGCGGGAACAGGGGCCAAGGACATCCCGCTGCTGCTGTTCCCTGCCTAGCCGTGTTCCAGGCACGGCTGTCCGTGCGCCTCCAGCTCTGGGCACAAAGGGGTGATGGCACTCACCTCCTGTGTCAGGTTGTCACAAGGATTGATTCATTACAGTGAGTGCAACAATTACAGAACCTTCTAAAGAGGCTGTAGAGGTGGTATACAGTCAGTGTTAGTTGTCCCCTTGCTCTTGGCTCCTGTTTTGTGCTCCTGTAGAAAGGCTTGCAGCAGCATTTCCTAGTGCTCACTGGGATGGCTGGCAAGAGCCCCACCATACTGCACGGGCAGTGAGGCACAGCACGGGGAGAAGTTAAATCATCCTCATGCTTCCCTTCCAGAGGAAGAGCTGCAGAGGCTGGCAAGACCCCACCAAGGAGTAAAAGGGTCAGTTCTTGTAGTTCCTCCTCAGCTGTGCTTCCCTTCTATCCTTCCACCTGTTGTACATCTTGAGGAATTATTCCCTTAGTTTAGCTACTGTGAACTTATTTTTTCAGGCTAGCATCCTCCAGCTCCCTGCCTACTGGGTACACATGGTACCTCTGTGTACTCACCTGTAACTGCATGCTGGTCCCAGGGAAGATGTTCCCCAGACAGCTCACTCCTGAGAGCGGAGTGCAGTCACGAGAGGAGCTGCCCCCCATCTCTGCTGAGTCCCCTCGTGACGTTTCCCACCCTCTCAGCCCCTAAATTATCAGGCTAGCCCAGAGATCCGAAGCCTTGAGAGGAGGAATATCAGGAGATGGGCAAAGATTTCCAAAAGAGGCTCTTACCCCGATGTGGTTTTCCAGCTCTTCATTCTATTATGTGAGGGGAAAGAGCGGGGCAAATAGAGAACGAACAGGAAGGGTCAGGGGTTTATCTAGGCTCTGGACAGGGAGGGCTTCTCTGGCTCTCCGTCAACCCCGTCAGGGCAGGAAGGAGGGGTCCAGGTTTATCTGATCAGAGTCACGGGGGTCCGGGGAATGGGGAAACATGGCCTGAGCGCAATGTAACACCCCCGGGTGTTGGTGCGTGCAGGGGCTCGCAGCTCCCTGCAGCAGATGGATGTGGCGCGGGGAACACAGCAGCAGCACAGTACCAGAAACCAGGCAAAGGAATAGAGAGGGATCACTTGTTTGACTTCCAAGGAAGTTTTATTCCCCAGAGGATTCAGGGACAAGTGACAATAACTGAGGGCAAAAAGAAGACGCCTTGAAGGAGAGGTGGGAATAAGGGGAGGACACAGCCTTTTTCCAATAGGAAGGCATTAGGGGAGGGGTGCAGGGTAAGGGCTATCCAATAAAAGCCACTGAGGGGAAGGAGCAAATCTTGCACCCCAATCTTGCTTTGAGAAGGGGAATGAAGGACAGGGAACATTCCAAAGGGAACAAGGAGATTGGCAGGTGTATTGACATACACTTGGCAGGAAAAATTTGGGGTAAACAACTCGGGACTGAACCATTAGGGAAGCCACATGGGGTACATGGAATGAACCATTACAAACTTACAACAAGGAATATTTAAAACCTACTACAGAAGAATAAAGTGTAAAACAACTGACTGCCACACACACACCCTTTGCCATGTGAAAGCCCAGAGGGGAGCAAGCTACTCCCAGCAGTAGCACTAAGCAATGTTGCATTTTGCTGTGTCTCTTGAAATTCATAGATCTGATCTTTTCCCGACCTGACAGACCTCCCGTCTCTTACCACCATGCACCCCACAGCCACTGCTAACATATGTCCTAGAGGTGGCTCAGATACTCTCACAAGGGGCATGTTGCCCTTCAGCTGCCTCTTCCCTCCATGACCTGCCCATGTACACTAACACACAGCTTCCCACTCCTCTATCAAGTTTCTTTGTTTTTGTTACTCTTCACACTATAGCAGAAGGGAATCTTAAAATGCCTTTTTTCTTTTCTATTTTTTTTTTCTATAGGGAAGGCCTTTAGAGCTAGGAGGAGGTATTTTAGTACTTTTCAGAGCCTGAGCTGCCATGGTGTGTGCTGCAAGAGAAGCAAGAACACCACACACTGAAAATCACAGTCTGGTTGAGTGGAGAGGGTTCCTACTGTATGCTCTGTGTGTGACTATTCCTAGAAAACCTGTGAATTTTCTGAGGAAAAGCCATTTGGAAGGCTGTGGGAAAGATTTATCTCTGACATGTCTCCTGATTTCTCTTCTTTGAAGAGGGTAGACAGCAGCACCAATGGTTCTACACTGATGACAGCCTAATTATCACAAGGGCTAGGGGAGGAGTAGTTTTCTACTTACATCCCAAACTCTTAGTGCACTCAAAACTAGATTATCCATGAGTTTTCCACAGTCTTTTTATGAAAAAGTTTTTTTCTGCTTAGTTTAAACTTGGCTTTTTCCTGTTTGGAAAGACAGAACTGGGCCTGCTAACTTAGCATTTAGAATTTGTCTAAGTTGAGGAAGAAAATGTGACTCAAGAATTTTCCATTGACAGACCTCTAGCAAAACTCTAAGATTTGACCTGCTAAACATCTAGCAATTACCTATCTCATTAACTACTTTCTTTTTTTCAGATAAAAGCAACTTTTTAATTTTACTTAGCATTTTCCTGTTACTGAATATCTTCTTATCAGTGAATAGTGAATAGTTCTACACACAAAACCCTGCTTCACATATCCAAATTGCTTCCTTCCTGCTATAAATGGATGTTTAGCATAGTAATCTGGAGTGAAAGGCACAAGATTAGCAATGCAGCCACTGAGAGTGTGTTATTGTGTTGGGCTTTTCTTTGGTTTCTACTTTCAAATAGCTTTATTCCTAAAGAATGTGGAAGTTACATTTTTAGCAAGTTGCTGGTTTCTGTATAGAAGGAAAATACCTTTTTCAACCTCAG
Source organism: Taeniopygia guttata (assembly GCF_048771995.1). NCBI lineage: Eukaryota > Metazoa > Chordata > Aves > Passeriformes > Estrildidae > Taeniopygia > Taeniopygia guttata. The sequence continues at coordinate 103,131,912 of NC_133026.1, forward strand.
TGCTGACCTGCCCTTTCTAGTCACCAAGGAAAATACTTCAAATCACAAAAGGCACATAAAAAAGCTCTTAATCCTACAATTTTTGTTAATGATATGCTGAATGCTATGGAATTAAATTGCCCTGAGAATCCTAATTAATTGAAAATCAGGTCCCCAATTCATCTTGTTAAAAACAGGACCTATTTTTAACAATCTGAGCAATGAAAATCAGGATCTATTCCTAGGGAGACATGCAGATTTTTTTTTTTTTTTTTTTTTGGTATGTTTTCTGTTTCTTGAGCCCTTGAACTTGGTGTTTGTGTGCTTTCTTCACCAACTGTCAAAGCTCGATATTTTTTTCCTTTAACTGGAAAGGTTTCTGTAAGCCTCATGAGATGAGCTTTAAGAAAAACATAATGAATTGCAGAAGCATAATAAATAGCAGTCATTGGCAGCACTAGATCATTCTTCCCTCTAGTGGCTGGCTCACTCCAGTGACAGCAAGTGGAGCCCTTTACTAACATCTTGAGGAATTACTCCCTTAGTTTAGCTACTGTGAACTTATTTTTTCAGGCTAGCATCCTGAGGTAATGTGATGAATCCTGAGGGACCTCCAGTTCCCTTCCTGCTGGGTAATCCATGATACCTCTATGTACACATCCGTGACTGTGTTATTTGACCAGACTTTCAGTTTTTCAAGGTCACCTCTACAGTGTTCTCAATCTTTTCCAATCCCTTCTGTACATTTTATTATATGATTCCTAGTAGCAGTCAGGTAAAGTATGTTGACCTAGTTCTATTGCATTTCTGTAGTCCAGCAGGGTGATTTATCACAGCTGATCTCTGATGTATATTAAATTGCAAAAGTGATGAATTTGAAGCAGCTTAGCTTGTCTAGTCATCGTGCAACACTGTGTTTAGTGAGCAGGAGACCAGCGCTTCTTCCATCTCCTTGGATGTGTCAGTGCATGCCCATACAACAGAAGGCAGCTCAGGTGTGTTCTTGTCATTAACAACTGACCCATCCCTCCCTGGATAATTGCAGGAAATGTAAAGCTGCTGCAGAGTTGAAATGCTCAACCTAATTTTGCTTAGTTTGAACCCCCATATATATTTAGTTGGAGGGAACGAATTCAATGGATTGACAAATTGGCCCTTACCTAACACATCACAAGAGAAACCAGAGTCCCAGGACACTGAGCAGCCCTTTGAAGGTGGCATCCCACCTGCACATGACATACTGATGTTCAAACATCATCACACATGTCTCTGCCCTGGTGATCCTGACAATAACAAATGGATTAATGTTATCATAATGTTGTTGTTTTCCTAATCAAGGTGAAAGAGCAGTCAGAATACCTGCTGTATGTACAACAGCCATTGAAGGAAGAGGTCATTTGAGGAAGAGGGTACTTGCTCATGTAACAAAATTAAATTATGTAAGTTCTGGGCAAAATTCTGTCTCTCCTCATAAGAGTTGTGAGGCTTTAGAAAGGACTACCAGTTTCATTACAATTTATTTAAAATTGACATTTTAGGTATTAAATAAGTTACTGAAATTTTACTACCTTTTTCAATGGGTTACTGAAGTTTTATTAGGCTGGAGAGCTTTTCAAGCAGTTTTGTCATGTCTCAGCAAAACCATTGACTTGAGATGATATTATATCCATACCAATCACCATCCATAATCAATAATGGTTTTAATCAGAAAATATACTTATTCTCAAGTATCTTTTGACCATCACTCCAAACATTCTTTAGTCTTGATTAACCAGGAATTCTGCTTTATATACAATATCAGTCTCTGGGGCTGAAGATTACTATTTCAGTTGTTCGGAGACCTTCACTTCCAGTAATACAATAAAAATTTGGTGCTGCTATTCATTTTCATCAAAGAAGCTCAGTTATGTTTGCTGACTTTATTTCAGCATTGCAAAGCCACCTACAGCCACAGAGGTGCTGTAGGGAAGTATTTACACATGTGGAATGTTTTCTGAGGTGGAAGGTTTATATTACTTCTCCTCCAGGTCAAACAGCAAATTTCAGTCCACATTGGAATCTGAACCCATGAACAACAATCAATTGTTTTTAGTTTTACATGTCAGCAGATGATATTTATCCAGAAAAATTTAGAGGAGTTTTTGGGGGCTGTTTTTTTTGTTGTGTTGGGGTTTTTTTCTGTTGTGGTGTTTTAATCAAAAGCATAGATATCCAAGTATTTTCATACTCTGAGCAGGACCAAAGGCCATCTTCAGCTTCACCATGTATCCTTCAACATAATGTACCATATATATTTTGTTCTGAAGAGGGGTTGTTCTCTTAACTCGTTCACCAAGTGTTTGTTTCGTGGTTTAGATGGGATAGAGAGCGCACTAGAAATCAGTATTGAACTAGCCTTATCCCCTTCAACAAATGCAGACATTTGTGCTTTTTATTTTTTTCCCTTACTTTTTTCATTGGAAAAGAGTAGTGTACCATTTCAGTAAACCACATATTTTAATTCCAAGTATAGAAATTAAATTCAAAAAAATATTTGGAAATATTTAAGAATGCCTGCTGTTACAGTTCAAGAAGCTACCTGACTTCCTCAGGGTTAAGGCTTTCTTCCTCTAAAATGAGCTGCACAAGCCTTCTGGAGTTCCACAATCCCGAAGGGCATCCACTCTTTGGAAGTACTTTTTACATTCTCATTGCCTCCATCTGAATCATTGTACTTGACACTGACAGTGTGATGAATGACATGACAACTGGTTGTCTGTTCCTTTACTAACAGACCCAAATAAAGGTTTCAGGGTATTTCTGGTTCAGGGGATTAAAAAAATACCTATTTCAAAGAATTACATGCAGGATTTTGCATTATTATGAAGATTTCTTAAGACATTTATTTATTTGGTTCTCTCATGCTCAAAAATAAAATTAGTTCTACTTTATCAGGGTTTATTCTATACAAGTTTGCCCCAACAACATCCTATAACACAAAGTATATGTTCAGGTTAGGTTTTTTTTTATAAGGAGGCAAAAAAGTCTAAAAATGTGTGTTAAGCATTATTTCACATTTTTTCAACAAACTTCCTATTGATCAGAAGATTTTCGTAATGGATATCGGCTTCAGACTTCAACCTTCAGATATTTAGTGCTTTGGCCCTGTTTATTGGAGCATTGGCAACACAACTTGCCCAAACCACTACATATATACCTGAAATAACAGGTTATCACCTCATGTTGTATCTCAGAACAGCAAACAGGTCTTTTGTAATTACTACAGAACAAAACTGGAAAGACTTTGGAATAGAAACAGATAATATTAAAACATATGTGGATAACTGGGAGTTTGGAATTAGCTGGGCTTGTTTTGAGGAATTTCTTTTGATGTAAAAGCATTTGAAGGGAAAGTGATAGCGTCTTCTTTTTGTCTGAGGAATAGCTCTGGTAAAGTTATATGGAGAGAAATTCTCCCTGCTCCTGGGGTATTGCTTTTGCTTTGTAAGGTTAGTAAGAAAAGATAAAATCCCCCAGAGCAGCAGACTGCTGCCCAGATTATCAGTGAAGAATTTTCCAGAAACCCTACTGCATACCATAATTTTTTGAATTACTTGCTATCCAGACATTACCTTAAATGAAAACATAGATTAAAAGTTACTATTTCTAGCTTCTTTGGTATGACAGGAGAAATTGCAGGGTTTTATCTTAGCCAGTTTCTCCAAAAATCTTTGCTTCTTTTATCAGGAAGAGACAGCTGCAAGTAATATCTGAGCTCCAACCTGTACTTATCCAGACTCACCTTGAGAAAATGGCGGTAGAGTTATCCAGGAGCTCATTGCTCTGTTTTACCACACCCCCAACCTCAGGAGTAGCTGGATCCTATTTCAAATCACCATCTTCCAGGTGTCTGCAGGGAAACAAAATGTACTGAGAAACACTTGTTTATAAAAGAAGAAAAGGCAGGCTTCTCTTCAGGCATTTTAAACTGTTCGGTGTTTTTCAAACACAAAACAGCTAAAATGGAGAATACTGAAGTAGCCACTTAATAAGAGGGCATACATGATCATTCAAAATTACCCCATCAAGAGGGAAGAGGAGAGAAAATCCATAGTCACCACCAGCGCATATTATACTCACAGCATTTAGTAGGTAGCATGCTTTGCCTTGTACTGAATCCTGCTGTCTCAAATTTTCATTTGGACATAGGGCTGTTACTCAGAGAATTAAGAAGGTGAGCTCACCCCCTTAGCTGAGTTGGATTGAGGATTATTCCCTTCTCCCTGGCAGATTTTCTGGCCTACCCTCCTCATTGCTTTAAAATGTGCTTGCTTTTCAGTTTCTCCAGCAGTTTGGCTTGTGTTGCACATCTGTACAGATGGTGTTGAATCCGCTGCTTTTGCTTTTTTTTGTTTCCCTTTACTAGGTAGCCAAAAGTTTTGAAATGGCAGAATACTGAATAGGAAGTGAAAAATTGCTGCATATGTAAAACACATTTTTTGGAAAATGCAGGTGTCTGTTTATGTATGTGAAGATTTTGGAGTAATGTTGTTGACTTGCAAAACTAAGATACTTCCCTAATCTCACTGGGAGCTGTTTATGCAGATCTAATCTGGATGTTTGAGAATGTCTTTCTGAAGGAGGTGACTCAAATGCAGATATGAGACAGGGCTTGCAGGCACATGGCCATGCAGTGTGTGGGTGATCACTGCCTGGTTTCAAGTCCAGGAGGACCTGTGGAGTTGAAGACACTGAAAGCTCAAAATACATTGCAAGTTTTCAGGAAAAAATTTCTCTTTAAATAAATACTGCAGTGACATTCACCAGAGCAAATACTTTCTCAGTATTTACCTAGAAAACATTATTTGTAGGTAAATACTGCCCAATATTGTAACTTGGAGTAATACGGGAGGGCCATTCAGTTAACGGGAAGTCTGCCCAGAAAATGCCTTTTAGTGAGCTGGAGCTCCATCCTCCCACTCCCGGGAGCAAGCCAGAGCTCCTGCATAAATCCTGGTGCTAAGCAGGCAGAGCTGGTTGTGCTGCCAGCTCAGCACACTGCCAGGTGACATTCCTGAAAAGTAACTGCTTTCCTTTTGTGGTTTGGCAGAGAGCTGTAACTCTTTGGTGTTCCCACTGGCAGAATTAATCAAACTCTTAACAAATGAATGGGGGAGAACTGAAAATTTAGCTAAGCAGGTGAGATCTGAGCTTGTGGAGACTGTGATTTTACAAGGACTGCAACAGATCTCTTCTTTATATACTTTAGGCCTTCCTGTACCTAAAGAGAGGATACAAGAGAGCTGGACAGGGCCTTTTTACCAGGGCATGTAGTGATAGGACAAACGGGAATGCTCGAATTCCTAAAATAAGAATTAATCTGAGGAGACTGCAGATGACTTTTAAGTTTCACTTGTGAGAAGAGGAGGCACTGAAGTAACCAAGAATGGAAAGTGATGTGGAATCAGATAGATAAGCCTGGCCGTGATGAGAAGAACTGAAGGAGTGGCTTCTATAAGAAGGAAGGTATAACTTTTGTGCTGGCAAACACTTCATCAAAGCAGTGGTGGAAGGCTTCATTCTCACCCCAGCAAGGTCCAAAGGGCTCCAAGCAAGGCTGTGAGTATGGCTGACTTGCTCAGGCCCTCAGGCAGTCTGCATTCTCAGTCCATTATATCTGGTGCAAGGCAAGATCTTTTCCAGCTTGGGTAAATATATTTCTCTGTGCTGAGCAGCATGGGTTCCTGGGATCACTAGTGCCCATTCAAAAGACACTTGAGCTGAAAAAGGCAAGAGCCTTTGTCATCCATTTGGTCTAGGCTCAGACAAATTGCCTCCATCAAGGACATCCAAAAACCCTTTTGAACGTGTACCCAATAAGATTGGCAGTAGGGGGGCATTAAGGCTTTCCTCAAAGGGTCTTCTAAGAGGAGAACTGTTCTTCTCAAGCTGGCTGCTCTCCACAATGTTACATCTTACCCTGCTTATCATGACAAGATAGGGTGGATTTGTCTTCTAGTGTAAGCAGAAAATGGTTTTACACAGAAGCAGCTTACCCTGGCATCACTGGGTTGAGCTGGTTCATCTGGGTGGAACTATTTCTACCTTTCAGAATCTCTTTTCACTCTCTGGGATGGAAGAGTGCTCACAACTATTCCCACGCACACACACACACATGGCAATCAGAACCAGCATGTAGACCAGATTTCTGATTAAAGAGAATTGTATAATGTCTGTCTTCATCATCTTCCATCTGCTTTTCTTGCCAACTCAAATGTATATGTGCCACTTTCGTGCTGTGCTCTATTCTTTCACTATGTCTAGAAAGCAAGGAGAAAATATAGTATGTCAAAGACAAGGCAAATGTTCCTTAAATACATTAGCCTGTGGTATTTTTTTGATTGTACAACGTACCTGAGAGGATCTTTGAGATAAAAGGGAAGGTTTGTTTTAAAGTATATGTGAATTTTTATTCAATAGTCATCTTTGTTTGCTAATATTTTAATAACTAAAGATTGCTCATGAAATAAATTCATGCCACCTCAATACCTCTATATCCCAAAATAAGAAAAAGAACCCCAAAGCTTCTGTGTCCTTTGAGAGGAAAGCAGGATTGTAACAAAATCACGCTGGCAGTAGTCAGACATGGAAGTTTTTAAAAAGGACTGGGCTTTTTAGAAATATTTGCTGCCGTAAAACATTGGTCAAGTTCCTGCTGCCCTCAAACAAATAAACAGACAGGACACCATGTGCTCACTCAAAAACTGCACAACAGCTGAAGCTAGATGTGCATACTACCAAATTGTGGGGGGCTTTTGGATTGTTTTTTGGTTGTTTTTTTTTTTCCTTTTTAAGTGCTTTCTTCTATTTCCCAAGAGAATCTGAAAAATTGGACAGAGAAAAATACACCATACTACAATTTCTGCCTCTTCTCAACATGGGAAAAACTCCATGTCACAGGCATGTCCATGTAGTTTTGTGATATGTGTTGGCTGGTCCAACCAGCAATAGCAGACAATTTCTGGTCTGGTAGTAGAAGCAAAAGGAAGAAATGTCATTTTTCTGTTTATGGCATTGTTTTGCTCTTCTGCAGATAAGCTTTTCCTGTATATCTCCAAGTTTTGTAATTTTCTTTCTCACACTTGACCCTTTAGCAAGGCCTGGACATAAAGAGAGGTTTTATTGGGATTTTTTTTTTTTAGCTTTGAGGCAGGAACTCCCCATGAGGAGGTTCACTTGTTTATAAACAAGAAAGCAAAAGGAGATCTTCAAACCCAGAAAAATCTGGAGTGGAGAGGGCAGATGCTAAAAACTGTTTATGTGCTGCCCTTGTCTCCATCAGTGACATGAGAGCTCCCTGTTCACTGCACCAAGAAGCAGCAGAATATGGATGCCAACACAGAAAAATTACCCCAGCCTGGTTGACCCATGTCATGAGCAGAATCAGAGAGCTGCACATCAGTAAATTGTTCTCTCCATCTTCCCCTCTGGTGTCCTTCAGTGTTCACCTTGTGTAAGGCTGTACTGGATTATTCTACCTTCTAGCAACACTAAAATGCAAATAAAATTAAGCAGAGAAATGTATGTTGGATCTGCCCACCAGCCACACCAGAGGTGGGGCATTCAGCAGAGGATAATTTATCCCCATGAAACCAAACTGTCAATTGTATGTAGCAAAACTGAGAGCTGGGATACTCAACAGTAGTGGTTTGAGATTTATTTTTTCTTGGTTTCGTGTTGCATGTGGTGCATTTTTTGAGGTGTTCTTCTTTGTTTGAAGGCAAGTTTTAGCACACTCCTCTGCTGGCTTACAGAATTATTTGGGACATATTTCTGGACTTTTACTTTACTCTGCTTTGCCATTTTCTGTTGGCAGAATACAATACCCATCTGGCACAACACTGTACTTTGTGCTATGATTCTGACTGCTGAACTTGCAGGAGACAATACAGTCTCAGGACTACATTTTATTATATTGTATCTGGCCTAAAGGGGGAGAAAAGCAGCCATCACAAGACTTGGTTTTCTCTTTCTTCATTCAGAAAGAAATGTGATAAATGAAAGTGTTTTTTATAACAAGCATGTATATGACAGAGTGCATTGTGCATTCCTAAATTAAAAGGAAATATTTGAAACTAAAATTGCCTGCTTATGTAAGTCCCTGTTGTCTATCTCTGACATTTGAAAGATATATTCAAGGCATAGGAACTCTTCCAAGAATATATTCAATGTTATTTCACTGTTAATTGCTAACAATGCATTTTGATATAGAATCACAGAATTGCAGAGTGTTAAGGGCTTGGAATGGACCTTAAAGATCATCTAGCCCATTCCCCCACTGCCATAGGGCAGGGACACCTCCCACTAGACTGGGTTGTTCAAGGCCTTGTCCAAATTGGTTTTGAGGACTGCCAGGGTTGGGGCATTCACAGCCTCCCTGGGCAACCTGTTGCAATATCTAACCATCCTCAAAGTAAAGAATTTCTTCCTAACATCTAACATATTTTTTCCTTTTTTCAGTTTGTAGCTTTTACTCCTTGTCCTTTCACTGCAATTCTTGATGAAGGGTCCCTCTCCAGCTTCCCTGTAGCTTCCAGAGCAAAACAGCTGAATCTAGCTCCTCTCACAAATGTCTACACCAACCAACTCCTTACTCTGCAAATAATCAATGAGGGACCAGAATGTGTTTTCATCTGAATTAAATAATGTAAATCATGCTAATATTGTATAAATACAAACACATCTGTAACAGTGAGTTAAAAGTATTTCTTACCATGCATGTTGCAACAGTGGTAGGGTGATTAGATGCGTGTGTTTTAAACACTTTCTTTTCTCTATGTGAATGAAAACAGGAGAATAGGCTTCAGTATTTCAGTGTTCGAAATGTACAGAGCAGAAATCTCAGTGCAGTATGCAAATATTTCCTTTATACATCTACATGATCTTCTGGTTCAGATGCTTCACTAGAACATGTTTTCTGATTACATGAACATTTTCCTGCCTCTCAGAGCTTCTCATGGAATTTTTGTAGCATTTTGGCCTCATTGGTGGGGTAACTTGATCTTCTCTGATGCACAGTGCAGATCAGAGACACTTGCCTTCCTCTGCCTGGTGAGTATTTATTTATCTGCTGGGACTCAGCAGACTCCATTTCCACCTACTTCAGCTCAGGGCTGGCTCCTTCTCTTGCAAATCCCCTTAGGAAATCCACAATGGCAATCAGCAGAGCAGCAGCAATACAGAGCCCTCATATCTCCTCCTGGTGCCTCTTGCTGTGGTTTTTGGGAAGCACATCCAATAGTGCTGTGCCTTCCACCTTGTGTGGTATCAGCGTGATGCTGTTGTGGCTGTGCTCCCATCCTCTAGGTAAGGCCTGGGGTAAGGGCAGCAGTGTGGGGAAAAAGCATGGTGCAGCCAGTGTGAGTGTGGCACAGAAATGATGGAGCATGCTTGAGGAGCTTGTTTAAGAATCTAAATAATTCACATCCCACTTCTGCCAAATAATACATCCAATGAAGTGAGTGGAGCCAAAAGACCATTTCGTATTGGCCAAAGAGCTGCCCAAAGTCTCAGACCCTGGCATGTTGTACTTATTGTGGAATTACAATAGCACAAAGAGAAATTTAGGTAATGCAGGATGAAAAAGAGACGGTCTTGAACCCTCAAGGAAGAAAAAGGTTTTTTCATTTACACGTTACTGGTAATAGTAACTCCAAGAAAATTAATTATACATTCAGATCTTGCATATCATACATAGTCAGATTTATTCCTAAATGGCATATTATCAAAATTTCCAGTGGCATTTCAGCTGTTCATTAAACTTTACTGTAGGACATAGTGACGATTTATTACACAGCTATAAAAGCAGCAGTAATCATTATAAATGCAAGCTTTCAATGTCTCTTTCTCTATGTTTAAATCCTTTTTATTCTCCTTTTTTCCCCTACCACTGCATCTAATGAAACAGAGATGGTAGCAATCAGTAAGCAAGGAGCCACCTCCTTCAACAGCAGCCAGTTACTTTGTCTGATTTATACAGGAGATGGGAGGTGTGCACAGATTAAGATAAGTAGACCCCTGTAAAATATGGTTCTGGATTTGTGTCAAACTAGCCAGTTGTATAGTGAGGAACAAAAACAAAAAAGAAAAAGACAGCTGTGCTGAGGACCCACATCTGAAAATAAAAGGGGGGAACATCTACTTTCATGAGGAATTCCTTTGTTTCAAGCAGAGTTGTGAAAACAATATGCAACACTAATACATACAGAAAATTTATTTCTATACTCTTTGTGGTGGCTTTCCATGCCACTTCCATGAGTGTCTTACATAATCTTTACTCTGGCTGCCACAGCAAAGTCTTTGTGCTATGGATACTCACATTTTGCTTTATTGGTTTCACTCTTTAAAGTGCATGTGCCTCAGCCCTTGCAGATTTCTTGGTAATATCTGTGCATTGAATCTTATGATGTGCTGCAGTCTTCTTGCAAGCTCAGCTAATCAGTGGGCAGCAACAAGCCCCAGGTGACGTATTTGACTAACTGGCAGCTAATCAAGTTGATTTGAATTTTGCATGTCACATATTGGCAGCAAACTGTTCACATCATAATCATAAAATACATTTTGAACCAATCTAGGAAGTGCATTTCAAGCAATGCTGATCAGTTTGCAAATCTGCAGCATGGTGAAGTAGCTCACATGCATCAGAAAAATTATGTCTGTTGAATTATTCATTCAATTTTTCTTTAATCCAATAACAGGCAACAATTTTTTTTCCAAGAGTTACGTGGTTAGTGTTAGTTACCAAAATGCAGTAAACAAATGTAATCATTAGTAACAGTTGATTTTTCACCACATTTTCTACCTTTTTTTGAGTTGTTTGGAGCACCATTTATTCTGATGTCTAAACAGGTTTTGTCATGTGGAATCAAATGGTGTAAGGGGTCAAAGAGTATGGCAATGGCTGTTGTATTGCACTGTATGCACAGTGAAAATGGCAAGCAAGGGCTTTCTCTTAATTCTGTGACAGGAGTATCAGATAATTAGCATAAGTTTACATATTTTTATTAGGAAGGTAATTAGCAGCCAGAGAATATAGTATTGTAGAGATGGCCTAGGTTTTATTACAGTATTGGATGATTCAGAAATAGACCCAGTTTCTGAACTACTTAGGTGAGTATTTGAGTATATGAGGATTACATAATGGAATCGTCCTCCCAAAATGCATTGACAATTACCAGAATTGTGCATGCCACTGGGAAATTGCTGATACTAATTACCATCATTAGATACTTGAATACAAAATATCTGCAAATGCTTCAGGAATTAGAAATAAAATGGATTCTCTTCTTTCAGGTCAGCTGTGCATATATTTCTAAATACTAGGAGGCAAAGATTAAGCCTGTAGTTAGGTTACAGATTTTTCTTTCATATACCTGTAAACATCTCTATGAGATTTACATTTTAAAATGGAAAATTTAATTAATATTTTAATTTGTTTTCTTTGTGATACATTTTTTTTTAATCAAAAAATACATCAAAGACTCACCCTTTTGATACCTTACAAAAGACATATCCCCCAAATAAACTGTATTTCATACAAGTGTATTTCTCTCACTTTTTGTGACTCACGTCTTTATAGGATGCCTCAGGTTGTGAAGACAGCACTTAGCCAGCACATTCAGAGGATAAAGCATCTCACAAGTGGAGGATTGTTCTAGCTGACTCTTAGCACATATGGCAAGAACACAGCAGAAGTAGAAATTCCCTGGGGAATGGGGGTGGGAGGGGTTTTTATTTGGTTTTGATTCCTCGTACATCTCACCTGTCACTTGTATTAAAAAACTAGGCAAAGTTATTCCTTCAGAAATATAACTGCGACTTTTAATCTTCTAATTTGACATCATTGTGTAAAGCTACTTCCCTAGCATGTATTTTGTTAAGTCGAGGCTTAAGCCAGATCTAAAACAAAATTTAAAGCATATCAAACCCTATCAGGTGGCCTATGCTGTTGGAATTATTTCCCAGATTAAGGCATACTATGAGTGAGTTTTGCATAGTTTATATGATCTGCCTGCCCTATTGGCCTGTAGCCCCTTGAAAGCCCCATGAGAAACAGTCTTGTTTCATGAGGACATACTCATACTCACTCCTGTTTCATGAGTACTACTTTCTGCAGTATACATGAGAACATGTCAGAGTCACATCACCAGCAGCATTTCGAGATGTGGCTGTTCAGTTGATAAATTTAGGATCATCCTGCCGATCAAACTATCAGGCCTCTTCCTTCTTTACCTGCCTCCCCAGCTGGTTTTGATGGTTGCTGCATTAATCTCTGTAAGACCACAGGGCTTTCTCTACTGCTCATCTCAGTGGTTCCTCTTGCTCTTTTAAAGATCAACTCGTGAAGTCATTTCAGTGTTGTCACTTCAAAAGTCCCTCATAGTGGGGGGGTGGGGTTGCTAGAGCTGGATGCTGTAAAATTTTTTCATTCTGCTGTCAGTAAAGAAAATGAACATGATTTTGCCATTATGCTGAGACATGGTTTACAAAAAAATGAAAAGAAAATCCTTTCTGTCCTTTTCTCTTCCTTGAACCAAATAAAAGGGTGGCGTAATCCAAATAAAAGTACTGACATTGCCTTTATTTTATAAATATACAAGGACTGTGTCATGACTTGTTCAAGTCATACTGTCCCACAGAAAAACATCTGGTTATCTCACTCCTGGTGAGGCCATTTGGATTTGATGGAATATCTTTCTTTCTTTCTTTCTTTCTTTCTTTCTTTCTTTCTTTCTTTCTTTCTTTCTTTCTTTCTTTCTTTCTTTCTTTCTTTCTTTCTTTCTTTCTTTCTTTCTTTCTTTCTTTCTTTCTTTCTTTCTTTCTTTCTTTCTTTCTTTCTTTCTTTCTTTCTTTCTTTCTTTCTTTCTTTCTTTCTTTCTTTCTTTCTTTCTTTCTTTCTTTCTTTCTTTCTTTCTTTCTTTCTTTCTTTCTTTCTTTCTTTCTTTCTTTCTTTCTTTCTTTCTTTCTTTCTTTCTTTCTTTCTTTCTTTCTTTCTTTCTTTCTTTCTTTCTTTCTTTCTTTCTTTCTTTCTTTCTTTCTTTCTTTCTTTCTTTCTTTCTTTCTTTCTTTCTTTCTTTCTTTCTTTCTTTCTTTCTTTCTTTCTTTCTTTCTTTCTTTCTTTCTTTCTTTCTTTCTTTCTTTCTTTCTTTCTTTCTTTCTTTCTTTCTTTCTTTCTTTCTTTCTTTCTTTCTTTCTTTCTTTCTTTCTTTCTTTCTTTCTTTCTTTCTTTCTTTCTTTCTTTCTTTCTTTCTTTCTTTCTTTCTTTCTTTCTTTCTTTCTTTCTTTCTTTCTTTCTTTCTTTCTTTCTTTCTTTCTTTCTTTCTTTCTTTCTTTCTTTCTTTCTTTCTTTCTTTCTTTCTTTCTTTCTTTCTTTCTTTCTTTCTTTCTTTCTTTCTTTCTTTCTTTCTTTCTTTCTTTCTTTCTTTCTTTCTTTCTTTCTTTCTTTCTTTCTTTCTTTCTTTCTTTCTTTCTTTTTTCCCCCACCCAAAATTCCCAGGATATCCAGTGAGCACTCACCAAAGCTTCAGATCCGGAGCCACAGTTACCTGAGGGCAGTGAGCGAAGTCTCCATCAACAGGAGCCTGGACAGCCTGGACCCCGCAGGGCTGCTGACGTCCCCCAAGTTCCGCTCCCGCAATGAGAGCTACATGAGAGCCATGAGCACCATCAGCCAGGTGGGTCACATGCACCTGGGGCAGCCTGTAGAGCAGGTGTCACGCTGGACACTGCTTGCAATAGGAGAAACTTGATTTTGCTTTAAGTGGTGCTCACCAACACTCTCACTGAACAGGGTTCTTAAGGATCTTGTGCTTAGTACTTCTAATCAAAATTTTTAAATGCCTCAAAAAAAAAAGTTTGTATGCTGAGATACTAAAGTAAAAAAAATGTTTGTATGCTGAGATGCTAAAGTAAAATTAGGCTGTTAACAGTTTGTATTCCACAACTTTAATAGAGATTTTATTTTCTTTATGATATTTTATGCATTCTTTATTTTGTATACCTCCAAACATTTCACCTAAATAATACAAATATTACAGTATATATATTAGTGCAAAAATCTGTCTATATTTTTGCCCTGAAATCCTGTAAGAGATCTTTATGCTCCTAAACAAGAAGAAAAATGAAGTCTACTGTAACAGATTCAGTTTATGTGTTTTAATGTTATAAAATAGTCTGTCTTTGCATACTTGTACAGTTTAGTTCATAGAGAATAGATCTGAAAGCGCAAAAGTGCCAGTACACCATGGGGTAGAGGGCCAGAAGTTCATCTGCTACATCCTCTAACTCCTTGGGATGATTTTTGGCTTGTTAGCTTAAGTGGACCATTTGGGTAAATCACTTGGCTGAAAGAACTTCCTTATGCTAGTCCAGAAGTGCAGCAGGCAGTATTTGTGGTGCCAGATACTGATCCCTAATGACTGGCATGCCAAGTCATCACCATGTCAAAAAAAGTGTGTGACATCAGTGACACCAGGACTTCAGCTTTGGCCTTAACAAATACACATGTCATTCAATATGGAGCTGTAGTTTCCCTTTCTGTAGTATACTATATTTAGACACTTCAGAGTAGTCACCTGAGTATTTTGAAGTACTTTGAATAGGGCATGGGCTGATGCTCTTAAAAGTGGGTCAGGATGTATTTAGGAGAAAACAGCACAGAAATTTAGGTCTCAGAGACAACTACATGAACATTAGGTCAGGTTACTTGTTTAGCTGCATACCTAACACACAAAAGTGTCAGCCCAGGAGTGGTTACATTTGCCAAGGTCAACAAGATTTTTTGGTTCAAAAATGCATTAATTCAGAGATATTTACTTGAGGATTGGATGTTCTCTGCCATAGTAAGATTATACCTTTTGGTGTACTACCTGCTACTCTTCCATGCTTTTTTAAATAGTTTTCCTTTGAAAAAAAATATGTTTTGCTCTCTGAGATTTTTTCAGTTATGTATACAAAGACTCTGCAAAATATTTTTCTTGGTAACATTAATCCTGGGAGAAAATTTCTAATGGGATTTTTTTCTGCCTTCCTAACATAGTCTTATCTTCTCCTGCTAACTTGGTCTTGTACATGCTTGAAAACTAAAAAAATCCTCAAGTGATGTTTCCATCTGCATGTTTCATAAAGTGATAATTATTGTGCTTTTATGCCAAGATCAGGGCTCAATGCTCAGTTTAGAAACATGAGCATCCATTACTAATTAAGCCAAGGTAAATGGTTTCCAGATTCTAAGACCTGTAGGAAGTTTTTGAATGTTCTTTGACCACTGTGAGCACAAGTCTTTGTCACCACCTAGTGTCTGCTGCAAAAAGGATTCCTTTGCATCTGCTCTCAGCCAGAAATTCAATTCTACAAATATTTTTCCCCAGCAGCAAAGCTGGGTTGGTTCCCTTACCAACCTCCCCTTCCTGTGTTTGTTACCCTGCAGCTTTCTAGCCACTCAGGTTTTGTCAGTGTGACTGCCTGTAGGTTGCATTGATTATGTACTGGGATTAAGCTGACCCTTCTTGTTTTTTATCTCACCCCGCAATGAGAGTGTGATTTTTGTTTTACATGTAATGATCACAGTGACCAAGCATTCAACCTGTGCCGTGGGCCCCGGGTCACATAAAACAGAAACTACTTATGAGGGCTCCAGGCTTCCCACCAGTTTCAGAAAAGCCAAGAGCCCAAACTCAGCTGAATCTTTCCCCAACACCTCTGTCTCCCCTTTTTATACATTGTTTTTTCTCCCCTCACAATTGCTGCTATGGCATGTCCCATTTATCTTTCTTCGTGTGCAAAGGGATCCTCTAACAGGCGTTGGCCATTGTGCCACCATGGCTTGAGAGCGTTTGTATCAGGCAGTGTGGAATATCAGCATATGGGATGCGCTGACCCTGCTGGTGTCTGCCTGCAGGTGAGCGAGATGGAGGTGAACGGTCAGTTCGAATCCGTCTGCGAGTCGGTGTTCAGCGAGCTGGAGTCTCAGGCCGTGGAGGCGCTGGATCTGCCTATGCCGGGCTGCTTCCGCATGAGGAGCCACAGCTACGTCCGGGCCATCGAGAAGGGCTGCTCCCAGGATGACGAGTGCATATCGCTGCGGTCCTCATCTCCCCCGCGTACAACCACCACGGTGAGGACCATCCAGAGCAGTACTGGTGAGTAGCACAAAGGGAAATCCAGAGCTGAAGGGGAAGGTACTTGCAGTGCATTTCCATCAGATCAAGCTTTTTCTCTGCCATATGCCAAGCCCCTAACAGAGTCTTGTGTTTCACCAGGGAGCTGGACAGACTAATCAGCCTCAAACCACACACAACCAAATGCTGATGCAGTTGTGGTTCCTTCTGTGTCCAAGCTAATTTATTCTGAGCTAAAAGCACATAGAAGGGAAGTCCAAGGTCAAGTCTCGTCTTGCTATCCTCCCCAAAAGAGCAATCACAATTTGGCAAGGCTGAACAAACAAAGATCTGGGTTAGCAGTTCTGCTGGCTGTGACCAGCAGAGAAAGGTCCCTCTGATGAGGTCTTCTACAATGTTGAAGTGATTGTGTAAGTTACTGCATGTGGTTTTTACTGGCTTGAAGAGACTGTTCCAGCTCTCTAGACCCCATATAAGATGTGAGAATGAAGAAAGGAAGAAGCAGTCTGCAGGTCAAAACATGCATGTTACATTCTTTTTGCAGTTCAAACTATTCAAGCCTTGCTAGAGGGAGAGGTTTTGGTGTAAATATGAGACTTCAAACCATTCTTTTAATGTTTGAGGTTGCTTTTCTTTTGGAAATAACCATGATGAATTTCAGATTTTGTCACCAAAATAGTACTTAAGGGGAAGAAAAACCAAGTAAAACCAAATTCCAAATCTGCCTCTCTCATTCAGGAAAGCAAGAGGCAGGAGCCATTACATGTGTGTGCTCTTCCTTGTGGCAGAATGAGAGAGAGCGTCGTTCTTTTGACTTCTGTGCAACCATTCCACTGTTTTACACAAGCTTCATTTACTATTCATATATTGTTCATATACTAATCATGTTGTTGACTAATATTGACTATTATGCGTATTTCACTGTACCTGCTATCTCTTTTGCTGTATTTTTTCATTTCTGTTTTCTGTAAACTTTTGTCCTTTTGTGTGTTATCTCACAGGTGCAGTTGTTTATTCCTTGTAAGTCTTTTTTAAAGCTGCTTGTCAATTGTTCTGTGTCATCAAAGAACACTTTAAATCCTTTTACCAAAAATGTTCAGCTAAATTAAAGATTTTTCTAAAAGTAGCAAATTTAAGTACTGTTGGAAATATATTGGCAGTACATCACAAACATCAAAGCATTTTAAACAAATGCTGCAGAGAAGTTCTCATCTAAATCACTAAAGAAACAGTATTCACATGACAGCATTTCTGCTATAGAAATAGCCCTTGTGAGCACACAGGGTTTGCACCAAACCACAAAGACAGGATTTACATAAGGTGTGTGCTACTTCGTGGTATTAGTTTGTGTCAAACATATTCTGAGGTAAAAGCTGAAGGATGGGAGTTTCCATGGATTTTTCAGTGTGCATTCATCTTTGTTAAATCAGCTTGGGTTGGTCCCAAAGAGGGTTTTCTATTCTGTGAGAATGGCTTTGGTAACATTTTTCCGTTATAAAAATAACTGTGATCATTAATACAGAAGAGAATAGCTATTTTTTTTCACTATCTGTATGTAAGAAGTTGTTCCTGTCACTTAGGAAAATGATGCCTGTGTCTGGGGATAATGGCATATAAATGGAGAATGTTAGCTGTGTGTGCCAGCCAAAAATGCTGGGAAACATGAAAGAGGAAAATCTGTACTGTAAACTATCTCTTGTTTATGGTCCCTTTTTTGTAGTGCAACCGTAGAGGCCTGATCTCCTCTCTGGGTAGCTGGCTTTACTTAAAAAATCATATGAACAAAGCTGTGATATTGAAAAACATAATCCAGTGAGTATGTCTTGGGTTATTGCTTCTGTAGTCAGGCTGTTAAAAGCAGAGAGGAATGATTTTCAGTGCTCTCTTTGGACATGCATACAAGCATTTAAAGATTGCTGTAGATGCCTGTTTCCTGCTGTGGGAATTTTACTGAGTTATCTTTTTCATTTTCTAATTATTGGGCTCCAAGAGCCCATTCCTTCCACTGGTAGCATTTCAGACAACTTGTGTCTCTTTTAGTATCTGACTTACCACTATCTGTTTAATGAGTATTAGAATTGAATTAATTCTATTCAAAAGCATCTATATTGACTATCTTGGTGCTGCCTGTGCCTGGCTCACAGAAGAGAAATATGAAAGGCAATGTTGATGGTTTCTATTTATATCTGCTTCAATAAAATGGGAAATGGAACTACAACTAGGCAGATATGAAGAAAGAACAGCATATCAGGTTTATCTCCACTAAGGTGATGTTGCAAATGTTTTTGTGGAGACATGGGAGCAGTTATGATCTAAAAATGGTTTTAACATCCCCAAATAAAAGAACAGTCCTCCTGCCCGTAAAGCATCTCTGCCTGTTCAACCAAGAAAGATTCCTTTCATCAACATCAGTGATACCCTCAAGAACATGGCTTTTATTTCACTAATACCAAAGCTGTGATCATACATTGATACTGAGAATCTCTTTGACAGCTGAAAGTCCAGGGAAATGCCAGCTTGATGGAAAAGACAGGAGAGCTGTTGGCATATTGGATTCAAATTTGTTCCTCTAGAGCAATGATCCACAGCTTTCTAGGGCATCTGGATAAAGCAAGAACTATGGTCAAAAATCACACTTTGCCCATTAGCCTTTGCTGTTGTGGTGGCAGCCTCAGGTTTTCATTTCCTTTTGCCACATAGTATTGGCAGTTTAGTTCAGCAATCAGGAATTGCACCTCTAGCTCAGTTCCTGAGGATGTGCCCAGTCTAAATACAAATCTGTGCACTGGCTATGGCACAGAACTCAGCTAAGGGTGGCTGCCCACCTGGTGGCCTCTGCAGCCTGCACTGACTGACCTTAGTGCTGCTGTGGGGACACTGAGGGGTGCCTGCAGCTGGATGAAACTGAGCCCAAGTGTAAAAATGGAGGTGGAGGCACAAACTTGATGTCACCAAAGGGGTGAAATGTTACACTATGGGTGGGGAGGAAAATCCTAACCTCACCATAGTCTGCCACAAATGTTCCTCCTAATGTCCAACCTAAACCTGCCCTGGCACAGCTTAGGACTAAGTTCTCTTATGCTGCCACTGTTTGCCTGGGAGAAGAGGTCAATCCCCATATGTGAATCAACACATACAGGTAATGATGGCAGCCACTGAATGACAGCTGAAATGCAAAGAGTGGAGTTAATTCATTACCACACCTCTGGGCAGCAGAGACACAGAGACATGGACTCTGTTGGGCTTAGTTCATCCTAGTGAAAAGGCACATGCTCCACTAGGCTCAGTTCATTCTAGCACACAGTGACAGGGGGAACCACTGCCTGCCGCAGACATCACAGGGCCTTGCACACTTGCAATTTATCAGAAGGCTGTGCTTTTATGATATCTCACTTCCAGCAGAAGGCTCAAGCATATCTGCAAGAGTGTTGTCTCTACACAGGAATTATACTTCTCAAAACTAGCAGAGGATGAATGGCACTGGACATAATAAATGGACACTTGTTCCCACTCTGACAGTCTTAGCATTCCCAGCTGCAAGGTCACTTTGAGCAAAAACTATTCCCTCCTTGCCAAGTCTTCCAGTTTTAACCTTTTCCTCCCAACACCCACCTGGCTACAAACTCCCTTTATCCTTGCTTTTAAATGAAGGGTTTTGGAACGAGGAAGAGAAAATGCAATCTTGACACTTTATATGGAATTATAAATCACATACAGAATCTCTGGGTTGAAAGAGACCTTTAAGGTCATCTAGTCCAGTCCAGCCCTAATATCTCAACTAGACCATGGCACATCCAGTCTTTTTTTAAACACATCCAGGGGTGGTGATTCCACCACCTCGCCAGGCAGACCATTCCAGTATTTTATCACCCTTTCTGTAAAAAACTTTTTCCTAATATCCAAACTATATTTCCTTTGGTGCAGCTTGAGACTGTGTCCTCTTGTTCAGTCAGTTGCTGCTTGGAGAAAGAGACCAACCCCCACCTGGCTACAACCACCTTTCAGGAAGTTGTAGAGAGTGATAAGGTCACCTCTGAATCTCCTTTTCTCCAGGCTAAACAACCCCAGCTCCCTCAATCGTTCCTCACAGGGCTTGTGGTCCAAGCCCCTCACCAGCCTTGTTGCCCTCCTCTGGACACACTCAAGAGTTCCATGTAATAAGCTCTGTGTCACAGCTGCATCATGCCTTGAAAGTTAATGAGCTGAAAAGCTCCATTCACCCTCATATTTGCTCTCTCCGTTTCAGTGGTGCCCATGGAGGTATCCTGACTGGGGCTGTCCCTGGGAGCAGGGCTATGCAGGCCAGGAGGCAGAGCAGCCCTGAAGTGCTGACATATGTTATACACCATAGGTTGCACTAAAAATTAACACCCAAGTCATTTGAGCTCTTCAACGGAGTTTAATGAGCTGTGAGTTATTACATCATTTTATCCCAGGTTATTTGCAGATGCAGCTATTGTAGCTGAAGCACTTCAGCCAAAAAATCCAGTCACTAAATAAGTAGCCTTTTAACAATTTTAAGTCTGTGAATCATTTCAATGAACTTGACGAATGCAGTAATTAAGAAACAATGAAATGTTAAAGTATTCTAAAGAGCATCTTTCTCCCACATTTATTGTGCCTATGTTTCAAAACTTAACCTATGGAGCCGTGCATGATCCTTTGCTGTAAACAAACCTTATGACATTGTGAGGGCTCAGGCATGGGCACACATGCAAACAAATATATTATACAGTATAATGTACAATGTGATGACATCTCTCTAACAGAGTTCAAGTAGCAACATCAGGAAAACCTCTGCACTAGATTGCAATTTTGTTCCTATCCTCTGTCGATTTAGGCGAAGAAAATATCAGAGTTATCTGCAGCAATGCCATCTGGTGAGTTTCAGTAATATTACACTTCTGCTTAAAAGCAAAAGAAATAAAAATCCCAAGGAAATCATGGTGTGTAGCCAGAAGGTTAGAGAAGGTCAGAGAGTTACCACAGTATATGCTAATTATGGTCTTTCAGCTGAGCAAACCATTTTCCTTCCATTCATTGGAACATCTGATCAAGACAAGTTAGGAATTTTGTGGAAAATCTCTAAGGGGCTGCCTAGCCAATTAAAAATAAATAAGCAAATAAGCATATAAAATGCAAACAAGTCTAAAACCTGACTTGTGCCAGGCAGAATTCAAAAATAAAATCAAATCCTGTGGATAAGGAAGCTGTAACTGAGTGTATGCCAGATGCAATTTGTTTGGATTCCTCAAAGCTGTCCTTTCAGAGACTGCTCTGTTCAAAAGGAAACCACGAATTGGGATTTCACATGTGATTTCCAGTTGAAGCTAAAGTTGGTTTCTGTATCTGTACCAAAATGAAGATATTTCCACAGAAGGTCTGAAGAAATATAACTATGTTAAGGCCTTCATGCAGATGTTGAAACTTAAAATAAATCTGAGGATTGTAGAAAACTATTTGACAAACAATTTACATGGTTCATTTTCTCTTTTTCCTTGAGTAATCCTAAAATGTGTTCTGCCTTTGTATCTGCTATCAAATTGCTTAAAGCAGCACTTAAAAATGTTTCCCTTTGCTAATGAGGATCTGACCTCGGAGGAGAACATTACTTCAAATTTCAGAGGTGTCTGACTATAGCTAGTACAAGTTTCATTTCTTCTATTCTAGTAGACAACTTGATGAATGTTAAGCTCCACATCACACCAAAACCCGCCATTTTTATGAAACTAGTGAAGGTTTTTAATGAGAAATTCAGAAAGGGTGAGATAAGGACTTTGTTTTGTAGGGCATGGCCTAATTATTTTTTTCCACAGTTGAAAATGTAATTTGGAGGGGTTTACAGCAGTCTCCAAAGTTATAAATGTGTTTCAAATACAGAGAATGAAAAACCTTTGGTATTCCATCTTTGCTTGCTATTCTTACTCTTTATTTGCTTGATATGCTCCTAAATATTTGGGCCAAGGCTCATAGTGAGGTAAGAATGTGAGAAAGAGCTTAATTATTCAAAACCACAAGCTTAAAATGTCTTGAAGGAATATGTTGTCTTACTTTGTGAAAATTTCCAGAAACACAGAACAGCTCTGCTATTTTGTTGAGACAGCACTTGTTTGGTTGACTTCTCCAGCTGTCCAAAATTGGACATCTCCAGGGTTGAAGATGGGTAAATCATATTCCTGCCCCAACTCTGCATATGTCCGTATGTCTCTCATGCTGGGGACTGCCACTTGAGATGTGGCCTCACCAAGACTACACCTCCCTCAAACCTCCAGCAGTGCTTTGGCAAAGCCTGGCATGCAGTCAGCAGTCCTCAGTGCAAGGATACACTGCTGTGTGCTGCTCAACCTGCTGCCCTGTAAGACCCTGTTGGCCTTTTGAAATGCTGGGAGTGAGAGATGGCATCAGACCTGTAAGCTGACAGTCTCAAATGAAATGGAAAAAGCATGATTTTAGAGGAGAAGGAGAACTTTAACATAAATCCCTATTGTTCTATGCAAAGAACTATTAAGTGTATTTCTTAGCAAGTGGAGCACAAATTAAGAGGTTGCAGGGATTAGTTACTTAAAATGTAATGTTTCATTATTTGTTAATCTTGCATTAATTTCAATACAGATATGAAAAATTTTGTAGAACCCCTTTGCAAATATTTGTATGGAATGTGCTTAAATTTGTTTTTCCATTAATTAGTTTATTTTGATTATACTGCACATACAAAAAGTGATAATCTTTTCAGGTGTTCAGATTTACACAGCTCTCCCTAAAGGTGTACAGAGTATGTTTGGATTTGAGCTCTGCTTTAGTTTCAGACTAGGTAGGTGTGTTATCAAATGCACCACTACTGGAGATTTTTGTAGGGATGTTCAGGACCCCAGTTTCATGGAGACCTCCCTGTGTGCTAATGCAGTGAGAGTCCTGATGCCGTGACTGTGTACCCCACTCCTGCTGGTATGCATGTCCTTGTGGAAGTGCCCTGATGGAGCCTGCAGCCATGCCTATGTATTACAGCACCTGAATGCCCAGCCCCTAGCTGGGAAAAATGTACTGTGTGTGCACTTGATGTACCATAACAAATGTACAGGAAGTCATTACAAGCAAAACAGTAATTTAAAAGTTGTTCTGCTGACTGAGCACTGCATGCCTCAAGTCTCATTAGCTGAGAATTAACATTTTTCTGAGCCCATAAACAAGTGTGAAACCTCAGTGATTTTGACACAATCCAAGAAGCAATGGGTTATGGCAAACAGTCTCTCCTGCTCACTGCTGCAAGGCAAGTCTGCCCTTTGCCAGCAGCTTGGGCTGGCTGACAGGTCTGCCCCAGACAGGGGCAGCAACTCGGCTCAGGTCTGGTGTCCTAAGAGCAAACTCAGGTGCAGGGCAAGGCTGATGTGATTTCAGCAGCTCTGACTCAGCAGCCTTTAGTATCTGCGGGTTTGGGAGCAGGATTACCTGACTTGAACAGAGGGGTAGGAATCAACACCCTTTGAAATACTCCTGGAATCACATCACAAGGAAGCAGGTTCCCCATAGCAGCACCAGCTTATGATTGCAAACTAATGGGTGGAATATGCAGCAGGATATAAAATAAAATAAAACCATGGTCCTTTTCCATTTGTAAATTGTGAAAGGTCAATATAAATTTTATCACAAAATGTTGTTCTCAGGAACTGTCATTGCTCTAATTCTCAGAACTCTGAGAACCAGAGATACATCATTTCTTAGCTCAAGAGCAAATAATTAAATTTTCAATTTATGGAAAAGTACAAAGACTGGAATCTTTCTTTGTTCCAGCTTATTTCCATTGCAATGTTTTTGTGATGGCAGTGACAGAAATGAGCTGAATCAGTAACTGAAAACATGCCCCAATTTATATAATGAGATCACATTTTGAGTAATAATTCCTGCCATTTTCCTAAAATAGATTAATGTGCTTTTAACTACGGTTGTCTTTTGGAAAGCAGAACTTAGGCCTCTTTCCTGAGGAGGCTATGCTTAATTAATACATCCAGAGTGTAAAAATAACTCAGGTTTTTCTTTTTAGTTTGTTCTATTGTCCAATCTCCAGCCATTTGCTGGCACTCACCTACACTAAGTTCTGCATCATTCCTTTAAGACAAACCTCAATATTTTGGTTTTCCCCAGATATAATACTTGTAAATAATACTTGCATATGATACTCTCTTAAGCCATAGGATTTTGCAAGAAGTTACAGATGAAATATTTAGTGATGATGAGCTTTTTTAAGTGATTGAGTGATTTTCAAAAAACTAAGAATTTTTAATAAGTGTGTTTAATGACTACAGCTCTACTACCTCTTGTAGTACAGCAATTTGTTTGGAGCCATTATATTTCATCATATCAATTATTCCCATTTTGGAGCTCAAATATGATGTATTAGGTACTGAATACTGTAAATAATTGCACATTTTCATGCTTCCTAAATACGTGTTTATGCAACAGTCTAACAATAATTGGCTCTTTGAAGCTATGGTAGACTATGGGGTGTGTACATTATTAGCCATTTTTTGAAACAAACACTGCTTTGTTTCTTTAATAATATGGCAGACAAACCCAAAGGAAACATGGCAGCAAAGAAAACTGTGCATTTAAAAAATTGCAGAATCTCTGAAGTATACACAGAGATGTGATTTACTCTTTTTATTTCTTGCTATTACACCAGTCTCACTGCACCACTTCTTACAATGCTCAATAACAAGCACAATGAACTGAAATACTGGGATCTGAAAAACACTAATGCTGTTATGCAAAGAGGGACTTTCTCGCTGCCATCAGAGTCTAACAGTTCCTTTTATCAAAAGCACACTGTAGGCAGATGTTGGTAATCTGTTCTAATGCCACAACCTTTGTCTGGCCTCTCAAGGGGTAAATGGATGTGTTGGTCTTTGAAAATTGTTTTCCCTTACTGCATTTAGCTTTGGTCAGATGGGAGAGTGCTAAATTGCATCCCACTTAAAATGCAGTAAGCCATCTGAGCAGAACAATTCCTAGTTGCTTTGATCTAGGATTTGAGCTAAGCTATCAGAGGAGGGAAAAAAACCCTTAAAAAAGAAATAAATAATACCACAGAACCCTCTACTGTGACAGATCTCTTGCCTGTTCTGTTGAGGAAGATGCCTACCTTTTGTCTCTGCACAGTCAAGATGATGGTGTCTTGATAATCATTCTCTTTCTTGTACCAATTTTCAAGTTAATTCTGTCTTTAGCTAAAGTAAAATGTAGATATGTATCCCACTGGGAAGGTTTTGATGGAAGTCAGAATATTGTAATAGGGTAGCAAAACAAATGCTGGCAGGCTATTTCTGGTTTGAAATTTTTTTTCTCTCAATTTCTTTTAATTGAGAGAAATGTTAATTTTAATTTATTTAATTTATTTTTTCTCTCTATTTCTTTCTTCTGTACTTCACAAAAAAACTAAATAAAATTATGTAGATTTGTGGCAGAAAAAATCAGGGTCTACTAGCCCAAAATAACCAAGCTATGAATAAAACTCAACTCCTCCATGAGCCTCAATCTGACTGCCTCAGGAAGTCCTGAGAAAACCTGATGGGTTTTGTGTGATGGGTAATTTGCATGCAAGTAAGAGAACGAGTTGTTACCTGGTGCTGTGGCCTTACTCTGTCTTATCTCACACAGCCCCCTGAATGTTCATGTGACATTTTATCATTTGCCTCTTTTATTTAAAAAGAGGGAAGCAAAAGAAGAAGGGTTCCAGAGAGATGGAGAAGGGGTGAAGGGAAGTATTGCATATGTGTTGGAAGCTCTGACAGTGGGGTTGGTAGGGCGGCATGCTCTGATCTAGGTGAAGTCAGTTACTGTCTTGTTACATACTTCCAAAAAAGTTTGTCTTGCCCTGTTTGTGATGTGGCTATGAGGGAGTTAGATCATGTTAGAAGTTAGATTAATGCACAGCTAAGACCAAAATGTTTATTCTCCTTTCAGGAAAACAAAAAATAAAAGGAGAAAAGTAAGGACAAGGACATCATTAGTTAAGACTTCCATACCAATGCCATCATTCAGTCTTCCTAGATCTTCCTCTAGAATTTTGCCCATGGCCAAAAAGCTGCATCACGTTCACCCAGATGTGTACAGTGTCATTGTATGTAAATAGGCAGTTGTGTTTAACCTTACATGAGATACCTGCAGGGTTAATCCTTAAACAGGCATTCCTTGTCTACACAGACTCTGCAGCCTGTGGCACATCAGCATCTGTTCGGTGTCGCATACTTACACAGATTGCACAGGGAGTAAGAGCTCCCTCCCACAATCCAATTTATATTGCCAGTTGTCCCCTTTTCTGGACTTCAAATATGTGCTGCAGTCCCAAGAGCCTTTTTCTATTTCTGTCGGTGCTTACTGAGAACAGAAGTGTGTAGCTCCCTTACTGCTTACTGCTGCTTCAGCCAAAGAGACTCTCGCTGAGTGCATAGGTTGCTCTCATGTCCTGTGAGTTTGGGTGGCATAGTCAAGGAATACTTGTGGGGTGAAGCGGTACTGAACCTTAAAACATGTGGGTGGTCATTTTTTTTATTTACTAGAATACAATAGCCCGCCCTACGGGTGACAGGCACCACTGGAGAAAACGTGTATCTGTAAATAAGTAGAAGTTAAAGCAGTTTTTATTCTTAACACTTTTTCTTTCCTAATTCAACATACCTGCTTTCATTGAAGAGCAAAGAGTTTGGTGGTTAAGTAAAAAAAAGGTGAGAAGAACTGAAAGAAGGGGAAGGAGAAGGACAAAGGGAAAAAAACAGATTTTGAGTAGCAAAGTAGGTCCAGAAGAGTTTCATAAAACAGAATTGTGGCCTGCACTTCAAAAATCATTCATTATGTAGAATCAGTAACACCTTTCTCTGTGTGAATAGTTGATGGTGAGAAAGAGATGCTTTGAACCTGAATTTTTCCAAAATACTTTGTCTTCTCCTTATTCCTTCATCTTGTATGAATTGGTGTGTAGACTAGGTGGAGATGATGTGCTATCTAGCATGTTTTATTGATGCTGTTTGAGCTCCCAGTGTAGTGAGTTTTTGATATTTATTTTAGAACATATTTTCTGGCTGTGATGAGATTCCAGTTTTCCTGCAGGCAAGAGATATAGAGGGATATGAAATGGTCATCAAGTTAATGGTGTCCAGAATCCCTTTATTGCCTTCAAAGGGCTGGCAAAACTAGTGAGTGGGAAATAATGAACATGACAGATAAGTAGGCAGTGGATAGAAAGCTTGAATAGCTGTGGGAGTTTCTGGGACCACAGCAGCAGTGTTGGAATTTCATCAAACGAAGGGGAATGCTTTCCCCAATCTGTTCTTCAGGTACATGTCTTAATATTTTAAGTACAATGTTGTAGACCAGAGCAGTGTGTTAAGTTACAAAGCTGAGACATTTCTTTTCCTGCAAAATTTGCTCACTGAGGCTAGTTGTGTAAGGTGCTGAGTGTCCTCAGCTGCCACCATTGTAGAATCAGTTCATGATTTCTGTACGCTTGGTGTCAAAGAAATATCCTGCTCCTCTGTTTCACTGCCAGTACCTTTAAAACCAGAGGAGTCTGGGGCAGGAGCAGGAATCTGTTGGAATCCAATTTAGGATATTTGTTTAAGAAGAAACAAATGTGAGTTTTTCTAGTCCTTTTGCTGTTGAAATTTTAAACTGGGAAGTGAGATTCTAGGGCATAATACAGACATGGCTTGCAAAACAATTTCCAGGGAGTCTTTTCAGATTTTGGGGTTGGTTTTTTTCCATTTTGCTACTAAAAAAAATGAGATCCTGAGAAGTGTCAGTGAGGTAAATATTTACACTTCTCCTATCCTGAAGTAGCAGGCAAATTTGCGGCAGAATAAAAACTGATTTTATTACCTAATGTCAGGATTGCTTCTGTCACATCCATAAATGGAAGAGATTGAATGGGCAACTGTATCTTTCCTTCTTCATGATTAGCAAGGAGATCATGCCCAGCAGAGTAAGATGGAGGAATACTGGGTGCCCTGTTGTCCATAACACCATGATGAGAATTGACCACTGCCACAATATTTCATATATTTGTGCTAAACAGTGATAAAAAAGGACCACCCATTGCAAACTAGCATGACTCCATTAAAGGGGTTGTTTCTATGTGCACTGCAATCACATACACTTCTCCCAGACCATTTGTTGTCTCCTCCTCTGCACATTAAGTTTGGTACATACATGTCTTTTAAGAACTGGCAAAAACCTAACTTTGCCAGCTATTGCTGATGTGGAGAGGAAGCCTCACTCCATCTTCAGACAACTGCATCTCCAGCAGGCATGGAAAAGTGTCAGGAACTCTTTTAGGGTGGCGTTCTGGCCAATGCCTATGTAGATGCACAAGAACAAAGTATTTTTTTATCAGAGCTAAAATGTATGTAATTGAAATTGTCAATTACCATCACTAATTTCCAAAAAACTGAAGTGTGTTTATCAAACAACATAAGTGTGGTAATTGGGAACATGTGACACTAATCATGGGTGCAGGATTAGGCATACCCACCTGGTCTAGGCTTCCTTTTTCTCACTTCCAGCATGACATTAACTAATCTGCGGCCTGAGGCATTGTCAGCTTCTGACACTGAAGTGTACTGGCTGTATCAGCATCATCTGGAATCATCTTTTACATCTAATTTTATTCTCCTGAAAAGTCTATTATTATTATTATTGGAGCATGACAATATGCTTCTTAGGAGAGACAAAAAAAAAAACAGAGAAATTATTAATTCAAGCTGTCAGCAATATCTAGTGCATTCATATTGTTATGAAAAACATTTCACTTGTAAAATAAAACTGGTGCATGTTTGCTTTTTGATAAAGTATCAGGAACAAGGGGGTATTTTTCTCCTGGGGCAGTTTGTAGAAATTTTGCAAAATCCAAATTAGCATGCATCTTCCTAAAATTGCAGTAGGGTACAAAATTATGGTTTTTCATCAAAAAAAGGAAAGTGTTGCATTTTTCAGATTAAGTGAAAATAAGTTCACATTGCAAAAGTGGTAATGTGTTTAAATAATTTTATAGAACAAGGCCTGCTAATGCCTTGTGTGCTGCAGATGCATGTCATCTGTCAGTCAGTTTTCTACTTATCCTTTAGCTGTTTTGCTGATTCTTATCAGTTTGTTTGCTTGAAATGTGTTTTATAAAAGACTTTTTCTTTCATATACTTTGATTCATCTTTACTCTCACTGCAGATTTCCTATTTAATTCCATTAAATTAATATTTTAATACTTGTTGAAGATGAAGGCAACTGGCATGTCTTCTCCTGGAGTTGTATTTACGCTGTTTTCTCTGGTGCAGTCCCTGACAACTTCCCACAATAATCAAGACTGAGCTGTTTGCCATGCTTCACAGAAGTGGTTAGTTAATGAAGATTTGTTTGGGGACAGACTGAAGCTAATGGCATGGCTCATTTCCTCAATAAAAACTGCTGTTTAGTAAACTGTATCTGATGATCTCATGGCACTCATGTCAGTCACCATTTTCCCTAGGACAATTATTCTGATTTTTACAGTTAATGGCTCTTAACTAATGATGTGTCTATAATCAATCTAGTCTCATAGATTTTTATCTTTCATCTTTTGCTGCCTATGAAATATGTACATATCTTTTAGTTTGTCAGCCAACAACACCTCTCCAGAAGTCAGACTACAGACTCTTCAGACAGTATTCGGATGCCCATCATTTAAATAGTCACATTTTATATCTGCTAAAAGCATTGTTGCATAATGTTACCACTGTGCAACATTCCCCACTGTGCACATGCATATTAATCACCTGTGGCTGCAACAGTAATTTCCTCTAAATTTTGCCTATATTTTAATTTTTTGGTTTCCCCCAGTTGTACCCTTCTGGTTAGCTTGAAGAAGAACTCTCTTTCAATTGCCAGTCCAATGTGTTGTTGGACAAACAGGGCAGCTCCAGCAGGCAAGTATCATCCCTGTCGGAAGAAAGGGAATGTGTTGCAAGCAGGAAGTGAAGAGGAGATGACAGTATTTCAGCTCTGGCAACTTGAGAGATTTTTCTCGGTACCTACTAGGAAATCAAATTTCCTTTTTCCTTTTTTTTTTTTTCCCTTTTTGTTTACTTTTTGTGTTTTAATTAGAATTATAGTGAGGCCATCTCAGCAGACTGGATACGGTGGCTTGTAGAAATACAGCAGCTAAGGTCACCCACCCAGGCATGAACTATAAAACCATCATGTTTGCAACTTCTGAAATGGAAGAAATGGGGATAACTAGCACAGACTGCATTTAAAGAAAGAGCATTGCTAATCTGTAAGCATACAATACTAGTGCTTTTTTCCTACTTCTTTTTAACTCTATATAATTATCTTTCAGACAAGCTGTCCTTTTTCACAGCTTCTTTCTTTTGTTTCCTTTTCCTCTGATTCTGTTTCATGTTGCTAGTTTTAATAATTATCTAACTGTTTCTGATTTTTGGAGAGGAGAAGCACTGAGGTGGATTCCACTTGTGCAGCTGGGCTCACAATCCCTCTGTCACCAAACTCACCAAAGTGCTCATGTCTCACCATTTCATTATTGCTGTTTCACTGTACTCAGTAGCATCAAGGGCAAAGCCCCATTTCTTGCTAAGCTATATATCCTATGCTGTGTTAATGAATCTTCTGTGTCTTTCCTGAATTCTTATTTAATCTTATTAGCACCATTTCCACTTGCATAAGGCAGCAATGAGAAAGCTCCAAGCCACGTGTTCCTTGCAAAAACAGAAGTTTGCAATCATAGAAATCCTGTTGTGTTAGTAAAAACCCGAGAATTTGAGTGACAATAATGTGAGGAGCCAGAGTTCAGGTCAGGCTGGCAATGAACCATCACAAAGATGTTGCCTTTCCAGAATAGCATTTGAGGTGAGGCTGTCCTACATTGCATATGTGAAATTCAGTGCTTTTACTTCTTAAAATGAAAATTTCTGTTATACAAAAGTTAGCTGGCTATTGGAGAAGTGCTGGTAAGGCAATCCCAATACCCCTTTCCACTATCTAACCTTTAGGGGGGAAAAATGCCAGCTTTATAGAACTTGGTCAGCCACATCTCTATTTTTCTTAACATGATCTTCATTTTACATGGACTAGATTGAAAAAGCATATTATGCAAGAATGTTTCTTCTGGCCACTTGAGGGTTTTAACAGCAGAATAATAACTAGTTCCCCATCCTGCATATAATTACAGCAAATTCTGCTGAGAGGATCAATTTTCTCCAGTCTCCATTCTCCCTTTATCTAATCATATTCAGCAGGAAGCTTTGCCAGTAATCTGGCTGGCTCAGTTCCACTTCATGATAGCTCTTTTACAGAAATCTCTTATTGAACAAGATGTTACAAATACAGTACAATTACAGTATGTTGTGTTCTTCCAACTTACAGGTTTTAAAATGTAACATTTATGGCGAAAGCAAGGCCTATGGTTCATTCAGGTGCATGAACTTTGTGGCACAGGGTCAAGTTTTTTAATAACTGCTTTTGCACGTGTTGATTTATCTCATTTGATGCTTTCAGGGAACCCTCCTCTTACTAATGGGTCAGAATTGGTCATAAGGATCTGCTCCAGCACAAGACGCAAAACTCTTAACTAGGTTAGAAATAAATACAGTTCCTTTTACAAGAATTAGATTGCTAATAACAGCAGTAGTTTGAATTAAGTGTAGTTCTGATATCCAAAAAGTTATGGGCTAATCCCTTTTTTCTTTCAATGTACCCTAACTGATATGTTAAAAACTACACACCATAGCCAAAATTAATTTTGCCCTAAAATAAATATATCCTAGATAATCCTCTTTGTATATCAGAAGTAAACCAATTAATCTCATGTCTTTTGAAGCTGAGCAGCTGAGGATATGTGCGAAATCACAACAAAATCGTGCAGGTGTGTTTAGCACACTCCTCCATGGCCTGAGTGCCTGCCAGGCTGCCATGTGTGACCCTGCCATGCTGGAGCTCGCAGCAGCAAGGCACAGCTCAGGATGTCACAGCTGCAGACATCCTGAGGACAGGCAGTTCCTAGGAGTGAAGTTCAGCTGAACTGCAGCACAGCATGAGCTGCGCCAGGGTGCCCTTTTTCTTTCACTTTTCTGGAAGTCATGCAACTGCCTTGATACTATCACCCCCTTTGTGTGCGAAAATGAAAACTGTTCTCACCATGTTTAGAAAAACAGGAATAGTGGGATGCTTGGAAAGTCACAATGAGCCAGCACTGCTGAAAGTGAAACAGCGGATGTTATTGGCTGCACCTCCTGCTTCCAAGGAGTCTGACATCTGATCCTGGAAAGAAGGAATGTGAAATGACGTTTTTGATTTGGAAGGCTATTAAAATACTTCAACAGGTGCTCTACAAGATATGTGCCTGTTCTACAGCAGAGCTTTGCAAATTTGGTTTTAACAATGCTTATTTTCTTGAAAGCTGTTGTTGTGCCTCAGTTTTGTGAATTTTTAATTTGTCAGCTTTATTCAATCTTGAAAGATTTCTAAATGGATTTTCCTGTCTACATTCCTTGCATCAACAAGTTGCATTACTTCCACCCCTAATTTAGTGAACAAATTGGTCCCAGGCAGAAAGTTGTAGTATGAATCCACATTTCCCTGAAGGATACCTGCTTGTGCTTTTGACAAAGGATCTTCTCAAACTGGAAAGGGAAAAAATTAGAACTTTCTTGGTAGTAACTGCAAATGTGGGTCACAGCTTTCCAGCAGACCAGTGATAAAAATGAGATGTGGCTGCTTCCTCCTCTGACCCAATTGTTCTTCATTAGCATCAGCAATAAGTCCTACTAAGCATTGTTGCAGCTCTCTGGCCTTAAATTCACACAGAGAAAGATCACTTTGTGAGGCCTGAGAACCATTGGTTTTACTTATTCATATATGATCATGTGGGAACAAAGGGAATCACTTAAAGCAAAGAGCTAATAATTTTTTCCAGAGATCTTCACTTAATGTATGGATGCCTGATTCCCTTAAAATCTTGTTTGTTGCAAGCATTGCTTCTTAATAAAAAGACTGCAGCAGAATGCTGTTTTTCATGGTCATCTTTAAGAGAGAAATATAATGCATAATATGTTCAACAAGATATTTTTCTTCCCAAAACAAAAGCTTTCTCACTTGCTGAGGGGGGGAAAAAAAATTCTCAAGTACCAGACCATGGTGAGGTACTTTGTTTTTAAAAAAAAATTTGGAATACAGATGTTTAACTCCAGGGCCAAGTGTTTACCTGAGCCAAAAGCAAATGTGAGGAAGACAAAGCAGTCACCCCATAGGATACCTAAAAACTGCTTGTTGACTCTTGAGATAGGCAGGAGACAGAATAGCATTTTTGTGAGCCTCAAACTAAAAGTTAAGCACAATAGTGGCAGACAGGGCAAAAATACTTAGGTGGCAAGCCACAGCAGGAAGAATGTTAAACTGTGGTTTCTAAGAGGACCAACCATGATCACAGGGAGATTCAGCTGGGACCAGCTGGGAGAGAACCTCAAGTCTGATATGTTTTGAGGTAGATAATTTTCATCCTATTCCTTATGGTAAATAAGGTCTTTCTCAAAAAGACCCAGAGCTTTTAAACTTGAAAATATAAATTTTACTAAACTTTTACCTGAAGTAGTTGATTTTTAAAATATAGGAAATTCAAAGTGACTCAACAAGATGGGATAGAAATTAATAAGACTGGAGAACATTTTGATGAAGAAGCTGTGAGTGAAAATTGCCCAGGAAAGCAGACAAAAGCTGCCCTGTGGAGCTGGATTGTTCCCTGCATTTGACACAAAGCTTCTGTGTGGAGTTAAACAAGCAATTTCCTGCAGGTATCAGAGTGACACAGAATCACAGATTGGACTGGAAGGGACCTTTCAAGATCAGCTGGTTCCAACCCCCTGCTATGGGCAGGAGTATGTCTGCCTGCTTTGAACTTGCTTCAGAGGTTCCTGGCTGGAGATGCTTATTTGGTTGGTTTATTGCTGAAATAGAAGTGAAGTCACAGTGAGCTCTCCTTTGCATGTAGGAGGTGATCACCTCCTCTACTGAATCTCTACTGAATTAGAAGCCATTTTGTGAAGAAATAGCCAAATGTGCTGAGTTAAGGCTTATAAAGACTGTGGGAGTTTTTTGCAGATTGAGTACAGGGCATATATTGAGAGCATCCTCAAGGAAAACTTATGTATTATGTGCAGATAGATGATTATACAGAAAAATATATAATATAGACTTCATAACTAATCTTCTGTCCTCTGATTTCTCCCCAGCTTCAATTTAGTTTAAATTGTAGTTTATGCCTCTCTGTGTGTGGTTTTCTCTGGGACCTTCAGTGTTTGGATTTTGTAACAATTTGTGTTAAAAATTAGACTCTTAAGTCATTTCCACTGTCATATGGAGTTTGTTTGTAGGCAGAAGATTCAAATGTAGCCATGAACTGTTGGGAATCCTATAGTACCTGACTAGCTCTCAGAGAGGTCCCCCAGTTTTTCCAGTATCCAATGCTGGCACATGTAGAGCACTTTTTATGCTCTCTGTGCAGTATTTAATGGTATACAGATTTAATCAATCATCCTACTAAAATTTCAAATATAAAAAAGCTATTCTTTAACAGAAATGCAGAAACTGAAAAAGGCTGGAATAAAGTTGATCTGGAAAAGGCTGAAATAAAGCTGTTACCATTTTTACACTGAGTTGCAAGCCTTATCACACAAAAATGCACTAGAACACAATGTAAACAAGGTTAAAAATCAAGTATTTTGGGAAAGGTAGAAGTAATGACAAGTAATGTTTAAAAGAAAGGCTTAAACTTTGCTGTTTCAAACATGCTTGCCATTTCAAAGAGCCTCCAGCTTTAGCTTTAATACCCTCCCAAAATGTTTCCTCTTTAAATTTGGCTCTACCCCCAGAAATAATTTCCTTCTTGAAACTGAAAACAGCAGTGACAGCTCTTCTGCATGTTAAGACGTCACTGCTTAAAATCTGATATCGCATATCCCTGCAGGCTCAGAAACTGGAGCTTTATATTGCTGCAGAAGGTTGATCTCCAGCTGCCTAATTATTCTGTGCAGCTGCCTCTTTCAAATCCTGTAAGAGCCTGATGTATCAAAGTTGAAATTATCAATTTATGCCGTGAAAAGCTTTCATAAGTCTTATATATATATATTTGGTTTTATTATTTCAAATTGATCCGTAGAGAGCTGAGTATGTAGCGACTGTACAAGAAATTCTTTGGAAACTGAAATTCAATTTTTTTGGTTTTGTTTTTCTTGTAATATGTATTCATTCAGGAAAGATGCAGTTTCAGAAGACTTGAGCCAGTGAAAACTTACACACCCTGACATTCACTGAGTGTCTTTTGATAGTATAGTGTAATACAATACCGTGTTGGCTACAAAATATGTTTCTTGCACAGCTGTCCTTTGCATTCAGTTACTTGATTTCAGTAATAATGAAAAATAGCCTGTCCAAAGTAGTGTTTCATAACACACTGTAAACAATATAATTTGATCTCAACAGCATTAGGATGGTCAATTAAACAGAAAGTCAAGCCACCAGCCACCTGTTAAATCCCTTCACTGCTGCTCCATCACCAAGAAAGCTTACCCTGTGCTCAAGCTCTCCCAGGGTGTTTTAGAGAAGATGAAAAGCCCAGAAGGTCACCCCAAGGGACTTCAGGGAGCAGAAGGAGACAGGGAGGCTTGGAACCCTCACAGAGGAGCTCGGTCCTGTGGCAAGTCCCGCTACAGCCAACCAGCTGGGACAACAGAATCGGTGCTACTGCATTTAATATCTGCTGACATTGTTGAATTTTGACAGATATGACAACACTAATCGTGTGTTTAGTGTTAAAAGCTTAGGATTTGACATAGTGATAGACTTGCATATCTTAACTGAAGGTTTTAATGCTACTTTGAAATGGAAATGGAAATGGATGAGGAAAAGACCAAGCTAGCTAATACCTTTTTGTCTCAATCTTTGTGAGATCAGTTGTTCTCCAGGTACCCAGCCCCTGAGCTGGAAGACTGTAACAGGGAGCAGAGTCAACCTCCATAATCCAAGGGGAAATGGTCAGGGACCTCCTGCACCACTTAGACACGCACAGGTCCATGGGGCTGGCTGGGATCACCCAAAGTACTGAGGGAGCTGGTGGAAGGGCTCACCGAGACACTTTTCATCTTTTATCAGCAGTCATGGCTGGTACACAAGCATTTGTGGTATCATGGTGTTCTACTTTTTATGTCCAGTTGGTTCATTTTAACATTCTTCCACATTCTAATCAGGACAGAGAGGTCTAGCACCATGTAAGCACCAGGTAAGCGTGTCAGCATTCAAAATCTAATAGCTGTAGAGTCACTTTTGAAATTCTGTTGTTTTGGTCTTATCCTCTTACATAACGTACAGAGGGATCCTCAGGTCACAAAAAGTATTGATACATCCATGGTAAATAACAAGGTTCATACACTTTGCTGCAGGTTACCCATGCTGTATTCCAGATTCCCTTAATTGCTTCTAAAGTTTTGGTTTTTTTAAGAATGAAATTTAGGATGGCCATGAGTTTATTTTTGAAAGAATAACTACATCAACCTGTTTCTGCAACCTAACCATAAAAATCTCATGGGAGTTTAAGCCTTCATATTGATTTAGAAATACCTAGAACATGACTTGAGTTGGAATTTCTGTGTTTCAGCCATAAATGGAAATGTAGGATTAATTTTGACTGAAAGAAAACTTGCCAAATGCCACTAAGTAACATTGTTTTGAATGATAAGCAGGTACTTGATGCTGTGAAGTTTTGCTGAGATTAGGAGTGAAAAAGTTGAAGGGACAGAGTTTCCAAAGCATTTCACTCCCATGTTTTTCAGTGCAGTGAATCCTAAAAATCCCCTGCAGAGAAGAGGTAAACAGCTGATGTCTATGATTCAAAAAACAAAGTCAGACCTTTGCCTGGTATATAGACATACATGTTTAGAGGGCAATATGGCTAAACTATCTCATAAGCAACTGATACATTGCTGTAACTTGTAAGGTTTTTTCTTCTTCTACTGACTGCCTGGAAAAATAATAAGCCAATTATGCTTGTCATGTGTTATCTTAAACTATGACTGATGACTTTTGCTGACATTAATTTTAATATTTTAAGGAGATTTTTTTTTCTTCTGTGGTTAGTTCTACTATTATGCCATTTGTGTCCACTGTGAAGTCTCCAGGTGGGAAGAGTTAATTTTTTTATTACAGAGAGATAATTAAAAAGGACTTTGTAGTTTCCTTTTTCATGTATCACTAGTTGGTTTAGAATTCATTTAACTACAAAATTTCACTAGTTACATACTCCTGTTCTTTGTCTATGCAACCACTCTTCTGTTAAGTGAAAATCACAGACTCTACCCACACATACATCAAAATATACTTGCACTTGTGATAGTATTAGTTTTCCAAAAATTTTTACATAAGCATTTTCAGAATGAACCTCCTTAGTCGGAAATAGCAAGGAAAAAAATTAATATGATGATTTCTGAAATTTTATTTCATTACCACTGAAGAAACTAAAGATTCATTTCTCTTCCTTACCAGAATATTTCCTGATGTGTGTGCAGTGTTGTGCATTTATGGTTTCAAATACCCAATTTCTTTACTTTTGTGATATATCTTCATCATTCCATTCCCACTTATAAAACTAATTATGATAATACTCAACATTGACATTGTATTTTTCATCCTTGAAATTATCCACAAATGAGAAAAGTAAGGATTATTGGCCCTGTATCACTGATGAAAAAAAAAATAAAATAAAAAGGGAATGGGACCTTCAATTTTACTCTAGACCTTCTGATTCTAGTCTTGTGAGTGCTTATAACATTAAGCTTCCCATCTGAATACTAAAGTTTTCTTCTTCTCATAGTATTAGCTTATATGCCATGATTTTAAATTTGCCTCTATTTTAATTCTGTTCATTTAAACTCATTTCAATTAAGATTTTTAAGTATTTTTTTAATATATACTTAACTCAATAAATTGTTTTTCAATCAACATTAAAAGTGATTTAAGAGTGAACTCA
Source organism: Taeniopygia guttata (assembly GCF_048771995.1). Classification (NCBI taxonomy): domain Eukaryota; kingdom Metazoa; phylum Chordata; class Aves; order Passeriformes; family Estrildidae; genus Taeniopygia; species Taeniopygia guttata. Next base: position 103,170,096 of record NC_133026.1, read on the forward strand.
TGGGTTTTAAAAGTTCAGAAACTGAACAAAACAACATATTTCAAAATTTAATATTTATGCTTGTCTAATCAATACACTGCTAACAAAGATTGGGAAAGTGATTACTTAATTAAGCTTTGGCAGATTAGAGTTGTTTGTCATCACCTCGGTGAGGACTAAAGAAAGCAAGGATGCTCCCTGTGATAGCTGGACTTTTGATCCTCCTTAGAGAGAGAAATGGAAGAGATGAGGTTCCTTTTTTTATATGCATTGGCACATCTACTTGAAAAATTTTGTTCAGCATCTTCCTAGGGATCTTTTTTGTAACTTTGGTGTTATACCTCGCCTTTTTCTGCTTACCAAATTAAACCTGGTTCCTTTTGACAAGTGTTTGCCATCAATGTTTAGAATCTAAATCTTTGTGCAAAGAGTCAAGTTACCTAACTGTTTTATATCTATCTGAAGTTTCTGGATTTCATGTGAGATCGGAAGATTAGCACTTATAGTTGATAAGTTAACTTTATTTCCTAAAAATGGATTAAATTCTCGAGTTTCTTATTTTTTGCAACCCAAATGTTTGCACTCATGAGAAAATTCAGCTGACACCGTTTTGGGAAATCAAGGAAATAAATGGTGAAAACAGCTGTAAGGAAATTAATATTTGGCTAGTTTGCTTGGAGTACAGTGAATTTCTCAGTCAGAGCAGAGTTTCTATCTGCTACAACCATTAATTTTGCTGATTTACTATAAACATTTGAAATTGCATAAGAGAGACTAATTTCCTGCCTTTCTTTTAGAAATAGTACTGCCTGATTCCCACATGCAGCCCACTTCAGCTTGGAGTGTTTATTGGTACTATTTATTGTTCTAGTTAAGCCTGGGTGACGTTCCTTGAGCTACCACAGTTCACTGCAAAGAGCAACCTGCAGGGCTGTGAGGCATCCCTGATCATCGAAAGTTGACAGCTGTTTAGGTTGAGAAACCATCAAGATCCCTCTTCTCAGACTCTCGAATTTGGGAAGTTTGTGTTCTGGTTTGTGACTCGTGAGATGTAGGTATTAATCTATAGGAAGGAAGTGCAAAATTACCCTGATTTTGTCCAAGAATGAGAGTTTCACAGAACTTGGGGAGCAACTTTAAGCCTCTTGTAGTGACAAGATCAGGTAACAAGCTCAGTGAAACACTAACTCCTAACTCCAGAGAGCTGTGCTGTTCAGCTGGGGTCTGTGTATCCATCATCCCCAGGGCAGCTGCTGTGAGTCAGCAGCTGACCCAGAGCCCAGGACTGATCCCTCCCTCTGCCTGCTCTCATGGCTCAGGAGAGGGGGGATAACATGTCTGTGTAGGACAGCTCAGTGCAGAGGGGTAAGGATGGGAGAAGGACCTTCCAACAAGGGCAAAAAAAGTAAAACGCTCCTAGATATCAGGAGCAGAACCAGGATCTGTCCTGCTGACAGAACAGTAGGCCCTGCCCTCTGTAAAAACCAAACCTGGAGAAAATTCTGTGCTTGGTCTTTTAGGGAGTGAGTGAGGCGAAGTGGCTGGGCTTGGATAAACGAGATGAGGTGGTCTGATCAGCAGGTTGTGCTGTTGTATCTTTGGAAGCTGTACCTCAGCACTCCTCCTAGCTTCCTGCAAATTCCTTATGGCAATGTGCACATTTATCAACAAATAAAAAGATCTTCTAAGACCTTTTAAAAGATCTTTCTTTTAAAAGATCTCTCATTTTGAACTCTTAGGCTCATATTCATCATGTCCTGCAATTAAAGCAGTTTATGTCATTTGGGATATTACATCTGACAAGGCTTCCATTCTAATCATCACATTTTGTCATTATTAGATCATTTAAATCAACATGCTGATCTGATTAAATAATTCTAGTCTCCACCTCTACCTCTGATTTAGGGTGGCAATACCTAAAAATATTTAATCTTACAGTAATGAAACTTTGAGTAGCCAGTAGCATGTTTGTAAGTGTCCAGGAGCCAGGCTTGATAATTACTGTGGAGGAGGTGAGAATTTTTCTTTTACTATCTTGTTTTAACAGTCCAGGACAACATGTTCTTCAATCATTCTAGACAACTAATCTTCATTTTCTGTTTTATAACCCGAATAAAAATGTCATTTTACTTGTTTCCTGTTAACTCTTCCAAACATCTTGTGCCTCTGCCTTGGCCAAACAAACAGTCCGCACGCTGTGGTTCTGTTGGACAACGAGAAACTGTTTGCTCATTTTGTTGACCCAGTTCCAGCCAAGCAATAAATGTGGAATACAAAAATTCCAATTGTCTTGGTCAAAGTCAGAAGAATCAGGTTGTCTGTAATATTTAGTTGCCAGTGCCCAGAAAAATGGGTGTGAATACTTTCCAAAAGAAAAGCTTTAAAGAGCATATGTGATTTTAAGGATTACCATGAGCAAGAGGATTATTATTTGAGAGACAAAGGGAATAAGAGATTACAGCACATTAAAAGAGGGTTGTTTTACATCAAAGGTGTAGGATGGTTACACACTTTGTATAGTACAAGGCATTGGCCAGAGAGCCAGACAGTTGGGATTTAGATTGAGCTCTGAAGCTCTTTTAGCTTTTCTGATTTCAGCTCTATATAGCCCTGTCTGAAATATGCAAAGATGTTTGCATTCAAAAGAGAATTAAGCAATAATAATCAGCTTAGAGATTTCTGTTCTGTGATATGCTAAAGAAAAGAGAAAAAAAATCCAGACATTTAGGTCAAATATAAAAAGCCTCTGGCTGTTTGGAGTGAGCATCCAGTTGAATGATCACAGGAAGAAATTTCTATTAAACATCCCATCAAAATAGCCTCTTCTCTTTGGCAAAATGCATAACTCAAACATTTAGCGTCTTTCGTCTTGTCTTGAGATTTGTTTCCATCATCGGATCGCAGCTGAAATCTGAAAAAAAAAAAAATTTGAGCATGTACTTAAAAATTATTGTGCAATATATATTCAAGACTAAACGTTTAGATTTTATCATAAATTTTAGATTAATAAAATTTACAATCAGCATTATTATGGCAATAGATTGATATGATCTAGCCCAAAGGGCAGGAGCTTAATTCTCTTGCATCTCATTTTTCTTCCTCTGCCTGCAGATGTAGCTTGTAACTTACTTGTAGGTCAGATTTGAGCCTCAAAGCTGTGACAGCATTCCTGTAAATATGTTTGCAGCTGAATGACAGTTCCACATTGTCTGTCCCAAGAGCTGAGCACAGCAATTCATTAACTCTGAACTATCAACCAGCCATTTGACATATCCCTATGTGTATCCCAACCCGCTCAGGACTGGATTGGTAAGTTCCAGCATTCATCAAATAAAGCATCCAGACACATTGCAATAAGCCTACTGTTCGTGTAATTAAATAAATGCAGGGATCATGTAAATGAGTCTCTGGCAGCATGAGCCCTCGGCAGCAGGGGAGTTCGGCATTCCACTTTTCCCGATGCAGTGATGTTCCCGGACCTGAGTGCCCCTGGGACCGGCCCGGTGGAAGCAATGGCCTTTTTTCTGCCCGAAGTGTAAAATGCCATCGGTTAAGGAAAGAGTGTTCATAGTTCGTACATCATCTGACAGGGTTTCCTTCCTCTGGCTGTGGCGGAGGCAGTAACAATAGCAGGCAAACACCAGAGGGAGTTATTGTTCTACTGGAGAAGGGAGTGCCTCCGGACACGATGTTTTAAATAGTGTGAGGCTTCTACCCGACGAAAAATATTCAGGTGACATGACTCCACAAAATGTAAATGGTGAAACCATTAATTCTAATCATGTTTGAAAGAGCTGGTGTTCTTCACCAGTTTTTAGTGCTGATTCCAATGTTCTGCTTCTTTGTACCAAGCAGTTGCTGCTTAACACCCACTCACCTTCCAGTAAACTTTTTTACATCTCTTCACAATAGTAGAGCCTTTCAGTTCAGTGTCAAGAGCCAGATGAGCAGGCAGTAAGAAGTAACCTTTTTCACTTGTTTATTAAAGTAGTCTTTTCTCCTGGTCCATCCACACACAGGCTGATACTCCGTCAGAGTGCCTGTGTCTTGACTGGTAAAGTCCACATACTCCCAGAGTCCTGGCTCCCCAGAGTCCTGGCTCCCCAGAGTCCTGCTTGTAGAAAATGACCGGGCTCCAACCATCTCCCCAGCTGACCTAAACTTCCATGGAAGCAAATCTGGATACACTGATAGGAAATAAACAAGTGGGTTATCTACGTACTGGAAACAGGCTGCCCTTTCAGCAGCTATACCTGCATTTTATGCCTGCTGAAAGTCTGGCTGCCTTCTGCTCATGAAGTTTCAGCTGGCCAAGACCAGGAAAAGTGCATCCCCTGGGCTCTCCATAGAGAGGCTTTTGCAACTGCTCAATTTGCAGTAACTGATTGAAAGAAAACACACAGTCAGTCCCAAGGTGAATCTATGCCAGTATCTTTTAGAAGAACATTTCAGTGAACAAACTGACCCAATTCCATTACACTTCACACAATGGCAGGGGCAGGTGGAAAGCTTCTCCAATTCACTGCTGAACTTCCAAGACAAAGGACTAAAGTGGAGAGTCACTGTCTGCTTTTTCCGTGCATGTAATGAATGCTTCTGCTCTGACTGCTTTTAGTTTCTGTTGTTGCAACGGTGCTTAACTTTCCACAGCCATTACACTGAGTGTCACCTGTGGAATATGAAGCAAAGATCAGCTCACCTGTCTTTTCAGCAGAAGACTTCAAAGCTCTATTTTCTATTCTCAAAAGGGTATTCTGTAAAAATCGCCCTTTCATTGATGAATATCAAAGTAAATCCCGGCTGAGCCCAATGTTAAATTGTATACCCCTGGCTTTCACAATGCTGCCAAGGTGAAGGATTCTGCAACAAAACTATTTTTCCTAACAGTTTTATTGCAGGTGTGTAAGATCTAATGGAGATGAGCCTATTCTCTTCTTAGGTGTGTCAGCTTTACAGAGCTCACCAGCACAAAAAGAGGATCTTGGCATTCTTACAATGGCGAACATAGAAGACGCTTCATACATCCGGGTGGATGACTTGCATTGTCAAGATCTTTTAAAAGATCTGGGCGTTATTAGAGGTGGGTGTTTAATTGTTGATTAATTAAAACAGAACCATACATTAATTATCCAGGCAGTAAACCTTTTTTTTCTGATAGGTAAAAAAGAACTCTGACAGAACTGGAATCACACTCTTGCCTCAACTACACCAACCTGAATGTAGAGGAGGAGAACTGTATTTATGTATTTGATGATGTAGATAGGCAAAATTCTCAGAAACCTCTATGCAGACTAGATGTTTAAGTAGTTTTGGTTTTACAAATCTGTTCAAATATCAGTATCTCTGTGAAGTCAGGTATGATTCCTTGGTTACAAAGTAAGTAATTGCTCCTCATTTTGAAGGTAAAAATCAATAAAAATCAGTATAAATTTTATACTTCCTACAGTATGAAGTAGAAGTTCTTATAAAACCAGCTTCAGAATAGGAAAATAAAACTCCCTGCGCTGCTCTCATAGTCAGTGTAAAGTCAGACCTAAAGTTAGATTTTAGTGGTGACATGCTGTCTTCAGAAATTATATTTCCGTATAGTATCCCTAGTCCAGTTTCAATTGCTTTCTCCCTCCAACTCTGCTAATACAGCTGTTTTATGGACCCATGCTGTGAAAATGGACTTAATTAAAAAAAAAAAATAAGAAAGAGAGAGAAAGAGGGGGAAAAACTGCTACCAGTGAAAACAAATGCCATCAGATCTTGTCCTTAATACATGCTCTGGAAGGAGCTGAAGTGATCCTTTGTGAACAGCCCATTCAGTGGGGACATTTCCATTACAGACTTTCAAACACATCCCTGTGCCGTTTCTCTGTGACTTGCTCACAGCTCCTGAGTAGTGCAAGTGTTTCTTCTGCAAGGGCATTGTAGCACTGATGTGATGGGAAATAAACTTTTTTCTACAGCAGCTTTTATGATGAATCCTGATGTTTGGCCTGGAAAATGTTGGCTTGCTGGAGAATGGATAGAAGCTGCACAGGACCTTGTGGCTGTAGCAACTGTCCTCCATTAAGTACAGATATCCAAAACAAACTGTTTTATAGATCTGAAACACATCACCCAAAACGTAAAATCATGGTGGATAGTTCTTAAGACAAAAGTGCCAGAGCAAACATTGGAACTGTCATATTTGTATAAACCCAAGAGCACTATAAACAGTTAAAATCTGAAATGCCAAGCATGACTTACATTCAAAGCTATTCACTGTGATATTACCTTAAAGCTCAAAAAGCTCTGCTAGGCAGGTTGCAGGGACAGCGAGGAGGCATTTGTAACATGAAGAATCATTTCTCACTAGGATCTTTCAGGATCTGGGTCTGTGAAAAGAAATCTTCAATTGTGAGAAGAAAGAAAAAAAAAAAACATCTTGCCCTTGGGAAAATTTACAGCTTGTAAAGCTTATATAGCTCTCCTTTAACAACACGTTTTCAGATACCTGTGCTTTTGAATGCCTACTTTAAAGAACACTCACTCTTTGGAGCCCTTTCATGAGGACATATAAACTATGATAAAAATTTATTTTATTCACGTCACTGTATGTGTCCATATGTCAGACCTCAAACTGGGAAAAGAAGCAGTGGATAGTAATCCCAGTGGTAACACAGAGACTGATTTCCAGGAGTAAAACTCTGAATGACTCTTACAGCCATCTTTTGTTTTCTTTATTTCTATCTGAAGTTGTTATATCAAGATATTAAGACACTTCATTTGATGTTTGTGGTCTTCTGAAACTGAAGCCCTTCCACCTCATCTGAAATACAATGTCTACATTTCTGCTACAGCACATTTTCCTTATCTCAGCTGTGTTAAAACCTATTTACCAAGGTAAATCCAAATTATTTACATATTTAAAAACTCATCACTCCTTTGAATCCCCTGAACAGCTTATTCCTCTAATTTCAGTACAGGATATTTCTTTAGAAATATCTGGATGCCTTCAGAACTTGATGGAACTTTATCACTGTTAACCTGTCATCAAAGTCATCAAAGTATTTAATCAGTGCCTGCCAATGCTAAGCTGTTAGCATCCACTCCTCCCCTTTACTACAACACCTTAGTTTCATTTATGCAGCTGAATTTGCATCAGGAAAGTTTCAGAGGCCTCAGCCCAGAATTTGCATGAGGTTACAAACTCAAACCATGCTCAGGTTCATTCAGGAGCAGCCCCAGAGCCAGTTCTGTTTTGCCTCTGGTGTGTCCAGTCTAATCACTGTTTCTCACTGGAGCCTGGATCCATGATGGGTCCTTTAAGAATCCAAACTATGTCTAGTTTCTTTTGCTAAATTGGAGAAGCAAAGGTTTAAGTGGTCCATCCTGAATCCTGCCTTACTTCCACTTTCCAGGATCCTTTGGGAGTATATTTCTAACCCTAGTTCTGGTGTTGGCTATGGAAAAGATAAAATGTAAGCAGGACACATTTTTGTATATAAGTTTAAGGGACTCTTTATAATAATGTGATGGCACTGTGAGGGCAGTAACAATGTCCATTTCCATCAGTCTGTTTTCATTCAACCCTAAAATGGCACACAAACACAGCCACTCCAGAATGTAGTGTGATTCATATGAAAGCTTTGGCCAAGCCTGTACTTGACAGCTTTTGTGCTTTGCTGAGAATTATTTCAGGGGGCAGTTGAGGAGAGAACAACTGAAGACTGAAGCTGTTGGTATACACACAGATGTGTATTCCTGGGCTACCATTTCCCTGCCTGACCTCAGGAAGACTAGATGAAACACAGCACTAGCTGCTGAGTCAGTGAGGATCTTTGAACTGATAACTATGGCATGTTCTGTGATGTGGTTTGCCTGGAAACATATTTGTTTCTTTTAAAAATACAAAATACCACAATGGCATCAGTTGTAGTGTGCATTGAAAAACCTAGGCTGAGATGGCAAGCTGTTTTAGTCCATAAATGATTGCAGATGTTTGGGTGAGGCTGCAAAACACGAGGCTTTTCAAACATGTACATTTGGGAAAGGAAGCTAGGCACACATATAAACATGAACATATTTGTTATATATTGCAGCCTGTCAGCTGGTCCCATTTCAGATTGGCAATTATTAAAGATGTGCAAAAGTAAGTGGAAACTATGATAGCTGCAATGCATCTGGTTTAGTGTGTGTTTTCTATTTCTGACCCTATAGGCTTTCTTCCCTTTGTCTGATGCCAGTTACATATTAAACACATAGAACTATCAACAGGCTGGAAAAGAGGCCTAGGAGGTATACTGCTGGTTTTTATTATCACCAGATTGCAAAAGCATATAGCCTGAGCTGGTTTTCAAGCAGGCTCAATCGCAGCTCTGTGTCCCAGGAGCCTGCTTTGCAGCGCAGGATCTGAATGTACCAATTTAGAAAGCTCTCTAAGTTTGTGATGCCCTGTAAGTGAATTAGTCATTTGCCAGAGTCACAGGCCTGGGAACAGGATAGAAAGAAGAGCTACTAGATGAAGAACTGTTGGCATTAGGTCTTCCTCCTGATCTTCAAATTTGGGCTGTTTGGTCCTGAGTTCCAGAAGGAAGGTCCAAATGGTTCTTGCTGACACAGACAGCATCAAGAAAGTAAGTGGCAATAGCTGTTGGAGGACATGGACACCTTTTTCCCAGCCATAAGAAAAAAGAAGCCATCATGTGCCTTCACCTTCAAAAAGCCAGTGGCAAACAAAATCTGTCATGACAAAATTATTTTTTTGTGTCACCTCTTTGGGTCAAGTTGCAGCATTTTAATACCTTGCCATGTGATAATTCTAACAAATCTTTCATCTTACTTGTTCAGCCTTCTATGCAGCTGTGGGCAGAGTGAGGAGGTGCTGCCGTGTGTTTGCAGTTGTTCTTCAGCATTATCTCTAGTTATGTGTTGAGTTTCTGTAAACCCAGCTACTGACATCTCTGCACTCCTGTGTTTATTATTGATGAAAAATTAGAAGTAAAGCTTCAAGTATTAACATAGCAGAAAATCTCGTCATTCAGTTCTCTTAAAAATTAAACTGGCAATTACTTTTTCAAAGTTGTCCTTTTTAGGAAACTGCAACTTTTGCAATGTGCAGTTGGAAGATGGATAACAAAATTTCTTTCCTGATCAATGTTGTTCTTTTCTGTTTGACAGACATTTTATTTTAAAGTGTGGGTTTGATATAAGTGTGCCAGAAGTGCCAAAATTGAAGTGCAGAAGGCTAGGGAAGACAATCTGGCATTTTTATGAATTGTCCAAAACTATTTAGATGTTTCGGTTTTACTCTATGGGTTCTAGAAGCAGTGATGCAAATAAATAATTTTTTTTTCATTAAAATAAATGAAAAAAGAATTCTTTAAAATGAAAAAAAAATTCATTAAAATCTACTAAGGAATTGCAAAGGACAGCACATCAGACTAGTAAGTAATTGCACATAATTGAGATTCACAAGTGAAAAAAATGGGTTTCAGGTACATATATTCAAAAAAAGTCTGTAAATATTGATTGGGTGTGCTAGAAGGCAAAATTTAGCCAGTGATTTCAAAATTCATCGCTGGTATTCTGTTGTTTGTTCTTCTCTCAATACCCCCAACTTCATAAATATGTTTCTGTTTAAAATGTCTTCTCGATGTTTGCAAGGTTCAGTAAAACTTAGCAGCTGTGAGGAGAAAAAAGCACAAAGTCGTTGCAGGTTCTGTCCACACAAAGAGCGGCAGACAGCAACTTAGATTGAAACTGGTGGCCCAAGTGGCACCAGGGACTAAGGGTTTCATCAAGAGCAGGAATAAATGAAAAATGGTGGGACAGCTCACATGACTGGAGGATTGTGATGGATGGCTACAGGCTGTTTCAAAAAGACCAGCAGGGCAAAACTGGAGGAGTCTCACTCTTTGTCAAGGGGAAGTTCTGATGCATGGAAGTCAACCACAGCAACTGTGGAAGCCCTACAGAATGCCCTTGAGTTAAGATCAGAGAAGTCATCTTCAAGGGGAATGTTTCAGTAGGCAACTTCTACTGACCTCCAAACCAAGACAATATGACCAACAAAGCCATATTTGGGGCACTTAAGCAAGCTGTGGAAGGTTCACAGAACCTGGTTCATGTGGGTGACTTCAGCTGTCCAGACATTTGTTGAAAAAACAGCACAGCAGCTCACATTATCCATCAGGTTCCTGGAGTGACTAGGAAGACTTCCTCATACAAATACTCATACCTACTTCCTCATACTAATATTAGAGATGTGCCAAGCTGGACTCACAAACCAAGGAAACCTGCTTTGAAATACCTTGGTCAGTGATAGCCTTGGCTATAGCGATCACAGTGTTGTGGAGTTTGGGATTTAACTGGGCATGCTGAAGGTTAGTACTAAACCAAGGGTTTTAGACTTTAATAGATCAAACTTCAGCTCACTCAAAGCTCAGGTGGCAAGAGGGGCAGGTAGGAAGGGAGGGTGGTAGTATCCTTTAGAAACTTCTATGGAGTATAAACATGCAAACAGGCTGGAAAGCATCCAGAGAAGGGAAACAAGGAAAATCTAAGGACTTGAAAGTCTGCCCTATGAGGAAAGGATTTGGTTTGTTTGCCCTTGAGAAAAGAAGGCTTAAGGGAGACCTAATCTTGCAGGGCACCCTGTCTGAGAGAGTGTCTTTTGCCACTGCCATGCCAAAAACATTAATGCAAAAGTAACAAGTACCTGATAGCAAGATGGAAGCATTACTGAGATAACAGAATGCTTGGTTGCATTAACTTTATGGCAAGCTCCTGATTCAGTACTTCCAATGTCTTGCAAGGCTGTACTCTTGGTAGTGATGGTGAGCATCAAAAGGAAGGGGAGATGACAGTGTAAAAGCTGTTGTGCTGCAAAGAAGATAAAGTGAATTTTTGGTTACATCACGCAAAAGCATACAATTCTGCTTCAAAGAATATAGCATGTTTCTGTGCTTCAAGTGATGAGACTTTCACATTCTGGCTGGTTCTGGGTCATGTCCAAAGCAGAATTTACCTGCAGTGATGGCAATAGCATGTTATATCAGCAAGGACTAAAGACATGCTGGTGCTGGAGAAAATTCTCTATACTCTGGTTGTTTTGGTCTGCAGGCTGAGGAGCATGGCTGCCTTCATGTTCTCCTTTCTTGGGCAGCAGCACATATCAAGCAAGCTGACCTCCACATCACTCTAAACTGAACATTGTTGGCAATTACAGCTCATTCTTTACTAAATGCCATCTTGATGACATTATTTGAGGTATTGGTCTAGAAGCTGTGTTAGGTCTGGAATCTCTATTCCTATTTAAATCTCACAGTCACAAGAGGTAATGGCACATTTGGAGAAGAGTTTGCTTGGCAAAGGTGCTATGCAGCAGAGGTAGCTCCTCTGAAAAACCAATGGGTTTGCTTAATCCCTCAGTATGCCAGAAGGGGTTTTATGAAGCTTTGCCTGATAAAGATATATCTTATTGCCATAAGATATAATCCAGAGGACTTCATGGGTTTTTTCTCCTTTTTGTTCTGCCTTGGACAAGAAGATAATTTCAGTTTGAGGCATCTCTAGCATATGTTTTCTGCAGAGCTGGTAATAATAGAAACGTTTCATTGAGGTCCCTGTACGAGTTACGTCACTTGTTTTTGACTGGGCAATCAGAGAGGAGCTAGCAAGGAAGCCTGCTGTCAGTGCTGGAGAAAGGATGTAGGTCCTGGCGGCAAGCCCAGGCCTGCTCAGCAGATCAAAGGCTCTTCCCTTGGCTCCCATAGCAGCCGGAAAAGCAGCTGCCCAGTACTCTTTCAGCATCCTTCATTCCTTTCTCCTCTGCCAGCAAATAACTTCTTTTTGCTCCCCACCTCAGCAATAGTCCCTTTTTCCCCCCCTTGGTATCTGCCAAGCAAGATCCTTTTATGGAAAGTGCTTGTGTTTACTACCTGAAGATCTCAGGGCCAGCCAGTGGGAATGCACTGGGAATACTTTGATTCTTACATGCTCCTCCCTTCCCCCAGATATGCTCCCAGCTGAGACTTTAACCTGGAAGATGAGGCAAAGCTGAAAGGAGCAAGACATGGTTCTAAACCACATGCCATTTTCCAAGCCAGCCTGATGGAAGATTTGAATTTGGAAAAGTACTTTTTGTGCCAAAATAGTATAACAGCCATGCTTTGAAACTCTTCCCACTCACCTCCCAGAAAAATAAATAATGTGGTTTTTTGTGGGCTTCTTCGTGGTAGTTTTTCCTTTTAAAATACATTACTGCCTTCCTCCAAAGTTGTTGCTTGTCAGTGCTGCTCCTGGCTGTCCCTGTTAACTGATTCCTGATGGGAAGTTTGTCCGCCATGAAAGGAGAGTCAAGCAGCCATGTCAGAGAACTGCAGACTCTGCAAGAAGAATACTGTGTCTGCTATTACACTGCTGTTTCTGCTTCAGCTACACTCCGGGATGGCTGAAGGGAGCCTTTAAAAACAGCAGCACTGAGCTTCAAAGGCTCATGTGCAGCCCTTACATACCAAATTACTGCTAAATAGGGGATGAAAGCCTGACCCCTGAGTGCCCCGCTGGCAGTGGCTGCATCACTAGCACGTTTTCTCCTCCCTGGTTTTGAGAGTTGATCAACCCAGTAGTGGTAGGTGGATAAGCTCTCCTGCACGAGTCTGCTAAAGGTTTTGAAAATATTTTTGTAGTTGCTTTTGTAAGCGCTGTGAGGCACTCCAGCCTGCAGTCACAGCTGCGGATACGAGGTTTTCCTTGCTCAGTAAGCAGTCCCTGAGCTTGGGTTTGCTGACTAATTATCTGCCGTCATCAAGATTAGTATGGGAGCAATGCCTTAAAAGATCTTTGTTCCCAATGTGAGTTTCTAATGGCTATTAAAACTGTGAGCGTTTGGGAGCTCCTCTGGGGAGCTCTTCTCCCTGTGTTCACACACTGCTAATAACACCTTCATACGGGTTTGCCAGCTACAAATTGCCAGTAATTAATAATATTCTATATCGAAGCATCAGAAACAGTTAATGCATGTGACTACAGAGTGGCCCAGTGCCTAGCCCAGATGCTTGGCAGACAAGTTTTTCTTTGCCTCAGTTTCTCCTTCAGTAAAATCAAGAGAATATGAGACTTAGTAATGCTTGTCAAATGCTTATGGGGGAAACCATTGGAAGTGACAGGTGCAGAAGCATAACGGGTTATTTTCCATAGCTTTCCTTATTATACCTGATGCTTTTTTAATGGAATCTAAATTTTCAACTCATCTTTTGCATAAATATGCCATATTAGACAGTATGGCACTGTAGGGAGAGTTGGAATAAGTGGAGAGAGTGAACTTCAAGATCATTATCACCAGAAATACATATCATTGTTTATTATCATACCTCTAATGAGGCACAATTATTCCTTTACATTTTTTTGTCATTATTGTCCTTAATTGTTATTCTCCATGTATCTCCTACCACTGTTTCTTTATTATATGTACTGCAAAACTCCTCATGGGTCCAGTGAGGCACCAGTATCACAGAAAAGCAGTGGAGCCCCTTGAGTATGTGCAGACTTTTCTTTCTATCTCCATTTTCTGTCTTCTCTGCCTTTATTAGCATCTTCCTGCTTGCCTCTTCTTTCCTCTTTGTGAGTCTGGTTTCCTCTTTACTACGACTGAAGAAATAATTTTGATGAAACAAATATAAAGAAGGAGGGCAAAACACTCCCTTGTGTTTTGTTTAGTAGTGAAACATGCAGCATTATAAAACACCAAAACCCCAATGACTCTGTTGGAAAATTAAGGTAACAAGTAGAACATAGGGATACCCAGAGTAGATATGTGGATGCACCAGGCAGGATTCAATTCAAGACCATGATGTGTCTTTTTATCGCAGGAGGGATATGAGATAGTCATGGGCCCTGGACTTCAACAGTTTTTAGAATTCTGGGAAATTAATCATTACAGTAAGTTTTTAAAGGATTTCAAGGAGTGGGTGAAGAAAGTAATTTGTCTTGAAAGGACAGCTCAGAGCTTTCCTGATTTTTTTACTGCCCGGTAAATCATTTATCAGGGAAAACTTTCAGAAAACTCCCACACAAACTATGCTAGACAGTCTCCCAAAAGTAATATTACTCCTTCTTTATGCTTTCCAGACCTAAAAAAAAGTCTGTAATACCAGGGTGGTACAGACCCCTGCTTGATAGTGTGAGAGCTTGAAAGCTTCCCTTTTCTAAAATATTTAATGAATTGTTCAGGGCTATTTCAGGATGTTCATTTCTCACTTAACCTTGCTTTTATGTGTTTTGTTTCTGTGATACCTGACACAAAATTCAAAATAGTACCATAGTGTGAGATCTTTTCTCTTTTGCATTACTAAAATGCAATATAAGCTCTATTTTTTCCCCCCACTAATTGTTCTGGTTGATTTCCCTAGCTTAGAGCAGAGGTGTGGTTTGGAAGGCACAGATTTTAAAATATTAGGAGAAAGGGAAAAAAAAAAGAGAAAAGGAGGAATTTCTCCCTGCACATCAGAGGCTCCCAGAAAATCTTTATGGGATCACATACAAGACTTCTGGAAGGATACATTTTAACTTGTGTTCATCAGTTATGAGGTTTTCTTTGGTCTAAAATATCCCAAACTATTCACTGTCATTTGTACGCAGCATCAACTCCAAATCTGGAGTAACAATAATGAGGTATTAAAAAGGAATTTCTCTCTATTTATATTTTGAGTTTCAAACTATTTGGTTACTATTCATTTATTACAGGAATATTAATTTAATTCAGGGACCAGAGCTTGGAGATCTTTCTAACAAAATGTTAAGATTGGCAATACAAATGGGACTATGAAGAATAATGGATAATTTCTATTGTTTTCTCCACAGCCATGACCATTTTCCCATCAAAGATGTTAGCACATTGTGAAAGGCAGTAGTATAAGAGGCACAAGGAATAACTTTGTGTTAATTTTCAGCATGAAAAACAAAAGCAGATGTTGAAAAAGTTTTGTGTAAATAAAAAGTATATGCACAGAGAAAGTAGCTATACATGCAAGAGAAATGTACCTTTTTGTTATTATTATTATTATTTGCACCTAGTATGAACCGATAGATTTTAATAAAGCTCCTTCATCCTAATTATGTAATTAGCCACTCTTCCTGTGGGCTGTGAGAAACCTGGAGAAACTGAAAAGAGAGAAACAATGGGGTAGGTGGAGATTATAGCGAGAGAAGGGGCTGAAGGGAAAAATAAGTAATCCAGGGGAAAATAGGCTTCATCTGCTATATTTCTCATGGAAAAATTGTCCTCACCCTTGCCAGCCTTGAAACTTGGAGGCTTTAATTGTGGACTCAAAATAAGAAACCTGTGGTTTTTTCATTCAGATGGGCTCTGTCTGCCTAACCGTAACATCTGTGAAGCAACCATAGTGTTCTAAGCTCTCCCAAACCTAGAATTTTACAACAATTACAAACTAATTTTCTGGAAGAGCTTCTTGAAGCAAAGTGACAAGGGCCTGTATAAAATGCTCTGTAACATGTAATTCATGAGTGTCAAATATGTTAAAAATCTCCCTCCTCCCCACGCACCCATACCTATCCATACCCTAGTTCACCAAGAAAATTTGATTTCCCTCACCCCAGACAGCATTTACCTGGCACACAGACCTGCTCCTTGTGCCCTGATTCGTCTCTGCTCCAGGACTGTGTCTGTCTCTTCTGCCTTTGAGTCTCAGGAAGACAGCGTTAGCTATTTGCCAGCATTAAAGCAAGCATGGCTGCAAAATCCCTTCCACACAGCAGCTATTTTGAACAAGCTGCTGGGAAGGAATTTCTGCTAAAAACAAGAGCAGAAAAGAGCTGGTATCTCAGAATACTTTCCTCCTTGCAGCAGTCAGTTGAGGAGGAATGTCAGGAGAGAATAACACAGCGCTGTTCTCAGGTGATATGGGGTAAGGGGAAGAGGGCAGCAGACACTGAAATGTGTTCATAAAGGAGAGAAGGAAACCTCCACACAAAGAGGAGAAGCCAATGTGCCTTCAAAGTACATTTAACGTGGGATTGCTGACATGTCATCACAAGCACCAGCACAGAGCTATTACATGGGTCACTGCAGGGACAGGGTTACCATGCCCTTCTGTAATCCTGTTGGATTTCTTTTATATTTAACTCTGCCGTTGAATTCCACCTTGTATAATGCTTGGTTTAGGAATAAGTGCTACAGCATACCATTTTTGAAATTCTCACCTGGCAATAGGACTTGTAACCCCAACTCCGTAATGTAAAGTCTCTTTGAATAGTATCCGTCGCTCTTCACAGGTATTTTTCATTGGAAATTCAAAGAGAACTTTTCATTTCTCATATACTCATGTTGTTTTTGCAGGTACTTTACAAAAGTTTCCATTAACAAATAAACAGTGAGAGTCAGGTGTGATGAAAATTGCTCAGCCACAAACCATCAACACTGAATATAGTAAGATACAGTTGAAGTGAGTTGCTTAACAAGTGCTAAAATCTGACCTAGTTCCATAAGAAGTGTTCTAGAATGTTATGTTCTGCACATAACAAAAAAATACCAAAAATCTTTTTCCAAGCTTTGTGATTAGTAAAAGAGATGACTAAGTTCATTACTGGTTACAAACACTTTTAATCCAAACTTCTATGATCCAAAACACAGAACAATCATCCTTCTTCTTTTCCACAAAAAAACCCACGTGGTTTTAGAAGCAAGCAAAAAGAAAACAAAAAGCAGCAGCACCTCCTCAAACATGTTACTGATGTCAGAAAACGTGTAGCAAACACCTTCCAGTTCTCATAGCCGGATTTTGGTATGGATATGGTGGGAGGGTGTTGAGACAAGGTCAGGGTCTAAACTTTATGTGCTCAGAAGCATTTGCACAGAAACTGGTGAGCTCTGGTTTGCCTGGGGTCCTAGGAAACAAGACTTTGTAGGGATGTTTTCATTGAAGGAACACACAGCATCATCAGGTCAACAGCTGCCTTTGTTGAGGACACCTGACCAGCAGCAGTCACTAAGTCCATCCATAGCTTCCCTTTTGGTGGCAGTATGAAGAATATCCCGAGAACACCTGTGCCTGAGCTCTGCCTCCCTTGTCTGGGTCACTTGTGCATGAGGTCACAACCTTGAGCTATGCAGGTGGTTCTTAGGACACACACCCTGAGCAAAACTCACCAACTACAACTCATTAAACACAGAAGCAATAGAATCATGTATTTGACAGTGGTGGCCTTGTAGCAATGCAGAGTTTATTTACTTCCTCAGAAATCCTCTTACTAATTTTGAAAGTAGTAGAAGTAATGGATATTTCTTTCTGCTTGTTGATAAATACATTGAAGACTGAACAAAATCCAGACAAAATGTTGCTTGGGGCAGAAGCCATTCTTTTTGAAGAAGTCCTTGACGTCTTCTGGAACAGAAGCTATCTTGCTATTTTTCTTTTTTTATTTTTAATGTATCAGACTCATGAAAACAAGAATCTATTTACAAACCTATCTGAACAAATAGCTCCAAAGACAAAAGGTAATTGCCTAATGATCGTCACTGTGGTAGCAACAAAAATTTAATTATTAATGGTAAGACTTCATTTCTACCATTTTTTGCAGACTGATATGCCTTGTGGGATAAGGAATGTGCTTCATTAGGGCTTGTCTTAAAAAACAAATGCAAACCATATGCACGTTCAGCTCAAGGTCTTTACCTCAGAAATAATTATGTCCATAGCTATACACTGCCTGTTAGCTAAATGTCATTCAAGGTCTTCCTTGTAATATTAGAAGCATGAGTAATACCAGATTAACCAAGTTCCTGAAAAGTATTTTGAGGGCTATTCTTTAAAGCAAATTAGATTGTGGGACATTGCTCAAGGCAGAGAGCGGACACTGGAAACCTTAAGGAATGAAGCAGTCCTCTTGATATTTACTGCAGGGTTGTCTGTGTATTGTTAGGCACAGGACTTTTGCATGTGAATAAGAGCCACATGTACATGAAGAGAGAGTGTCAGAATCTGTGGGTATTGGTGATTCCGAGATTGTAGAAAGTCTCTGTCTTTCTGCCCCGTTGCCAAAGAAGAAGCCATCATTTGTCTGTGTTGTTTTCAAGGTTGTTTATTCTTGCTTATATCTAACATGTTCTGCTGCCCTGCCGCAGGTCTGTCCTGCAGGGCAGCGTGTGGGGCTCTGCCCCTCAGTGGGATGGTACAAACATTATATACCAGAAACTACGTGTGCTATATTTACAATAATGTGCCAATATCTATCATCTACATTGAACAGTGTGTCCCCAGCCTAAACCAACAGAAAAATGCCAACACTACAGTGAAACATGGAGGGCATGAAGAAGGAGAAAAAGGACAAGACACACCCAATTCCTCCATCTTGTCCCCTTTGAACCCCTAATCTAGAATCCTAAAATTTTACTTTTGCACCCATGCCACACTTAATTATTACTCATATCAAACACTCAGAGCTTGTAATTCATCCTGTAAGATTGAAAACACTTTTCCATGGACAGAGATCAGAGGCAGTTTCTCTTGGGGCTCTGTCCAGGGGGCTTACTGACCCCCTGCCAGGGTCCCAGGCCCTCCAGGGCAGCCAGAGGGAAGCCCTGGATTCCCACAAGAGAGTAAAAAATTAAATTTGGGGGAAATTAGTTCAAATGGTGCCTCCACATTTGTGATCTCCAAGGTTGAGGGTAGCAAGTGCACAGGCTAAGGTCCAAAGTTCCAATGAGACACAGAGAGGGATGACAATATTCAGAAATACAGCATCTTATTTGGCAGGAAACAAAATATAGAAGCACAAGTGTGTAAGCATATGTATTGTGTTAAGCATATGTATTGTGTATTGTCCTTAAATATAGTTGCTTGTAAAAAGGGATTCTGCCATAGAGAAAGAGCCATATCTCTACTAAGGTATTTGGCAATTTAACTACCCTCTGTTTCATCAAATAGGAGAGATTTTCTCCCAACAAGGGGTTCCCTCAGACCTGGGGACATTAACTAATTGCAATTTAATGAAACTTAGAGTGGGCATGAATGAGTAAAGGCAAAGGAAAAGAGTGTGAGGGATCAGCATGTGTGAGAGAGAGAGAGAGGGAGAGCTGCTCTTTCTTGTAGGAGTTAAGCTGGGAAATTATAGCAGTCCTTAGGTATTGTGGTCAGTGAAACCCAATGTTGGATCTGGACCTGCTAGTTTAACTCTTGCTGTATCAGATCTGATGGCAGCCATATGGCCTTGAGTCTGTGAAGTGGCACAAAGCTGGCAGCTCTGCCTTGCAGTGTCACAGTGTGACATCACTGTATGTACAGGGCAACACTGAGTGGTCCTCAGAAGGACAACAGTGTGTTAAGCATCACAAGCTGCTTAGTGTCCTGCCACAGTGACCCTCCAATTCCTAGAAAAGCACCTGCTCATGGCTGGTCAGTGGGGCTATGGATGTGCTGGAAAAATCATGGTGCATTCTTACAACACTATATACAAGTACACAGTCACGTATCTGGATCTATTTCTTTTCAGTTTATACCTGTCTAGTTCTGTTTACTTTGGTGGATTTATCCAGGTGTATGTCAGCCCAAAATCAAAGCCTCTGCTCTGTCAGTGAAAAGGGAGTCAGAAGCTGGGCTGGTGTGCTAAGCGCAACACATGATTACTAGGAGAAATGACTTGGCAGGAGTTGAAGCACCAGACATACAGAAAATGTTTGCTTTGAAATTCCAGAGACTTGACTGTCCCTTTGGTTTTTTGGAATGCTTTGATTTAGTCATGTGGGGTGGGAGCTGGCTGTAACCTTGCAAGGGCACTGGGAACAGTACCTCTTGTGCAGCTACAGGAGATGTGAAGGGAATTAACTGTCAGCAAGCTTCAGGGAGTCAGCAGATGTATACGTGGTTAAGAGAAGTTTGGCTGGCTTGTAAAATTTATTTCCACCACAAGATCAAAAGTGTATAAAATATGTAATCCTTGGATGTGTAATGTATAACAGGACATAGCAGTGTAACTGAGGGAAGAGCGAATTCATTGCATGCGAATAGCTGAACAGTTTCACTCTTAATTACTTGAGAGCAGGAAAGAAGGAGGCTCCTGCAGTTTCTGTGATTACAAATTACACATGCCCACAAGGAAGTCAGGATTTGGTGCATTTTAATAATCCATTTCATTATTCATTTTCAGAAGTAAACATTCCAAGCCAACACTGCTTGCTTTTGGGTGCAATTTACAGGACAACCCTTGCATCAGCAGAATGAACCATTGACGCAAACCTCCTTGCTGTACTTGAGTGCTCGCCTGATTTACTCACACGCTCCTCAGTTAAAGGTAGCTTGCGTACATTTTCTGCTTCTACTTCTGTCACTAGCTCAAGTGTGAGTGTAGATGGTGCTCCCCACAAAAAATTTCAGTGTCAAAAAAGCAGAAGTGGGACAGGATGCTGTTCCCATGTTGCCAGGGGCTCTTGCTAGACTTCTAACCCATTATGCATCCAGGACCAAAGTCTACATACACACTAGACATTGTTAATGAGGTTTGCACAAGAGGAGAGAAAAAAAACACCTGGCTGAAATTTCCTTACAATAGCTTCAGTAATTCAGCCCTCTTCTGTAGCTTTTGTATGTTATTAATAAGTGGTTCCATTTATTTTACATTGTTACACTGGCATTTTTTTCCTAGGATGATAATAAAAGTAAGATGAGGGGGAAGAAGCACTGATTACACACTTTAAAAGTGGATGTAACAAAAGGAAGAAAAAATTATTGCTGCTTTAAAAACATGCTTCTGTTCCACCTTTTTAATAACCCAATTATGGAGAAATATTCTGATTCAATTTTTTTTTAAATTGTGTTTCCACCGAGAAAGCAGCTGATCCTTTCTGATTTGCCTTAGCCTTTGAGAATAGCCACATGCATAAACCTCATAGATGATCTCTGATGATGAAATTGGAGGGCACAAGAAACATGCTGACCAGGGCACCAGGCTACTCATGAAAATTAGATTTTGTCTGTATGGGACCTCTTATCTGAATATAACTCATTTGATGACTAGGTGACTTTTACTGAAGTGAGTTTTGCTGGAAAAAAGGATAAGTAGGTTATAATAATTGTTGACTTCTTGACTCCAGGCTTGCTGGTGAGTCATCTGCCCATGCTTTTGAATCTCCTTTGACTGAGGTTTGGTTTTTTTACCAGACCTCCTAGGAAGGTGGTTGATGCCCCATCTCTTGTCAGCATTTAAGAGGCATTTGGGCAATGCCCTTAATAATTTGCTATAACTTCTCAGTCCTGAAGTGGTAAGACAATTGGACTAGATGATTGTTTTAGGACCTTTCCAACCAAAATATTCTATTCTATTCTATTCTATTCTATTCTATTCTATTCTATTCTATTCACTCTTTGGCATTCGGTTTACTTAACATTGCACTTCACTATATTGGGTGAAAAAATCCTACTTTTAGAGCACAATTCTTGTGAAGAGCAGCTGAGGGAATTGGGGTTGCTTAGCCTAGGGAAAAGGAAGCTCAGGGGAGACCTTATTGCTCTCTACAAGTGCCTGAAAGGATGTTATAATGAGGCTCATCTCCCAGGTAATAACAGGAAGGACAAGAGGAGGTGGCCACAAGTTGTGCCAGTGGAGGTTTCTATTAGACATTACGAAAACTTTCTCCACTTAAAGAGTAGTCGGGCATTGGAATAAGCTGCCCAAGGAAGTGATGGAATCACCATCCCTGGAAGTGTTCAGAAGACATGTGGTTGTGACATTTGGGTATATGATTTACTGATGGACTTGGCAGTGCTGGGTTAATGGTTCAAAGTGATGATATCAGAGGTCTTTTCTAACCTTAACAATTCCATGGTTCAAAGAAAATGATTTAAACTGTCTTAGAAGGTGGGATAGGAGTTAAGAAGCTGATTGCTTTCAAGAATTTGGATTTGAAGGAATGAAAGATAATTTTAATTGAATATTGACAGTTTCTTTATGGTGAGTTCAGTTGCCCTAGGTGTGTCGGTGAGAGCACTGCAAGCCTTCTGACGATGAGTGCTGCAAACAGCACAGTCAAACATGTCCACAGCAGACAGGGAAATTGCATTTCATACATAATTCACAATGTGCTACAGCGATTCCATAAGGTCAATATCTATTGTTAACTTGGAGGAAATCAGAGAGAAAAGAAACAAGCATCTGTTCTCCTGATCCTAGAAAGAGCTGTCTACACACTGCTGATTTCCACTGCACAGCACTAGACAAACAGCAAAGAGCTCTTCTATGTATAGACAAGCAGTGCATCTGAGACAGATAAACTCTGAGGGTAGAATAATATCTTTTTATTCCAGATTTTCATCTCAGAGCTCCACAAAAATTGAGAAAAGAGACTAAATATAAACAGGGGAAACTTTGTGCAGCAACACACTGAAGTTGTTTAGTAGTGGGATTCCTCTTGCCTAATTGGCCATCCAAAATTAGTAATCTGGGCTTGATGTTCAGTAAAGGGAGGGAGGCTGACATTGCCAAAGGGTTGTTCATCCCCTTCAAACATACCTCTTATAAGGAGGGTGGGATAAGTTACTTGACAGAGTGCCTGTGGTTTCCAGGTATTTATTGCCATTTATACAGGTTCTCCTAGATTTTTCCTCTTTTTGTTTTCTGCATATATTTGCTAAGTAGAGTGTGAGTGTGCTTTGTATTTGTTTCAGATTTCCTTTCTCAGCAAGGAACTGAAATTATCCAGACTGAAACTATTCAGCACACAGAAGCTAAGTCTTAACTGGGATTTTCAGACAGACAGCACTGCAACAGGACATAAACAGCATGTTGGAAAACTTCAGGCATTTTGTGCATACTCTGTGCATTGACTAAGCACTTAGACAGGGACTTTATCCTTCTGGACAATGAGGCTGACATTTACTGTGTATTATAGGAAGCAAAACAGCAGGGGCACAAGAGGTCAGTGATCAAACAATGCATTGAACTCCAGAGCAAAAATACAGTGTCCTGGGATTCTGTAGGAAAGGAGGAATTCAGCTGCAATCACACCAGTTTTGGGAGGGCAGTGATGCTCAGAAAGAGCGTCTGCAAGGCTGCAGTGCGAGGCTGGGCTGGGGACGGAGTGGAAAGCTGGGAGAGAGAGACAGAGAGATGTGGACACCCCGAGGTAAAGAGCTTCTTTTTACTACAGGAAGCACGGTGGGGTTTTTTGTCTAGATGCTTGTTAGAATGGAAAACTGTCCAGGAACAGTCGGGACAAAGTCAGGAGAACAACGTGTATCTCTGTGTGTGAGCAAGGGAGAAGGGAGTAGTATTTCTGTGAGCAATGTTCACATGGCCACATATGGCCTGACAAAAACTGAAAAGACAGCTATTCTCTCTATGGATGTAATCTGAAAACCATCATTAATTAAATAATGCTGTCCTTTCATTTCCAGACTAGCTTAAGCTGTAACAGAGTGTAATCTGTTGAATAATAAACATCCTTGTGTTTCATGGAATGTTCTTTACATAATGATGCATGTCAAGAAGAAAGCTGTGGTTCTCCTTGAGCATCTCCAAAGTTGTTCAGATTTGCCGTTTTAACAAGGTTTTAATCACTGCAGAGAAATATCATAAGGCAATGGTAGCTTGCACATGGTCTGGAGACCATGTTAAAATAGTAAAATTATAAACCAGGCAGTTAAAACATAGGAATAACAGTGCCAAGCAGGCCACAGATGTGTGGCAGGAATTCACTTGCAAACACAAGGGAAGGCCCACAAAGGCTGCTCACTGATGGAAGTTCCTCTGAGCTTTCACTGATTTCTCTGGCATTTTGCATCCATCAAAAACCTTTTGTAAGGTGTGAACAGCTGGGAAGGCAACCTGCATGTCTGTGTGCTTTATCCCATGGGGTAGGGTACGGATATGAAGGCATTTTAGCAAAACCAGCGTCCCATCAACAGTGGGTGAGCAGAGCTGGTGAGTCACCGAAGCTGCCACTTGCAGTGTGTCAGCTTCCACAAAAAAACAAGCATGTTGCATGTGGTCTATTACCTATTTATTTGAATGGACAGTAGAGTGGGGTCACCTGCCTGTTTCACCTGCAGTTCTGGCAGCATGAGAGGGCTGTGATAGGGGCTGCCCCTTAGGCTGGGTTATAGCTACTGGAACAAGAGTTCCTGGCAACTGGTGATCTGAGTGCTTCTGAACACACAGTTAAATTTTTACTTAACAAATAGTCTACAGATAAAAAATATCCTCAAATGTCGGTCCCATGTTCAAAGCTGTTAGGTTTTCATGAATTCCAAGGGGAAATATCTGCTTTGTACAAAATACCTTTTTTAACCCATAACCAGCTAATAAAATATTTATAGTCTTTATATTCTATTCAACAGCACATCAAAGATTACATGGATTTGTGTGCTTTTCCTCTCCAAGGCTGTGCACTAAAATGAACACAAAATGGCTACTTTCCATTATGCTGTAGCCTCCTTAGTGACTCATGGATTCCATCTACAACATAAAACAGGTCTGTATCTGCATTCTGCAAGCAGCTTTCCTCCAAGCAGCCAGACAAAACCCCCAAATCTGCATGCCTTCAAACCCTGGGATGTAAAAACTAGGGAGGTCATTTTATTTTCTAAGAGAAGCTAACCTGAACATAATTTGTGTTCTTTTTACCCTGTATTAGACACAGATTATTAGTCTGAAAGGTAAAGAAATTTCTCTTCAGGTAAATGAATCTATTCATACTTAGATGAGCTATTCTTCTGTTTTGGCAACCTGTGGAAATGGTAATCTAATCATGCCACAGTATTAGTATCCAATATGCTGAAAACTTGTAATTCATAGCTCAAGGGGTATGTGGAAGATAGTTGAGAATCCAGTAATTATAGGGCTGGTGTTAGACTGAGCAGTGAAATAATGTGCATTATTTTGCTCAAAAGCAGAATATATTTTTTAGCCCATAGTGAGCAACTGAGCTGCAGCATTTTTGTCTTTGACAAAGAGCTGTAGGACATCTGATGCTATTAGCTATAATTACCTCTTTGTCCCAGTAACACTTTTACAGAAATAGATGCACATACATGTACACTTACCTTAAAGCTGAAGAAAGCTTTTTCAAGAAAAAAACATTTCTGAGTATATCTCCATATGCTGTTCTGTGAAGTGAAGGACTGGCATGGAACTAAAGAGGTGACTGGACAGTCACCTCTTTACCCTGTGGTTTTTACCTAATTTACCTATCAGAAAGGATCACCTGGACAGGTCCATCCTCATCTAGAAAGGTCACTAGCCAAGCCTTTGAAGCTCTTCTGCTCATTTCCCATAGCACTTTAGTTTTGAGGTTTTAGCCCTTTTATTACTGCAAGTTCTATGTGTTCTTATTAGTGTTGGGATTCGAGTCTGCATTGTCATTGTTACAAGATACTTTGGGACTTAGCATGAAAGCTGTGGATAGACAAAATAATCCCTCCCAGTGTCATATGCTGAGAAAGCTGTGAATGATACCTAAAAGAAGCATCCCATAAAAAAACTCCAGAGATACAATTCCAAGTTCAGGAGAAAAGTATGCCTTGAAATTTGTTGCATCATGCATGATGAGGAGAAAAGCAAAACTCAAAGGCAGAGTTGAAGATTAATGTAGCTTTGTATGTGTATGCATGGGTGGCTGTATTTATGTGTTCAGGCAGGTACAAGCACACAGGTATTTATTGTGCTTGTGGGCTCCTCTCCCTTGCCCCACATGCGGTGCCTCGCCCACCTGTCACCCTGACACGTGTTATACAGTATGGGGTAAGATTTTCCAAATACACTTCCAAGAAAAATAATGCCATGTTGTTTTTATTAGAAAACTGCATGTGCACAGTAATAGTTCATCTAGCCTCTGCCTCATCTGGCAAAGTGCAAAAAAAAAAAACAACCCTGTGCAGTCAGGAACATGTGTTACTGATGCAGCTGATGTTAAAATTGTCACGTAGGATGTATTTCACACATGGCAGGCTGTAGAGGGTCATGGGAAGCTCAGTTCTTGACCAAGTAGCACACAGCAGTCTAAAAAATGTGAAATATAGCCTTTTTAACCCAGTTTTTCTTTTGACAACATGTCCTTTATAAGGGAGAAACAAGTAATGTGTGATCAGCTCTACCTAGTGAAGATAACACCATACTCTAGGAGGTCTTACTTTTAACTTGTAAAAGTGGAAGTGAGGAAAAGAAGCCTCTGGAACACTTCAGAGGAGCTTAGGACACAAACTGTAATGTTAATTTAAATTGGAGTGTTTTCCATCCTGAAGGACTCTTAACATGCTAACCAATGGAACAGGCTCCCTAGGGAAGTGCTGGAGTCACCACCTCTGGAAGTGTTAAAAAACCAAGCAGACATGGCACATCAAGATAGGGTTTTAATGGGTTGGATTCTGTTAAAGGTTGGACTTGATGATCTTGAAGATCTTCTCCAACCTTCATGATTCTATGATTCTATGCCCAACAGACCACATGCATTCTGTTGTGTAAACATGGCAAGGTTTGAAATGTTTCTGTCTTGAAAGGTTTTGCATATGTTTTCCTTCATCATTATAGAGTTTTTCACAAATAGATATTTGTTTTGCCTTACAAGAGTCTAGATTCCACTTGATGTGCTTAAAAATAGGTACAAAGTGATTCCACACCGGCATGTATAAAGAGCATTAAGAGTATGCTTTTCCAATTTCACATTTGAACCTTTTATGTAAAGAAAAGTATTTCTATATTTTTTAATTAAGTAAAAGTATTAGAAAATAAGAAAAAAGAAAAAAAATTCCTAGACTGGTGACTTTTTACTTGGCTCTAGAGGATTAAAAAATTACTCACAAGAAGAAAATAGGGAAAAATAAGAAACAATCTTGTCCTGTTGAGATGACATTTTTCTCTTGATAAGCAGGTCAAATCAGCAGGTTCCCAATCTCAAAGAAAAGTGCTGTGGTGGCCTACTTGGCTGTTAATACATAGCACATTCAGCACATGTATGGAAAAGTCAACTGAATGGGATAATAAGAAAAATATGACTCACCCACAGGACTAAGCACTAAATTCAGGAAAACTGATAAGAAAGCTCCTCTTCATTTTTTGAGTCTATTTCACTCCTGGCATATGAGAATTAAACAGCAGTCTTCAACACAAAAGAATGGCATTGTATGTGTAATAAGCTGCTTTGAAATTATTAAAATGTATTTGTCCGTGCTTTTTCTAATCATTGTGCTGTGCCCTGAGAAACCTTAGACAGAAACTAGTTCATGCATACACTTTGTTGCTATTCTCTTCACCCAAGTCACTCAGCCAAAGTATCTTGAATATTGCCCTTTTTAGTCTTTAAAATCTGAAGGGAGTCAGACCTGCCTGACCTTTGACAGACTCCGAAGAAAAGAAAGGTTGTGGGAGAAGACTGCTGGCTCAATGTGCTGTACTTCTCTGTAGCAAAGTCCTTCTAACTCTGGAAATTCTCCAAAAGTACTGAGGTTATTTCACAATAGATGTTCATCTGGCTACCCTTAATCTCAAATAAAAAACGGGGGTGTAATGATTCAGTTTAAACCACTTCCAAAATGCACAATTACTCCAGGGTAATAGCTCTTCTGGAAAGCATCCAACTAGCCTCAGCCCATCCTCTCAGCTGGGTGCAGTGCATCCCTGGATGATGCTGCTGTGACCTAGAGCTAGGCACACTCAGTGTATCCTCTTACATCTCCTGTGATAAAAAGTAAATTATATTAGTTTTTGTTAGTTACAAGAGCTGACTGATTTACTCACTGGAACTGATTTTAATCTTGAATTTTAATTTTTTTTTTCCTGTTCACAAATTTTCATCATTATTACACATGTATTTGTTTTTCATTTGTTAACAGGCAGTTTAGGAAAAGCAGACCCTGGCCTGTGGATTATTCATCATCTGTCCATTTTAATTATTTGCTTTTTGTGCTCGGTGATTGGCATTTGACAGTGATGCTGCTCAGACTCTGTAATTTGATGAGAATAACAAATAATGAGTAACCTCATGTTAACCAGGCAGATAAAGGTGCTGGTGTTAAGACAGACATTCTTCAAACATCCATGCAAACAGAAATTGAGGTCATAGAAAGGTTTTTAAGCAAAGCAGAGATGAACCAAGCAGCCTGAGTTGAACCAGGCTGAGTTGCTCTGCTTAGCATCCTTGGTTTTGACCAACATTCACACCTATTTGTATTAGTGTATTTGTTTGTTTGTTTGCTTTTAACAGAACGATTTGTACAAGAGGATCCAGACTTGATTTCTTCCCCTTTCTTTCACATCCTGTAAGCCTGTGGTAACATCCTCAGTCAGAGATTTGGGTTTATGGAGTAAAGTCTCAGAAATTGATTTCCAATATAAAATAAATACCAAGTCTATTGGGTAATAGGGGATGTGATAAAAGGGTCTTATTAGAGGGATGACTAAGAAGAGGAAGTTTTGGGCTGGGGCAGGAAACTGTAAGGAGAAAATTCAAAAATTGGAGCCTTGGTTATAAATTTGATATTTCTTGCATTTCATGCATGGAGAGGTCTGGAAAGTTAGCTATGTGCATATGAAATTGTATGGACTTGTAAGATTCATTTTGTTGGCATGGCACAGATTTTTCTATCGGCCTTGTGATCTACAGAAAGCATTTATGTAGTCTAAAGATTCAAAAGGTCTAAATAATTTGAAGTGTAAACATTTTTTTTTTTTGTTTGCTTTCTCTTCCTGTGTCTCAAATAGGTGTCCTGGATCTGCCTTTTGACTTAGCCAACCCAGAATGTCTGGGTTTATCTTTTAGCTAATTCACTACAAAATGCATTATTCACTTTTTTATGATTAAGTAAAGGTGAGAAACACTAAAATTATTTTGCTGTCTAGGGGTTAGAGAAAAGGGAGGTGCTAATGATGAGCACTAATTCCAAAATCTCTTGCTAAAGTAAACTGTAAGTGGGAAATAAAATGAGTGGTTTGGAGGAAGAGTTTATTCTTATGGTTCTATACTGTGACAATGCTTCTTGTTCTTGTAGAAACTATGTAAAATAAACCCATTATTTTTGCCACTGCAGTGATATGGGGCAAATTCAAGGTTTCAGGATCATGATGGCAAGTTTTAAATTTTCTGCCTCTACTGAGTGATTTTTTAAAATAAAAAATAAATGAACAACAAAAATGAAAAAGCTGTTAGACTATTATCAGGCATGCAGCTAGTGTCTCCAAGGAAGATACAGGGGTTTGTGTCTGACATCTCCTTCAAACTGTGAATCTGTATTACAGGCATTCTTTAATAAATTGAGAAATATGTGGGAAAAAATTGCAATGCCTTTCACTCAAACCTTGATTAAAAGTCACACAAGACTGGTCTGTCCTCTTTCGTGCATGCTAGGCTCCATGAATCTTTCTGTATCTAAATCTCTTCTGGGTGCTAATTCAGGACTCCCAACAATAAGTGATTTTTGTGCTCAGATTTATTGAAATGCTCTTATCTGTACACTATAATGACTGTAGATGAGATGTTGGTATTTTTTATACTCAGGGCACTTGGGCTGATCGTTAGGAATTTTTCACATTAAGAGTATTTTCAGCTGACTTGTTGCATTATTAAGTAGGACCCTTGTCATAAAAACAAGAAAATAGCTGAAAGGATGAGGTCATTCATGGTGACCTCAGATCTGTCACTAAACAAGGATGTAACTTGTTCATTTAAATGCAAAATGAGAGGACAGAAATCAGGGTTTGGTGTAGATTTTAATTCCTCTCAACACCAAATGTGTATTTGAATCATATTTTTCATATGCATTGTTCACCAAATAATTCAATTTTTCAAGTTAATTCCAGAAAAGTGCAACATTTACAAGTCTGTTTTGCTATTTTACCTGAAATTAGGCCAAAGATAAGTATAATTTCTTGTGTAAACACTGTGCCTACATTTCCTCCTTATTTGAGATGGGATTGGATTTTCACATAGTGCTAGAGGATCTGCCCTGACAGGTGACTTTTTGCAGGTCATCTGATAACCCTATCAGCAGAGGCAGAACTTTTGAGCTGGAGGCATAATTCTCTCTCTCAGGTGACAAGTCACTGCTCATCCTGGAGCACAAGTTTAGCTGTAATTTTCCTTCTTTCCTCCCTTCTTCCTAAAGCAAGCAGCTCTTGCTTTTGGTTTTGGTTTGATTTTTTAGGAAATACATGAACATAACTTGCTTGTTTTATACATTCATGCTCGGATTGGAACACCCCAAAAGTGATAAGTGTGCTGAAAAATGCAGTACTGGCTGCTTAAAAACAGGTCAATAGTTCCCTGTCTGAACAGATGTTCTTGCTCAATAGGCACATGATACTTTTCTTCCTGGAAAAAAATTGTTTTCTACAGTTAGTTTATAAGGACTTTATCTATGAGAATAGCATGGTGTGCTGTTATACCTGCATAGGTTTTTCGACCCTGTAGTGTTACACTGAAATTCACAGTAAGATAGTTGAAATAAGTTTTTGTGGTGCTTCATAGCACTTCATAGTAGCTAAAAAGTTGTTCCTGTTGTTTTTATAAATCACATTCTTCTTTTAGTTGACACTGGCTTTTATATTCTTGTCTTTGGCACTCGTAGAGTTTCTTTCCAACATCTTTCTGATTAAAATATAGCAGCCCTTCATCATCATTGTCATTTGAATAACTTTTACACAAGCTATTTAATAAAGTGTTATATATCAAGTAGCATAAAACAAGATCTTCAAAACTCAAATGTTGACTTTTGAGACAATGTTAAAGAAGTAGCACCTTGGTGGCACCAAGTACTGAGAAAAAAAAATCATATAGTTTGTTTTT
Source organism: Taeniopygia guttata (assembly GCF_048771995.1). Classification (NCBI taxonomy): domain Eukaryota; kingdom Metazoa; phylum Chordata; class Aves; order Passeriformes; family Estrildidae; genus Taeniopygia; species Taeniopygia guttata. The sequence goes on from NC_133026.1 coordinate 103,200,832, forward strand.
AAGAGTTTAAAGAGATTTGAGTTAATTGCTGGATCAGGTGACAAAGTGCCTTTTGCTCTGAGGGATCACAACTTATACTCACAGCATCATAAAGCAGTTTGATTAATAAAGTAGGTGGCTGTTATACCAAAAATAGTAAATGCCACCTCATATAGTCTGTATTAAATGCATTTGAATAGTCTATATCAGAGCAATGGCTTTCTTGATTTCTTAAAATCTTCTGAACAGCCTTAGGGTTGGATAAGATGCAAAACTGGTGTACCTACATTTCTGTATTTGCTGAGTATACCAGTCCCCTAATGACTGGATGAATATAACTGTCCTATACGTGTATGTATGTGTATTATGTGTATTATATATATATATATATATATATATATATATATATATATATATATATATACACACACATGGAGCTGTCTCATAGTGCAGAACTTTCTCATTGTGGGTCAGCTTTGAAAATTTCATTATTAACAATACATTAGAATAATGCATGTTTATTGTGTTCTCTGGTTTACTGTAGTTTTTTAAAAAATCTCAGATATAAAAGTAAGCAAACCATGCAGGCACAAATTAACTCAAATACAGCAACCCTGAAAACTGATTATGACCCACAAAATTAAATTTCACAAATTCTTACTGGGTTAAATGATACTTATACAGTTTTTATTGGATTCAAATGGATATAACTGATAACAATGTGCAGCTTGTTTGCATGCCATGGCATAAAAGGAAATAACTTAAAAATCATCTAACTGATGAAGTTAATTGCAATAAATTATTTGAAAGAATCACTCTTATTCCCTTAATTTTCATTTAAGTTTAAAAAAAAGACATTAAGACTTATACTCACTTATAAATATGTCCACATCAGGAGTGGGTTTGCGGCAATTTAAACTAATTAATTTCTAAGCCAATTTAGATGCATCACTAATCAAATTCTCTGAGACCAGCTTGATACCAATGTGTGCAATAATACAGAATTCTGCTTACCCTACCTTAAGTTTATTAAGTATTCAGAAAACCACTGGGAGTAAAAACCAGTAGAAACTTGTTTTCTTGCTAACATCAGCAGCAAACAAAGAAAGTACATTTCCAGACCGAGGAAGAGGGAACAACTTTTACAGACATTTTTCTTATACAGAAATCACTCTTTGAAAAGTCAATACCCCAGCCAAGTGTTGCCTTTTGAAAGTTAGCTGCAGTGAAGAGCCTAAAAAAAATCCTTGCCATAATGTTGAAAAGAGTGAAGCAATATTAATACCTAGCTAACTTAAACGTTACATGATCAGATTACTCAGAAATAATTGACTTGCTTAAGTTTCCTCTAGGTTCACAGGTTGGCTTCTGGGATTCAGGGATTCAGAAGGGGAGGATCCTAATTATTCTTTAGTCCGACCTCTGTGACAAGAACTATATAATTTCAACTTGCAATTGCTCAATCAAATTTCTGACAAACTTCTCCTAAAATGACTGACTGGTAAATTAGCTTTATCATCAGTCTGCCACCATGAAAGGACAAGACATTGGCAGCAGAGGGTCAGGAAGGACAAAATGCAGTTCTTAACAAACTGTGAAGGAAGGCACATCACACAGTACTTGCTTTAGTAAAGATCAGGAAATTGTTACTTGGGCTTGGTTCTGCCCACACATCTACCTTGATATATATCCAGTTTTGATAGGGTTTAAGCCTCCTGGATGCTCAGATATTAACTATCCTTCTGTAACTGAAGGGATAGAAATATACAATAGTGTATTAATATGGCAAACACCAGTAGTTACTACTACTACATGGCAATTTCAAGAAATAGCATCTACAGTGACATGTCCAAACACAGTGAGACGTGTGGGCTCCACTATGGCACACTGACTTCTGGAATGTTGAAAGAGCTACTGATACAGTCTGGAAATTAGGTTTTATATGCACTGTTTGGGTGAGGTTTTCAAGAATCAGATTTAGAAATGTAATCAAGACACATGTTTTTGAGTTATTAGCACCAGGAACTTGCAATGTGCACTTGTAGACAAAGTCTTTACATTCCACCATTACTCAGTAGGCAAAAGAATAAGCAATTAATTAATTGTGAAAACTTCTCGATACATCTTCTAACTACAGTGACTAGATACTTGCAGACTGTTCAACCCACTGTGTTTCTGAAAATCTTGGGTTTGGTTCTTGTACTGTGTTTTTACATAAATATCTGTTTACATAGATGTGTCTGTATTTGGTTAGCACCACTCCACATTTAAAAAAATTTTCCCATTTTGTTTTATTAACATTATTGCCAAGGGGAAAAGATGCAAATTCTGGAACTTGAGAGTGCTGCAGTAACACATAACAAAGTATTATATCAAAGTGCCAGTGAAGTTGCTTGCTGTAAAATTTATAGGAAAATAATCTGATTTCATTAAGCTGAATATTATTACATTTATTTATTTATTGTTACATATTCTTGATCTAAGTGGGAAAAACTACCATATTTCATAAGATTTTCCTTGTTTTCCATAAATTACTTTTACAAAATTAAAGTACTGATATTCAGAAAGCTTATTAATTTCTTACGATGATGATTTTTGACATATAAGTTTTGAACCATAAAATACATTTAAGTATCCTATTTTTATCTAAAATTATAAGGTTTCATGTTTTCAATTACTGCTCCAATATGGGGAAAAATAAAATTTTGGTAAAGTGCTGAAAGCATTTGAATGGTTTGCTAGACTTAGTTTAAGGAATAGATCAAGCAGTGTTTCCCCAATTTCCTCAGTGCTGTACCTGTGAAAAGATGGTAAATAATTCACATGTTGACTAAAAAAGACCAGTCTGCTGCACTCTTTTTCTTTTTTATTTTCTTTCATCATACTTCATTGCATATAAAGGTTGATATTCTGTATCAGAGACCTTCTACCATGACTGTACTGAAGCATTTGAATCTTCAAATCTATAGGAGAGACTCTGTCCTGAACAGACTCACATCCTTATCGTTGAAGTTCTTGGTGGTGTTTTTCCAGATGTTTTGTTTTTAGCTAAATGTTAGGGGCAAGGCCAAAACTGTTTCTCTTCTGATTTACCTCAGCCTAACTGAATTTCAGCAGGTATATATGATACCTGTGTGCATATACCTATAAATAGAGCCAAGTGCTAATTGCTTGACACCAGTAAAGTTCACAAGTTTTGGGGGTTAAATATTATAAGCCATCAGTGATCTACTTTGGGTCATAACACTCAGTTAATGTGAAATCTTTTTTCCAGAGATTTAGTTGTTTATAGACTCCTGACTTTTGGGCCACAAGAGTTGAATTGCTTAAGTTGTGTGCTGTTAATATACTGGTCATTTTTATAGAGAGAGAAGTTCAGCAGCAGCTGTGTAGTACAAGGAGTAAAGTGGGTCTCCTAGGAAGCCTATATGCCCTGGATTTTGTCTGTGCTTCCATAATTTGTGATAATATCCTAGTGATAAACTGCATTTAGCAGACACCTTTGGCTGTCTCACCTGTTCTCTGCACAATAATTTAGCTTCCCTGGGATAGCAATTAAGCTTCTGACTGGCATCAGCAGCTTCCAGCAGAAGAAATTAAAAGGAGAAAAAAATCTGCTGGAGAAATATTCACCTGTCATCCACTGGGTATGCACATGCAGATTTTCCAACTCAATTCATTTAAGATGCAGGATGAGCCATATTTAGTCTCACCTTCAGGAGATCCTTCACTGTATCCAGCTGGGAAGCTGGAGGCACACTACTTGCAAACAAAAGTGTCCAGACTTATGAAAAGGTCACCAGCAAGGGATTTAAACCTTCAAGTACATGGGATATTAAGTCTGTGGTGACACTGAGTGTCATAAAAATAGTTTAAATACTTTGTATAAATTTCTGCAGGATTTTAGTTTTTTTAGTTGTGCCTGTTTCCTAAGCCAGTGAAGCTTAGGCTTTCATCAAATAAAGCATCAGCTTGGCAGTGAGGGATGTCTGGAAAAAGCATGGCCTTGGCAGAATTCCTGATGGTGTGGTATCTAGACTTCAGTAGTTCTCATTTGGGATAATGACATCCATAACTCACTGTGGTATTATTCCCTCGAGCAGTTTAAAACTTCTTATAAAAATCTTTGCTTCAGTTTTGTAATAGTAAATCCCTATATCCTCAGAAACCATCTGCTTAGTTTTTTATTAAGATAATGCATGTTCTGTTTTCATACCAATTTTTTGCATGTAAAAGTAACAATACAGGATTTGAAACCCTACTTTCAAGAATTCCTCCCAAATATTAAAAATATAAGGAAATATGTTTGAGTCCAACAAGTCAAATTGAGCACTGCCCCTCTAAACCCAGAGGCTGCAGTAGTGAAGTTTAGGTCTGCTGAGATCTCCCTGTATCTGTGTTTTGTGTGGCAGCTGTGTGAGGTGCAAGGGCTCCACTGTTCACACACCCATTTATAACAGACAGTAAATCAGACTGAGGTCCACCTGTGCAGTGTGGAAGAACTCCTGCTTTTTATCCTCATACTTAGTTGTGTACTAGTTAGAATCATTGACTCATAGAATGGTTTGGGTCGAAAGCAATCTTAAAGATCATCTCGTTCCTATCCCCGTGCATGGGCAGGGACACCACCCACCAGACTAGGTTACTCAGAGTTCCATCCAAGCCAGCCTTGAGCACTTCCAAGGGTGGCGTACCCATAAGTTCTCTGGACAACCTCCAGTGCCTCATCACCCTTGGAGTCAATTCTGCTTAGCATCTAATTTAACCCTGCCCTCTTTCAGTTTAAAACCACTGCCTTTTTCCTATCACTATCTGCTCATATAAAAAAATCCCTCTTCCTCCTTCTTAAGATACTGGAAGGCCACAGTGAGGCCTTTGTGGAGTCTTCTCCAGGCTAAACATCCTCTCTGAGCCTGCCTTCACAGGAGACGTGCTTCAACCAATTGATCATCTTTATAGCCCTCCCCTGGACCCACTCCAACAGGTCCACATCTTTCTTGTGCTGAGAAAGTTGTGTTCTTTGTTGCTCCTTTCAAATTGTGGGGTTCGTGCTTTTTCTCAGAAGAAACACTATTAATGTTACCTGAATTTGTGTGTTCATTTATTCTTGTTAATCGAGTTTATATAGGACTACCAAGTTAGAAAGATATTACTGATGTATCTCATCACTTCAACTGTTCAAAGCATTGCATGAATTTTATCCCTTTACAAATATTAACCCCTGGGTTGGTGCTCTCCTGAGCACCCATTCACTCAGTTAAAAATTTGTGTTTGTGTGCTGATGTTTCTTCCTGAGGGCTCATCTCCCATAGTGAGCATGTTTAAACAACTGAAGTACTCTTACAATGAAACATTCAAATTCAAGCCTTTATTATTATGCAATCTGGGATTATTTTTTTTATCATTAGACTTCCTTCTGTGTCAAACCACCCAGTTTGACACTCCCTGTTCCAGATTCCTGTCCCATGAGCTAGTTGTTTGGAAATACTGGCTAGGAAGACAAAAAAAACTGTGGCTTTTTTTTTTTTTTTTTTTTTAACTAGAGAAAGTGGTTTTTTCACTAGGTATTTGGGATTAAACTGTAACCTGAAGGCAGTACACAGAAATAGGGTAACGAACAAAAGGAGAAGGAGAGCATAACTTGGAGGACTGATGCACTGGAAACAGTGAGCCTGATTCAAAGTGCTTTGGCTGTCTGAGGATTCTTGTGCATGACTTAACTAGTTTCTGGATTAAACCTTGCATATGCCCTAGGAGTGGAATGTATAGCTGCTTCAGCAGCATGTGCTCTCTGGAAAAAAACTGTGGAAACTAGTCTGTGTTATGTCAAACAGGTTTCTTTTACTATTCAGAACAAGAGATTTCTGATTAACTCCATATCTAAACAATTTTAATGATTCACGAGACTACTTTGACTTGACTCTCCAGTCAGAGCAGTTTCTGTACAGAACTTCACTCCTTGATCTATGTCCAAGAACATATTTATCAGGGAATTTATAAGTCCTTTAAATTCACTTCCTTATGTGAATTAAACTAGCTTTCATAGTTTGAAAGTTCCCTGTGTGTGAAGTGAGGATTTCTTGACATTTTTCACGTGTCGTGTGATGCTGTAGTGTTCTCCCTCGGAGTCCTCCCGCCGGGCAGTCTCTGCCGCAGGAGAGCTGCAGGGATGAGTTTCCCCCTTGCCCGCGGGGAAAGCGCCGCATGGATGTGCTCTCCCTGCACCGACTGAATGCTCAGGCTCTCCTGGCTGGACAAGGAGAGCGCCAGCCTTTTGACAATTTTCTTGGGGAGGATTCGTTTTGTTTTTCGGGCAGCTTAACATTCAAAATACCATGGCCACTTGGAGAGCCGCAGATCCTTCAGGTTGCCCTGACACAGGTTGCCAGGTACTTGAGCGCGCACGAAGAAGAACTGCTGCACCGAGAGCCCTTCATTGTCGTGCCCCGGCGGCTCGGAGGGCTCGGCAGCTCCGGCATCGAGAGCAGCTGCCCCCGACATTGTGACATTGTTTTTGCGTCGTTTCTGCAGAGGAGCGGCAGGAGCTTACATCATTTCCAGTAATGAAGTGCCTGGGGTTCTTTTATGACTTGCACATTCTGCTTCTCTGGAGCTGTACAGTATGTTCTGCGTGACTTCAGGAAACCGAGGATTTGTTTTGACTTGCTAAAAGAACGTTTTGCTATTTCTCTTTGCAACTTCACCGTGTGACTTGTCAATTCTCTCCCCCTCTTAAGAATAACTTCAGATTTAATTAGCTGAGTGCAAACATCTTTCATTGTGGTGTGGATTATACTCCTCATTGAGTACATTTACCAACAGAATGAAAGGCAACTTAATCAGGCAATTCTGTATTTGTACTGCTGTGTCCAGAGAGCATGGTAGCTGTCAATAGACAGTTGCTATTCTAGTGCAGGATGCCCAGTGACGTGGGGAACTGTCTTGTTAAGGCTTGCCCTTTGGTTCTGATGCTCTCTCTCCTACCTAAGACACCTTTTCAAGTGTGTTTCATTATCATTTCCCTCTCTGCTATGTTAGAAAAATGATACTTATGTGCTGTGCTGGGATGTACTGAAGGTGCTGGCATGTCCCCAGAAGTTCCCTAGTATCTTTCCTAGCATATTTTTAATGGTAGCATTTATACTGTGCTGAATTGCAGTGTTGCATTGCTTATGAACCTCTCTTAGACAAGTTTGGCAGCAGCTTCCCAAAGAGTTACCTGGATATATGCATGTGTGTGTGCTTTGAATTCCTCTGTGCTGGATTTCAGTTTGCATTTCCACAACTCGGAGAACATTCTCCATGAACCGCCATGAGTATTTCTGAGGTATCCTGACTCAAGCAGCAGATTCCACAATTCTCCATGCGTCCTGGAGTATATGACTGTGCTGCAGCAACAGCAGCTGGTTTACCTGCATGTGCTGTCACAACAGATGCTTTTTGACAGAAGCAAAACCAATGAAAAACAGCACAACATTTGTAGTCCCCTTTGTGGAACTGTCATCCTTTCTGTTAGTTCCAGGTATTGACCTTGTCATGAGAACTTTATAAAACACCTTTAACTCTATTAACTATTCACTTCCCCAGAGTTAAAATTTGACAAGTCCATTTTTAGCCATCTCTTCTCTCAGAGATGCCGTGGTTGGTTTCAGTTTGATTCTTCAGAAGTGAATCATAGTTTCAAAACCCTCACTACCTGAAACACTTCTTTTTTTCCATTAGCATTCAACATGTTTAACATGGGTTCAGACATGTTATCAGAAACTTATACTAGAGTCCTTTAAAAAAATCCTGTGTGATTTCATGCCCTGGAAATACCTTTCACACTGCAATATTCCTACAGCTATGGGGAGATATGAGGCATATGGATGTGAGCTAGTCAAATTAATGCCATAATGGCTTCTGGCTCGACAAGCAGATACAGTGCAAACAGAAAGCAGAACAGCTGTAGTAGAGTTACCTTTCATGTGGGTGGCATAGACGTCTGCCAGTTAAAATGATCTGATGAATCATTTCTTGCCATATGATTACTGTTAATAAGAATTTATGTTAACAAGTTTGTGTCTGAACTTTGCACAGGTTCATGCCTGCATTTTATTTTGTTAAAAAATAGAGCATATCATGGTTGTTTAATGGACTTTCTTTCCTCCCCTGAAAGCATTCCAGGACTTCAGTAATGCAAAGCTGCCAACTAACCGTTAAAGGAGACGTTTTAATCTCCATGTAGTGCTTTCTATATGTAATTCTGTGTATACAGAACAATAATTTTAACCTGGGAACCTCAAGCTAAGCTTATAACTCCACATACCAGCACTTACAAAGAGAGCGCAGCCTTCAAAATATGAACTTTTATTAAAGTCTTCATTATTGCACACATTTGCATTATACTTACACTTTACCCCTGACTGATTTTAGCCATTGACTTCATTACACTTACTCCGTGTGTGTAAAATCAAGCAATTTTTTTTCCAGAACTGATGTATTTATGGTGAGAAATTAGGCATGGCAAAATGTTCTTTTAAATATGTCCTCAATAACTTACAAAGCACTTCAAAGCATTTGAGAAGTCTGTGCAAGAAGTGAGACATTTTATAGAAAGAAATACACAAGTCCAAGCATGGTGAGTGTTAACAAACTTTGATAAAGGATGATTTGAGAATCCCTCTCATCAGAAAAATGTGGTTTGAAATTCTGCATATAGTAGGACAGGGTAGGGAGACAGAAAACAATTGCAAAAGACCTGCTTGAAGTACAGTTTAGCTGGGATAAGTGGTTGGAGACTTTTCACCCTTGTGAATCTTGTTTGGGAGACATAAGCAGAACAAACATTTTGGTGGAAGGTCTTGTTCCCATGGGACTTAGAAGAGTTAGTAGAAAATATATTGAGGAAAACAATCCTAAAAAGACTAAGGAGGAACTTGACAAATAGATACTTTCTCTCCCAGTTTGCCCTACTAACAATTCTGCCACTCACATAGGAGGAATAGAATGCACTGATAAGCAAGGCATTACTATGGCACTCAGATTTACTTTTGGGGGCTCTTTGGCTAACAGCCTCCTCCTCACCTTTGCTCTGTCCATGCTTATTGATGGTTTGAGATCACATTTGCACCCATTTGCCCCGCAATGTCAATAAAACAAGAACTCTGCTATGTTTTTTCCAGTGTCATCCTGCATTACCACCTACAAGAAGACACCGCCGCCAGTCCCACCGAGAACTACCACCAAACCCTTTATTTCCATCACAGCCCAGAGCAGCACAGAGTCTGCCCAAGATGCATACATGGATGGGCATGGACAGAGGGGCGATATCATCAGCCAGTCTGGACTTAGCAACTCCACGGAAAGCCTGGACAGTATGAAGGCACTGACAGCTGCTATTGAAGCTGCCAACGCACAGATCCATGGACCTGCAAGCCAACATGTAGGGAACAATACTGCCACTGTCACCACCACTACAACCATTGCCACTGTTGCAGTAGAAGATAGGAAGAAGGACCACTTCAAGAAAAACAGATGCTTATCTATTGGAATACAGGTACAGTACATGAAATGGATTATATGCTTGCCATTGTTTTGGATTTCTACATCTGTTTTACTGCTCATTATACAATGTTTGGTGTGTATTTTTCTTCTTGTTCTGACAGGTACCTATGTAGCGCTTGTACCAGCATAATCATTCTCCATGGTACTAATGATGTTTTCCTAATTTATCATAAATACATCAGATGCAAGGATTTGTTTGAGTCTCTGTGCTGCTTGTTATTCAGCTCTGTTAAATTACACACATGAGCACTAATCTATGAATCATAACACAGCAGGGGTCAGAAAGGCATGAATTAAATCATTGAAAGGGAATGTGTAAAACAATTATTTACATTACACTATCACCAAAAAAAATATTTTCATCCAGCCTCACTGAATTAATTGTCGCTGGTTATTCATGCATTTCATAATGACTGGTAGCCACTTGAATGAGGCAGCATTGTTCCTACCTCAGCCTCAAGATCAGAAATTCCTTCTGATTTGCCCTTGTTAGAGAAAATTACATTTTGTTACCTCTAGTGGAATGAAAAAAGAAAACTAACCCTACCAAAGTTCATTCATGTTTACAGAAAAGACAAGAGTAAATAAACTGGAGTTGTGTAATCTTCTTTCTTAATTAATCTTTCCTACCCCCTACTTCCCCCACAAAAAAAGATGTGCATAGGACTCCCAACTATCTGTTTGCAGGATTAGCTTTTGTAACAAAGCGCTTGAACTTAAAATCAACTGAGAATCTACAAAAGTTTTGACAGGAGATGAATCTCAAGCAAATAAAATAGCAATCCACAGCTTATCAGACTTCACAGGAAGACACAATTTTTTTTTCTTGCAGAAGGTGGTTATAAACACAGCACTATGTGCCTGGACAGGCTTATCTGTTTAGTAAAGTCTAAGAATTTACCATGAAATCCCTACATCAGCCTGATGAGATAGATGAGAGGTGCTGTGCTGAAGTAAGCCATCCCAGGGGTAGCTGCTGGAAAAGCTGCGACTTTTCTCTCAATTCTTCTTGGAAGGGCAATAATAACTATTGCCTGTGTGTTCAGTTCACTTCCTTTTTGTAGACTTCTACTGCTTCACAGCTGTTTGTTTTGGATATATTCTGAAAGAAGGGCTGATGTTCAGTGTTAAACACAGAAGAAAGATCCAGGTGGGACAGGGATAGAGGAAAACTTCTCTATTATGTATTCTCATTCCCTGCCAGGCCTAAAATGCCATTATATTATTGTAATCCCTGATTTCACCAATCCAAGAAACCAAGACTTCTTAGCAAAGACTCTGCAAAGCAATGGGTACAAGGAAATAATTTCCATGTTTGCAGAAGCCAAAATGAACAACGGTAAAGTGAATCATGGTTCTTGGGAGACCATCTCCCTGCTATCTCTTCTTAAGATAGTGTTACAAGTAACAAATGATGCTTTTGAAAGGTATAGAGGCCTCAAGTTTCCTAAGATCTGAGGAAAACCAAGTTCCAAATGCTCTTCAAGCTTTTGACAATCTCCCTCTTAAACTTTGAAGTTTACAGATGACCAGTATAATCACGTGAAACAATAATGAAATCTGGGGATTGTACGTGAGAGGAGTCTGCCAAGGCAGGCTTTGTGTACAAACCAATGAAGATGTGGTACAAACCACCTGAAGCTGCAATGACATGAAGTGAAACCTTCAGCAGTGATGTAGCCTTACAGGATTTCTGCCTGTGCACGGTGCCACCCTCACAGCTGTGCACATCAATGGGCTTTTTAGAGTCAGACAGGCTTCACAGATAAAAGAAACTTATTTCACTAGTCTGCTGTCTGATCCATTTTGCAGCATCGTTGCACAAGCAGTCATGCTGGTACAGCTGAAGGGGTAGTGTGGGAGTAGAAATACCTTAAGATAGGTGTTGATGCCAGAAATTTCTTCTCTTACAAACAACTGCCCTAAAAAAGGTAGGTACACTCTCAGTCCTCTGACTGGCAGTAGAGTCTGTCTCTCTTCACTGAGTAAAGGGAGCATTCAGGCTTAGTCTGAACTCAGACCAATTATGCATCTTAATGATAGTTCAACCCATCTCTGTAGAGCAGGGCAAGCTGCAATAGCCACAGGTATATTCTTGGTTTTCTTCCTCCTCTGCCAAATAAACCTAGTGTGCACTTCTGGTGAACCTCCATGTGGGTCCTCTACACCCCTCAGTCACTCTTCAGACATTGCAAGCCTTTGCTGTAAATCTGCTGAGCAAACAAGCAAAGCCAAGCAAAGAAAAGCCCTTCCATCAAAAGGTTGCTTCACTTTGTCAGTTATGGGATTTAAGGTGTATTTATCTCCCCAGAACCCCCAGTATCAAGGAAGTACTTCACCTCACAGAACAGCTTCTGTAACTCCCATCCCTCACTGAGCATTTTTCCCACACACGTTGGTCAAGTGGCTCCCAACAAGAAGCTGCTAGTGGAACAGCCACTAAAGCTGGATATTTTGTACACACATGGCCAGTATGAAGCTACGGGTCACTTCATGACACTGTTATGGCACAAAAATTCTGTCTGCTGGAAAATGTTTTTCTTGCATGACTATCCATATTATATATAGTATTGGGAGTTAACAGCTACACTGATTGGACCCAGAATATTGTGGTTTTGTTCAAAGACACATCTGTGGTTAAATTTTAGCTTTATACTGTTGGTACAAATCTACTCATGGAGCTGGAGCTGAAGATGTGGTATTAAGTTCCAGCCCGTGCTCCTGGGGACCACCTGTTTGCAAGGAGAAGCAGAAAACAAAATGAATCTAAGACTCATATATGCTTTCTTAAAATCTTTTCTCTGCAGTACTCTGATTTGAGGCACTAACATTTAAACAAAATAAACACCTGATTTTGATATGAATTCACATATGTATGAACATACAGACAGAAGGTAAAACCAAACAGTGAAGTACAATACCTGGAGTTACAGCTGCTCAGAGATGTGCTCTGACAAACATGAACATCCAGCCTCCACAAAATACTGGATAAAATCCATCTGCATGTTGCAGGCTGAATATTGTCTTACCAGAGATGCTTTATAGATTAAGAATAATGAATATTCACTAATAACATCAGAAATGAGCACACCACAGAGAAACCAACTAGATGACCAACATGGTACAAGCTCTGTGTGCAGACACTTAGTAGTTAAGGTGAATAGAAACTGCAAGTAGCCAGCTGATATCTCTGCTAAAATACATTCTGATTACCTGTCATGGTTTGGTTTTCATAAGGTTGATGGTGCTGAAGAATCCACCATACCAGGTGATAATAAAGCAACCAGTAAGTTCCAGTCCATAGGAGTTCAAGTAGAGGAGGAGAAGTGGTGAGTAAAAGTTAATACTGTTTTTCTAAAGTAAATAATTATGTCACAACTAATTTTTAAGAGCCCTAGTTCCTGCACACATGACCACATAAACCTGCTTCCTGGATGAATTGTTAGATCACCCAGCTGAAAGGTTGCATCTTATAATTGTTGTAGCTCTTGTTTTTCAGAGAAGATTTTTCAGGACAAGTGAGAAAAATGGAAGAGAAGTGCCACACATTTTGAGGTCTCACATACATTTTAATATTCTCTTTTTCCCCAGAAAATCTACCTAAACAGTGGACAGTGTTGCAGCTGGAGTATTAATATTGGGATGGCTGCAGCAGCATAGAACTGATGAGGAAAGGTTTACCTTGTTTTTCAGCAGAATAATTTCAACCACTTGTAGCAGTGCAGTGGCAGAACCAAACTGAATGCTTTTACTCAGGTATCTCACCCAGACATCTCTGCATTACAATTGCTCCCTTGAAAAAAGATTGTTGAGATTACAAACCAAGTCTGTAAAACTGTTCTTCCTACAATCTGCAGTATATCCTGAGTTAGTAAACAAATATCCTCCAAGAAAAAAAATATTTAAAAGAGTAAATAAACTAGAGCAGCTGTCTTAAAGGGTTATGTTTCTTTTCTGATGACAAATTTGCAGGTACATTGCAGGGCAACATAACTGTGCATAACACTTGGGACACATAAACTTTTTGAGTGCACAGCCAAAACTGCAAATCTTATTTTCTTCCCAAAACTGGACTCAGTGGCTGAAGAAAAGCCAGAATCTCCCCTTGCCTTTGAGTGTGCAGGCCTGCCCTGTGTTGCTGTGACTCCAAGCATCCACACAAGTCTTGCTTCTCTTTTCTCTGACCACTTGGGCACAGTGTGACTTTTGGATGCTGGTGCCACATTATTCATAACTCTGAGTGCCCTCCTGTGTCATAGGTGAAGCCTCGGTGCAGTATGACTTGTCAATGAGGGAAGTTATCCTTGTAATTTCTACAGAAAAAACTGGATGCAGCAAATCTGAGCTGACAAAATTCAGGCTCTTTCCCCTTCTCTGCCCTGCTGACTGCAGGAGCCAGTGGAGATGTCCATTTTCACATCATTTTTTCCTACATCTACTAAAACTACTCAAAAATAGCAAGTGTATCTACAACATTTTCAATTCAACCAAATCTCCCGGTAAAATAGCGGAGTATTTTCCTGTGGTTTTAAAAGACTAAAGTGATTTCAGCAAAAAGAAATGTGATTTTTGCAATGACCCTGCTAGGCTGTTACCAAGTTCCTCATTAACCTGCTAAAACATCTCTTGCTGGCAGACATTTCTTTATGTGTTAGACCTTAGCCCCATTTACCCTCAACTCTTCCAGCACTAGATAAATAAGCACATTAGAATGGATGCTGAAGGACCATTTCACTTCAGCCTGGGCACAAAGGAAATAACTACCCCAAAAGCCAACCCTCCCCCTCCCTGCAAAGAAAGAAAGAATTGGCTGTTTGTAAATACCTTACTTCCAAAGTCCTCTTTCTACAGCAGTTTTTATTGCTCCAGAGGAAAAGGTAAGATTTGCCTGTGAGAGTCTACCCTGAAAAAGCAATATTTCTGCATTACTTACTGACAGCAGTGTTTGGGGGTTTCCTTGCTGATAAAGTTGAGGTTGCTGCTGTTTGGAGCAGCAATCTATCCTGGACTTTCAGAAGTTAACTGGCTGGTAAAGGACAGCCCCTAATCCTTAGAAAATGAGTGCACTCAAGACACAAAGGGCTTATCATCACAGTTCGGCACAAATACTCTTTTTTTTTCCATAATACATCAGAGCACAATGTATTGATTATCTGTTGCAGGAAGAGAATTGTAAATACAGTACATTCTTCACTGTCCCTGCACAGTAACATCTGCAAAGTCTAAGAAAAGCCCTTTTTAGCTGAATCTCTGAGAAATTATGTTTTTAAAATATTCCAGAAATACTAAATAAATGTAAAATTAGAAGAATGACACAGCAGGAAGGATAAATACAGTAAATTGATCCTGTTTCCTTGACAGTCTAAGCTATTAATTACACTGTTACAAAACAATAAAGCTCTTTGCCTAATGCACCAAAAGCCTACCACAACTTTCATTCTTGGCTTCCTGCTCTTCCCTTCCCCTTTCCTTCACCTCATATGATTGTCATTCTCACACTACGGAGTCTTACCTCCTCATGTCCTTTTAAATATTCCTTCTTCTGTGTTCGGAGCAGGTAAACAAAACATTTTGCCTCTATTTCTTGATCTAAGTAATTCAAAAACAGAGCATCTTCACAGGACAGCCCTCTCTCTTCAATCTTCCATCACCTCAGACCTTTCCTTGGCCCTTCACTTTCTGTATCATGGGCCTCCTGCCAAGACATATGCCTCAGTCCTCCTCTTGTACTGCTTAAAGGATAAATGTGCTTCCTGCTACCTGACCACATTACAACTGGATTCATTGCTGCTGTTTATCTCATCCTCAGTTCTTTATGCTGCTGGGTCTCACTAATATTTTTCAGACCCATTCCCTACCTGCAGCTCTGGGATTTCTAGCATTTATAGAGTAACTCTGTCCAGTCATTCTCCTGGAGAGAAATTGGTACGCATTTCTTTCAGCCGCATGATCTTACTGC
This sequence comes from Taeniopygia guttata, assembly GCF_048771995.1. Classification (NCBI taxonomy): domain Eukaryota; kingdom Metazoa; phylum Chordata; class Aves; order Passeriformes; family Estrildidae; genus Taeniopygia; species Taeniopygia guttata. Next base: position 103,216,316 of record NC_133026.1, read on the forward strand.
TGTTAATCTTTTATCTCTCACCTGACTTTCCCCATGATGCTGACAAAACCCTAACCAAAATGTTGTTCCCTTTTTCCTTCCAAGGCAGTTTTGAAAAGTGCACCTAATGTAACTCATCCAAGCAATCTCAGGGTACTTCAATTTCTGTCCATTTCTGTTTGTCCTTTCTTTCTACCTGTAACTTCTTCTTGACCTCAAGGGACCACCCTCCTCACTTAGAGAAGATAATTGAGTTGTTAAAAGTCAACCAGTTCTACTGAAGAAGACAAAAAAGAAATAATTTATTCTGCCAAAAACAATTAGCATGCATTCTTCTTGAACAAGGGTTTTTCAGTCCCATAGTTCTGTGATCAGTTTTAGTCTCTCTTGCAATTTATCTTGCCTGCCCAAAGATCTCCTCCTATTACATTCTCACCTCCAAAATGGTCTTGCTCATTGTTCTAGATGTACCATCTGCTGGTAATTGTACCTGATTTGCCATCACAATAATTTTTGAATACTGAAACAATGGTAGTTTCTGGTGGAAGAACACTGCCACAAGAGACTGCAGTGGACAGATGGTCCTTCTCCCTCTTCTCTGTTTTCTGGGGCACCAAGGAAGGTGCCCCCATATCTTGATGCACAAAAGTGTGTCTTACCACAAGATACACAAAGTACATGCTACCACAGCACACCTCTTGATATGGTATAAAGTGGAATCATTTGAAATAGTAATATGGTAACATAAAGCAAATAATCAAACAAAAACCCTGTGCTGTCTCCTCCAAGAAAAAAAAAAAAAACTCACATTTTTGAATTTTGTTACTATAAAAATGCATATTTTTCATGTTTTTTCCTGTCGGTTTTTGTGTTTGGTTACTTACTGTCCAACCAAAAAGGCTCAGGTTTTGGTGTTCTTCCCTAACTCTAACTCAAATTTCTCAACACTGCACTCTGTCAACCTTTCAAGTCTGTATTTTGGATAAGCTAAGCAGGAAGTACATGACATGACATTTGGGGGATGTCCTGTGCAGGGCTAAGAGTTGGACTTGATGATCCTTTTGGGTACTTTGCAACTAAGAATACTCTGTGATTCTGTGAACTACTTGCATGACTTTTCTCAGCAGCATTTTCTGGCTATGTTCTCCATGGTGGAAGCCATTCCAGTGAGAAATTCTGAAGGTCATAAGTGTCCCATCCCTGGAAACATTCAAGGTCAGGCTGAACAGGGCTTGGAGCAATCTGATCTAGTTGAAGATGTCCCTGCTCCTTGCAGGGAGGTTGGACTAGATGACCTTTAAGTGTCCCTTGCAACCCACATTCAATCCTCTGGCCAGTCCCATCCTGATGGGACTCCTTCCCCACATCACCTCCCAACCTGTGTATGCATGGAGGAGGAACTCCTGCTCTGGTCCACAAAAGGCAAAGCAGGCCCTGGCTCTGACAGGGCCAATCTCCTTCTCTGACCACAGCTGCCTGTGAGCCAAGGGAATGCTTACAGCCCTTCTGGCTCCCAGCCAGCTGGTGGGCTGCTGCAAGCCTGGCCTTGGAAGAATTGGCCATGAATTTCTGATCACACCCTGCTGGCTGGCAATAGCCTCCCTGCACCAGACCGAACCCTGGAGGGAGGCTGAATGCTCCAACCAGCATCTCTGCTCTGCAATGCAAAGGCCAAGAGATGGTAAAAAAACAACAAATAAACCAACTAGCTTAAAATAATGTGATGAACAAAGATGAGCAACTGCAAGGAATGGAGTTGGAGCAGGAATATTGTTCCTGCCCTTAGAAACACAGTACTATAGCTACTAACTCCTTCTGCAGTTTGTTTTGTTCTGCTGACAGCAGCTGCAACCTTAGCAGAGAAGCCCACCACCAAGGAGGAGGACAGTCAGTGGGTAAAGTAAGGCTGAATTTAACCTAAATACCTGTGAGATTGACCATGCATCAGTTGGTTTGAAATTCAGATCTTTTCTGGGGTTTTGGGTTTGGATTTTTTTTTTTTTTTCTAAGGAAGGAATTAAGTTATCTAAGTTGAATTGCAAACATGTTTTGCAAAAGAAAGGCAAATACTTAGAAGCTGAGAGTTGAATGCCACCAAGTGACCTTGTTGTTGTTCAAAACACATCATTCTGTTGTTCTCCATACTGGTCTATCCAGTCTGAGGTTTCACGGCTTTCTGCACCCTAGGCCAGATATCTGCTGCAGTTCTCTGAAGATGTAATTATTACACCTTGTGCCTGCAGGGCACAACTGAGTACAAAAGGGCCAAGCCTGAAAGAAGAAGCAGCAGCAAATATCTGTTTTGAACTTTTATCTTTTTTTTTTTAGGTAGACTTGTGAATGTTTTATATGGTAGAAGTAGCAGAAACTTTAACTTCAACAGCTCTCCTCTAGTATGGAGCTTTAACTGAGAGCAAAGCAAAAAATGCTCATGTGGGACACAAATGGTATTTCATGAGAGTAAAAAATTCTGGAAGTGAGTGAGGAAGCTGTGTCAGAGACTAAAATTACCATCTATTAGGCATTTTATATAGATGAGTTGGAGGCAGGCAGATAGTAAGTGCCTTCCTACATTTCCATTTTATTCAAAATACATTTCCTTGGAAGTTTTTTTTTTAATTTTGAACTGATGGTATATTCTATTGCCAAGTTGTTTTTCTTTTGAAGACAGATACCTTACATAATCCAGTGCCAAAAAACTGTCATGCAAACCTGTAGCATATTATTATTTAGATAAAACAAAGGCAAAAAAAAAAAAAAAAAAAAAGTAGGTCATTCTATTTCATTTGTAAAGCAGAATCTGGCTTTGGTGGTACTAGCTCATACTGAACTCAGTAAAAGCACACTCCTGAAAGACTTGAAACATAGAGCCTCCAGCAATACATCCTCGTGAAAGCAGACCTTGATGCTTTCACATTTGGGTTTTGGTATACACTGAAAAGCCAGGGTGTTAACTGAAAGCCCAAGTAGTCATCTGAAACAGAGGAGTGCCAGAGTCTAGGGCAATGGAGAAAGAAGGTGGCTGTGACATGGAGGCAGGGACATGGAGAGGAGCAAGCCTGGACTAAGGCATTTGCTTTTCTCACCAGTGCTATGGAAGGTGTGGAAAAGTACACAGTGTACTAATGCCTTGGCTCTCAGTGAACCCTGACTAAATGACTAAAAAGAAATCCTCAGTCAGCACGTGCCTGTGTGGGCACACATGTTCTTGTGTGTGTTTATGTGTGTATGTGCGTGTTTGTGTATTCCAATGAAGATAAGGGATTTGTCAGGCTGGTGGTCAAATTAAAGCAATTTCTAAAAAAACTAACATGGATTGGACAATAGATTTTCACTGTAATGCAAGCCTAATGCTAGTGTCTTTCTAATCACCAATACTAGTATGACAGCTTTTCTCTGCCAGGGGCCTGTAGCAGATACTTAGGAAAAGTATAAAGGAGAGTGTGTTAAGCATAAAGTGTGTGAACTAAGCACTGCTTCTCCTAGTAGACATTCCCAATTTAGTATTCTGTTGTTCAGGGACTTCCCAAGCCAAATATGAGATGTATAATGGCTCTTCCTGTGAATTTGATCAAGTTCTCTTTTAACCTATTTTTACCTAATTTAATCACACATTGTGTGATTAGTGTGTGAAGAAGTGCTTCCTTTCATTAGATGTAGATCTTTAGACCTCTGAGCCTTGCAACTGTCTGCCTTCCTCCCCGCAGTTATTGCACTCAGAGAAATGGTGAAACATCCTCTAGTCAGAATTTCATAGATCTCTCATAATCCTCCTCAGCCATCTCTTTTCTAAACCTTTTTTCCTATGGAAGGGATTCCACCTCCCCAGTGACCCTTGTCCTCCTTTTCTAACTTTTTCTGCTGTTTCAGTCCATAAAAAAATGCTTTTCTCTGCTTTCCAAAGGATAAATACTACCAAGCTGAAGAATTCTGCGCACTCTTTATTTTTTTGTTTGCTGGTGCATATCACACACAATTACAGTGGTACAACCATGATTTTTGTATCATTTAACATCTGTTACAAAAGAGCTGCAAGCAGCAGGCACTATGTTAAAATCCTTGTGATTATTAAAAAAAATATGTATACAATCTATTATTAAAGTTTTCCTGGGATTGGTATGGCTGAGATGTTAATTAACAAACCTTCTTCTGGAGAGGAATTGGGCTTTTTTTTTTTTTTTTGGAGGACCTTTCTCAACTCCAGTTTTGCTTTGTTCTGCTCCACTCAAAGCCCCAGATCAACAGCCATTAATTTCCTCTATCAGCAGGACCAATTACAATCCTCCTTGAAGTCTGCTATAGTCCTCCTGAGCTATCTGGATGCACCAGGTATATAGGACATTAAATTCTCCCCCAGTATCCTTCCATCTGCTCCCTCACCAGCTGCAGACTAAACATTCTTGATGAAATTTTGCTGTCAGTTGTACTTGTCTAACTGGTTATTGCTCTTCAGTAGAAGGTAGAATATAAATGAAAGGAAGTGAAATGGTGTCCAGCATCCAGTTCCTCCATCTCTTCAGCATTTTCACTGCTGGTGGAGCACAAACTAGAAAAAGAACTGTCAATGGCAAAATAGCCAAAATATCACAGGGTAATGGGTAATGTGTCCTAACACCAGTTTCAAGTGTAGACGTGAGATTGAGAACAAATTGGAGACTAACTACTGTCTGCATGAGAGCACAGGCATTCTGGATTTGTAAGAGGAGGAGATGGGAATCTGTCCCTATTCAGTTCAAAACTGTTAATCTTGAACCCTAAATATTAATGATTTAAGAAACATCTCTGTTAATTACTTCATGGTTCTACCTTCTTTTTCATCATGGGACAAGAGAGCAGTCTGCCACATTTGTTTTCCACTTATATCCTCCACAATTCACTGCTGACCAAACGGGCTCTCAATACCACCTCCTGTAACATCAGTCGTCTTTCGCTCATTATACTTCTCTGTGCTCCTCCTCTGTCAGCCTTCTCAGTCAGATGCCTCAGACTGCTATCCAAAGTGATTTTTACATAAAGAAAACCCACCCCAACCCAAACCCCCAAACCTCCTCTCTCCCCTGTTTGTGCCTTCACCCTCAGATGCCCCAACAGAGGAGAATTCTGCAAGGTGAGAGGAAGTTGCCTACAGGAGAGCAGTGATCACAATGAGGGTAACACAAACAGGCAGAGTGCTAGCTTTGGTGAAAAAGAGATCATTTTGAAACTGAAGTTTGAATGTGAAAAATAGAATGTCTGGACACTGGCAATAGGCACTAAAATTGTGAGAGATGGCAGATACATAATTATGAAGAGTAAATATGAAGAAGCAATAAAAATATTTATCTGAGTTTAAAGTACTTTTTTGTATAAATGGAACGTATAATATTACATATGTAGTAGACTCATTGGTATTAGTATCTTACTGATTTCACATGTATGATTTTTAAATGTAGCTTGTGAGTTTGGATGTGTAACTTCAAAGGGGTGCAAGTTTTAAAAATTGAAAGATAAACCACTTCTGCAAAATTGGACCCCTTTAACTTTTCATTAATCAGTAACCTAAAATCTTGAGCTACTGGCATTGTTAGCTCTCTCTTGGCCTTGCCTTTGGCTTTGTTATATCACATAACAATTAGCGGTCCTTGTCCCAATAAACAGTGAGCTTGCATGGAAAAAGAGAGATGCTTGTTTGTTTGCTTGCAATGAGAAAAAAAGCTTATGCTGATCATTTCAAGAAAAAAGACACCTTTTTTACACGAGTGTAGCACTGAGAGGAGTGACTGCCAGGCTTAGGAAAAGTGGCAGAATCTTAGTATGTCCTTCCATACCAAATTACCTAGAAAAAACTTTCTAAACATTTTCTGTTTGTGCTCTCCAAAGCTTTCGCAGGTTTACACGATCTAATAGTGTAACAACAGCTGTGCAAGCAGACCTGGATTTCCATGAGAACTTTGAAATAATTGACCCTCAAGAGGACAATACATGTTCTGGACAAATATCAAGACAGTTTTCCCGAGACGCAAGCACCTCTACCGTTAGCATACAAGGGTCAGGAAACCATTACCATGCATGTGCAGTGGATGATGACTTTGAGACAGATTTTGATCCGTCAATTTTACCTCCTCCTGACCCATGGATTGACTCTATTACTGAAGATCCTCTGGAGGCTGTTCAAAGGTCAGTGTGCCCGCGAGATGGCCACTGGTTTCTGAAGCTACTTCAGGCAGAGAGAGATCGTATGGAGGGTTGGTGCCAACAGATGGAGAGAGAAGAACGTGAAAACAACTTACCTGAAGACAGTAAGTAACTATGCACACTAATATTGCAACTGCAAAGAAGTATTTAATATAGGTCAAATTCACTCCAGTGAATTCTGTATTGTGCTCTTTCTTACTTAGCTAATGAAGCTATGGCTGTGATTCTCAAAAGGACTGTATGTATGTATATCACAATCCTTATTAAAGCTGACAGGGAATGCAAATGCTCAGAGCTTCTGAAACTACAGTGGTATTAGTTTTTGGGATTGCATGCTTCAATGGGTAATGAGGAGAGTGTGGTTAGGGATCTTGTAGTATTGATGTTTCTTAACTCTTCTGTTTGAAATCACTTCTCATAACTTTAGAATATAGTTTAACAGATTGTAGTTCCTTTTAATTAAATTCATATTTCAGTTGCCTTTTCAGATGGTGATTGGCATAGGAGTATTTAGATGTTTCTCCCTACTGAAAGATATTTCAGTTATGCTTCCGAATTGTCTCCTCACTCTCTCTTCTCCTCTCCAGCCTCCCTACATCTCCCTTGCAGTTCTCATTTGCTTTGTCCATCCCAATAAAAGAAGCTCTTTATATTGTGTGATAAAAAACCACACACATGAAAACTACATTTCAGTTGTCACACCTGTCAGCAATATTAACCTACCTGTAAGGTAACAGGAATGTCTAGTAAACTTCATTACTTTGAGTAATGAAGGGTTGAGGGTTGAGTAGTTCACATCTTATTTGTTCACTCTAATTAGGGAGAAGGGCTGAGCATGTGTTTCCTGGTCAAGATTTTTTTTCTCCCAGTAAAAATGGAAGGGTTTTTTCCATTTATTTCTCTTACAAGGAGCAGTACTATTGCTAGCTGTCAGCTTTCGACAGAGGTAAACCTGTGAGCTTATGAACATGCTCCTTGCAAAAAAGTTGTTTCAGGTTTTAGAAGTGAGCTTCTGGGAAACCCTAAAGTGTAGCTTCTTATAGAGAATTCAGTTTTTATAATTTAGGCACACCTAAGCATATTTTCCTGGATATAAAAGTAATATTTTTCCAACCCCCAAATTAGTTTCTACTAAGGACTACTACTTCAGCTCCAGAATTGCTTCTTAAAAATTTGTAACCTTTCCTCTCAAGAAGAAAGATGTTTCAATTATTTTAAAATGTAAAGGTTTTGATTTATGAAAGAAATTAACACTGGAAAAAAAATTCCTAGGAATGCATAAACTGTTTCTGCTGTAACTTTCCATGCAACCCAGTGAATGAAAAGGTATGATCTAGATAGTCAAAGTCAGACAAAATTGTAAGCATCTGGAAACTGATTTTAAAGGCAAGTATAAGGTAACCTGAATTTTAAATTATGTAAAGGTTTCATATTTCTATAAAATTTATGTTATATAATAGGCTAACAATTTCTTCTGAAGAAAATATATGGAAGGTTTGACCTTAAAAGCAGATCCAGATTGCCCAAGTTCAAGAATTTTGAATCTCATTTTTAACTAACACTATCAATTCATTCAAAAATCTCTTTGCACATGTATCAGAATAAAAGAGTTGCTGTTGTTTCTGTAGTATGAAGAAATAAATCTTGTGAATTATGAAATTTTAGATTGAAAATAAGTGTTAACACATAACAAAGAGGTAACACACAACTTTTATAAGTCCTAACAATTTAGGACATATGGAAAGCATAGTCTATGACGAGGGTGGTGAGGCACTGGAATGGTGTTGCCCAGGGAAGTTGGGGATGCCCATCCAGGGCTCAAGGCCAGATGGATGGGCTTTGGGCAACTTGGACTACTGGAAGGTGTCCTTGCCCATGGCAGTGGGGCTGAAACTAGATGATTTTTAAAGGTCCTCTCTAACCCAAACTATTCTGTCATTCTATGAACTGATAATACTGGAAAAACCTATAAATATTTTATTTGTGCACCAAGGTAGTTGGTGCACCAATAAAGTAGTAGGAAAAGAACGTGAAGTGAATTTTACGAGGCTGATAGATGCAGAAAATGCATATCTGTACAGAATTTTCTCTCAATGTCTTGGTGTCTTTGATATAAGACAGTTTTAAAGGGCTTTTTGAGCAATCAGTGGGAGGAGTCAGTTATGGAGAAGATAAGGAAATTGTTAGGCTGGCTATTGCCAATGCCTCCTCACAGCACAGCCGGCATGTGTCCTGGTGCTTTTTGTGATCACTGGAAATGGCAGGAGGAAAAGGGTCACCTGGGTTTGGTAGCCACTGTCGCAGTACTTATTTTGGTGTGATGCTGTCAGCTGCTGTGGCACGTGGCAGCTGCCTCCCACAGAGGCTGTGCAGGGCTTTCTGCTGTGGCTCAGCATGTCCCACTCTACCTGGTGCCAAGGAAAAGCATATGGCTGGGGCCACTCTGCCCGCTCAACAGTGCCAGGAACAAAAGCCTGGTTGTTACAAACCCTGCTCTGAAAAACATCTTTTTCATACATCTATACACTTTAAAGAAAGAGAGGAAAGGAGGAGAAGAGGTGCGTTTACTTTGCTTTCCCTAATGAAACATAACCAGAGCAGGGAATGCGTCCTTTGTTTCCAACCTGACATCCCCAGCATGTGTTTGGCCAGATAACAAAATAACGAGAACGTGTGATGAGCGAGGTTTTCTCGATGCCATGGCAGCTGACAGAGGGCTCATCCCCCCGGCGCTCCGCGTAAAAGGATCCGCGCTTCCTCCAGACAATGCGGCCCTTGTGCGGAACAGCTGTCTCGGGGAGACGGCTCGCTGCTGTTTGACAGTAGCTTGTATGTTACATAGATACGTAGGGTATTATCTAGCTGGGAATGGATCTACCAGATGGGATTGAATGTTTCTAGCTGGGAAATGGAGTCTGCTGCTCGGTATAAAAACAAGCTGTGGTTCAGCGGCTGCACGATGAAATGCCAATATAGAGAGAAATGTGGCTTCCCTTCTGCCATGAATTATTTATTGTATGGTATATTCTGGTTTTATCCGAAATCATTTTCTGATAAAGACGCAGCATGTGTGACAGGCAGATGAGCACCACTCACACTTTAAGCTAACATACTTGATATTATTTCAGTGTAATTTGCAGTTACAGGGAAGTTGGCTACAAACTCTAGGGCTCTCATAAAAAAAAGAAAAGATGTTACACGTCTGAGGCTAAGCACCTGGAGAGACTTGATTGACGCTTTGGATCAGGCCCCAAGTGAATCCAACTGTTGACTTTTTTTTTTGGTTTCTCCTCAACCATCTGCTTGCTCCTCCTACCTCTCCCGGGTAAAATTTCAAGTAGTCATAGCCTCGCCACAGTTGTTGGTGACTTTTGGCTCAGACCTCTATTGTCACCGTTTACATACAAAATTAGCAGCATCAGACCTAGCTCCCTGCAGAGCTCTGACCATTTTTTTTCCCAGCAGCAGTGGGCACAGGGACATATTCCTATGGCCTTGGCCTGTCTTTGGAGGGGGATTTTTGCTGTTGTTTGTACTGACCTTCTTGGAAGAACTAGAAAGCTTCCCCTGCCCCCCCTCCAGAAGTTTCTCTTTCACATGAAGTGGTACTGTGGCTTTGGTGTAAAGATAACCATCAGAAGCAAACAGCAGGCCTGATTCACCACAAGGCAGGTGTAATGTGGGTTTAGTGGCAAGAAAAGCCAAGCCAATCAAGTAAAAACTAAGAGAAAACCAAGGCTCTCACACGACCTGTCGTTATAACTCTCTTGCGTGTATACAGTAGCCTTCTGGGCTAGTGTGTGAATAAAGGTTGACCTCAAATCTGCAGGAACCTCACTGCTCAGGACCAGAGCCTCTACAAATTCATCCAATTCTGGCAAATTGTGCAATGCTTCAACATACTGTCTGCTGTTTTGGATTGTTTCAATTGTTTCAAAAGAAAACACAAAAAGTAAAGATTAGACACGAGAGAATAAAGTTTCGGAAATAATAATAATAGTTGTGCATGGCAAAATAAAAAGAGACCCATGAGCTCACTCTCAGCCATAAGCACGGAAAACCATTTGCCATTCCTCTGCAGGGCTTCTCCAACAACCCCGGCCTCTGCTGTTCCGAGGAGTGAGACCTCCTCATCCTGCAGTGGGCTGGGACAGCCGTGCAGAGGGATGGGCACCAGCCTGACATGTGGCCGGGTCCTGCTGGAATCCCCCTGGCTACGTGCCTCTGGCCATATGCCCAACTCGTCCTTTACTTGTTCTGGTTTTCTTTTGTCCCCAGAAGAGACTTCTCCGTACATGAGGTTTTCTCAAAGAAAAGCCAGCAAGGAAAACTCTACCAGTGCCCAGAGGCTAAGAAAGCAAAAAAGTGAAATCCACGAGCAAGGAAACGATCTAGTTAGGGAAAAAAAAAAAAAACCAAACCATTAAATGTGCTAATAAAAGCCAAGTAAGTCAGAGAACACATGGAAATTGCTTTAAACCAAATGAGAAGCATTTGCTCATGCAGACAGCCCTATTAATTTCAATGAGATCACTCCTGTAAGTATATATGACTCAAAGAAAGGACTGCTCCTTCCCTAGTTTGTTCCATTTGGCTGTTTTCTCCTTAACAGCTGAGCTTAAGACCTGAGCAGTAGCTTTAACTTTGAATTTCCTGGCTTTTGTCATACTTGGCCGTTATTTAAATGTAGGTCTGTCAACATGAATAGGCTAAAATGCTGGTCCATCCTGGCTTGGAAATGGATTGTGACAGCTCTGTGTCAGGATTGCTTCATATGCATAGTGCCCAGCCAACATCTGCAACGCAAATGTCAGGCTGTGTCCCCGTAATTTCAGCTATTGTTCCTGCCACTTGCTCCTGGGGCAATGAGCAAGTCCCTGGTATTCTGTTCCCTAGCTTAGGCCCTGCCTATCAACCAGGTGTTTTCACGTTAAGGCATTTGATAGTCAGGAGTTGTAAAGTGCCTCCTTTGTCACTTGTTAGACCCTGGGGCCTGTCAAAGTTCAAATGCAAATACATCACTTGGGGTTTTAAGGCCAAATAATGCTGTCCCTTCTCAAAACTTCCCTGGCTTCTCTATGTGATTACTTTTCACATCACTTCAGGTGGGTTTTGTTATTTTCCTATATTTTGTTATCCTTGTTACACAAACAGTCACCTTCCTAGTTAGAGCAGATGACAATAACTATTTTTTTTTTGCTTGTGTTCACAATTCTTTTATTTTGTTGTTTTCCTGTTTCTTTTCCGATGAAGACATGGAGGAGAGGAACACATAGAGCTCCACAATTTCAAAACAGGTCCTATGCAATTCTTAGAACCAAGAGAAGCAAGAACTTACTGCTTGAACAGCACATAGTCCAAGTCTAATTTCAAGGATGTTTTAAAAGAAGAACATGTTGGGGGGGTTAAAGACACAAGGATATTCACTGTCATGTGTCTGTTCTAGAATAATATTCTGTGATTCCTAGATAAGAACAGTAATAGTGAGGAGGCATTCCACACTAGCTGAATTCTATCAAAATTGCTATAAGTTCTTCAAATATAGCAAAAATAGACATAATTGTCCATGTCTTAAAAAATGTCACAGGAGAGAACTGGATTTACAAGGAAGATAGGTCAAAGCAAGAAGGGAGGGGGGAAAAAGGGGAAAAATTCAAACTATTAAAACAAAACACTGCAGTACACACACTTCTCCCTCTGGGGAAGAGGTGACAGGAAAGCATATGATGGATGTTAATAACGTTGCTTAATGCATTACTGGAAGGCATTCAGATCCAACAGTGCTGAGTGTGCTGTATAGCCCTGTATGGAACAGAAAGCAGATATGAATAACATTATATAGGTGTTAAATCCATTATGATTGCATCTTTATGAATTGGGATTTTTTGTTGCTTGGTTTTATATGTTCTCTTTGTATCCTATTAGCTGAACATATCAATTTGAATGTTTATGTGTTTTTCCTCCTGTACCCTATCTCCCTTGCTGTTAAAGATTTGTCTGATTCTTTTCTGATTTGCTTTGAGTATTATCTTTGTAATTCCATTTATTTTCTTGGTATTTGGCTCCAAACCTGCAGGCTTTTCTTCTAAGAAAATCCATTGGTATATTTTTGCTTTTGATTTTTCACTACACCTTGGCCTTTCTGTTGGGCACCAGAGATTTTGACTAAGTAAGCAAAATGGGCACTGTGCCTTGAAACACTAAAAGCAACGTGGGTTTGGAAACAAAACTTAAGCTATTGATAAGGCTTTGTGTCTTCTAGAGACATTCCTTTCAGCTTTTTGTATGCTTTGTGTTTTGTCTTTTTTCTCCCTTAACTTCCGTGACAGAGTTGGTTGTTGACCAGTTGCACATTAACAGACCCCTTGGTTTTGAGGGGCGAGGAATCAGTGACACTTGACTAGATACAGCCACAGCTACAGCAGAAGTGGCAACAATAGAGAACAGCATCAGCATGCATCCCACAGTCAGCTGGGATGATGGTTTTTAGGCAAATAGCCAGTCACTAGGCAGCCAAGGACAAGGACTTCCTTTTCCCTCTGCTGAGATCTCTGAATATTAAGCTCTTCTTCTCCAAAAGAAAGAGGCACATCACCATCCATCATCAACAAGTTGTATATATGTTTCTTCATGCTTGGAATATGATTTCCAAATCATTTGGTGCAGGTTTCCAGGAAAAGCCCACCTTCTTTTTTTTTTCTTTTTTTTCTTTTTATCCCAAGAAGTTGAGAGACTTTTTTCTCCCCTTCTCAAGTCTTGGGAAGCGTCAGAGTGGCCGAACTCCAGATGAGGCAGCTGTTCCCAAATATACTCAGTGGGAAGAGTTTTCATAACAATGGGAACCACATGAAAGCTCTCGGAGTAGCTCCTCCTACTATTGAAAAGTCCTTTCAGTTGAGTGGTTTGCATATTGGGTTGCATAAATGACTAGACACACCAAGGGGTCCATTTTCAGCACTGTGCGCATAGAATTAGACACGCAAGCCTTGCTAACAATAATTAGAGTTGTGTGCAAAACTCCCTGCGCAATATGCTGAAAATATTCTGCTTAGTGAATCTTCCAGCTCACGGCTACTTCCTGGCAGTGCTGAGCTGAGTTCTGAGAACAAAATGAAAGTCTGGGCTCTGTGTGTGTTCACAGAGCTCTCTCCTATAGGTTCGTGGAAAAAAAAGTGAAAAGACTCTATTCCCTCCCCCTTTCTTTCCCCTCCTTTGTATGTCTGAAGTATAAATGAACTCCGCATCCCACTTTTCCTTCAACAGCCTTGAGAAGTGAGCCTTGAGACTAGTGAAGGAAAAAACACTTGCCTTGAAGGAGGAGAACACAGATTTCATATAAGTGTGTATTGAGTTTCAGTTTATTACAAGTATTTGTGCCAGTCTGCTTAGCATGTGGCTACTCAAACCCTTGGAGAGGCCTTTCTCTTACCAATGCATGGTGGCATTCTGGTAGCCAGCACTGAAGCTAGCCACAGGACCAATGAAACGCTAAAAATCTTGTTAGAAGGGGTTATAGCAAAGTTGTATGTATTCATGTATGTGTTTATTTATTTATTTATTTTTCATTGTGGTAAATCAAAATACTTAGCAGTATTTTCCCTAGGTCTTATCTTTTATACAAAAAGTGACTGTGCCCAAGGGATGGTGCAAAAGATGGCAGCTTAGCACTAGTATCTCTTCTAGGCTCTACCAGCAATTCACTCACCTTGAGCTGGCCACTTCATCTGTTTATTTTTCCTGTTCCTCCTTCACCTGTCTTGTATACCCAGACTGTAAATTTGTCACAGAAAAGTTGCTGTGTCTATTTGAGGGCTGGGACAATACGGATATCTCTGAGTAGAAATGACAGCGAGAATTGTGACACAGTGGCTACCATTCATGTTTTTCATTAAGGAAGAGGTAATATTTTAAAAATTAATTTAAATTAGTTGTTTAATCTTGTTAACCAGAGAATTGGGGATAATAAGTTGTTTCAGATAAGAGAGAAAATTAATGAAGGAATCAGATAAATCTGTGATGCCAACCTGGTTTTTTTTAAAGATAGTTTTGGGTTTTTTTCTGAGCGTTGGAAATCTCAAACAAATTGGTAGCTGCTTTCTTGCTCACAGCATCAATTCTTTCACTCAGCAATCCCCAAATTCACACTCTGTTTTCTGGATTCACTGTCTCACTGCCAGCTGAGGCCATGTCTACCTTTCCGCTGTGTTTCTGCATTCCTGCTTCTTTTTTCACATACACAAAGGTACACATGTACACATGTGTTCACACACATGTACACGTACACACACAGAGTCTCCCCCTGGACCAGAACTCCCCAGGGAGCCTCTGAATGCACCAGTCTGTGCCTCATTTTGGGGCAGTGTATTCCAAACTACCCCTGTAAAATCCCAGTGTCTGAATGCAACCAAAACAGTGTGAGCTCCGGCTTTATTCTGAAGCATTTACTATGGGCTGTCTTCTGGTTCACTGCAGCCCTTCACAGCAGGCAGTCAGCCCAAAGGGGCAATAAGTACCCAGCTGTCTGTACAAAGAAGTCCTCAGTCAGCTGTGCTAGGACTCTGACATCTCCCTCCAAATAAACAGCAAGGAGGAAAGGCCAGGGTGTCATTGCTCCATAAAGTATTCCTGGGCATTTGAATTCAAAGGCAGAAGAAGCCTTGGGTTGTGCTCATGGAAAGTACTCAGAAGGTCCAGATGAGATTCACTGGTGTGCAGTAAAACAATCACCCCCTTTCTGGGGCTCTGGTCGATGCACCTGACAATAAGGCCTGAGTTGCTAAGTGAGGTGGAGAAGCAAACAGGGTTTGAGAGCTGCATGTCCTTGTGCGGGGAGCTGGGTTTGTATTCAGAGCCGGAGCCTGGGTCACAGTGATACGAGTGGTGACATTTCTGGTGAGCTTTCTATACAGCCTGCAGAAGCTTTTGATTAGTCACCTTTACACTGTCATTACAACTGGTTACAACTGGTCTCACTGGAGGAATGAGAGTAAGAGCAACCTTTTACATATTTTTTGCCTCATGGAGATCTGACCTTAGACTTACCAACTTTTCTCTCTTTGTAACTGAAAGATGACATACCTTTTGAAAGCCAGAGCTGACTGCTGCACAGCTTTCTCCTCTGTTTTTGTAGGCTTTTAGTTGCCTGCAGCAAAGAAAGCATTGTGATTTACTCTTCTTTTTCTCTCAGTTCTAGGGAAAATTCGAACTGCAGTGGGCAGTGCCCAGCTTCTCATGGCTCAGAAATTTTACCAGTTCAGAGAACTTTGTGAAGAAAACCTGGTATGTAATTTTTTCTACTAGATACTAATGTGTGCCTTTTACTAACCCTGTGAATAATCCTACATAAACTAAACTGATTTTCTGACTGACATGGCAGTTTTCCCAGTAAAGGCCTTGACATGAATTCAGGAGTAACTCAAACTTGTCAGCATCAGCATGAGTTTTACAATAGCTTGAGACGCTTAAAGTAAAGGCAAAAAGCTTTGGGTGAAGTATCACTGAGGCTCTGCTACTGACTTTAGAGGAGAAAGGATCTGTCCCTTGAACATTGTTTTCATAGGTACATGGATGAGTTAAACACCTTAAGGTCTTTGGATCAGAAATCTCCCCAGGCGGGCTTTCCCAGGTGTACCTGGGAAACATGCTCCAGACTAAAATCTACTTTGGTGGACAAATGCAACAGAAACTGGCTCTGTCTTTATAAGATTTCCAGTTGTTAAATAAAAACTGAAAAATATTTCTGATGGCACATCTTTGCAAGTAACAGCCTACGAGTGGGCAGCCTGCTAGTGTCAAGCACTGAAAAACTAGGAATTGAAGTATAATCTCTGGTCCCCTTATGACTCTAAAAATATATACTTTATTGTTTTCAATAATTGCACCTTTCATGGTATAATCATCCTACCAAAATCCTTTGTCAGTGTGACTGTGAAAAACACAAATAGAAATTTTATAAGGCAGCCATATAAAACATTATGCAAGGTGCTACTAGTAATTTATTTATTAACAACAAAATTAATAAAAATATATCTGTGTAGTCTGACAAGGCCACAGCACCCATGAAGCCTTGCTGGCTGGTGTAGGAAGTCCTCAGCATTTATGAACAAACATGCTTGAAGTCAGTGTATGCAACATCTCATTTTAATTTAAACAGTTTCAGCTTATAGGGACAAAGCCTGGAGAAAGCCTTCCTCATGCAAGCCTTGCCAGTGGAGCAGGAATTAGGTTTTTGGTACGCCCACTGCATGCAAAAAGTGTTCAGAGGTGGGGTGCAATGAAGGGATGGGATTTATTTGGCCTGGCCCAAGCTGTGCTGAAGATGCTGACTGTCCAGATGCTGATTTCTGAGCAATGCCCTTGGGCTAATGAGTTTGCACACACAAAACAATACTCCTCAGCTGTGTCCCAGTTTTGTTCTTCCCAAAAAATCTACCTGTAAAAATGGGTTTACTGTGCTTCTGCATATAGCTTCTGAGCTTTTCACCCTACACAGGTAGGGTGAACAAACAACAAAAGAAAACAACAACAACAAAAAAAAATTGGCCTGAGGTCTGTAAGAGAAAATTTTACTTAGTTTATTTCTGTAAACCTTACATTCTCAGAATGCAGAAAAAGTGGTCAAACATTGATATATCACTATTTATACATGCAGGAAATGTACATTTGCACAGGTTTCACTCTTTTTTACAAGTGTGAGCAGGGTGGGCAATCCTTCCTCATGAAAGTGAAGAGGAGGCTGGCAGTTCATTTCAATCCAGATAGGATTGTCACCAGTTTTGCCCAGGAACATCCCTAGGCAGATCCTGCCACAGAGGCCCTTCACCCTTGGTCTGTGGTGGGTACCTGCTGCCTTTGGTGAGTGGGTGTTTGCAGGGCACAGCAGCTCAACGCCGAGCCAGATTCCTCAAAATAAAACCTGCCAGTAAGTAATGCTTTGCTTTGCTCCTCTCACTGGGACTCACCCTTCACTTGGATCTGCTCAAACTGCTTTGCTAGCCAGATTTGTAATCATTTGCACAAATTCTTTACATGAAGAAGTACTAAAGCCAACATGTTTTTTTTTTTCTTCTGTTACACAGAATCCTAATGCACATCCACGACCGACCTCCCAGGATTTAGCAGGGTTCTGGGATATGCTGCAGTTGTCCATAGAAAATATTAGTATGAAATTTGATGAACTTCATCAGTTAAAGGCCAATAATTGGAAACAGATGGATCCTCATGACAAGAAGGTAGAACACTGTAGATTTTGTATGCTTCATTTAAAACCCTGCACAAATACTGGACAGATTAAATAGGCCTCTGTGTTACAGTGTTAACATTAAAAATGTGAAATGAAGCTCATATCAAATTAATTTCATTGTAATAACAATGTTTACATAATAATCATCTGGGATATTATCTGTAATATGTTTCAGGCGTATTTTTAAACCAAATCTGTCTTTGTGAATCGGATAATGGGAATGTGGTACTTTGTTAAGCTTTACATTTAATCATATTAGATGATCAATCGTTGGAAGGAACTGCCTTATATATTGATTCTTAAAATTAAATAAATCACATTTACGGTTCATATTATTGCATACAGAAAGACTTCTAGGTTGTGTTACTGAAAAAACTAGGGAAGCACTGTAACCATCGCTGATTTTGGTAGCCAGGTTACAAACAGCAATATCAAAAAGATGTCTTCCAAAGTGTTACATGAAAAAATTACTTTTTTTTGGTCCATTTGTGTTTTTTATTTATTTTGGGCTGTTTTTAAATGGGTGATTTCACAAACACATTCACTTTCCTGGCATTGTTGTTTATCTGAGGTAGCATAAAAATCATCTGGAGCTTTGGCGGGTTTTTTTTTTCCCTTTTTTGATTTTTTTTTGGTAAACGTAGTCTTCTTCTGTCACCATGAAAAACTACCACATCCAAGTGTAAGTCACATTTCACGTTACATTCTCATTTGGCACCATCTCCATTTTTTTTTCTCCTCACTATCCACCTCAAGACAAAGAGCATTTGGGTGAGCCAAAATACACAAATGTTTCAGAAAATCCTTAGAGCACAGACCCATTCCTAGAGGAACCAACAGTCTAATATCGCGCTCCTGTAGGTATGTAATTTGGTGGCTGAATTTCCGCTGTGACTGGTCTGATAGCAATGAACACAGCCAACAGGTAGGGTCACCAGAAGGAGGGGGAGCACAATTTGCAGGTACAGTGGCTCAGACAGGAGTCCTGGCTACCTCAAATTATGGTCAGCTGGCTGCCGATAACCAAAGTGGTGTTTTCTTTTGGACAAATAACCATAATAATATCAAACCCCGTTAATCTTGCAGCAGGAAGCTTGTACAGGCAGTGCTGGTAGCACTATTCCTCCTCCTCCTCCTCCAATCAAGACTAAATATTCATTCCTGACTTAGGAGTACCATGTTCACACCATTTGTGCACACCTAGTGTGTTTTGTAGGGGAATGAATGTGAATGTGTTTTCCTAGCCCAAGGTACTGAAGGCAAGTCATTTTCTTATCTTCTTTTTTTCCAGTATCTATCAGAAAAGAAGTTAAAACTGCCAAACATGCATGCACAGAAATGCTGGTGTATGGTCTTTCATTAGCTTTTACAGTAAACTGGGTAGGCTGAGTGTTTGCAATTGCAGCAGTAAGAAATGAGAGCTTTCCTTGAAAAAAAATGTGCCTTTTCTTTGCTTCTGAAAAACATTTCAAAGAGTTTCCAACAAAAAGACTATAACAGTTTAAAGGAAGTTAAGTGCTGAAGAAAGGGACCTACAGTAGGAAGGTAAAGATTTTAAAGAATTACACTGTGTTCCTGTTTCAACAGTATTTGTCTATGATTTTAGATGAAACAGATTATCTCCTTTCTTAAAAAAGGATTTAAAAAAAAGGGAAGAAAAAGCTTTATGTGGAATTGATATTTGCCTTTGGCCTTTGCCACTGGGCCCTTTTTAAGCAACATAGATTAATCCTTGGATGGAGAGAAAAAGCAAAGTATGAATAAGTGTAACTAAGCACCTTTATATTTTGAGCCATGGAAGCTGTTGTGAGCAGCATGAGAGAAAACGAAAGGGCAGAATGGGATCTTTGTAGTGTGATAAAATCCCTTTGCTCAGAGACCATGTTCACAGTTGGAAGGGGATGTAACTTAAAAGACAATCTAATTAACTTGACAAAGTCTTTGTGGATGCCTGAAATTCAGTTCTGAATACACTTTTCTTTTGCAGGAGAGATCCCTCTCGGAGGGGTTTTTGGTTGGTTTTTTTGAGGGTTTTTTTTTGCTGTTTTTTATGTGCGTATGTACATGCACCGGGATATACATAAAAGCCCTCCTTGTTGGTCACATATCTGGAGCTAGCTGCCACCATGATGATTAATGCATGTTCTCTTAACGGTTTTTAAGTTTTTCCTATCAGATTTTCTATTTCTAGCTGAATGTAGCTTCATGCCTATTTAGCACAAGGACGGAGCATATGAGCTTGCACAGCAAGACCCAGAGCGTGGGATTTTTAAGCAGTCACTAAACTGCTATGAAATAGATACATTAATATGTAGTGTTTTTTTAAAAGCACTTATTGTGATGCACCAGCTGCAGACAGCTAGCTCCCATCTGCATTTGGGAACACCAAAGCCATGGCACCTCCATGTTGCAGGAGCACCTAGCGCTATGCATGGATAGAAGAGGGTGGCCCAGGAGCTGGGGCTCTCCAGAGTTCCTCTGCTGAGAGCAGCGTTCCCTCCCGGCTGCACTGGTGGCAGGAGGTCTGTCTCTTTCCTAGTCCCTGGCACTAAGCAGGTAGCGGTGGGGGCCCCGGCCCTGGAGCACTGTCCCCGAGGAGAAGTAGCACGGCGGCCGGCCCTCCCCTCCCCTTTGCCCTTGCCCCATGTTTATGAACCCTTGAGCACAAAAGCCAGTTGACTGAAGACAGAAAGGCAGATAAGAGCTAACAAACCTTAGGTAAAATGTGTGTTCTAACTACTGATATATCCTAGTTTTTCCCGCCTTTCCCTGAGAAGCTGTATAATGCCATTAACCTTCTGCTTTGATCAGGAGAGAAGGGTCCCTCCTCCAGTGCCAAAGAAGCCATCGAAAGGTCAGGTGCCACTCATACGAGAACGCTCTCTGGAAAGCTCGCAGCGTCAAGAGGCCCGGAAACGGCTGATGGCTGCCAAGCGCGCTGCGTCGGTTCGCCAGAACTCAGCTACCGAGAGCGCCGAAAGCATTGAGATATACATCCCCGAAGCCCAGACCAGGCTATGAAGGGATCCAACCGGGAGGACTCTCTATGGCAAGACAAGCCTCATGTATAATCTGCCCCTGTAGGCTCCTCCTCAAGGTCACCACGACGTATTTGTACCTCCTCCTCTCTCTTGCTCTCTCTCCCTCCTCTCCCTCTCCCCTCTCTCTGTACGCAACTGCCCCAATGCTCCCAGTGAACTCCACTGCCGTGGCGTAGTTGTCGGTCCTCCGAGAGATGTCCTCTAATCACCCTTGCTTTCTGAAGGTTCACCCATGTCATCACAATGCTTTGTCACATGTACTGATGCTGCCACTTTGCCTCATGTAAACGAGCACGATCCTTTTTTCTTTTCTGTTTGGAACCAATAAACGCAGCACTCAGACTTCCACACACCTGCGCACCTGTACAGTAGATGCTCCATTTAACTTACTCATGATCTTTAGTTGATCTAAAGCTAGTCTGTTACCCAGTGTACAGCAATATCAAACTGTAGGGAACTTTGGTATTTTCAGTCATGCAGGGTGATCCTTTTGGACTCTGCCGTCTTCCTCACAAAAGATGAAAGGAGCTATGACTCGGATTCCCTTTTTTTTATTACTGTTGGTTTTTTTTTTTAAAGCAGATGGCGCACTTTATTCTAAACCTCCAAACCACATCTTCACCTGAATTAAGGAGTCACACAAGGGGAGGGAGCTGGGGTGGGAGCGGGGAGGGGGGGACAAAAAGAAACCCCACAGCTCTGGCAGGTGAAAAGGTGGAAGTATATCCCACAGGTGAGATGGCGAGGGATATACAAGATCCTGTGGAAAGATACCTGCACACTCACAGCTGCACAAACTGCCTCATTTTTATTTCATCAATCACTACTTAAACATGTCGATCAGCAGAAGATTGTAAATTCGATCTTCCAGGGAAATAATCTATTTTGAAAGGCAATAAAAGAGTAAAAAGGAAGGAGATAAGAAGCAATGACAGTTGAAGAGATAATATAAAAGAAGGATTTTCTTGTCCAAGTATTAAGAATTTTTAAAATTGTACTGTATTGTCAATTCCTCTTGTATTGTATTGTATGGATTATATTGGTTAAAAAAAAAAAGAAAAAAAAGGAAAAAAAAAAAAAAGCTTGGTTTTGTTGATGTCTTAATCTCGGTGGGACCATCCAATCTCATATGTCCACACAGCCACACACGGACACCTGTAGGTGAATTACTGTACATGGAGCCTCTGATGCTTTTCCAGGCCAGGCTTGCTTTGCTCTATCCACAGCTGGTTGTATGCTACAGTTCAGACTACTTATCACCAAACCATCCATATTTAGGAGTAAATTTCTAATTCAGCCTCCTCTTAACAGTATAACATACTCACTTGAACAAGAACAATAGACTACTTTTCACAGTTATGGGATCAATATGAACTTAATGTTTTTCACGACAAGCCTTCCTACCCTGGCTTCTGCCATTGTTTTGCAATCACAAAAAATATGCATCCTAAGTAGCTCATTAATAGTGGGTGGAATTGGCAGATAATAGGGCTGGAGAGGAGCCTGAGAGGTCAGCTCCTGTGTGTCTGTCCCCTCCAGCCACCTCTGGCTGGGACTTGTCCTCCAGCTCCTCTGATGACGAATGATGCCGACCACGCTGCTACTGGAATCTCTTGTGCCAACATTAGGAAAGCTATGTCAGGCATGTCGCTGAAAGCGAGTTGTGTGCATGTGTGAGCGTGTGAGTGCGCACACGTGTGCCTAACTGGCATGTGCTGCTGCCAGCAGAATTGGTGTGAGCTGCTGTGGGTGCCAGGGCTGCTTTGGGTGACAGGACTGATGTGAGGAGTGTTGTGCAGTCATCAGTGTGTGTGCAGTCCTGCAGCAATGTCTCCAGACTCCTCTGCTGCTCGCTATGTGCTCTTCACCCTGTCTGCCAGGGCAGGGGTATGCGGGAGAGGAAGGCAGGCGCTTTCTGCTCCCAGTGGGCACAGGCACAGGGACAGCCCCACCATGGAGGTGGCAGCCCTTGCTGCATGCCAATGCTGGCTGGCTGTGCCCACGGCAGCTCAACCTGTATGGACAGTCCAACCAGTAAATAGCCCACTACACATGTGGTGTAATTCTGCAGCTTGCACTTAAAAAGCGTTGAAAATCGTCATTGAAAAATTAAGCTCTTGCTAAAAGTATCCATCGAGACCATGCCAGACAGCTTCTTTTCCTATGACATCATAGCCAGGTGCTAATTTAATTTTTTTTGAGAAAATAGGAGAGGTAATAGGTTCTGGCACCAAGTATTTTCATGAGAGCATACTAAAACCACTAGAGAATTTGCTACCTCTCAAAGCCATCGATATCTGAGCTATGTCTTTATAAACAGGGCACAAATATTTACTGCTGTGGTTTACAAGATAAGGGCTAATAATTTAATATATAAAAGACTTTTAACTAGAGTAATGAGAAATCCAGTGTAACTCTAGAGTGCTTGCTGTTACAGGAGCTTCAAAAGGTTTGACCCTCTAAGCGTTTGAATACCAGTGTATTTGCTAGTTTTGAAACACTGCGTTTAACTTTTAGCAGCAACAAAACATCACCGTGTTTGCAGTATGTAATAGTGCCAACTGCCACTTTTGAGCATATATAGTCATAGGAAGTATTAATTATTTGGAACTCATTTGTACTGAATTATTCAAAGCAGTACCTAGGTGAGAGTCCACATTCACAACTGTGTTGCAGACTTACTTAGTTTTGTGAACGTTTTACGAAAGATGAGTTAAGACTTTGGTTGACAAGTGGCTACAGAAATTTATATCCAGCAAGTTCCCCCCTAAAAAAGCAGAAAAGTGAAGACTATCTAGTCTTGTACATTACAAATTATTGTATTTGTATATCATAGAATATTTTTTGTATCTATTTTAAATGAATTTATCTTAGCTGAATGATTGTTAGTTCGTTTGGCACCGGAGAGGTTATTATAATGTTTGCCTAGTTTTTTAGCAAAATATTAAAAATACAGCCAATACCAGAAAATGCAAAATATAATAATTGTGCCCATAGGATGCCACTAGTTAACCACTTGACTCATTTACAAAAACTAATGCTAGTATATTTGCTCCATCATCTGTTTTAGTATAATTTGTAACTATTTGTTTTTAGTCTAAAATGCCCAGTATATTTTAAAAATGCCTATATTCTGTTTCACTTTGGGACTAAACTGTTGCTTTTTTTTTTTTCTTGGGGGAAATTTTAGAAAAGGTTGGTTTTGTCTCCTGCTTCAAAAGCTTAAAAAATAAAAAAGAGGTATTTATTATATTTTTTGCAGATGTTTCCATAAAATTCTCATAATCTTTTTGTAAAGAAAGATGAAGAAATGGATTAAAGATTTTTAATATTTGAAAAGGTAAATAGAAATAATTTATTTGTAATATATTTCATTTTATTTATTGGTGTTCCCTTAATGCTTTGATGTGCACTATCATTTTAATTTAAACTGTATCTTTGTGGATTTATTGGGGGTTTTGGTTTCTTGGTTTTTGGGGTTTTTTTTAAGGAAAACAGTCAAATGCATATTTTAAGTAGAATGTAAATCACTGGCCTACCTGCATTCCCAAATGTGATTTTAAAAATGTTTTTGATTTGAAACAAAAGACACAAATTTGAAAGCCTTTAGACAGAAAAGAGTGTTTTTATGGCTTAATGATTTGGGTTTCTATAGGATTATCTATCTGGTTTGTGTGTGGACAGGAAAATGTAAATAGCTGAATGTTTCCCATAATGTAAAAAGAGCAAATTAATAAAATAATTAATGCACTGCTTGTAAGAGCTGTGGGTTTTCAATGAAAATTCATTCTTCCAGAACTGCCAAGGCATTTCATTTGATGTGGTCAAGGATAAAAGCACGACAACCACAATATTTCTCTTAAGCTCTCATTGCTTAAGACTAGCCCTGCAAAGTCTCATCCAAAGCATCCTGCTGAGCACCCTGGAAGTGTTCATCTGCACAGAGTTGCTCCCAGGCATAAAAGTTGCCATGATCAAGGCCTTGAGCCTTAGCAAAATCTTCAAAGGCGCTTCTGCACAGAACCCAGCCAAACCCCACTGAAGATGCCAGGAGTTACACTGGGGACTTCAAAAGAAGTGGCAAGAAGACCCCAGCCTGTTTGGTTTTCCCCTTGCTGGTTCTCTTTCATTTTCTGCTTATGTCCCGTGATGTCTGAATTTTTGGGGGCAAAAGAGATCCCTGGCAGGCATAGCTAACTTTCCCTTCACTGGAATCCTGCTTCCAGATGGGGTTTTTCCCACTGTGTGAAATAAAGGCAGTCATTAAATCGCACAGAAACATGTCCTGGATGATGTTCATGGTTATACCAGTATTTAAACAGGTCCTGATTCAATCTGTAGTACCTAGTAGTTACATAATTAATGTGCCAGTGCTGCACCGTGTACTGCCTGCCCATGCTTAGACCCTCAGCACAGAAAGACCAGAAAGATTTGTGCTGCAGATCCATGGGCAGGGAAAATTCTGCTTAACACCAAGATAAACGGATTTTTCTTCACATACGAGGATTTATGTGCTCATTAGTCACTGATAAATGGATGCACCAGGGACAAGTGCAAAAAATGCTTTATTACTTAAAAAACTTTCTGAGGTGTCTGGTATCCTTTTGCAATGAGAACAGCTCAAAGGGAGTACAATAGCAGGTATGTTTCACACTGTTCTCCAGAAGAGTAAGGAAGTCCAGGGCTCAACCCTGCCTTTCATGCAGGTAAACTTTCTCTGTATTTATACTCAATGTTTCCTTCCAGATCAAATCAGAAGCCTTCCCCAGAAGTGTATCTCGTTGTCAGTTTGTTTGCCAATGTCTGTTCTCTCCTGCAAGACATTGTTTTTGCATCACGCAATAGGCAAATAATTCACTTCACCTGTCAGTTTGGAGCATGCTCGCCTATCAAATCTGATGACTTTGAGCTGACATTTCTGATAGCAATTAATGATAAAAATATTGGCTGCTTTGCTGCTACTGGTATTTGTTGTTGAGGTCATAGGTTTATATGTGATTTGGAGTGCAGAGAGCAAGTGAATTTCTCTTTTCCCACCATGCATCACATAACAGGGTTGGGTCAGGCCCACTAGCCACAGTCCTGCACTGAGCAAACCTGAGAGCAGCACTCACAGCTGAAAGATACTCATCCCCTCTCCCTTTAGTCTGATGCTATGCCAGTGACCTATAAAACATTGCTGTGCTGTCACAGTAAGCTCATTCACAACATAGTCCCTTCCCGGTGCTTTTGCATGCGGGGAGGCTTTTACAGCCCCTCTTCTGCACGGCCGCTCGGCCACCGCTGTGGCAGGAGAAGGTAGCTGCTCTCACTCGATTCATCAGGATGCATTTGGATGCCAGCTGCAGAACATGACGTGACTGGCCCTTGCAGCCGGCAGGGAGGCTTTCCCACGCTCGGGTCCCATCGGCGGACAGCACCCTTCTCGGTCGTGCGTGAGATTACAGCGGGTCCTCTATTGCTCTGTCAGTCACATGCCCCATTCGCAGTGAGACAAAGAGGCGAGCGAAGGAACAGGGCTTCCTGGTAATTGTGTTTTTCATGGTTCTCTTCACTGATCCAGTAACAACATAATCATTGAAATTAGAGACAGAAAAGCTCTGCTGGGGCATTGTGTTAACACTCTGCCAGTTCCAGATTGCGATCTACCGAGCTGTGGCAGGTAAGTCATCACCTCTCCAGCTCTGCTCCACCCAGAGGGAAAGAAAAACACACACGAAAGAAGGGAGGAAAAAAAAAAAAAAAAAAAAAAAAAGCTATATTAAAAAACAAGCTGAGTTGTGACACTGCCACCACCTGTTATGGGCTACTCCTGGTGCAGAGGCCTTCACTCTTGTCACTTGTATTGACTTTTCATTTAACTATCTTTATGCCAGGGTGCTGAACTTTTCCTCATTTTCAGCCAAGCAGAATGGAAACAAATTATGGATTTTGCCACCTCTGTTCAAAGAAGGGGAAGTACTGAGGTGTTGCAGAGCCTCTGGAGAAAGCAACCATTGCACAGTCCCTGAGCTACACTGTCATACTTCAAAGCTGTCAAAGGTTTTGGAAGAGGGATGGGCCTTGCCCTGAGTTAAAGAAAAGCAGTAGGACAGAGTGTGACGGATGTTTTATGGATATCAATTATCTCACCAAGGTAAGACAAGTCACTGTGTAAACAACCACGTGCTGGGGCAAACACCTTAGTCTGGAGGTGGTAACTAGGGAACTGAGATGTTGAATAGCAAAGGGTAACCCATTCCAGTGTAACTAGCCTATTTCCCCAGTGGGAATGTCCAACCTGTCACTTATCCCTGGCTTCAAACTAGGGAATTATCAAAGTCATGTCCTCAAAATACTATATCTTACTTTTTCCTGTTGAACTGACTGTGGGTGCTCACGGTTTAAATCTGGAATGGCTTTGTGACTGTGTGTTCAGGACTGTGATCAATCCTGTTTTTTTTTTTTTTTTGTAGCACCGAGAAGTTACTGCATTGCACAAGTTGGGCTATGTTATTGATCTTACAGCATGTTCTTTTGTCTTTTTTTTTTTTTTTAATAAGTGGATATAATAATAACTCACTGTGCTCCAGTGCTTTTGTCAGTCTTCCAAAGAAAACTCCTATCACCTGAAAAACAAAAAAAAACCCTGAAACTTATTCATTTTATAGACTGTTCTGGTAAATCTTGGCTAAGCTAGACCTAAGGGGAAGGAATTTGAGATAACTGATGCACTTAAGCATGTGTCATTCTTCATCTCTCCAGTCAGTAATTGACAACAAAATGGGAAAAAATTATATGGGCCAGACAGCTCACAGATGATGCTGTAAAACTGAGATGGCATTTTGCTACGCTGTGGGACAATCACACCTTAAGGGAGAAATCCCTTCCCACCTTAGAGCAACGTTTCAGTAAATAGTTTTTAAATATGTGCCATCCCTTCCCAGTGCTTCAGTGCCACCATAACCACAATTCTACAATTTCCGCAGACCTCAGAGGCAGCATCAGCCACAGGGCAGTATCATGGTGCCAGCTGAGGGCAGAGAGATATACAAGCCCCTGGGCAACAGCAGGCCTTGCACAGAGCAGGGCATTGCTATTGGAGCAGTGGCAATTCTAGGGGAATGTGGTGTGCATGAAACACAACCCAAAAGTAATCCAGGTCAGATGGCTGCTGCTTCCATGAAGTAAGCTGTCATAGTGGGAAAGAACAGTTTGAAAGGATGACTTTTCTTTTCATCTCGCTATCTACTGTTTTAATCCAGCATAAGAACCAGGCTTGGAATTTTAGTGGTTACACAATTGCATGTGCAGTGTTGGGAGAGAAACCAGACTTCATCCCAGACTAATTGCCAGCTATAAAATTTAGTGGAGGCCTACATAAAGACAAACCTGTAGCAACTTCAATGGAAACATGTCCATGTGTCAGTCTTCAAGTGAATCCAGAAGTGCTTTGCCTAAAACACATGGATTTTAAGTCATGCTCTTCTGCAAGAGGATCCTCTGATCTTGCTCATTACCCTGTTTCACCACCTAGTAAGTATTGCTGTTACTTAAAAAATGTTAAAAAATGGTGACTTACGTCAAAGAGGCTGTATGACTACACATAAGACAAAAACATCTCTGACAAATAGATGGCGTGTATCAATCTGAAAGATTCCATGAAGTACTCTTTTGTATTACTAACCTAATGCTTCAAACTTGACAAGAGGTTTCCTTTTGTTTACATCTTCCCTGGCAATAGCATCATGACAACTGCAGCCTGTCTGCAAGAACGTACACGGACCTGGGAACCCAGCCATACACTGGCAAACTGCAGTGTGTTCCACATGTTTCTCATCCTTTGCTTAACAACCTTGTGCTTGTAAAAAAAGCTACTTGTGTGCAGTATTGCATTCATTGTGATGGTTCATGTCTATGAGCTTCTGCCAGGCAATGTGGGATTTCTGGTAGGATGCAGCCCACCTCCTGTATTTTCTCTGAGATAAAAACTTCCTTTAGTGGAAGGTGGGAAATAAAACCAAGAAACCAAGCCAAAAGAAAGAAAACCTGCTGAAGCACACAGCAGGTTATTAAAGTAGAATCCAAGCAGGTTTTGCTTGTCAACAGCTGCATAAGCGAAAATAACAATTCTGAAATTTCTTCTAACTGGAATTGTTTTCATATCAAGTAGCATGTGCAAGCTTAACGCCAATGGTTCAAGGCCTTCCCAAGTGTCAAGTGGTGTGATTGCAGGTGCTGTCACAGCATCCCTGCCACATGCATCAGCAGTAGTTGCCACTGCCAGAAGCTGTCAGCGGCAGTGCTGGTGCCCAGGAGTCCTCCCTGTGGCACATCCCTGGCTCACACCTATGAGGGCACGTGTTTTCTGCTTTACCTCACACTGACATCAAGGCAGAAATCCCACCAGAGCAGGTTGAATGGATCTCCTTAAACACCAAAATTACACTCAAACTCCTATAACTACATTTGCCTGGGATGGAGGTTTATCTTTGAACTCACACAGCTTTTGTTAAATTATCTTTACACCTCAGCTCTCTCTCTGCTTTTCAGTAGACAATGTGAAACTCTGCTTTCGCACCTCAGGAGCCAGCGTATTACATTTGCTCTGTACTTTCAGCATTGTAAGTAGGAGCAGAAGTTGGATCTGGATTTTTCTTCCCCTCTTAAAAGGTCAGGGAAACATGAAACCGTAGAAGGCTAATTCTTCTCTGTGTCACATTTCTGTGAGCCCACAGGGCAACATAGCAGTGGTATTTTTAATGCTTTTTTTCCCCCCTGACTTTTCAATCCACAGTCCTTGGCACAACTGGTGACAGCTCACGCAGTAATACACTTATTCTTGCATCATTCCTTCTAAGTTGCTTCTGATGAATATTGGGAGGACCAGAAAGGGTCCTGGCCACTGCATTGCAAGTGGCAGGGGGAAGATATCACAGAGCTTGGCCTCCTCACAGGTTTTCTGGTTCTGGTGCTGCATGCTCACAATCCACAGTATTCGGCACACACGCTTGGTTATCATTAAAGTGTAAATATTGCAAGAAGGTATTCAGCATGATTTAATATACCTATTAGTGCCTCCAAAGGCCCAGCCAGAGAAGCTGCACTGTGCTGGGCTGAACATTGTGTAAATATTGATGGTTTCTGTCTTGCAGTGTTTACAATCCAAGAAGGAGCCCTGCACCAGAGCCCTCTGCTATGGTTTTGTTATTTGTCTTCGGAAATTATTTGTCTGATTTAAAACATCATAAATGAGCATGTCCTTTCTTCTGCCACTACTACTAGAGCAATTACTTTACAAAGAGCTGTGAAGGTAAAGTTCTAGACCTAAATATTTTATCATCCTGATCAAGTATTAGTTTTCTGATATAAACCCAGAATCCAATACCTTTTCTGCAGCTGTAATATGCTACAATAAAATATGATCTCACAGTTCCCAAATCCTTGCCAGGTAACAGTGATTCAGCATAACCACAGCAAAGCATTGCTTTACTGCCCTGAACAGGAACATGCTCTCAGGTAAACACACTTAAAGGCTTGATAATGGAAGAGGCTTCTCCCAAAGCCACTACACTGACAAGATACAGATATGTGGCAGCGTTGTGGAGAAACCCACATCAGGAATCAGGTAAGTTAACATCACACATGTATATAGCAGGAACAGACACTACAGGAATGGCTTTTGGCCCGAGGCCAACTGCCTTGCTGAGGGTGCTGGTGCTTGGAAAGGAAATGACAAGTTTCTACAGCTGCAAGAGCCAGCACTGACGCACAGCTTGCTGAACCCTCCCTCCATCTGAGGATAAAGCCTCTGCAAGGGAGTTGGGATCTGTGCTATGCCTCAGAATACGGCTGGGCGCCGCTGCCATCCATCATGCAAGCATAACTCCTTCAGAGTTCGAAGGCAAAGTTGCAAAAGACTTGTTATTCCTCAGGGTGTTCTGAAGATTATATACTGTCACCTACCTGGGCAGTGGGAGATGTTTCCCTATCTCCCGTGTCAGCTGAGCTCAGGGAGCAGTAACATGATTACAACACTTGAATGCTCAGAAATGCTTTCTGGCTCCTCATATCTCCGCATCTGATCTCCAGGACACCTCACCACTGTTAAAAAGAAAACACCATCAAAGCACCACCCAGCTCCAAACCATCTGAAGTGTGGGCCCAGAAGCAGCTCTAGCATTCTCCTTTTCCCCTGCTATTGCAGCCTGCAATTTCATAAATTACATTTGTTCTTCCCACAAGCTTTACCTCATTTGGGGTAAGGGGGAAGCTTAGAGTAAGGGGTTTCACCTGAGGCAGGTTATACGTGCAAACAAAAGAGTGGATACGGAAAGACAGCCTCACACCGCCACCACCATCACTGCAGTGTTCATCAGAGCCCTTCAACAAGAGATTTAAGCGCTTGTCTCTCCCTGTTCCCCGCACGGGGAAGCTCGTACCTTGTCATTGCTGCCCTCCGCTGCGCACCCAGCGCCTCGGGGCTGCCACCAGCGCTTCCGTCTGCCCTGTGCAAACACCGCTGTGACCTCTCTCCGCATGGATAATAATAGTGCCACCCTCCCTTCCCGCTCCCGGGAGCCATGGTATGGGCACCCAGCGGCAACTACAGACGGTGGCCCAAGGTCTGGTTAATGTTTCAGAGCTTTGAACCCACCACAGGTTGCACTTTGAGCCGTACACAGCACGTTATTGGCGGTCCTGGCGTTTAAACGTTTTTTTCCAACAACCGGATGGGTGCCTGCTCCTTTTTTAAGAGGAGTCTGACACCAGAAATCTCATGTCCGTGTCTCACCTGATTTCCACCCGCACTGGTGAAAAAAACAATAAGCATTCTGTCATCACATAACTCTGATTTCCACAGACTTTGGGGGTCTTGGCATGTGAGAAGAGGCTTCGGCATCGCTGAGTGCCCTGTTAACAGCCAACAGGGCAAAGTTCTTGTTTCCTTTGTAGTGAAAAAGTTCAGGGCCGGATTTTGATTATCACAAGGAGTAGTAAAGTACATAGAGCAGAGATCACACATTGGGTAAGAATTATCACCGAGGTGAAAAAACCAAACAGAAACAGCAAAACAAACTCCTGCCCAGCTGATGCAGCACTGCCCCACATTCTGGCATGTGCAGCCCCTGTACCTGTGCGGTATATGCAGCTTATAGAAAAGGCTGGGCAGTGTTCTGGATGCAGCACAGCCTTCCCTGGCACAGCACACCACCACAGCATGGCTGCCAGGAGAGCCCTAGCAGGCCTGCCTTTTGATATCTTTCTTCAACATGCAAATTGAAGTAGATTGGGTGAAGTACCAAAGTCCAGTGTCATGCCATTTAGCTTACATACCAAAATTAAAAAAAAAAAAAAAAAAAAAGAAAAAAAAAAAGAAAAAACTAAAAGTAAGAACAGAGAAGGTATCAAAGGACCTCTATTTTTATTTTTTTCTCAGGATCTGTTACCTTGAGCCATGGTTAGGATGTCAAGTACTCATGTCTTGAATGTGGTGTTGCTGATGGATATACTCCCACACTACACCCAACCTATGTCTTTTACAAGGGTTTTGACTATTCTTTTCCAAGCCTGGGAAAGGAAAATTCACATTTTACACAAAATTAAAGTCCTGCCTGGCAGCTCCCATCTGCTGACCATGCTCTTGTTTTGTTGCTGTTGTCCTGCCTTGGTTGGGATCTGGTGCAGGCTTAGGTCCCCTCAAGGTTCCCAAATAAATTATTTTGTGTCTTACCATCAGATTTACCCACCCCAAACAAACATCCCCAGCCGGCAAAAATCGTGGGGATTTAGAGGTGAAACATGAACACAGCACTCACAGTGGTGGCTCGGAGAAGAATGCAGACGAAGGACCGAGCTTGCAGACTCTGCCTGTAAATGCCACCAGCACACGCAGGGGGAGATCTGAGAAAAGCTCGCCGCTCCAGACTTGCACAACGGGACGGTGAGCAGAGAGGGGTAGGAGCCATGGGAACTGGCAGCGAGGTGACACAGGAAAGCGTGAGGACTGCCAAACTATTCAGCTGCAATCCAGAGACTGACAGTTGTGGCAAGAGCCATCTTCCCCCCCTCCCTGCAAATCATTCCCTCTCCTAGAGATTTGCATAACCCCGTGTACATTTCCTGCAGTCCTTGGGCAACGAATAGAGATGTGGTTCAACAATTTACAGGATCAAAGGCATAATATGATCCTATTGCTGGAACAGTTAAGTTTTTACATGTGGGCTTTTTAGGTATCATTTCTCAAAGATCAATCTCCAGTGTATTCCAGGGAAGTAAGTTTAGGCAAAGCACAGAGCTGGGGATCAGGCAGGATCACTTTTTTTTTTTTTTCTTATGTATAATCAAAAGCTTTTATTACGGTTTTCTAAAAACCCATAGCTCTCATTCTGTACCCAGCCAGTGCAGACTGAACACAGTTTAAGATCCCCAAAGTGGATCTCCTGGGCTGCCTTACAGCAGGGGATTTCCTAGGGCAGGAAGCCTGTCCTGCAGGGAAGGAGGCTCAGCCAGCTCTTACTCCAAAGGCAGACAGGGCTGAGGGTTTTACAAGCGCCTTGCGTGCGATTTCCCTGCTCCCTGTCCAGGCCCCTGGCAGCTGGAGAGGAAGCAGCATGTAATGAGCCCCAGGTGGAGGCAGCAGCTTAAGCTCTGCATTGGCAGCTCCCCACACCCTAAAACAAGGGAGCCAATGGCACCCGGAAAGCATCTAGGGCAGACCACTTCAGCCCAGTCTGGATAGCAAATGCAGATGAGGGCTGGGTTAAGGCAAGGA
Organism: Taeniopygia guttata; assembly: GCF_048771995.1. Classification (NCBI taxonomy): domain Eukaryota; kingdom Metazoa; phylum Chordata; class Aves; order Passeriformes; family Estrildidae; genus Taeniopygia; species Taeniopygia guttata. Next base: position 103,249,506 of record NC_133026.1, read on the forward strand.
CTAAAGGCAAATCTTCAAGGAAGTAGAGGATCTGAAGTCAAACTCCCCCTGAGCTCAACAAGCCTCACAGAGCTCCTGGGTCATGCCACCGATGAGTCACTTCTGCCAGATGGGGAGAATCTGGCCAACACAGGCATCAGCTGGTCCCTGCAGCCCTCCTTGCTCTTCTGACCCCGTGGAAGGAAACCTGGGCTTCTGCATCACTGCATTTCAAAAGGAAAGGAAATTAAACTTTTCACAGCGGAAATACCTGTTGCTTATCAGTGTAAATATGAGAGAAATTGACACAGCCCCCCACACCTCCTTTCATGCCTCCTGCTTATTTAAACTCACACTGCCACATCAGAGGAAGCTCAGAGAGTGTTGCTGGCTGTTGGCACAATACCCAGCTGGGCTTCACATGCTGCCCTCCCCAAGACCACCAGCACCCCATGACCACAGGCAGGTAAGGAGTAAGGTGTTGTAGGACCAAGTGTGAACTCTCGCATGGGGAGACCTGCATGTCTGCATTCCCACCACCTCCTCCTAGGGTCCAAAGAGATGGTGAGGTACGTCACTCTCCCTTCAGAGGGTGACTGGGACAGTCCTCTCTGCCCCAGGTGTCATGGACACAGTAGTAGGGGTCAAGGTAGTTTTGGTAGGGGAAGGGAGGTGGAAGGGCTGACTGTTTTACCACAGACAGTATAAACAGACAGTATTTGCAGATGCAAATCTATACACTAAACTGAGATAGTTACAGGACGTTTTTTCCACATATCACCAGCTAAGGAAGAAAAACTTTTGAGGAGGCCTTTGGAGAAAGCTGGCAGCACATCACTAGAAATACCTTAGCTGTATGAAAGCCAGCTGAATTTAACATGAAGAATGAATTACAGAAGCATCTGCCTAAGCAGTGTTTAATACAATAACCTGAACTAACCTTTTCATTCAGGTTGGCAGAGGAATGTCTGCTTCACACCTCACCAGGAGAAGGTTCATGGCAGCAGAGCCAGGACTCTGAAAGCACACTGAAACCAGCAACACCACTGACTCAAAACTAAAAATAATCCCTCCATTTTTGAAAATGCCCAATGGATTTTATTATTAATTGCTTCTTTCCTTGCCTTACCCCTGTCACAACACAGAAAGCAGAAGTAAGAAAATAGCTGAGCTATCTACACAGGGAAAATGTGCTTTCTCTCATGAAGAGAAGTTGATCTGTTTGCATCAGAGCAAGATTTGCTGTTGTGGTTAGTGTAGTGGAGTAGCACAGATCAGATGCCTTTCAAAACACCACAAAACTAGTCAAAATATCTCTAACCTAGTTAAATGGACTATGCGTGATATTGTGTAAGCACTCTCAAGTCAAACAGAGAAAGAAATGATAGAGGAAGAGTTCTAACAAGGAATGAGACTAGAAATGCAAAACAACCCAAAATAAAATATTAGACACAAGGTCAAGCAATCAGGACATTGCAGGCTAGAAAAGGAAGTGAAATTACAGGCTTTGGCAAAACAGCTGAATGCTTACTCAGGAAAATTACAAAACTGTTGAGATCCTTACCACCATGTATCCTCTATCCAGAACAATTTCCAAGACAAGCTATACAAATTTATAAAAGCAAGCTTGGGAACATCATACTCCTCTCATACTGGTCAAATGACTTTATTTTTTTATATAAATTCCAGGACCAATACATATATGGTATCCTTACTAGGATATATATGGGATATATATGTATATATATATACGGATACACAAAGACAAATTTGCTTCTTGGTAAAATTTATAAGCTGATGGCAAATTATCATCAAGACTATCTTCTCCATCAACAGCTTCTAACGGGGGAAGCTTCCAAAGGCCAAAAGACCCCAACTAAGCACTAAAATTTATTTGCTAATCAACAAAAACCCCAATTTTGCTCCTGCAAAGAGCTAAAACAGCAGAGGAAAGGTTGAGATGGGGAAGAACACTTGGTTTATGCTGAAACTAGACAGGACACATCAGTTAAAGAAACCAAATGGTTTATCCCTAATGGAAGCCACTCAGGCCCTAACTGGTTTTGGAGAGGAAGCAGAAGGAAGTATGGAGTGTGTGACACATGATTTCCCACTTAGCTGTCAGGCTGTAGGGACTTCAGAGGCAGGATCTAACATTCTCTGTACACTTACAGTATGCCATACTAGTAAAACTATAGGCCTCACAGTTGGGAATTATTTCTTTACTACTACATATAAAAATGAATATTCCCAAAAAAGAAGGTGAGTCCTGCCAACTTGTAAAATGTCACTGATGAAGGAGCTCCAGGTCATTATTTCCCCAGCAGTGTGGCAACTCTACAGAGATGGGAAAACTCAGAGAAGCCAGGCAAACACAGATATATCTACTGCAAAACCCACAGCTCTGGGACTGACCCACTCTCACCGTAGTCAGGTCAATCCTCTTCATCATGAGCTAAATGATGTGATGAAAGGCTTGTAACAAAAACCACGTGCAGGGTTTATATATGCATAGACAAGGGTTCTTCACTCCAAGAGGGTCATGTTGTTACGCACCTAGAGATAGGGCTTGCTGCCCAGGGCAGGCACTGCCTAGGCTGCAATTAGAGAAAGCAGCCACAGCCCTAGTCTGTGGTCCCAGGGAAGCTATCCAAAAATAAACAGGGTTAGATGGTTGTCAGCTGCATTCATTCAACTCACTATCTGCCACCTGTGCCCCCCCCTCCCTTCAGTTAAACCACTAATTCAAAGTACTCCTACCTCTGTGCCTTTTTACAGGTTTATTACACATTGTATAAGCAGCTGAAAGATCAACACCTTGTTTGTCAGTAGAAACACATGGAATTTGGCAGAAACCCTGCTATGCAGTGGAACACAGAGTAGCTGGGAGGCAGATGCGACTTATTCATGGCTGCATCAGCTTCAGGGACTGTGATTCATGTTGCACAATGAAGCAGCTCTGCAGAGCTACAAAGGGCTGTGCAGTCGACCTGTTGGTGAAAGCTACCCTCTTCTGCAAATGTGTGTAGCAGGACTTGAGATTCCTGCCAGCTGTAGTCCCAGACCTGACACCTCAGAAAGAAAAAGGAGTTTGAAGGCAAATAAATCCAGTTTCAAAGGGAAAGGTGAGCTCCTGCTCCAGCTTTGAGCTGTCAGCAGGAGTGCATGCAAAATATAGATGGAGAAAGCAGCCTGAGTTTTTACTTTGTAGCATAGCTAGCACCAGTTTACATGATTTTCTGTGTGTGCAGAACTCCAGGCACTCACTGTCATGACAAGGACTGGAATAGACACTGAACCACACACACGGGTACAATTATCATGTCTGGAACAGCAACAACTCTTAAGTGACATTTTGCTAGAGTGAGTGGCTAATCTAATCTCTTAGTCTGAAGGCTGGAACTCATGGGAGAAGAGCCTGCTGAACCAGCGAAACAAGACAGAGATGTAACAACTCTGGCAGCTGGTGAACAGGAGACTTTAAACAAGTAATGTCCTGAAAAGTGAACATGAGCTGTATTTGTGCCAGTAATCCCTACTGGGAAAAAGCCAGGCGGGAAGTTGACAATTGCAAGATGCCAAGTGGAGGGTAAAAAAAAAAAAAAAAACCAAAACCAAAAAAACCCCCACCAAAACTAAATGAGTTTTAAAGAGAATATAAAGTACTCCAAGGTTTACCAAAAAACCCTGCATAAGTGATTGAAGAAAATTGGCAAATGAAAACAGACTTCGTCAGGCAGGACACAGTTAACTGCAAGTAGCCTAAATACCTTAGGTGTAAAAGTGACCCTGAACAGGGTCACGGTGCACCTGGACTCCAGCTGCACTGCCCCTTCTGTGGGCTGGGCTTCCCATGCAGCCTTACCTCATCTCCAAGGGGAAAACCGACTCCCCACCACACACCCTCTCTCCCTGCTTGCTGCTTACTTTCGTCTGCTTCCCTTTTTCCACTGAAGCTACCGCACGGCCCCCGCTCTGTCCGGGCAGCAGAATCCTGCTGTTATCCGAGCCAGCATCGCCCGGGAGGGCGCAGCCGTGCGAGCTAGCCCAGCTTCCAGCTCTGCTCGCCACATTCCCTCCCCCGCAGCCCGGGGCCAGCAGCTTCCAGCTCTGCTCGCCACATTCCCTCCCCCGCAGCCCGGGGCCAGCTGCTGCAGGACGACGGCCCCACAGCCATGTAGGCCGCTGCCCTCACGGCACAAGCCGGGAGACATGTGGGACACCACAAACCACCCCCCGCAACAGGCTGCGAGACAACACCCCCTCCCCCCCTGCACGCAGGGTCAAGATTCCCTCCCTATTGTAATTATTTTTGCTTTGCGCAGAGATTTATCACATGCAGCTGCCACGACTTGTTTACAAGGCACAAAAGCCATGAAAACAAGGTTGACGAAGTCTGCGTGTGAGCTGTTTTCCCTGGCAGGAATTTGTCATACCTCTTAGCTCGCTGACGGCCTGGCTGGCCACACAGTCTCCAGTAAAACACGGCAATGCCTTCCCTTCAGCTTCAGAGTAGCCAAAACCTCTGTGTTTTCAGTCAGAGGTTGGGTTTTGACAAAACTGCTTTGTATTTAGGCTTATCACTGCTGAAAGAACAGCAAAACCACCCATGTTGTCTCATTGCTTCTTTATATTATTTTTTTCTTTTCTATGGTAAAGTAAGTTTCACAAATAACTTTTTGTTTGCTCTACCATGGATCTGTGGCCAGCACTAAAGCCTTTGGTTTGTTACTTGGACTCCTGCTCAGTTCAGGATCCTAGCTCCACCCAATGCCCTACATATACCTATCTTTGATAACTTCAGATAAAGTAACTTCAGGTTTACACTCAGAAGAAAACAGGTTTAGGTAAACCTCAATAGCCAGCACCAAAACTATCATGTATCTTGCTAGATTACAAGAAAGCAGAAACTCCTTTTTGATAGATTTTAGTGGGTACTCAATATGAGTAATTTTCTTCTTCTAAGTAAAGTAACACCTCAGGCTAGGGAAAAGCTTTTACATGGTGTGAAGTGCTACTCAGCCACAGCCATCTGACTTATGACTACAGCCAAACTTCCAGATGTAACCTTAACACAAGTCATAATTTTAAGAAGTATATAACTAGCCTCAATCAAAATTGGTCACCAGTGAAGTTCTCAGGGTAAGTCAGTCAGCAAAATGGAAATGCAGTGCTCATCACATGAGCAGGACCTTGGTGGGCATTTACATTAATACCACTTTTTGTGGCATAGCAGTAAATTAAAACACCGGAGAGACCACAGGGCTTTTACTTTCAATGAAAACTGTTAACCTGAATGGCAACAGCTTTCTTCCTCATTCTATTTTCATTTTCAGTACTGCAGCTGCTATAGTGAAATTATAGAACTGGTCAGCTCAACCAGTGAAGTTTTTTTTTATTTCTAAACTTGTTGACATTTTTTAAAGGGCAAAGTAATGAAGAGTAAAGATCTCTGAAAATGCCCTTTAATGATCTGAGTATCCCACTTTTTCTTTATCCCACAGCACACCAACAAACTGCTTTGAAAAAAAAAAAAGAAACAAAAGAGGAAGTGTCGAGCAATTCAAATAAACAATGCAAACATATTTGTTTTTCTTTCATTCATGAAACATGGGTGCAAGGAGTGAATAAAGCTCCTTCCTGAAAGAAAGGAAAAGGACAAGGTATCTTCCAAACCTTTATCAAAGATGACACTCCACTTTGGGTGTGTAGCACCCCTTAAGATAAATCACCTATTCCACAAAACCATGTCTATTGACTAACTCTTCCCTCAACATGAACCTCACAGTGACAAAAAAATACACTTCCATTTTACGATTAGTCATTAAAAAAACCCAACCAAACAATACATACATAGGTATCCCAGGAAAAATAGCTCAGAAGTATCAAGTACAGTGTGTCAGAGAGATACTACACCAGGTTCTTTTGTACCCATCTGCAATGTCATGAAGACAGAGTATACAGCCATCTCTATGTTCAAAGTTATTTTCCAGCTTTATTTCCAAATTTTTAAAAAAATAGTTGCATATTCATACAGTGTATTAGGATGACTGTGTTACCAAAGCTGATGCATAAGTAAACCAGTGTTTAGTGTTTACCATTTTGATTTTAAACATGAAGGTTCAAGAAAGGCACAAGTTCAGAAGAATTCCAAAGAGCACTCCAGAGAACAAACAGAATATATGACACTAGAAAATTATAAAGCCACAGCAAAACAGTATAGCAGTCAGAATATTGTAGTCTTCTTTCTACTCATAATATCCTTAAATTCACCAACCTTCCAGCTCCTCAAAACCCTCCCCGAACATCCCAAACAGACAACTAGTTTGTTTTTAAAGATTAGCCAGAACCAATTTTTTACCCTGGAGGTCTCTTATTTCATTGTTGCTGGAAGGATAAGGATGGGTGACTGACATTCAAGAAAGTTGAAATGTGAGCTGCAAGTCTTCACCATTTTCAGTAGTAAGTCATTTTGATAGCAAAGTCCTTTTATGAAAGACAACTTAGATTCTGTTGGCAAAAATACACTCCAATACAACAAGGATCTCTTCTAAAGTTTAGCCAACCACCTGTTAAAAGTATCTCACAAAGACCTGGCTCCCAGAACTCAGATTTCAATGCAATACAGCCCACTTTATTTCAGTCTACTAGAATTACTGAGTAAAAATCTTGTCATTGCTAGTCCAAGTAAGGCTAGAGGCCCTTGCCCTCCCCTATCAAAATTTGTCACCAGTCATGTCTAGGAGCTGCATCACAAAGATCTGCAAAGAACACTTGTCCCAGCTCCTCTTCTGGCCTCTTCCTTTTATCTCCAGATCTTCCCCATGGGCCATAACATTTCCCAGCCCTAAAATGCTTCAAGGAGCCAAGAACTGAAACTCTTAAGAGGGGCCCAAGGTTTCCCTTTGAAATTTAGGCTGAATTGCCCGCATAGCTCCCCTTTGGCCCCTTAAAAAATTTCAACATAGCAGAACACAATCAGGTACTTCTGACCCACTTTTCAGCATTCTTTTAAACATCTGGTTAACAACAACTGCTAGTTTGGTTCATGGCTCCCTGAACCAAACAAAGTCAGTATGAGCTCAAAAATATTTCTCACTTCCATTTGTTTCAAGGGTAATTCATGTTTTCTGCAAAGCTTGTATTCAACAAAATACTCTGTATGCATCACTTTTAAAGAAAATATTTTATTATATTATGGGAAAAAAGCATGATCATCCAAAGTTTGTACTGTTAAAAAAATTGAAAATTTAGACAGCGTGTTGGTATATTCTGTTCCACATGGGAATGATAAGAAGACTCTATATCATTACTAGATATTGCACAGTCTGAAAGAAACAAAAGAAATCACATGGTTTTGGGAAACATCTCACATTATGAAAAATCTACAAAGAAAACATTTAAAAAAAAATCCCAACAAAACACACAATTCTTTCTTTCTACAGTAGCTTTAAGTTCATAATTCTTGGAATGACCGTATTCCACTGAAGACCATCTCAGTGACAGGAAGCTTCATTTCAGCAATCCTCTTGTGCAAATAAGATTAATAAAAAAAAATAATAATAATGCAGTGAAGTCTTTTGATATCGTGTGGGTGGCAATAACCACACAGCTGTTAGATCCCTGCCTGGTAAAACAAAATGGGAAAGGAGAAGGAAAGGGATTTAGGCCATAAGTTTTGCCTGCAACTCCATCTCTGCCGCCCTTTTGAGTGCAACATCCACCAGAAGCTGAAATCCACTAAAGTCCTGGTTAAGGTCTGGTGGTGTTGGAGGAGGAGTGTTAAAGAGCCCACTTTGTGTGTTTGCACCAGGTCCCAGTTTGGATGCGTCCTCATGGCAGGAGAGGGGGCTATCTGTGAAGCTGCCAGCCGGGGGCTGCTGCAGGTCCGTGGTCTGGCCTACATCAGCTGGCTGGCAAAAGTGGAAAGGGGCATCTTTCAATGCAGTCACAGTCGTGTGGCAAATCACCGACGGCCGAGCCAGGACCGATCCCGGGGAAGCCGGCTTGGAAGAGGACACAGTTTTGCCGAGCGGCGCGGCAGCGGGAAGGAAGGCAGTCTCATCCAGCAGGGGAATGTAGTTCTTTGTGCTGATGGCAGACTCCACCAGGCCGCCCTCGGGAAGCTTGGTCCCTCGCCGCGAGATAGTGAACTGATTTGGGTCTTTGCCATCCTTCCTCAGCATGTCAGGTAGTAGCCTGCGGCGTGCATTGATAAACCAGTTGCAGACCTGGGAATATAATGACATCTTAATTTCTACCTTCATTCATTCCCAGCTATGTGCCACTAGAGCGGACGGTTAGATTAATGAATCCCTCCAAGCAGTTTCCTTCACTGCACAACAAAATAGAGACCTACTGACAAGTTCTGACACGCCTAGCAAAGGCCCTTCCCTTGTCCCGGTGCTATGACTCCCTGCTCCTGTTACAGAAAGCCCCGGGACATCTGAAGTCCAAACTAGGGGTTTAGCTTTTAACTCTGTGCACACACATTAACCTATTGGCTATTGTTCCCTAGCTTAGGTTAATTAACAACAGGAAAACCTTTTCTCTCTGAAGAGGGCCACTCCTCCCACAAATAGTTACTGATTTTCCTTGTTCAACTGACTGTGTCGACAGACATAACATGAATTACCTCACTTAAGTTTGTCCTTGTTTAAATATCAACCAGTTTCCTGGGCAATACAGGATAGTTTATAGTTTAACGTCTTTTTTCGCTTTACTACATAAAGGAAGTCATCTTTATCATGTTGCATTAAGAAAATTTTACTCTGTAGCCAATTATGAAATTTGCACTAATGAATTTTTATGAAAAAATAAAGCCCAGGATTCAACAGGAGTGCTCTCTATTTAGCAGCTCCCAAAACCAAACTCTGGTTTACCCAAGTTCTTATGCAGCCACCTTCCCATAACATGGGATGCAGCAATGGGCAAAAGCTATTCGACCAAAGATGATCACAGAAGATGAGAATGATGCATCCAAGGGACCTCACAGATGCCAGTGGCATGCCAGGATGAGAATCCAAAATAAACACACAAATGCCTCATCATATCTGCACTAACACCCTTGAGTAGCTCTATCCCATATAGGTTGTTCCATTTATTTTAATGGCAGTGATCATACACATAATTATATATGTCCATGTTCTACTGCAACGAGCCTCAAGTTGCCATTTTAGAAGTGAAGAGTTATATGCTAAGCTGCTCATCTATCACCATAAAACCTCTGTTGACAAATAAATACCTTCTTCTCACAATAAATTACCTTGTACAGACACTTCATGTCTTTTGGGGCACTATTCTGCAAAAAATTAGCATGCATGCTCCAATTCATGACTGTCTGTTCTCCCAGAAAAATAATTTTATTCCCAATAAACAAAGATCATAGTAACACATAATCAGTCTCTAATCTCTCCTTATGAGTGCCATCAGCAAGAGAGTAGCCATAAAAAAGGAAATCTCACATACAGTGTAAACATTTGTATCCATGACTAGACCACAGGTGAATTAAAACAGAAAACAGCTCCTTTAGAAGGGAGAACCACTTTTTAAAATACCTGTAGTGTGGAAAGGTGTGTTTGTCGGGATAACAGCGCTTTTTCTTGCTCTGAAGGATAAGCATTGTATCGGTGCTCATAGAGCCAGTCCCGAAGAATCTGCACAGATTCCTTGGGCAGGTTGCCGCGTCTCCGCCGTTTGCCTGAGCCAGCAGACGAGGAAAGATCCAGTGGGACATCCATAGTGTCATCATCCTCCGTTTCACTGCCTGATATTGCAACTACACCTACAATGGTAAGACAAGCACAATCAGCCTCCTAAATCCGTTAACTACTTGGCTCCAGCACCGTATGGCACAGACATTTTATATCACGTGAACCGTCTTTACTGTCACAGCCCCTCGTAAGGGAGATTCGTCCTGCAGCGTTAACTTGTCACGCTGTAGCTTTTCTGTCAGCTGAACAAAAAAGTAGCACCAATGATCCATTCCTAAAGGAATTCTTCTCTGCAAACCTTCATTTTCTTGTTCCCCTGGCAACCTTTTATGTGCTGAACGTTATCAGATACCTTCTATCTAATGAGAATATTGTCCAAGTTTGCTGACTATGGTATGCATCCAGCACTTTTTTTCAAGGATAACTAACCAGTTGCTGGGAAAAAGGTCAACAAGCAAGAACTTAAAACACCCCAACTCAAGCAATAAGTTATTTAATTATTTCTTAATATCCTGATGCTTGCCTCCTGAGAGGGATAGGTTGTCGATTTTATAAATGAATAATTACATATATTCAGAAAAATTAATGGAATAAAAAAAAAAAGAAAGGGAAAAATTGTCTTTGTCACCACCCCTATGGAGATTTTCACTTATGAAGGGAAAAAAAATGCAAAAGAAGGGAAGAACCAGGTGCCTAAGAGTTCACCAGTTTATCAGGAAATGGACTCTCATATAATTGTGTTCTGTATCAAAAAAACATGATGTACCAGTTTTTATCCTGACTATTTTTTCAACTTTGTGGTTTTCATCTCATATTTTTATCCCTGGAAAGGTGTGTTCTGTGCTATGCTTGCTATAAGGGCCCCTAATTTACAAGTTAACTGCATACCTTCTCCCTCCAACAAAAAGGAAGGAACAGATTTCACAATCTGATTATCCCTTTATATATGTACACCACACTACTAGTAATATGAAGCTATGGAATGTAAATCAAACTCGTGAGCAAGCATTCAATAGTTAGGAAGGCTACAATTCTACTTCTTTGGTAGGATACACGAGACACTAGTTCCATAAAACACAAAGAAAATCATGCTTAAAACTCACCAGAAATTTTAGGAATCTTACAAACAATATACAAGTCCAAATAAGATAATACCACATTCATTAACAGTACAAATTAATACAAGTTTCAAGTGAACTCACACTGGTTTTCAGAAGCAGTTTTAGAAACTATAGAAGTTAAGCAAGCCCTTCATCATTTTGGCTTTTGAACTTAAGATTGTGGGGGTGACGGGTGGAAAGGAAGACACTTGCTCACTTGTAACACCAAAGGCCAACGAAATGTCAAAACTAAAATTTTCTATGGGAAACCACCCATAATTAAAAAGTTCTATTTAAGAAAATAAACTAAGCCTGAAACAACAAGAAGTCAACCTGTGAAAATATTAAACTATATAAAACCATGTTATATCCATAAGTAAAGGCACCTATGGAAGTGAGAAGTAAGAAGGAAGTAATGCCCTTTAAAAAAAAAAAAACAACCAGCTACCAAAGCCCCCACCACCACACAAAGAAAGATAGAAGGTATGCATGTGCAAGTTTTCCTTAATAATTGGCAGGAGGGTAGGGAGAAAAACAGAGAAGGACCTTTCCTCACACTTCCAAACTTCAGCCAAAGCTGACATGGTAAATTATTCTTTCCTTCCCCTATTTATGAATAGCTCAAACATCCTTAAATTTAGTTTAAGTTGTCCAATTTGAAATGCAGAATTTTGATACACAAGCATTCCCAACAGGATGATCAATCTGCAATCTGTCTGGCATAGTAACTTCACTAACTTACTTGGTATTGTTTTCATTCTCCCAATTGCTGATTTATGTAACTGACAAACACCCAACTGACATACCAAATTTTTCATCTGATGATTAGCTACATAAATTATCCAGTCATGGAACAGGAACAATAGGACAATATTTAAATAACCAACACAAGATAAACTCCAAATTATGTAAACAGTTTCTTAGTTTGTGTAGAAAGTATGTCAAAAGTTTGCTTTACAATGATTCCAAGCAAACCACTTTGTCATAGCTTCATGGAAAGTGCTGTCATGCTTGCAACCTGACCTGAGAACATGCCTTACACCATGGGCTCCTGAAGCCATGAGGAACACTTCTGGGAACAAAGATCCTGCAGAGACAACAGGACAGCTCTGCAAAGCAGCTCAGCCCTTTTAAATTGGATTTAAAAACTAGCTAAAACTAGCCCATGCTATTCAGACAATGTTTTGAAGTGTGCTGTTCTTGTTTGTCAGGAACCAGAACTGTTGCAGCACTTCACAGGGTTGGGTTTTTTGTTTGTTTTTAAATATAATGGGCAGTAAGGCAAGACCTTGGAAAAGAGGGAGAGGCAAACAGAAAGGGCTGGAAACAAGAGGGAAGGAGAAACTACTATGAAAAAGTTAGATGTCTAATGGTCTGCAAGGAGCATTTACATGGCGTAACAAAAAATACTCCAGATACACACCATGCAATCTGAGGTGACCTTACCAGGACCTACCACACAACTAAAAGACTCTATGGACACCTCTCTGAATTTCAGAAAACTGACTTTAACAGCAAAACCTCTCCTAGAACTGCTGCCTTTCCTTTAGCTGGGAAAAAAAAAAAAAAAAAAGTGATAAAATACTACGTGCAAGCCAGCAGCATAAAAACGTTTCTCCTTTTCCAAGATCTTTTGCTAAAGTAAAAGTTGTCATCTGACTAACCGTAACCTACCTAGCAAGAAATGAGTCACCAGCAGAGCCAGCCCTTTGACCTGCTGGCTTAGTGTGTCATATTAATTGACACTTTAAGTTAGTGACACAAAGCAGGTTTTGGTTAAGGATGAAACCCAGTGTAGTACAGACTTCTGCTCATGTAAATGAGCTCATTTAAATAGCTGATCAGCCCTCTGAACTCGTGGCAGATCTCTCAGGCGCAGAACAGAGCTAGCAGCAACAGGAAGTCATGGCTAGAAATCTCGCACTACCCCAGCTGATATTTTTTACTAGAGCAGGAGCCACATTGTTGCTGTCAAGGCTCTGTTTTCATTAAAGCATTCCTGCTGATTACAACCCAGCTTTGTTTTTCCGTCTTGTTAGTAATCAGCCTATTCGCTGCTGGTTTCCTGTTTTAACAGGGCCCAACTGAAAAGGGTCCTGGCCACGCTCCATGACTGGACCATTGGCTTACTGTTATTTACACCCAGAATAAAGGCCTGTGGACACGATGAGTAGCCCCAGCTGACTTACTAATTTATTTTGTATTAAAAGCAGGCTAGGGCCAGGCTATTTTATGTCTCCTCCTAAATACATTTAATCCAAACGAAAAAACCTGCTTTTGTAGAACTAAAATTAAAGCAGCACAAGTTTATTTGCAGCGAGGTATGCAGAACAACAAAAAATCCCATTCCTTCACTTCCTCATCGACACTTAAAAGAGTAGTAGTCCATGCTGTTAATGACCTAAGGAGTACATGATCAGCATCCCTTCTTTATAAATTACTTTATCCTCCTGGCTTCCCAGCTGAACTCATATACATGATTGAATGCACCGATGCATTGTGTCACAGCCCAAAGACTTTACAGGTCCTCCCGGTAATCAGCTCAGGGAAGATTACACCTAGGATCTGGAGTCTGGGCTCAACACCCAAACGTTAGTTAACAGCTTGAAAAACTTGAGTAAAAGTACAGTGATGACTAAAGCTGATTTCAAAACAAACCACTGCCACTTAAAAAGGTATGCTGAAATACTTTTGAGGGGGAGGACAAAGTATTTAGAGAGGCTGAGACAAATTAAATGGAAGTTAAGCAAACGAAAAAATTTAGGCTATGAGGGGAAAAAAAAAGAGACACCAAAAAAAACAACTATCCCATTGTGTCGAGGAAGAGCTTCACAGAGGAAGTGGCAGAAGCCAATTGTTATTCAAAAGAGGACAAAGTATACCACAAGGAACAATCTCTGCCCTCCAGAGAGGGGATGGACAAAAATCACCTTAAAGAAAACCTCCCACCCCTCAGGGTTCTCTGAATTTCTTCAGTGAGATTTTTTTTTTATGAGCACTGGTAAACAGAACCAGTTCCTATCCAAGCCCCCGATCCTGTTGTAACCAAGTTCAGTAAGATTCTTCACATGTATAAACTTGAGCACATGCCTTTTCGAGACTGTGTTCTAAATCAGCTCATTAGCAAGCCAAGTAGGCTCCGTGTGACTGCTATCATGGTATTATTTGTAAATTAAACTATCCCTAGAAGAGTCCTGAAGTTTAAATCCAGTCTGCTAGCTTAAAAAAAAGCTACAAAAACAAACAAAAAAACCCTCAACAAAACTAATTAACAACAAAAAATACAGCATCACACACAAAAAAAAAAATTAAACTCAACACACATACCAAAAACTCTAACTAAAATGTAATGAGAATTTAAAAATCCACCACAAAAATACATTAGTTTAAATTTACAAGTAGCAAAAAACTATAAGGATACAGAAGGGAATTTCCAAAGTAAAAAAAAAAAAACAAAAACAAAAAAACAAAAAAAAAAACAAAAAAAAAAACAAAACACTACCTCTTTCCTCTGAATGAGTTTCATAACTGAGGAACCAGCCTATTTGTTTTCCTCTGTACTTTACAGCTTGCACTCTATTACTTCTAAAGCAACTACACTTGGCTGTACTATACTTTTTTTCCTCTAAACGGGATCTTTCTAGGAGTGCAAGCAAGAAATTTGTAACAAAGTCACTCTTTGAAACTTCTTGAATGAGCTTCAAATGCCAAGAGGTCACAAATAAGTACAAGCCCAACCTTTATTAAAACAAAGGCATCCTAGCCCTAACATCTTTTTAAAAGTTTCTGCCTTTGTCTCCTCACCTTTTAATTTGTGCCACGCAAACCCCAGGCCCATGGCCCCTCTCAAAAGTTCTCCCTCCCGCCTGTCACCTTTCATTGTTTCCATTGTTTCAGCCCAGGATTTGCAATCCTCAAAGCAGAGCTTACACACACACACACACACACTCTTAGACACAAAGCCCTACACATGCATACCTAGAAACTACGTCAGCGTTTTCCACACGCATTTATTTCGGGGGTGGCAAGCACAACAGTTGAAAGTGCAGGGAGTTTGGTATTTCACCAACCAGCAGCTGCCCTCGGGGAGAGAAGTCTGAACAATGGAAGCAACAGCAGACAGGAAACCAGCTCACCACTGCTGTGCAAATAGGCAGCATAGGAATGTCCTAAAAATAACTGGGCTAAATTAATTCAGCGAAACTATAAAAGGGGGGGGGGGGGGAACAAACCACAAACTGCTTCCAACAGCGTGAAGAATCCCGACCTACCTAAGACCCCTGAAACATGTAAAAGCCAGCGCTGCCGCTGTCCCTGGGCTCAGGGGGGCTGAGCTCGGCGCGCAGCTCCGGCTGTGCCTGGGATCGAGCCCCGCTCCGCTCCCGCGGGACGCTGCGCTCCCCAGCACCACCCTGCCTGCTCTTTAAACTTCGCCTTTGTGGCTCAGTTCCCTTTGTGTGCGCTCCTCTTAGCCGAGTGGCACGTCCAAAAAAAAAAAAAAAAAAAAACAACTTCTAACGAGGGCTACAAACCATGTTAGTACACACCATGTCTGCAGCAGCCCAATGATTTCACGAACTACATATGCATTAATTGCTCCAAGGGTACTAACAATGAGAGGCTGCTTTACTACGGAGCCGCAGGAATGCATAGTAGGGGAAAACAGCACAACTCTGGAGTACTGAACATGCGCACTGCTCCCCTCTAACCCTCCACTTCGGAGCATTTCATGGTCTTTGAATGCAAAACACCCTTCAGCCACACCGCCGTTGGCAAATCGCAACTGAACAGACACTGCTTTGCTATGAACTTCTTCCCAGCCAGCGCAGGAGCGCTAGATCCGAAAGCGTCTTTGTGGCCAAGCGCTAATTTAAGGGCACTTAAAGCACCACGAGTACGATGAGTAACGATCCTCTAACTGTAAAGTTTGTCTGGAGTGGACACAAAGAAAACTCAAACAGCCTTATGGCTATGGGGGGCGGGGGGGGGGGGAAGAGGGGGGAAGTCTTCCTCCTTTTAAACCTGCATCAAAACTTTTGTACTTTGCGTTTCGTCCCCCCTGTTTTAAGGGATAAAAGGGATACAAAAGGCTCCAATTTTCAGCAAAACAAGGCGGTCGAGGGCGCGGAGGGGTTGGAAGCCCTGCCACCGATGCCCCCCCCCCCCACGCCTCAAGCCCCACGCTGCCATCCCCGCGAACAAAGAGTTGCCGGACGGCCCCGCTTTTCCTCGCCCCAAGTTGGGAAAACCACCCCGCACCCTCGTCCCCCCCGCGGAGACGGCGGGGCTCGGTGCGGAAAAGCGTTTAAAAGTGTTTTACCGGAGGGCAGGGGCAAGAGCTCAATGGAGGGGGCGAGAACAAAAGTTGGCGGAGGACACGAGGCGAACGGCTGGACGTGTTTTTGACAGGGAGCCAGCGGCGCAGAGAGGCGGCCGCCTCCAAACAACAGCCCCGCATGTTTTGTCTGGGAGCGGAGCATCCACTGCAATCTTCCAGGGGATACAGGCCAGGGGGCGTGGGGGGGGTCACGGGGGACAAAAGGCCGAGAAGGCAAAGGGACTCCGGCTGGCTTAGCGACAGCCCCCCTTCCCCTTTTCACCCCGTCTAGGGGCGCGGGGCACCCCGCTTTGTCCCGGCACCCCGTAACAACTACCTTTTTTACTTTTCATCTTGATCGCGAGGACCGAGCCGATCGCCGGACACCCCACGCACCGACCCAAGTTTGTCTCCCTTCGCCGGACGCTGTTTTCCCCCTTTAAGCTCAACGAGGAGGAGGAGGAGAAGGTCGATGAAAAAAGAAGAAGCAGCGCCGCGGAGCCAGGCGCCCGGCCACCGGCCGTGCTGCTGTCAGTGGGAGCCGCAGGGCTCTGCCTCCCCCGGGGGCTTTCTAGTACGGCCGGGGTGGGCTTCCCTCCCCCCTTCCCTTTGTTCCCTTCTGCTGGCGATTGGCCCCGGCCTGTTAAAGTGAGGAAAGGCACGGGAGAGAAAGGTACACAGCGCCCGCCCTCCCCCACCTCCCCGCAGTGAGTACGGGAGAGTAACCGTGCGCTGCACTGGCACTCGCGGCGGCGGCGGCTGCCTCCTCCTCCTCCTCTCTCCTCCCTCCCCTCCCGGGTGTTGAGGCTCTGTCAGACGGGAGGGGAGGGACCGGCCGGAACGGGGGGGGTGTCCGCCTGTACCCGCTCGCTCATGCACACACAACAGCAGCGGCGGGGGGAGCTCTCCGTGCCTCCCGCTCCCTCGCCTTTCTTCCAAGCAGACGTTTGATCATTAAACTGGAAGGAGGAGGAGAAGGAAGAGGCGGGGGTGGCGGGGGGGGGAGATTTTGACAGCTGCCCTTGACTAGCCTTCTCCTGTTGCTGCCGGACGAACCACCCACTCCTTCGCGTGAATAGAGGAGAAGAAAGGAGAGTGCGTACGGCAGGGGAAGGAAAGGAACCCTCCAAAGACCGGCGCCCCCCACCCGGCTGCCGGGGGGCTGCTCCCCCCGATCCCCTATAGTGCTGAAGGAGCCCCGCCTGGCCGGCGCTGGCCACACACACCCCCACCCACCCCCGCGGGGAAGGCGAGCCCCGTTTCTGCGGTTATTTTTACATCAGTTCGTAAAAGGTTGTTTTTCTCCCCCCCGACTCCCCCCCCGCCTCCCGAGCCCGGTAGATTTTGCTGCGGCACATGATCGCAGCAGTAAAAGAGAGAAGTCTCACAGCTTGACTCATCGCTGTCGGGCGAGCACGCTCTGCAGCAGCAACAGTTTCTTTTCCTCCGGGATGGGAAACGTGACACCCGCCAGTAGCTCGCTCCAGCTTCCCTGGCGAGGTGGAGAGCTCTCCCCGGGCACAGGCGGCCTTGGCAGCGAGTCCCGGCCCTCCCCCCACCGCCCCCCTGACAAAACCAGGTGCAAAAAAAAAAAAAAGAAAAAAAATAAAAAATAAAAAAATCAAAACTGCTGAGCGCCCAGCCGGGGTCTAAAGTGTCACGGGCGAAGGTTTCGGCGTGGAAAGGAGAAGAAGCCGCGTGGCCGCGGAACGGGCGTGCGAGCGCGGCGTGCACTTATTCCACGGGAGCGTGTCCGTGTCACTCCCGCACCGGCACGTGCGGGGCTGTTCCCGGCCGGGCAGGCGCGGGGGGCGAGCAGCAGGCGCCTGAAACGGCCGCTGAAATAATGGATTCCTACGGCAGTGCAGGGATCATTCCCTCCCCAAAACCCTACACCCCCCCGGCAGCGCGGGCGTCCGCGCAAATCCGCATTCACTGCACAAGGGAAGCAACAGCGTTTCAGCAGCAAGCCCTCCCCAAGTACCTTGTAACTGTTTTTATGTGATGTAATTACAGCGGGAGATAAAACAGCTGTTGTATGCCGAACGGGGGATGTGTGAGGGGGGAGGGCAGCTGGTGAGTCACGTCAGTTAGCCAAGGACTCGGTGCCGGCTGCTCTGCGGGGCCGGAGGTTCGCTCCGGCATGGGTGACCCTTGTGCTGGGCGGCGTGTTCGGCTGTAGGTCAGCGAGGCACGGCACACTGACTGACTGACTGACTGACTGACGGCGCCGCGCCAGGCGGGAACTTGTGCGGCGCGGTCCCAGGTCCCGCCGGCGGCAGCGCGATCCGGGCCATTGCCCGCCGACCGAGCGCCCTCCGCCCGCCCTTCCCGCCGCGTCCCCCCGGGGTGCGACTCCTGGTCGCTGCCGCCCCGCGCGATGTCAGCCCGGCAGGACGAGGCTCGCTCGGGGCCGGCGTTCTCACCCGAGCCGTGCCCCCGAGGGACTGGTGGCTCAGGGGCGGGGGTTGTGCGCGCACGCCGCCGTATGGCTTTATTTTGGCTTTTACTGTTTTGTTTTTGTTGTGGAAAAGCCCTGCTTCCCAGCTGTGAGGGCTGGCTCTTCGAACTGCTTGTTCCCAGCGTCCGGGTAATGGTCATGCCAAAAAAGCAATTATGGGAAGTTAACAAAAGACACGTCAAGGATTCGAAGAGAGTTCCCTTTCTCCGTGCCGCCAGAGCCGCCTCACGCCTGTTCATTGTCCTTGAGACCGCAGGCAAATCTGTGGAATCTTTGAAACTAGCTCTTTCCTCATTTTTTTTCCTTTTTTTTTCATAGAGGTTTGTTTAAATTGGTCTATTTTGTTTTGTTTTGCTTCTTTGACAAGGTCATTTTTATACGGAGAAAAACGTTTTATTTTCACACTGAACTCAAGTTACTTTTTTTTTTTCTTTTCAAAAGCTTTAGAAACAGCCTTTCTAGGAAAAGATAAATTTTGAATTTGTGTGGCAGCTTTTTAGCTTGTAGGAGAAGGCCATGGACCAGTGGGTGTTCATTCCTAGCTCCCGTGGTATAAAACACATGGAGAGGCATTGTTTTAAAACAACTTCCTCCAACGATGGGAGTATGGAGGGCTATACCCATAGCTGGGACCAATGGGAAAGAGTGAAAGTGGGTTTGTGTGAAAGTTCACGTTGCAGTTGTTGCCTGGTGCAGTATCTCAGGTTTGTCCACAAATTTTGGCTGCCTTTCCCACTTAAAGACTCCTGATACATGTTCCAGGTGGTAGTGGGTTAAAGTTTGCAAACAAGTAGTGCAGTGGAAGAAAACCCCCAGAGCTTTCTCTGCCTGGTAAAACTTCAACACACCTGAAACAAGGCTGTGTCTAGAAGGAGGGCAGGTGATTTGCATTAGCTCAAATCTAATGGATTGATCAACTTAGTCCTGTAGCAAATAACCTGGTGGTCTGTAAGATGATTGTGTGTATTAGTATTGGCTGCTGCTTGCAAGCAGAAGGTATGGAAGGCAATGTGTAACTATCTGAAGTTTTTATTTTTCCTTCAGGTGTTTGTGAGGCTGTGTTTTTAGAGTTACTTAATCAGCGAGAGCTGCATCTGCACTGTTAGTTGTATCTCACAAGCAGTTCAAACTGCTTCACGCTGAGCAGCTTTGGCATCTGTGCAGCTCCTTGGGTAGGTAGTGGTGTACACGTGCCTCAAGATACATCTGTGCCAACAGGTTGGAACAGCTTGGTTTAGTCTGAGCAAGTTCAGCTCTGTCTGGACCCATCTGCACAGACATGTTGTGTTTGTAAAACTGGATTCTAAAAAGGGAGAGAAATTAAACTGGAGGGGCTAGATTTTTAATTACTCCGTGATTGTCCAGCATCATAGGTTTATCAGTTTTCAGTGGTGGTGTGCACGTTTCTGTCCTGTCACATTGCCACATGCAATACCTTGCACGACTCATTGTACGTTTCTTACTTTGCAAGTGCTTTGCTTTGAGGTGCTGGGACTATGTTTAACTAACTGCTGAGGTCACCAAGGCAATGTTTTGGGCATAGAAACTATTAAAGGAAGTACTCTGGAAAATGAAGACCTAGGCAAATCAGGCTTGTGGACATTTGTTGTCTTGATCTTTTTATTCCAGTTTCCCATTTATTAACTAGATAGCATTTTACCCCCTCCCACCACAAGGTTGTTATGAAAATAAATCCATTGACACTTAGATGCCGTTGAAATATTTGTGGTAAAGTTTATTGACTTGTAGTCAGAACAGAATTAAGTAGCACAAAGTTAAGCAGGTCATGCCTATGGCACTAAGAGTAAAGCAATGCAACAGGTGAATAAATCTATCCATAGAGAAACAGGAATCACTACTGTAGGTCACAGCTAACCTTCACCTTTTCTAGCCCATGACATTGAGTAGTTTCAGTGTATCAGAGAGGCTACACCAGGCAGATGTGAGGTAATATTTCCCCAAAAATGTCCCATCCAAATATTTAATGGTTCAATACAAACACTGGAGGAATAGTTTAATAGAACTTCAAGAGTTTATTACTGACCTAGCTGTCTAGTCTTTACACTGGTATAAAAGTTTAATATCTTCATAGCACTAAAATTCTGTAATGGCACTTGAGTGGCAGAGAAGCATGTTGAGTTGTGAATTACACAAAAATGCATTGCTTTTAATTTTTTTTTTCTTATTTCATTTAATAGCCTCTTGTGCTTTGAGGAAAAAAAAAAAAACACAAAAATTCCTGTTTTGGTGCCATTCATTATTTTATATCTTTCTACATTACTGTCTTTTGACAGAAAAATTCTTACTCTTTTTGCATGAGAATTACTCCCAACTTCTCTCATTGCCTGTTTTTCTCCCAGGTGTATTCAATCCTACAGTGTTTGGTTTTTCAGTAAAGGTGACTTATGCTACTTGCTGTATTTCAAACAAGGTTATGCCTCTGTTTAGAATATATATTTATTTGATATTACTTAATCCCTGATCTATTTTTGTATGGAATCTAGCATGTTAGGCTTTATCTTTGGCTGCTGCTACATACTGAGCATGGGGCTCTACCAGCTTTGGAGGTTATATAGCTTGAGTAAAGTTTCTCTTCTGCATGATTTCATATTCATATCAGTGCTGAATCTTTTGTCATTGCAGTGTTCACTCATGTAACAGAAGTCACACTGAACTTATTCACAAATCTCCACATACATTTTTGATATCTGCAGTCTCCATCACTGTTTTTTGCCTGCCCCTGTCTCTCTCTCGCTCTCACTGGTCAGAGTTATTCTGTTAAAAAGCACTGAACATCAGAAGATGCAAAGTACCTCGCTGTCAACCTTCTGTCATAATAAAAATATGTAGAACTTCAATACAGTTTTGATTCACTTATTCCAACCAGATATTCATCCATTATACTTGTTTGCCTTTTTTCCCTAGCAGTATTTTAGTTCCTCCAGTAGCTTGGAACCCTGTCAAAGACCTTTCTGAAATCTGAAGAAATTATGTCAACCAGCTGTGCTCTCTCAATTAAAGCTCACTTTACGACCTTTGTGCAAGGGCAGAAAGGGTAAATCTAAGTCACGAAGACAATTCTAAGATTTCAGAATTTCTGCATAAAAGACTGACCAACCTGAACACGCTTTTCACTTGTTTTCTGTGTGCATTCTTGTGGTTATCAAAGATCAAACAAGTGCAAAAACCTCAGGAATTCTTTATGTAAAATCATACTGATTCCTGACTGCTACAGCATCATGTTTCCAAGCTTTTGGTTCTCAGCAAGGATTCTAGGATGGATTCAAGGTAAGGGTAAGTATTTAGGATTCCTGATGAGGATCAGCTGCTGGAGTGATCTGTGCTTGCCGCTGGGGTTTTCAGACATTTACTGGCAAAGAGGAGTAAAGGCTGCTCTCTGGGGCTGTCTCTCTCTGGGGCCTCCTTCAGCTATTCCCTGTGCCAGCCCTTTGCTCCCTCATCTGCACATGGTCCTCCCTTATGTCTGTGATTAGTGCATAAGCATATGGAAATAGAATATTATTCTTACCGTAGAGACAAGTATATTCAGTGATGTTAGTTTTAAGACGGTGCAGAAACTTCTTAAGTGATGTAATCATTTCCATTCTGAGACTAAAATCTGTGTAGCTTCCTCTGGGGAGTGGTTTGTGAAACTTGCATTAATGTAAATGTAGTTTTGTTTCCACAGTTTGAAGACAAACCCCCGTGTAAAATTAAAGATTAAAAAAATAGTGAATTGTAGGCTTAATCTTGCTTGGAGTTAGAGTCTTCCTTTTCAGGTTTTAACTTTAAAGTACAGGATCAGACCTCATGTATTTCTTTCAGTGATGGAGAAATTATTATTTGTCTACCACATCTCATAACTGCTTTGTCCTGTTGTCTAAGAGGGGGTGCCTCTGGCTCTGTTTTCTTTTGTAATACCCGAGTGAGTATAGCAAGATCAGCATGACAAATGGCACAATTGACAATCTCAGCTTAGCTCAAGAACTTGGGGCTTGAGAAGAAACAGATCTCTCTTTCCTGAAATTCGACACTTTGGGTGCAATTTATGCAATCGGGTTTTGCTTATCTGTAAGAAGTTAAGCAGGTAAATCAGGTATGGCTGACCAAGCTAAAAAGTGGTTTTAAGTTTTTTTGGTTTGTTTTAATTGTGGGATTCCTAAATTGCTTTTACCACTGACGGTAGTGCATACTGAAGGAGGACAAGGCAGGAGGTTTACTGCAAGATACCCAAAACAAGAGTGACCTTGCTTTACTGACTTAGACAGTCTAGTATTTAGTTGGACAATCTCCACTTAGGGCTGTGCGTCAGCAAACTATATCTAACTGTATAAAAATCACTGTATAAAGCAACAAAAACAAAGCCTAAGTTATCTGCACTTGGCAGCTGTTTTTTTTTTTTTTTTTTGGTTTTTTTTCAGAGTAGAATATTAATTTTGAATGAAATAACTTTTAAAAGAATAATAGCTATATTGGGCACTTATATTCTGTTTTGTGTAGTCTACTGTAAAGGAAATAACATTATGGCTAGCCAAATATTTGCATGGCTGAGTCTACATTTGAAGTTTGTTTTGTTTTTTGAGAGTTGTGTTTCAGGAACATTGTCTCTGAAGTTATTTCTGTCCTTATGAGACAAGGTTAAATTTGACTTCCAGAAGGACAAAAAATGTAATGGTAGTGAATGAAATATGCACAAAATATTACCTGGTAGAAGAATAAATTACATCAGTAGTTTAGAGGAAAAATCTAACTTGGAGTATTTGTTATGCCTGTGACCTAAGAAAGAACATCTTAATACTTAGGGAAATAGCAAGTTTTTGCTAAAGACACACAGTCACCTTTCCCTGTCATTAGGGTGAAAGGTTTATACAGGAAATAAGAGTGCCTTCTGGCACTGCAGAATTTCTATACGTTTTTAGCAGAATATAAATATGAGCATTATTTACGAGGTATAATAGTACAGAAAAAACTATTCAGACATATAACTCCATGTTCAGCAAAGATTGAAAAGGATACAGACTAATTAGAAGCCAATAGAATTTTATGACAAGCTACTGTTAAACACTGCGTACTGAATTTTGAAGAGCTGCCACTGCTGTCTGTGCTGTACCTGCTCTGAATATATTCTGAGAGCTTTGTTTCCAAAGCTGTCTGATTTGGACGTCTATAGGTTTTGCATCCACTTGATTGTATTTGTTGCTGTTACTGTTCTATTAATCTTCAGATTAATAGAAGATTAATGCAACTGTAGAATTGGAGATTGACTTTTTACAAGGGCTTGTAGTAATAGGACAAAGGGGACTGGCTTTCAACTGAAAAAAAGAGAAACTTTAGATTAGGTATTAGGAAGAAGCCCTTCACTGTGCCTGTGGCAAGACATGGAACAGGTTGCCCAGAGAAGCTATGGATGCCCCATCCCTGGAAGCCTTCAAAACTAGGCTAAATGAGGCATTGAGCAATCTGGCTTAGTGAAAGTTGTTCCTGTGCATGGCAGGGGGGGTTGAAACTAGATTATTTCCAAAGTTCCTTTCAACCCAAATCATTCTGTGATTGTAAATTTACAGCCTTATGGGACAGCTTCTTCAATTGAACATATAAGTAAACTGTTAATGTTCAATTTACTGAGCATTTCTGTGCATTGAAAAGATGCAGTGCCTGCTTGAGAGGCTCAGCCTAAAGGAACAAATTTGTAGAATAAGGGATTACTGTGTTTGTCTTGCAAGTAGTAGTAGTAGTGTCTTGGAAGTAGTAGTAGTAGTAGTGAGCTGATCTTTCAGCTGGGTAAAAAGTGATCAAATGATGACTGAAAACCTTTCACTGCCGAGGTTGTGTAAGATGTTTTAAGTGACAGGTACTGGGTGTTGGCTACCTTTCTATAAAATCCTAGCCATAGCCTGAGGCTTTAGTCTCCTCCAGGCAAATGCATATTGAGATGATTTAGGACTGAGTGCCTGCCTGCAGTTATGATTTAGGGCACCAAGGGCACTAAACCTGCGTGTGGCCCATCCAAGAGTCGGTGAGAAACAGAGACAGTCTACCAAGTAATTTCATCATGGATTTGTTGTTTTTTTTGGAATGGATCACATCAGTTGGATGGGGGCTTCTGCTCTTTCACCCTCAGTACTTTTTGTACTATGGAATATAAGTGAGGTGTCAGTGCTTGATTTTAAAACCCCAAGCCTAAAGGTTTGCAGACAAAGGAGGTTTGGGCAGTGCAGAGAAATGGGAATGCATGCTGGTTTTTGGTGGTGCTGACATTTTGAGTCTACATGGAGCTTTCACCTCTCTGTGTATGGTAACTATTAAGACAGTAAAATCTGTTTTTCCTCCTGTTGCAGTTAAGAGGTGTGGTAAGAGCTATCATCCTACTACCAGCAAATATTAGAATCTCTTACACCTACTCCACTTCTGTGCTCCTCATGAAGTGTAACAAAATATGATCAGTCCAGGTAGGGTCATTTGCCTCCTGAGGAGCTGGAATTGAATCACCTGAATGCTTACAATCTTATGATTTACCTGACTTGAGCTGTTAGGAGATAAACCTCAAGTGTGGAGGTGTTTGATTAACTGATTAATCCGGCAAGTGTAACAAAAGGCTACAGCCAGTTTCGAATGCCTTTCAATCTTTCTGTTGTTTGCAACTTCTCGAGGTGCTAATTGTTTTACCTGTGGCATCTATTCCAGTCTTTTGTAAGTGTGCCTGCAGCCACAAAATCTAGGAAAGCTGCATGCAGCTAGGTTCTGGCTAGCATTTGTATCTTTAAATCATGCTAGTTTAAGACTGACTAACTTCCCCTTCGAAGACAGAACTTTTTAGCCTTAAATGTGAAATGAAAATGTTTAAAGTTTCAAAACCACCATAAGTATTTTTGACTTGTTGGCTGAAAGCTAAGCGGTATTATAGCAGTGATGTGCTCACACCCATTTCACTAGAAAAAACCTGCCCCCTGGTTCAGTAGGAGATAAATTATGTATGCCTACAGTAAACTACAGTGGACACAAAGCCCTATATAACTGTGTACTGTCAAATTGTTAACCTGTACCTACCTAGTCATTGTTGTCATAATATGCCTAAGTCATGCTAAAATACAGAAATGCCCATCTGTGAGTGATTGTCATGCAGATAACAGGAACCATGTGCCATGGGCAGAGTATTTTTTTAGTTTCCCCACTTTAAACTGTATTTTTTTATCTGATCTTTAACACAAACCACATATTTGAGAGAGACAGAGATAAGGATTATTGCTATCACATTATGTAAGTGATAGTACTCTTTGCCTGGTAATTAATCTGGTGGTAGTGTCATCTGCCAAAATGTGATTTCTCAAATTGTTTGGTGTTTAGAAGTGGAATATCTTATGTGTAATAAAGATTAAAACTCTTAGCAGCTATTATGCATTCTGAATAAGAGTGCTGAATGACTTTCTTACTCAGTATTTTTTTAAATGCCAAAGTTTTAAAGCTTGTTCTGTGCTATAGATATTAAGTACTGAGAGAAAACTGCTGTTGACCTGAAAACTTTCTTATACTGCTGTACTGTTTCTTGCTTTATTTCATAGTAACATCGTTAATTTACACATAGTCTTGGTATGAAAACATGATAATTGATCCTACCAAACTAAAGGAATAATAACATGCAATGCATTTATCTAATACTCTTTGCTGCCTTAATGTACACAGCACTTCAGAGTGATATTCTACTCTATGTATGTGGGTATGTTCTAATCTAACAAATATGTATGTGCCTCTGAATATATTTACACACAATATAGTAACCTCTAGCAAGCTTCACCGTTGGTGTATATCTGTGAAGAAAATACAAAGCAGAGGGCATTAAGCACTGCTTGAATACACCTGTGTATGTGTAAATATGCACACAATGCCATTAGTTATTTTATGTTCCTTGTTGTCTTACTATGTTAATAATGATAATAGCACATGTCCAGATGGAAGATACTAGTCTGCAAATTTGGTGACAATGGTATTATTTTTGGAAGGCTTAATGAATGGAATGCCTAGCAGAAATGATCACTCTGGTGTGCCATGTCTGCTGGGAAATGATAAGCCTCTGTAAAAGTTCTCTGTAGACTGGCCAAAATTTAAGTCCTGTCCAAGTGACACATGCCATGCTAAATTAACTCTGAGCACTGCTAACAGTATGATTTTGTCATTGTGGCATTCCTGCTTCACTAACTGGCAAGATGTAAGGCTTAGTGTTGGTGAAACACCACAC
Organism: Taeniopygia guttata; assembly: GCF_048771995.1. Taxonomy (NCBI): domain Eukaryota; kingdom Metazoa; phylum Chordata; class Aves; order Passeriformes; family Estrildidae; genus Taeniopygia; species Taeniopygia guttata. Next base: position 103,276,309 of record NC_133026.1, read on the forward strand.
TAACATAGACATTCTACTTTTCACTCTCAAACCGACTTTAGACTTTCTTGTCAATGTACTATCATGTTATGCATTACCACTGCTAAGAAAGTCATGATGATTATTATTTTCAGCAGTAACACCTTCTGTTAAGTGGCTAAACAGTTTATTAACTGCTACTTCAGAAATACAATGCCCCTGTCAGAAACGTCCACTATCCTTCAAAAGTGTAAAATTCAATACAAGTAAGGTGAGACTTGTTGGTGGCCCAGTGCCAGGAGTAGTTTAAGGCAGCAGTGAGGCAAGCAGGTGTTGGTGAAGATAAGATAAACAAAAGACTACCTGGGACTGTGAACAAATGGAGGACTCAGTACTATTCAAGTAGGCAAAGTTAAGGTTTAGATGGTGCCACTGTCCTCCAGAGCCCCTGCTAGCTCTGTGATGTCCCCGGCCAGTGGCAAGAGTGGGGAACTGGCCAGGCTGGGGTCCTGCCTGAGCCAGAACCTCTGAGCCAAATTCCCAGCAGCAGAGACTCCTTGGAGGAGTGAAGGGAACTGAGTAAAGGAGGTGGGGGAAGCTCTTTTATGGTACAAAGTCCAGCAAACTTATTGGAACAGGTGAGTGGAAGGAACACAGGAGAGGAATGCAGGAAGAGACCACAGCAAAAAGAGCCCTGAACACCCCTGTGCATGGGTTTTAAAAATTTTTCAAAACAGGGGATGGACACAAAAATACAACTAATGGGCAACTTCCAGGGTGTGGTTTCTGCTACTAAAATCAGGTCAAGGGGAGGAAAGAGGATCTGGCTGAGGACTGGGCCTGAGGGTGAGGGACAGGGGACTTTCTAGAACAAAGGGTCAAGTTTGGGCTGATGGACAGGGTGAAGGGGCCAGATTGCCTTGATCAGCAGGGAAGAATCGGGAAAGTAGGGAGGGGATTCTTTGAGGGACAGTTGTGTAGGTGGGCATAAAACAGGGAAAAACCAACTGGAATAACTCAGGGGACACTGGAACATACCATAAAATGACAGAACATTCAACTCACTAAACTTACACGCTACAACAAGATGGTCTTTGGTGTTTTGAAGCCTAACTCAGATTAATGGAAAAACTTCTGTGGACTTCTATGAGGCAAAGTGTATAGCTTGTAGTTCTGCTAGCATTCAAAGATGCTGCAGCTCTCATTAATTTCTGCAATATGAAAGGACCTGACCAGCAAATTAATAAAATGTAACTTGCTTTGACGAGCCAGAGGGAGATATAAAAGAGATATACTGGAGACAGGAGAATGAGCTGTGCAGCAGAAAAAACCATGAGGCTGCCCATGAATGCCTGGTGATGGCATATTGTGCTTTGCTGTCAGTCTGTTGACTCATGCACACTTCAAAAGAGCTCTCGGGGGAGCCAGTTACACGAGTTGCTGCCTGATGCATTGTAAATCACGGCAGTACTTTTTTTGTTGTTGTTTGTTTGGATGGGCCTTGAGTGTGCCTAATGCTGTTTTGAAACAGCACATAATGGCACTGGAACTTGGGACTTTCACTAAAAATGGGGCGGAGGGATAAGGAAAACCTGCCCCTACAGATGGGATCAGTTAGAGCTGCTTCATTGTTGGCTGGACATATGTTGTTTAACAGTGTGCTGCTCTTGTTCAGAGCTGAGAATGCAGCAGCAGCCATGAGCTTTGTGGAAGTTGAATAGAAATGAAACCAAAAAGCTCAGTGTGGTCTATCTCCATGGTTTGTCTCAGGGATGATGTACCACTAAGACTTGGTCAGAAAACACAGCAAATGCTTCAGAGGGTCAGGTCAGGGATGGTGGTGCCAGGTGCTGCTTTAGCGTGGAGTTTCTTCCTAGGAACAACAAAGTGTTTCTCTGAGGAGCAGGCAGCAAAGGGTGGCCGTGGGCACCGAGCAAACCTTGAAATGTTGCAGCCATAACATTAGAGGAGAACAAGGTCCAGAATTTTAGGCAGGATTCCTGGGGAAAGGAGGTTTAGAGAAGTGTGTTGCCCTTGTCTGTTGGTCTGCCTGGATTCTTTAGTAATTTTAGAAGTTGTAGAGTTGTAGGACAATTCCAGATAAATTTTACAGAATTCAAAAGAATCTCTCCACAGAAGGAAAGTCAGCGACAGGAGTTCAGTTATGTTTTTAGTGACAAACCAACAAGGGGGAAAATTTTGAGTGCCTCGAGCACAAGACAAATAGTGGTGAGAGTTTGTATCTTAGTTGAAAGGGGTAATAAAAACATGAGACACAAAGCTACAGGTAAACATGAAGAACATTTCTCTCCCAGTGGAATTATTCATGGGTTTTAAAATGATGCTTGATGAATCATTTGTGTTTTTAAAGGCAGAGTAGAGATGCTTGCAGTTAAAAATCCACGTGCATAACTACAGTGATTGCACAGATGACAAGGGACTTAGTAACACCAAATCTGATGTCTCCTTGATATCTGTTTGAAAACAATCAAACAACCTAAACCAAACAACAACAACAACAAAAAAAATACCATACCAAAACAAATATTTGTCTTGGTGAAGTTAGTTTTAAACAAAAATGTTAAACTAATAGCTTTGTTTGTCTGTCCCTAATTAGATTTCAAATTTTAATGTCCAGCACAAAAAAGAGATAAATTCAGTTGTCTTCCTTTTCTTTTCACAAGAGATCGCCAGTGGAATTTAAACAATGGGTAAATGATGACAAAACTTTTATTTCAATGACTGATAATATAACAATGCCTTCAACGATGTTCCTGGAAGTATTTATTTTTTATTTTGAATAAGTAATGGAAATCAGTTCTCTCTTAAACTAGTGGAAGCAGAGGGTGTTTCTATAAACTCAAAACACAGAACTGCCTCTGGAAGACATGCAGATCAAAGAGGATATGGTTATGAAACATTAAAAGTAACCATAATATCCAAGTCAGAGATTATCAATGAACCTCTGGTGCTGGCAATTCATGAGCTCCCAGGGCTGTGTGGGCTTTTTGCCTCTTGCTTTAGCACAGAGTATGAAGGAAATCCCTTTTCTCTTTGCAGTACCAAGGAGATAATTTTGATGGATTTTAAAATTAACAGGAGGGAGTGTTTGCAAAGAAGGGTGTTCAGCTTCTCATGTTGCTTTACAAAACACAAGAAGTTTTTTTTAGATAGCCTTTCTTAGTTCAGTGATACCATGATTTCCTTATACTCAGAGGACGGTACAGGACTCCATTTATAAACTTGTTATTTCATAGTTATCCAAGCTCTAAGAGTTGATGATCCTGTTTTGTTGATAGCAATGATCACATTAGTTACAGCTTTAAAAAAATTTGCATCCAGCCATGCAGACACAACATAACCACCAGTTTCCAGACACCAGATTTTAACCTGGTTTTAGGTGTTGTCTGGTATTTGCAGTGTCAGATTGTAGTACTTGCAGTTAATAACTTACAGAATACTTGAAATTCATGCAAAGTATGAGAATAGCTGTCATTACAATATGCAGATTAAAAGTCAAGGGACTTGATTTCCATATCTCATACTGAAGGACCCTGCACAGGGAATTAGCAGTGGTCTTTCCATATCCATAAAACCAGAATGGCTCTTACTGCTGGGCAAATTCTGGGGAAAAGGTTCTCTCCAGCTAACTTAATGCATTTGTGTTGCCACAAATATGACCAAGCCCACAAGTTTGCTTTGTGCTGTTTTAGTATGAGTACTTTGACTTCATGTGAAGTTGCTGTGTATGCTTAATGTTTTCTGGCTATTGCTGTCTGGCAGGCTGGCAGCCATCCAGGCAGCTCTGAAGTCATGTAGCAATGCAATGGTGCCCAGTGTGTTACCTGCAGGCATACAGGTAAGTATGTAGGGTCATATAAGAAAGTGCTTCCTTCATTGGATAGGCAGAGATTAATGGTAACACTTGTGCTTGGGCCTTAGAGAGGGTTAAAGCTGAAAAATTATAAAGCACAACCTGGCCTCTGAGGAATAGTGGAAGGAGATGGTGAGCCGGTCTTTGAGACAGGGTATGATGAGGGTCCCTGATTTTGGGCTGTGTTATTTGCAGATTGACTACCAAGAAAATTAGCATCAGAAGCCAAAATGTATTTGGATGCCTCAGAGAGTTTGTGGGTACAGTTTTTACTTTTTCTAGGAAATGAGCATGGGGATTTAGTTTATATGGTTAGATAGTGTGAATATGCATGCAACTTTGAGTTCACTGCCTCTTTCCAGCTGTGGGTCAGTGACCTCCCTGCTGGTGTACCTGCTCTAATATGACTGAGTTATGGTTTAGTGAAATGGTTCTGCAAGTGGTAGTGAATGGAGAACCTGCTGCAGAGACAAGACTTGAACTTCTTTTTGTGATTGTGCTACCTGGTCCTCCTCTGAGTCAGAGATGGATATTCTAGACAAAAAAAAAAAAAAAAGCTAATTCTTAGCTGAGCTGTGGCTTCCTTGATTAGTGTATCAGGGGAGCTGAACTAGTAATGACTTACATATCTGAATTCTAGTAAGGCAGAAGCTGTCTGCCTAATGTGTACCCAAAGCCCCAGTATCAACACTGAGGGGGAATGGGAACAATCAAATACCACCTTACAGCCACAAGCATCCTGAGATCATGAGCTTACATCTAATGAGCAGTTTGAAATAGTTCTTTGCCATCACTATTCCACCAACAGATTTGTTAGTTAACTAATTAACTAATCCCTTGAGCCAGGTAAGGAGATTAGAGCAGCTCTTGCTGGGAGAGCCTTTGTTGGGCCAGAAACATCAGATCAGATGTTTTGATCATGGTGCTGGTGGTAATTTTTAGTCATCTGTGGAATGATCATCTGTAAACCCAGTGCAGATGTAAAGATTGCAGCAGGAGAAAGGTGTGGGAGGCAGTAAGCTGATAGGAAGGGAGTTTTGGTAAGGATTCCCCCGTGCTACTTAAATCTTTATTTGTACTTTCCAAGTTCTTCTAGCTGGTACTTTGAATAATAGGCTTGTGAGGCCTCAGAATTCACTAGCCTTTCATGAGTAGCTTGGGTAATTATCTTTTTAGGAAATATTATGCTATTTTGAAATAGTAGAAGTCAGAGATGCACAAGTCCATCTCATGCAGGGATGGAGTGAGTCCATACAGATTATTGTGGTGAATTTCATGGATTTGGAAATGAAATTACCTCTCTTCATTTCCCCACCCCATGTTTATACTGCTCTGTGGGCCTCTAGGTTAGTGGTAGGGTGGAAAAATAATTTTTCCTCTTTTTTCCCCCCTTTCCTACCCTTCTTACTATTTCTTCCTTGCTATGTTTTTCCTCTTGCTAGTATTTATGTGAAGAACATCTATGTTATAAAAACACAGTTGTTACTGCTATTTATCCTGTAATATGAAAAGAATGAACAAGAGTGCAAAGTAATACTATATTTCATAGTTTGGGGACTTACTGTTGAGGATTTTTTATATTTCAAGGGTTATTTAATTAGGCTTATGGAGGCTTCTTCTAAGCTAAGTACACATTGTTTCTCTACTATTCAAGTATCAGTGCTAAGTAATTACTGAAGCATTTTTATTTTTCTTGTTATCTTCCCTTGGCTTTCAATGACTTTGAAGTTTGGTTCAGGTCAAGTTGTACATTCATCTTTTAAAGCATCTGAAGTGATAACCTCAGCTTGTCCTTTAGATCCTGAAAGCTTACATTTCTGTTCAGCTTTTATTTAGCTCTTCATGTTCTGCAGCAAAATTATTAGAGGTACTGAGGGATTTGGTTTTAATGAAAAATAGGAGACTACATCTGGCATTGCACAGACTTTGGAAGAATGTATTTTGGGAAAAAAACCCTCTTGTTGGATTTTGCTGCAACTGTCACCTGTCAGTTTGCTTTCTAGCAAAATCTGATTTATGGGTATGAAAATAGGATCCTTGAAAGCTGCCTGTTCAGGGAGAACATTTCCTTAATTAGCACTTCTTCACTCATGATTGGAAGTGGTGTAACCTTATGTCTTGGAATTTCCTTTTTGCCTCCAGAGAGTCTAATATTTATAGCATGCCTGTGTCTTTACATATGGTTGAATGCACCATAAAAAAGGTGGGTAGATACAAAATTATCTTTATATATTTTGTAAAGGTTTTTGTTTTCTGCGTCAACATCGTAATCTGTTTGGCAGATTTCTATCACCATTCTTCTAGAGAATTTTGCACTTTCCAAAATGGAGCATGCATTAGAATATTCATTTTGAATTATGAGCTGCTGTCTACCCAGAAAAAAATGTTTAGATACCTTGGAGAACAGCCATGGTGGGAGAATTTTTGGTCAATCTCAGGGCTGCTAAACTACACCCTTGAAGTGCAGGGCTATTATCCCATGCTTGGGAGCTCAGCCTCCAATATTGTTGAAGAGTTGTAGCAATCTTTGATTCTGCAGCGCTCAATGGCACCAATAATTTTGATTTTTAGACAAGCAAAAGTCGTATTGTCTTCCACAGCAACTTTTGGGCACTTCTAGTCTAGCTGCATTTGTGGAATGTGAACTGTGGATGAATGGTGAATGTGGAAATGTGATGCAGTGGTTCACTGTGAGTTCTCATTTGCCATGTAACATGGGCAAGTCATGATCCTCCTTTAAGAAAGGAAGATGGAGATGCTAATGGGGAAGTTGAATCCAAAAGTCAATGTTACAGAGCCTATGTTTAGGTACTGCATGTTCTGGGTAGTGCATGTTCTTACTTAGTGCCTTACTAAGAAGCGACATATATGTCCTGTCTAATGAGTTCTGAGGAACACTTTGGACCTGTTCCCAGTTGAACATGGTATTTTATCATGGTATTTTACATGATGGTATTTTATCATGAGGTCATCTTTGATACCGGTGAAATGATTGCCTAAAATTTTTTATGCTTTGAAGCAGAAGAATTAGGTTCTTGCATGGGTAAAGACCTTGACATTGGTTGAAGTCTTCCCTTGTTCTGTGACTTCCCTTCTCAGTGATAATACTGAGATACTGCTGGAGCTAAATTATAAAAGAAGTCATTTCAATATATGCTACTAAAATAGTGAATTAGCTGCCAAAGTTCAGGTTTGTTGGGAATCACTCCCTTTTTCCATAATTAACAGAATGCCTTCACAGGCACAGATGTATAAACTCAATGTTAAAACATTATGATAAGGCTATAATGATCATGCACCAATTTGCAATGGATGAGTATTTCCTTTATGAGCTTTTATTTCACCATTTCAGAAAAAAAAAGAAAAAAAAAAGAAAAGAAAAAGGAGGGAGGAGGAGAGGATAAAAAAAGGAATTTTTTTTGGAAAATAATTACATTAGCTCTTCTGAGAAGTGCTCTTTGTAAGAGGCTGGAGTTCAGAGATCTGGGCAAAGGCAGCCCATTTGAATTTCTTTGCTCAGAGAGTTGCTGTGTGTCAGCTGTGTTGTGGTAACTGCCACTGCATATGTGCTGTTGGACTATAGGAAGTGTAAGGTAAAATGTGTTAGCATGAACCTTCAGGAAAAAGGTTTAAGCTAAATAATTCTGTCTCCTTTTGATAAGCTAAAAGCAACCACATACCGTGTTACTGCAGCACCCTGGTAAGTGTCATAATTCAGCCAGGATCCTGAGGTGGAACTGCCCTGCTGAAGGAATGAAACACTGGTTCAGTAATATTTCTTCTTTGGTGCCGGTATTGTTTGCTTTCAAAACAGTGGATTAAATGAGGAAAGTTTCAGTTAGATTTAGTTATCCCGTTAGAAAGAGTGATTATGCAATTTTAGAAGTATTTTGGGACCTGAGTTCTTAGTTCTATCATCTCTGCACTCACTGAAGTGCAAAGTCGAGCTTTGTAAATGGTATTTGTTTAACTGGGCAGTCAGCCCTGGCATAATCCCTAACCCTGACTCTGTCCAAGGAAGGCTTGGGCTGAATTTACTTTAAGGAATGAATACACACGATGATATGTTTGCACTCTACGTCCGTCCTGTTTCTTCATTCATGCCAAGTGGGAAACTGAACAGTGTGTACAGCAGCTCCTGCCTGGCTGTCCCACATGGAAGGAGCAGCCCAGGGGCTGCTGAGTCATGTCAGCTCTCATCCTGGTGGGACAGAGTTTTGGGTCATGTTGCTGGAATGGATGGGTCCTTTACAACCAAATTAAAAATACCTCTAACCTGCTAGTATTCTCCCTGTCCCTCATGTTTATTTGTATCTGCATGTGTTTGTTTACAGAAAGTTGTTTACATTGTGCTTAGTGCCATTTTGGATGGCTTGTGATCAAATTCACCCACAGGTCATTTGATAAAAATCAGTGATCCAGAGGTCTGGGTCAAACATACCTTTGTGTGGCACATCATTTTCTCCTTGATCTGTGACCTGGAGATCATACTGAAAACACTATGGTTTAGAAGAGCTAAAGTTGGGTGAAACTGATTTTGATATTTTCCAGAGGAAGAATAAATTGTTTCAAGAGTTTATCTCCAACACGGCAGGAGAAAGGAAAATTAAGGTGGTTGTTAGAAACTTTTGTGTTTTCAGACCATCTTTGCCAGTTTCCTCTGCTCAAATTCAAACACTGTAGGATTCCAGTAAGTTTTATTTTTGCAGATTTCATTTCCACCACCACTCTGTCAAGAATTCAGTTTCACATATGTATCTTGGTGACTATTAAGAAACATGTTCCTTTTATAAAGTCACTACATATTTTTTTCAGTTTCAATTCAGACCATTGGGTCCCCCCACCAGTATGTAGGTATCTAGTCTTGCCCTTGCATTTAAAAACCCTTTTGGAAGGATTGCTGATTTCCCAAGTCACTATATTTGAGCTGGCTGTGCAATCAGGAGGGAACAGGAACAGCTGTGATTTCCAGTCTGAAAAAGACTGTTCAAGTCCTGTGTAACACTTAAGGTTGTAATCCTTCTCTCTCTGTCATCGTTCTCTTCTGGAGCTCTTTCCCTGTCACACTGTGGAAACTTTTCTTTATTTAAAAGATGTGATCTTTAAATGGGGAGAGTCATCGAGGAGGTAGTGCCAGTCATTAGCTAGAACAAGCATATGCTGCTTAGTCATGAAGTGACACACATCCCAGGGGAATGTTCCCGTTACTGGATTCCTGCATGCTCTGTGAGAGACCTCTTCCAGTCTCTTGTAACCAAATATTTATCAAGTCAGAGAGAGAGAATTACTTCCTCTCTCACTCAGCTGCATTGTCACCGAGTGTGGTTCATTTCTTTACTTTAATGGTTGTGTAGTTATTTATATGAAAGTATATGAAGTTATTTAAACAGTTTACCTAATAGAGACTTACCCAACAGCCTGTGTTATACAGAATTACAGAGCCCTGGATTAAATTCCATTTTAAGGGCCTGAAACATGATCTTCCATGCTAGCTGTAAGTACTCTAACCACTAAACTAATACAAAACGCTAAGTGCTAAACATACAGGGAGAAAAATCTTGGTTTGGCTTTTATGAGCACTGTGTATATCTTAGGGATGTCTCAGAGCTGACCTACAGGGTCCAGTTATCCTGGGAATGTGCTAGAGGAGGAGCCTGGTTGAAGGTTTCTGCTTTGGGGCTTCAGGAGTTTGCTTCAGTCTGTGGCACACCTATGGAGTGATCCTAGGGTAAGTTTGAGGACATCAGATCATGAAAGTGTACCTACGTGCCGTGTATAGACAGCAGCTTTTGCAGAAATCCATTGTGATTAGTCATCTAGTCTTTTTTCTATGTTTGTATGTCACCTTGGAGTTCTTGATACAGCAATGGATTAACTGTATGTGTCCCAGTACTGTCATTTTAGAATGAAAACCAGAAAAAAGTAAAATGGTCCTTGAAACAGTCATGGCAGTATCTCAGTTTCTCAGGGAATAAACAGATCTAAATAACCATTTGTAGATTTTTAGGTTCTTGTTCCTAAGAAAGATACACTTGTTCCTAGATGCTTCTTGAAAGTATGACAAGAAAAGAACCTGAGTTCACTTCAACTATATATAATCACAGTAAGCTTGGTGGATGCCACCATACCCCTTCCTCTCCAAAAGGAAGGATTTAACAGTTGGCATGGGGGGATTTGCTTCCAGTAGGATTTTTTTTATAGACTTTGGAAGTCAGGAAGATGTAGAGGCTTTGCAGCATGGACAGAAGCTTAGTAAAGTAATTGCTTTATTCAAGTCTTGGCAGGTAGTGGGAAGCTGAGCAACCTTTTTGGAGAAAACCACCAGGCAGTACGTGCTCGCTGCCCAGAGCAATATCAGCTGATGGATCCGAGGGCTGCACGGAGCCCTCCAGAGAAAAAGCAACTGCTACAATTCAGATTGCTAAGTAACCCCTGAAGAGTCAAAGCACAAACTGATGCCTCTGAAAGCTATGTTTCTGTAACTAAGGAACTGCCCAGCTCTGCAATAGTTTTATTGTCTGGGTATGTTTAAAATGCAGTGTAGCATGAAGGAAGAGGAAGAAGTTTTCAGGGTTATACCTTCATCTGTGCTACTAAGCCTAAAAATTAATTTAAAATCTAGTTCAATTTCATTCCAAGTTTTCATTTGCTCAGTTATTTGGGGTAAATGCAAAGTGGATTTAGTGGCATTGTTTTAGATGTGTTGAATTAAAACAGGATGTGGCCTAAACCACAGCAAGTACAACGTATTTTTCCACAATTCTCTTTTCAGTGCTTATTTCAGTTTATGCTGACAAATATCGCATGCTTCTTCTACTTGTCTTTTTTCTAGAAATGTCTTAAAATAAGTATGGTTGAAGTTTAGGCCTGATTTAATGTTTTGAATTTGAGATCTTTTTAACTTGTCTTGGCAACCCCAGAGTAAAGTTACGACAGTTTTTGGGAGAGGTCTCTGTCACTGCCTCTGAGCAGGGACAGCTTTACAGAGGGTGGGCAGGAAGGTTGGGTATTGCTCAGGAAAATGTTTGGGAAAAGGGGCTGAAACTGTCTACCAACTAACAGCAAACCTTTTACATGCAAGGTTACAAGCAGCGGTCCCCCCTAGCCAGGGCTTTCACTTCATTGGGCACACTGGGATCTCTTCCACAGAAGGAATGATCTTGTCAGTGGTTTCTCCCCTGTGAGAAGGGCAAAGCAACAGTGGCATCTCAATAGAGGAAATTTTCCTTACTTGCCAGAGGGAGAGAGGATAATGGCACCTGAACTGTTGACTCCATGTGAGTGTGATAGGTCTCACAGGCATATGGCTCTTCTCTACACACCTACCCTAGGTGATGGGCCTGGTGAGTGTGGAAGTTTTTACATTCCCTGGTGGGATGCTTTGCATGCAGTGATGTAGGAGGTTCTACTGGAGCCGCCAAAGCAACAAATTCAGCAGCACACCATCTGAGATGTGTCTCCACTTTTCACAGCACAGGTAGCTCCACCAGCAACCTCATCAGTAGTTTGTGAGATGAGTACAGTCCTGTGGCACTGCAACAGATTCAAGACCTCAGTTTTCTTGAGTTCCCTGCTCTATATACTCAGGTCTTCCCCAGTATTGCCCTTCAGGGGGCAGGGTGAAGCTTGTGACCACTGTGCCTCATCTGGCTGTGGAAGGGAGCGCGGCTGAGGCAATGTGAGGACTATGCCAGCAGAGCCATGAGGCAATGCCAAAGGGGAGCCAAGCTCCACACAGAAGAAGACTTCTGATGTAGTGTATCCTGATATTCTGGGTGCAGGGCTTTCTCAGATGAGAAAGTTGGAGATGTCCCACTGAAGATATTGGACTAGATGACCTGAAGAGGTTTAGATTAGGTATTAGAAAAACACATTTTGTGGCGAGAGTTGTAAAGCCCTGGAACAGCCTGCCTAAGCCTGCCTGGTGGAGTCACCATCCCTAGCGTGTGTAAAAAAAAATGTGTGGTTGTTACATTTGAAGACTTTATCTAATGGTGAACATTATGATGGTACTAAGTTTATGGTTGGACTTGATGGTCTTAAAGGTCTTTTCCAAGCTTAACAATTCTATGATTCTATCTTCAAAACTCCCAATCTTCCCAAATCATTCCACGGTCCTATGATTCTATGAAAGCGGCACTCAGAAAAGATTCCTGTTTAATCAAGTATGTTTCCCAAGTACCAGGTTTGATATGGCTGTTTCAATTGTATGTTTAAAAAAAGCAAAAAACCAAAACAAATAAACAAACAAAACCCTTTTGGATTTATTAAAGAACCTTAATCTCTTTAGAAAGATAATAAGCTGCCCGCCACCAACAGGATTTTGATGGAAAACTTTTGAATAAACGTTGTAGAAGAAGTGTTTGCCTAGGTTCAGAATACTACTTTAGTAGAGTGGCAGTGTAATATATTCAACTTTTGCCCAGGAATGGTGAATGTATTAAAGATTACCTTGGTAATCCAAGTTTTTGAACTAGATGTCTGTGGAAAGATAAAGCAAATTCTGTGTTCAGTACTTTGGTCTTTGCTGTACAATGAATCCAGCAACATTAACATTTACTTTGTGCATTATTTTCTCTGCTTTGGAGGTACAAATATGTACTCATAGCTATAAGATCATGTTAATTTTATCAGGAGATCAAGTCTGCCAAATCATGCAACTGGATTGTTGCCATGGTCGTGACTTGTAATGAAAGAAGAGCTTTTAGCTATGCCATGAAATAGGACTCCAGTGAGATTGGTCAGATGTATAATAGATGAGGCCTTGAACTGATGGGACTTAGTGAGTCAGAGTGATTTGATAAGTAACATGTTTTTCATGCTGCATGTATAAAAGAATGACTAAGAAACCCAACCCCCAGGGTGAGAATGAAAATAAAAAGGGAAAACTGCTCATATCCTGGCTAAATGGGAACAGGCCAAGTCCAGTATTTGGATCCCCATTTTGCCAGTGCTTTTTCTGAAGTTCAGAGACCTTCACCAGAATAAATGGTATTCTAGAGTTCTGTCCAGCCTGTTATCCACAACATCCATAGATTAAAGAACAGGAACTCTGACAGCAACAAAATACTTCCAGTCTGAGATATAAATAATTTTTAAACCAAAGGAAGACAAATATTTCTTCTTTAGACTCAGACCACAAATGGGACATCTCAAGTTTGTGAAATTGGAATTTAAAATGGAAATCTGCAAATAATTTTAGCTATATGGCTTTTGCTGCACACATTATAACACTGAGTACTTGCTGCAGTGCTAGTGCTGTGCAATAATTCCTTGGGAAATATATTTTCTTTCTTTGTTTGTATTTATTAGTCACTGTTAAAGAGCTCCTGCATTAAAGCGATAGTTGTAATGATGAAAGGAAAAGATGTTGGGCTGACATCTGAATAAACAGGAGGAGAGGATCCATAAGGATCAAGATTATTTTTGCCCATAATTGTTTTAATATGCAAGGCAAAAGTTTTTTTAATAAAGAGAAAGCAACTTCAGGAGTTGATTGAACTTGTAGTGAAATGTCATCTTAATATTTAGCTAAAGAGAAAAGCCTTATTTGAAGTTTGTGAGGGAAACAGCTTAAACAGCAAACTATTTTGCTGCTACTGTTCCACTCAGCCAAACTTTCAAAGTGTAATTAAAACCATATCCATCATATAGCATTTTTTCCCTCTTCTAGCCAAAAATATTTCAATGTATACTAAATGTTTTTCTTCCTAATCAGAATGAGTGATCCAAGCTCCAGAGGGCACCCAGCCAGAAACTTCTGAGCTTTAATTTTAGCTTCTATGTGGCTTCTTAACTTGTTTCCTTTCTTTGAAGGGCAGCAATAGCAGATTACATAACAAATTTTCTCTCAGGATGATTGCTATTCTTTTTCAGAATATGGAAGGGAGCAGGGAGCCATCAGAGCCTACTGGGTCCAATATTGTCAGCCCTTCAGGAAGGAGGAGGAATTCTGTTGAAACCCCACTGTGCTAGGTCCTCTGGGCACAGATGCTGACAGGCAGTTCCTGATCCAGATCTGGGTGCCACCTGAGAACTACTGTTTATGGACTTTGTTGTTTACTTTGGGAATAGCTGCTGTACGACCTTACTGGTGGCACTGGACTCTCTTCCTCTAAAAGCTAAAGCAGGATTACAAACAGTGCTAGCCAGCACCCAAGAGCCTGGTCTTAGTCGTGTCATGATGCTGTCACACAACCTTCCTCAATAAAACCTATACACAGGAAACTCTTTGGTGTACAAAATATTTGTCCTGCCTCTTTCAGGTCACAGTTTTACCTTTCAGTGTTCTTTATGACACATTTGTGTCCAAACAGTTAACATCTGAACTGAAATCTGTAGAGTCACTTCCAGCGTAAGAATGAATCTGGCGTGAGTAATGATGACATACTGCTTAAAAAAATTCAAGAGGCAAAGTGAGAAAAAATTAAAAACAGGGGAGTGCCATCCCTGCCAGGGGAGTCTGTCACCTTCTCTCACCAGTTGCAGGAGTTGGTGGCTACTTCCCAAGCCAGCTGTCCTGGCCACAGCCCATGTGTGTTTATCTCGTCCCTCCCCTGGACCTCTGCCTTGTGCAGCACTGCCAAACTATGAGCTCCATGAGCTGTTCCTCCCTTCCTCTTCTTATCTGCTGGCACCCTTCAGTTGATTATGCCTTCTTTCCCCACACACCTTTGCCTTTAGCTCTCCTTGCCTCCATCCTCTCTCCCAGGGGCAACACACAAGGATAGTACTCATTAGAGGGAAAAGAGGGAGCTTGATCTATACACCTGTCTTCTAGTTAGAAAAAGCAGCAGGCCACAGAAGACAACAAAATTTTAACTTGAAGGTGTTGTTTTATTTTTTTCTGCATGTTTGTTGTATACACATCTGAATGGGTTGTGCCAGCCATATGGATAGCAGAACTTCTGATTTCCAGGAAGTTTCCTATTTTTTCTTTAAAATGGCTGTCAGAGTTCTGGGGTTACATTGCTAAAACCACAGAGGAGTGTAATAAATGTAAACTCTTGATTTCCACATGAAATACTAATAAGCTTTTCAATGAAGCAAAACAGAAGACCTTACCTGTGATGCAATCTGAATTTTCCTTTGCAGGTTTTTTTGCCTTTGTCTGATTACACTCCAATACAGTCAAATCTGTTCTTGCCCTTGCTGGGAATGGTTCTCTTGGTTGTCTCCCAAAACCACTCATGGGCTCAGCTACCTGGTGTTCCTATGTTCTGGATGGTTTTCCATTGTCTCACAATCAGAAAGTGGCTGGTCAGTGCCTTTCCAAACATACTGTTCCTATTTCAGCCAGGTTTTACCATCTGCTCAGTCCCTTGCTGCCATATAGCCCTTATGAACCTGAGCTGATTGGTATCTCCTTTCAAGAGCACAAACTTTCTCCAAGGCTCAAGGTATTGCAGCATAAAGTAATTTGGGATCCTCAAGTAGAAAATATGAAGATAATAGCTTTCTTCATCTGTCACATATACTAATGCCACATTACTCTCTGCTGCTCTCAGCAGCCCACTAATTTCTCTCATTCACAGCTATCAGAAGATACTAATAATTCCAACTCCCTTTCCAATACCAGTAACTTCTGTCTGCTACTCAGCTCCTCTTCCCCATTTGGCCTTTTCCCTGAGCCACATGCAAAGAATTTTGATGATTGTATTAAATTCTCTCCTTTTTTCAACCCCTCAACTTCTACTACTACTATTTTGCCTCCTTCTGACTCATCCCAGAAGACCCTTGTGCCTTCCTGTCACTTAAGAACCCCTCCTATAACATTTGGTCTGGGCTGTCCATCATTGCTATTATTGGCCATTGCACAGAATTCTTCATCTTGCTCTGTAGTGGGAACCTCTCTGCACTCTCCTCTGATCAATTGCTCCTTTCATGTTGACAGTCCAACTACTTCCTGTTGATTTTCAAAAGCTGCCTTTTCAGCAAGCAAATCATGAAAGCACTTTTGTTTCATCTTTCTAGGGTTTTCACAAAATACAGTTGAAACTAATTTTAACTTTTAGTTAGTATTTCACAGTGGGTAATTAATAGCCTATTACTAATGCTTTCTTTTGATAGTTTTTTTGTGTTCTTGTACTTGTTATTGCCTTGTGTACTGATTATTGCTTATGTACTAGTTATGCAGCATCTTCCTTGTTAGTCCATAGTGATTCCCTTTTACTACCGGAACCTCTTTTCCATGGCAGCCCAGAAATGTCTTACCAGACTGTGATGGTTGGTCCTAATTCTTTCTCCTCTGCAGTCATGAAAAGAGACTCAGGGGTGACTTCATTGCCCTCTACAAGTGCCTGAAAGGAGGTTGTAGCTAGGTGGGGGTCAGCCTTTTCTCCAAAATAATAACAAAAAATAAGAGGGCATAGGCTCAAATTGCACCAAGGAAGGCTTAGATTGGATATTAGGAAAAAATTATTCACTGAAAGGGTAGTTAGGCATTGGAATAGGCTGCCCAAGGAAGTGGTGGAATCACCATCCCTGGAAGTGTTCAAAAATATGTGAGAACGGTATTTGGGGACATGGTTTATTTCTGAATATGACAGTGGCTGGGTTAGCAATTGGATTTGAGCATCTTTGAGGTCTCTTCCAACAGTGACAGTTCGATGATTCTACAACAGCTTGCACCAAAAAGAATTTCAGCTGGGTATATTCTCACTGTTTGGGCTGGATCAGGAGCTGTGAACAGATTGTCTTGTGCAGGTCTATGGGTTCACAGAGCTTAGATAGAAACCAGGTCTAGAAAGCCACAGGCTGACATTGCTTAAACTGTCTTAGAAAGCTGAGCAGAGGCAGACTTGTGCAGAAGTGTGCCAGGGGAAGGGGAATGTTCTGACTTGCACAGCACCAAAACTGAATTCAGAATGTATTGGGATGCAATAGATATAGAATGGGATGCCTGGTTCAGACAGCTGAAGGTGGATCTATCTGGAGTGCAAAATAGGCTCAGTTTACTGATTCTAGATAATTTAAAAGAAGGAGAATTGCAGACAAGCAGGCTTGCTGCATAACTTATACACTGGAGAATGAACCACTGGATCAATGCTTTGCCACCAATGGAACCACAAATGTAGAGCCAGAGCCAATTCACTTTCATGACTTGCCATACCCATGCTGTTTCTGCCAGGACCTGGGGTGGGACAGATGAATTCTCCCATAGTACACTGTAAAAACATTGACAGAGAACATACACAGCCTACTGCAACATTACAAACCCTAAGTGTCACATCTGGAAAAAATGGTACAGGGTCAATGCATGACTTCACTCACTCAGGCACTTGTAAATCCCTTTCCCACTGTCCTCTCATTCTCTCTTAGGGTAAGCTGATAAAATGGGAATGTATTGAAAGTGTCCCTCTCAAATTACTGCTGCACCAGAGTCATTCTGGCTGGGGAGTTGAGGGCAGGGAAAAACCATGCATGGAAATGCTGCATTACTTAAAGGTATGGAGTCCTGTGTGTTGGTATGCTTGGGCTGTGACATAAAAGCTCTCCTGAGAGGGACAAGACTTAGAAAAAAATGACAGTAATGGTTTCTGAAGGTGAGGTCAGGCAGCAGGCACATCTCCTATGTATCACCCTCTCTCCCCCAATTTTTTACAGTCATTTAGGCTTGACAAATGCTAATCCTCTAAATTGGGATTAAAGCATTGCTTCAAGTGCTTTGGCACTGAAGACCATTCTAGGAGTCTGAGGAGCTCATCCACAACTTTCCACGTGTCATAGGCCTAGGCTGTATCTGCTGTATAGGACTTTGGCCATCTTCCTGTTGGATGTTTAAGGACTGTTTGAAGAGGGAGCAGGTCAAGACAGAGAATGTGTAAGAGTTGTATTTAGCTGGAGTTTTACCAGGAATTGCAGGTCCAGATTTGCCTTGTGACTCTGCCCCAGTGGGAGAATTTTTGATGCAAATTTGCTTCCTCAGTTATAAAATCATAGACTGGTCTAGGTTGGAAGAAACCTTAAAGATCATCTAGTTCCAACCTCCCTGCAAGGACACCATTCTCTAGACCAGATTCCTCAGAGCCTCATCCAACCCGAACACTTTCAAGGATGGGCCTTCTCTGATCAACATGTTCCAGTGTGTCACCACCCTCACAGTAAAGAATTTCTACCTAATATCTAAACCTACTCTCCCTTCAGTTTCAATCTGCTCCTCCTTGTCCTATCACTACATGCCCTTGTAAAAGACCCTGTTGCAGACCCCCTTTGGATACTGGAAGGTGCTGTAAGATCTCCCCAGAGCTTTCTCTTCTCCAGGCAGAATAGCACCAGCTCTATCAGCCTGTTCTCATAGGAGGTGTTCCAACCTTCACAGTCTTCCTCTGGACCTGCTCCAATAGGTCCATATGTTTCCTGTGCTGAGGACCCCGAGCTGGATGCAGCACTCCAGGTGTAGTCACACAAGAGCAGAATAAAGGAAGAGAATCACCTCCCTCGACCTGATGGCCATGCTGCTTTTGATGGAGCCCAGACAAAGTTGGCTTTCTGGGCTGCAAGGGCATGTCAGCCAACACCTCCAAGTCTTCCTGCTTAGGACTGCTCTCATTCTACTTGGTCCTCTGCCTGTATTTGTGCCTGGAATTGATCCAAGTGCAGGATCGATCTTGCATTTGGCCTTGTTGAACTTCATGAGGTTCATGTGGACCCACCTTTCAAGCCTGTCAAGGTCCCTTTAGATGGCATCCCATCATAACATCTATTTGTACACCAGACCTCCACAAGTGAGAATAATGTATTCCTTGAAGCAGGATGTATTTAAAATGCAATAATCTTCAATAACTCAGACCCTCCGTTAGGAACTGCTGTAATGACTAATGAAGCATTATGAAGTTTCTATCTGCAGTTCACCACCACCGTAGGCCTCTCAAAGAGATTTGGTTGTTGTAATTTTGATGTGTGATGGTCTCAGTCTTGGTCAAAGTGAGGGCTGCAGACCAGATCCATCAGGTGGTGAGGACAATCCTGGGGAAATCCACAGAACACAGCATTGTGTATAAAACCATACAGTGTTGGGTTTATATTCCTGTTTAGATAATGCACCGGCACCTCTCCTGGGTGGGTAGCTTCACACAGGATGATATATTGATGTGGATCATGGGACACTTTATCAGTCCTTCACACTTTCTAAGACAGCACAGCTGCCCATCACACCAGGCAATTGGGTAAATTATGGCCTATTATGGCCCATCCACAGAGATGAACACCCTCAGGCCACACCTGAAATGTCCCCCGGGGGGGAGGAGGAGTCCAACAACATTATGGTTTATGCAAGGCAGGACAGCTTACCATGACAAGTGGCACCATCATCTCCACAGGATCCTTCTCCTATCTCACTCATAGCCAATCATTCACCCTCTGTCTTATCAGATCTGAGGTTAGCCAGTACACATACAAAAGCTCACCTCTTCCATTTCAACAAAGCACTCTGGCATCTCCATAACTGGGGGAAATGGTTTGAGTCAGTCTCCTCAAAGAGGTCAGTCTCTCAGCCTTACAATGAAGGAGCCCAAGTTCCCCAGAAATATTTGAGTTTCAGAGCCAGGCACATATGCTGTCTCTATCTTTTCCTTGTTCTCAAAGAATTCCACCCTCTCTTAAAAGTCCAGCTTCACCAGGAATAGTAGAAAAAGCTCTCATTGTAAAAGAGCTCCTGCTATGAGATCCTTAAGCCTTCTCAGGCTCAAAAGGAAATTGAAGTCAAGTTTCAACTTGCCATATGCAACCTCTAGCTACTGAGCTGAAATGCAAAAGGCATGAATATCACCAGTTGTGATTTTGTATGAGATGCCACTGAGCTTGTGCTTAACTCCATGCTGTCTACCCTTGCTAAACACATCCAGCATATTGCTGGATGCAGGCTCTGAAGGAGCAGGACACAAGTTAGGCCCAAAGACATCATCACATTGTAGAACTAATGTGGCTTTAGTTTGGAAATAACAATCAAGCTGTTCATCTCAGCCCAGTGCATTAGATATGCTGTGAGTCTTCTAGAAAAAAAAAAAAAAAATTAAAAGACCACTCCAGACAATCAGACATGTAAGCAGTTAGGACAAGGGAAGTACAGTTCACTCTGTTAAGAGTTTGAAAGCTAAGTTCACTGAGAAACCTGAAAGTTTTAAGTTATTTTGCAAAACCTATGTATCCATGCTTACAAGACATTATTGGTAGGTGATGAAGTCATTTGTTACTGTAATTATATCATGTTCTGAAAAACAGAAGTACCTTTCAAACACTTTGGGATGGAAACAGATCGTCACTTGTTAAAAAGTGAGTTGCAGACACAGAGCCAAATTTCCCTGTCAAACTTGTACACATACTGGATTTACTTGTATGTATGTAGGCTAGGGTTTGGCCAACACAGCTTGTCCCAGTCCCAGTGTTTCAAATGGCAATTGGATACTCTACTCTGGCTAGCTGTTAGTGCAGGGACTGAGGGTGTCTTGGCAGTACGATAAATTAAATAGTGGACTAGTAGATGGGCTGAGTTCCTGGGCTTATAAAACCAGTCTTGCTGAGGCTTCAGCACTGCTTTCACCTACTTGATTCATGTTGTAGCCACTTGCAGCTACAATTAGCTGGGTTAAGTGTGAAGTCCTCTAGGAACCTCTCTGAGGGCTCTTAGTAGCTCACTAATTTGTGCTGCTCTAGGAATTGTTTTAGACCTCATTTCCTCTTTCCCTCCATGGAAGGGCTCAGCCTGCTGACACATTTAACCCAGTCACCTTCAGCTATGCACATGTGCCAGTTCATGGTGACACGACAGAACTCCAAATGCAGAGTGGGATTTAAGCCACCAGAGTAGAAGATGAGTTCTGTGAGGGGCATCAGAGCTGCAGATACCCCCATGTGCAGAGCTGTACCCTGGAAGGGAATGTATTCACCCATGCCCAGAAGGGTCAGCAGAAACTTCAGCAGTTCTACAGGGGAACAGAAGCCTTCTGGTTGTTTATGACAGGCTTTTGTCCAGAGCACACCGGTGTGGAAGCCTTACTGCTGCTGAAGCAGACACCTACTGAGGCTGAAGCCAGGTCTCTCACCCAACTGCTCGGAGGGCTGTGGCTCAGCTACACTCGGAGCACGCAGACCATATGGTGCCCAGATGATGTATAATAGCATTTATATAGTGGCCTGGAGTTCTGATGTTTCCCTGGCTGGCAAAAGAGACAACTTCCCTCTAAACAGCAGTTATCGACAGGTGCCAGTGCTTGTGTTTGCCCTTATGTGGTACTGTGCCCATGTAATGCAGGCCAGAGTTGTGTGGAGGGGCTGGGCAGACAGCATCACAGAATGATGATTAGCAACTTCATGACAACATAAGTCAAAATGCAAGATTAAAGCACAACACGTAGTTAGCAAAGAGGGTACAATTGTCTCCTTTTGTCTTTAGGCTGTAGGATAAGAGAGGATAAGGTATATTTTGGTTGCCACTTGTTATCTAGAACCTCTCTAGCAGAAAGCTGCTAAATCAGCCTAGCCAAGCCAGAGGTGAAACTGATGTTCCAATGAGTTAGAGAGGGCCTAGTGCTCTTTAAGCACACCTTTTGTCACATATATTTAAAAAGTGCTTATTACTTTTATAATGGAAATTACATAAGACATTTAATTTTCCCACTCACACATCAATCCCCATTATGCTTGACACCATATAAACACGGAAAACTGCTCACCTCTTTGGAGCTCTGGGAGCATTTGCACAGAAGATGCTCTTCAAACAGTTTTTTTCAGTGTATTAAGAGGAAATATTCTCAGCCTTATATAAAAATACCTACTGAAGTCAACTCAGAAGTCTGTCAGTAAAGATGTAGCTTGTTTCAGGAGTCCAAACTACTTCTGACAACAGATGACAGGACAGACTGGCATTGACCAAAGTTTCTCTCTTAACTCTGCTCTTACTTAGTACTTGGCTAGAGTAATAACTTATTGCATAAGGTTATATAAAACAAGACTGTATTGTGCAAAGTACCCCAAATTATTTAATCAATATGTCTCATGGTGTCTGGATGATTACACACAAAATGCCAGGGGCAACAAAGCAATAAAAGGAACAAGACACTGGAAGTATTGTTCAGATAGCTGTATAATAATCTTAGGCAATTTAATTTTCTGTGTTGAAAGTTAATTACTTACTTTAGGGAAACACGGATTTAATGTTTTCAGTCAACTAAGTGGCTAAGATTCATTAAAAGGAACCCATATTACAAATACCTTCATGCCACATTGCTTTTATTTTCAAGGATAAAACTTTTCATCTCCTACCCCCCAACCAACTCCTATTCTAAACAGATTTCATACAGTGCTCTTCTCCATAGCTTTTGAGAACAAAAGGTCAGAATGAACTTTTGTGGACCATGTAAGGTGTCTAACATCAGCAGCATACAGCAGAGAAATGCAAGGAAATTCTCGAAATGGAAATTTCAACTGCATCAGAGGCAAAATGGGGCAAACTGTACAGGCAAGTCATTAATGTAACAGGGATTAGAATTAAAAACGTGAGCAATTATACCTTAAAAATAAACAACCACCACTCCCCCACCCCCCACCCTCCCCCGCAAAGCAAAGAAGAGCAGAGTTAAGAAATGAGCCAGAAATTTTTTAGGTGAGACTGGCTGAATTCAGTATACTTTGCCTGTAGAAGCATTGTCTGTTAATAGGCTTAAGGGAGGCATGGAGGAATTGGAAGGAGAAGAAATGACTAAAATAAACACACCCTAACTTGTTCATAATAACAGCATCTCCCAAATGCTCTCCTTTCTTTTATAGTCCCTTTACAAACCACCGGTAGGTAACAAAAACATTCCTGCAAAGGGTGTGTGTGAACACAAAATCTGTCCTAGGTAGGAATAATCTAGTCAATCACAGAGGTGTAAATAACACTTTGAGTTGGGAAAGTAGTGTGAAAATAAGCAGCCAGCACCCTTTTGTTTGATACTTGCTCTTACATAGCAATTCAGGAGTCAAAGAGGCAGAATTACTAACCCTGAAAACTTGGCATAGGGCAATATCTCCCAGGCATCACTAGTAAAAGCATCAGCCAAAAGTCTCCTCCTCTTCTCTGTTCACCCATTGCCCTCAGAGGACAGTTTTGTCATGTGTTATGCATCCAGAGATGTGCACAAGAGTCTGATCTGTATTTTCACTCCAGAGCCTGAAATGTCTGAGGTACTGCCATCCCATTTAGATACTTGCCAGCATTTTAAAAGCTGCTACTGAAATACTCTTTAATCCTGGAGGTGAAGTTTTGCTCATCAAAATTTGCAAACCCTGCCTTACAACTTATTAGCTGCTTTGAATCTTATCTCAAAGTGAGGCCCAAGGTGTGGTACACAAAGTAGGGAAGGGAATGCCTTTCTTGCTTGAAGGTCTTAACCCTTCAGCGTATGTAAGGCTTGCAATAGAGAGGGTAGATGCAGGCCCCTGACATGTGGAAGGCATTTAAGTGCTTGCACAAAGGATGGGAGGGGAGGGGAGGAGAGGAGTCAAACATCAAATAGAAAACAGAACTCTGGAAAAGCTGCTGTCAGCTGCCAAAGCATGGGGCTACATAAATTGTTGACTGGGCACTACTCTCCAGCCTCTGGAGAAATCTGACTACTGGAAGCTCAACTAGAGAGTCATATCTCTGATCAGCTGTATCAGGAAATCACTTGATCACTTGAGTGCTTTGCCCCCTATCTTCTTTTCTGGTATTTTAATCTTCATTAGTTTAGATGGCTACTCAGATCCCCAAAATCTACTCCAGAGCTTGGAACAGAAAATTTCAGGGACAGCAGGCTGCATTCTTTCCAACAGGAACAGAGTAGAACCAAATATTTTTAACAAGTGTCATCACCGTCTTCTGATTTCTGTCCCATCCACATTGCAGTTTGCTTCCAAATTCAGCTGCAGCTGTTATCAGGTGGGTTTTCTGCTTATCCTGTTGTAACTAGCACTTCATGGCAACAGTTCATCCTCCTCTTTGGGGCTCAGATAGCCCCGTGTCATCTTCCAGCAAATGAATCAGAATTCTGCATTTTTGCAGTGTATTCCTTACTCACAATTTTGTACAAGCTTAATGATTCCTTCTTCCTCTTACGTCTGCATGTAGCAGAGCACCCCCAAATATGTTTGTAACTGTGCTGCTGTTCTGTGCCCCACCTGGGCAAAGTGGCCACAGAATAGATGTATATGCTAAAAAACATCAATAACAACAGTTTACATACCTAGACTTTCTACAGCAAAAAAGCTAGTTATTATTAGCTAAGTTATAAGGTTATGCTCAATTAGGTTACAAAAAATTCAAAGTCTGAAAGAAATGCTGTCTTCTGACAATTGAAAATTGCATCGCTACATTTTTATTATTATTTTTTTAATTAGCAGATAAGAAGGGCGGACAAAGTGGGAGGATTTAGATTCATGACCAAGTTCCCCTCTTTGCTAACAGGATAGTAGTAACAGTGTTATAACTTGTGTTTTGCACAACATATATCTCAGGTTCTAATAAAGATACAATACCTTATCCTCTGAATTAGTGAAAAAAATAAGTAGGCAAGTATGAACTGCAAGTAATTTTGTTCCATTTAATGCTCTTCCAAAAATGAATCACAAAGTTCATGAGCTTATCTTACTAACATGAGTCTTGTCAACTTTCCTTTTAACTAACTCCAGCCCTGTAGCTTTGAAGCTTGCTAGGGTTGTGGGGCACAGAGCTGAGCAAATTTCCCAGGAAATCTTGTGCATGTGTGTGGGAGGGGGCAGCGTGCCATGACTGTGGTCTCACTGTAGCTTTTTGCAACCATTTCCAATGTCACAGTGACCTGCAGTTATTTAAAAAGGAAGTCTCCAGCTGCAAGTATCTTTAATTTGCAAGTCTTACCTACTCAGTGAAAGAAGCTTGCTGGGACTGGTATGCATCCCTGTTAAAGTCATATGAACGCTTTTTTATGTTTTTAATTACGCCGTTTACATGACACCTGTGATCTCATGATGATCACATAGGAACTTTGGTTAGGTTTGCCTTTCACAGCTCAAGAGTGCTACTGAAACAATTATTATATTTAAGCACTGGGATGTGCCCAGTGGAACCAGAGATGAGTCAGCAGTTAGCTGGGGTTATTTGAATAGCAGAACGAGCCCTGCCGGCCGCTAGGAAACCATCCACAAAGGTCAGACCGAGTGCTTAGGATTTAGACACCACCACCCTGGTGACAGGAATTCTCTCCAGACCTCGGCGGTTTTTAGAACAAGCACCGTTCTATTTGACATTTGGACGTTGCTGTATTAAATACCAGCTACTTGGTATCTAAATGAAGAATGCTCGACACCATGCTGCTACCCGCAGGGAGCCCTGCCTGCCACACTGACAGATGCTGCTGTCTCCCCAGACAGGGGAGTTAGGTGCTAAAATTAGTAACTATTAAAACAAGGGTATTGCTAAGGATCTGCTGAGTCTCATCAGCATGAAATACTGAAGAGGAGGTAAGGAGTCACTACTAACCTTTCTGCAGGAGTTGGGGCTGTAATTCACGTGTAGGGACAGCACAGCTGACAAATTGACTGCCCCAGTACAGAGAGAGTGGAGTTGCTCAAGGATAATCAGGTGCTGAGCCACGGCAGCTTACAAAGCAGGGCATTCAAACAGAGTAAAGACAGTGAGAACCTTTACAAGTTATTACCTACACTGGCAGGAGTTTGTGGGGGGGTGTTAAGCCAGATACAGGATGTGTGAGACAGTTCCCTGGCAAGGCACTACTTCTCACAAAGTCCTGAAGAGGAAACAGTTTATAAGCTAAAACTCATTTAGAGTTCAGCCTGTTGCCTCTGCAACCACAGGAAACAAGCATCCCAGCCCCACTTGTGAGTCATGGCTTTTGGGAACTTCACCTTGAAGAGCAGCAAAGAGTCCTCTCGAGGTAGAATGGATCTCTTTTATTCCTTCTCCTGAGATCACTGCCTAAGCTCCTTCATTTGCCAAAAATAAAAAAAAAAAAAAAGAAAAAAGAAGGCACAATAAGAAACACAGCTGCTTGTGATGGTTCCACCCTCCCTTATTCAATTGTTCAGTGGTTTAACATTCAGCCTGAATGTTGCAGACCTACTTTTAATTCTCTCTTCTAGCTGAGAGGATTCAAGGCCACATTGTTCCCGCCCTCCACTCAAGTGACCTATCTACAAAACAGCTGAATTAATAACAAAAATAAAAGGAGAAAGACATCCCACGACAAACGCCTTCATGTTCTGCTGACCCACTTCAGTGAGAACACTTGAAAATTCTGTGGCTCTTACTGAGAATGATTTTGCCAGGACTAAGAACTGCAATTAGTCTATAAAACCAGTTACTTGTTCCAGACACACACAGACTTTAAGGCACCCTCTGCATCAGAGCCGAGCAGGGGTTTAAAATTTCTTTGCAAGACAAATCCCAGGCCTCTGAGTTACACACCAAAAATCCATTTTTATCATTCTCTCTGACATGTTTTTATGAGAACATTAAATGCCATTAAAGTCAAGAAAGTAAAACCAGGATTCTGCCGAAGGCAAGGCTTACAACAATAGTATTAATGAACTACAATTCGTCATCACAAGGCCAAATGGCAATATAGGTGTTACTATACAGCAACACTGCCCTGGCCCATAAGCAAGCACTGGGGTTTAACAATTGGCATTTATTGCTGTAGGTAAATACCAGCTGCCTGCTCTGAGCCCCAGCAGTTTAGTTTATATCACAGGTTTTGGTCTTTTGTATGTAAACAAAGTTATGCAAACAGATACATTTGAATTCGGGGTCTTTTTTTTCACAGCTAATCTGAACAAAAGAGGAAGAGTCCTCACTGAGATACTGAGAAGTGAAATGCAGGAGCAGTGTCTCTGGTTTGAGTTACAAGGAAGGCCATAAGTCCCTTTGAAACCCAGTCTTTGCCAAACATACACCACATGTGTGTTTGTAGGCCTGTACCAACGGCTTGCAGAGGCCTCGTTTTACTCTCGTCTGTAATGAACAAATTTGATTAAAGGGCCAAAAATTCAACTCGTGCAAGAGCTGCAATGTGAAAAATCCCGGCACCATCAACTTTTGCTGTGGCAGGAACAGGCACTCTGTGGGAACGGAATACATCTTCCCCCTATGCACCATGCACCAAGCGAGCTTTTTGGGAGCAAAAATCCCCCCCAGAACAACAAACAAACCAAAACCCGCAAGCAAAACCAGCAAACATTTGGGCTGGGAGCCGCTCGCCCGTGGCAGCGGCGTTCGTGCCGAGAGCTGTGCCGCCACCTGCTGGTGGCTCCCGGGATGGCCCCAGCCCGCAGGACGGCGCCTCCTGCAGAGGCAGCAAAATCGGTGATAAATTCACCCTGAGTTTACCAAAGTTCTTGTCCGTGCTTTTAATCTCCGCCCCCTGCGAGCGGAAGTATTCCTCCGGGAAAACATTTGCGAAGCGTTTGGATTTCTGCTGATTGTGTTCAAGCACCTTTTTCCTCTCCCTGCTTTTCCGTGCACTCCGTACAGCCCGCAGTCAAGAGGGGTCAGACCATCCCTGTGTGCGCAGCTCCCACGCCTCGGCAAAGCTCCGTGGCACTCGGGCAGAGCAGGAGCTTCAGAGCTTTCATCACTGTCTTCTGGCGACATAGCTTAAAAGTTCAGTTTGCAACAGGAGCCTACCAAGAAACAGCGAAATCCTCTCAGCCAAATGATTTTTTCTTACTTTTATAATGTAAATTCTGAAGGGATTAACAATATAATTCCTAGAAGTGTCAGAAGCAGCTCTGATCATCCCTTCTCGCAAGACACAAAAACCACAGGACCACAAGCATTCCAATTATGGCAAAATTGCTTCAGAACACTAGCAAATCTGCCATTCCTTCCACACCACAAAAACTATAGAGGATACAACTATGAGAAATGGAACAAAAGGCAATGTCTTAAGTCTCACACTTCCAAAACACCACTCACAGCAGGAGGTCTTAAAAATATAGTGTATATTGTTTCATTTAAAAACCAAGAATAATATTTTCAGACAGAAAACGAAAAGGACAGAGACAGCACACCTTCCTTCTTAATCCAGCCCTCTTCCTACTGTGCTTTGAAAAAAACAGAAAGATAAAAGAAAGAAGTAAATGGTTGCAATGAAATGTCATTAATCTTACTAGATCTGGTAAGAAGTATCACTCAAGCAACTCTACCCATATATGATATCTTGTTTTGAAGAAGACACTAGGATTTACATTATAAATTTTTTTAAAGTGGTATTAATATAGTACTCAGTGTTGAGAAATGAGACACTGAAGTGGTAAAATACATGCTCAACTACATCCATAAGATTTAAAATGTTTAATGTGCAATTCTCTGACAGAAATGATTAATTTACAATACACTAAAATTTGAAGGATGGGAATTTCTTCTTCATGTGTACGCTCACAGTAGCAGGTGAAATATTCAGTTGCTGAAGTACAAACATCAGTATGCTTAAGTGACTTATGCATCATTTTTAAGGCAAAAATAGGCAACAACATGACTGCATACAGTTCCAAAAATATTTACAGATATCACTGAGAAACATTATACTTCTAGCATGAAAATTTTAATTATGCACTTAAGTAGAGAGTGATTTATTTGAAAAATTATCAATAAAAATGTAAAATTAATCTAGCTAGGATGAATAGCACTGACATTTTTACCCGGGCCTCCACACTCTCTGATCTTTGTCCTTCAACCTCTATCACTGCAAGCTGTTCTCTCTCACCCTGCCACTTTCCAGTCCTATTACAAAGGTGCAGGTGTGCCTGAGCAGCCTTACGATCCACCGAGGAAGAAGCTGCAGTGCTAAAAATGTATGCAAATGGTGGTCCCAGAAAACTAGAAAAAAAAAGGAAAAAACAGATCCTGAGAAATAAAATTAGTGAGAAGGAAAAAAAATTAAAAATTAAAGGTGCTATATGCATGTATCCAGGGACTTGCTCAGTCATCCTTGTCTTTTGCTCCATGTTTCAGGATGCGTGTGAATTCGATGTAGTTGAAATTGCCCTTTTTGTCGATGGGGGCCTCTCTGTACAGCTCATCCACCTCTTCATCCGTGAACCTGTCTCCCATCGTGGTCAGCAGCTCCCGCAGGTAGTCTTCTTGGATGAACCCTGGAATGAGAGAAATGCAAAAGGGAGGCCGAGCCTCTCAGCTGGGTCTCCAAAAGCAGCAGCACAACGTGCACTCGGACAGGCAATTAACCACTGCAGCACGTCATATATTACATTTGCATTTGCACAGAGCCCCAACAAATCTCCTTAACTGAATTCTAAAGAATTTCCTTGAGTGCAAAGGGAAAGGAAGTTTAACACATTTCATACACATTTTTGAAGACAGGGCCTGACCTGCTGTGATATAATAACACTTATTTCCATCTACTGATCTTCAACGGCTCAAAGTGGAAAAACAAGTTCCTGTGACTGTTAGTCTTCATTATACAAGCAGTTCTCTTAAATGAACTATATTTTTCTTGCCTTAATTAGATATATTTGAACATCCTCTATAAACTAGTTTCCCCTGGGGACTAAATAACCACTCTGGCTCTTCAGTGCTGCACAACACTGTTGCCGGAGGCAGTTTATGTGCATACAGTGAAGTCCTGGCAAGTGTCCAGGGAAGTAGTTTATAACAGAAGAGACTTTCAGACAGGACTGAGCAAGTTAGCTCAGGAGGCAGGAAGAATGTTTATGGTGGAGAGCTAAAGGTGGAGAATCCAGTAAAAAAAAAGAGAATAGGATGTATTATTTATTATATGCTAAAAGAGCAGAAGATTTTCGAGGAAGTTAACAAAGATATAAAAAGGAGCAGTTTCTAGGTATCTTCTGGTAATTCTATTTCAAGAAATGGGCAAAACCACCACTTGCCAAGTAATTCCAGGAAAATTTAGAGATTGAGAAAGAACCACACATAACAAAGGGTAGACAGTAGAATGCAGAAACTGATAAATGCTGATATATGACCAGACATATCTGCAAATATACGACCAGACATATCTGGAAATCATATGTAGACACCCACATCAACTAATGTAGATTCAATTAGAATGTGATAAAAAAAGTGCTGCTTTGGAAAGAGAGATGCATAGGTTAAGCAAACAGAGATCATTAGAGAGACAAAACCAAACAGGGAATCAGGGGACCAAAAAGCAGTCAATGAGCATGACAAATTAGCATGGGGGTGGTATATGCTGGGGGAAGGGAAAAATGTGTTTTAACAGATGCTAATGAAAACAGCACCATATTGCAGTGTAGACCAGCCCTTGGGTTCTGACTGCAAATGAAGAAGGCTAGCAGCAATCTTCTACTTGAGCAACAGGGAGACTTTTCAGTTAGCAAGGCCCATCCTAAGCAGGTCAAACCTTGGAGTTCTCTCTTTGAAGATGGACATAAAGAAGAGGGAAAAGGCAGCTAAACAGATGAGACTCTTTCTGCTGTCCTATAGAGACCAAGCAGTCCTGAGAGATGACATAAGGATTAATATTCAAAGAATGCAAGGCCTTTGGTGCTGCAAGTTTAGCCTCAAGGACTTAATTGCTCCTGTCTGAATAGGTAGTTGTTTATACACTGAACTGGGGCTGCCAGACCAGGAATAAGCCACAAGTTTTATCAGCAACAAATTGTAAAGCAAACAGGGCTCCTGTCCCTCCCACACAGCTTCAGCATAGGTGGGGGAGTAACAAATAAATGAAGCAAAACTTAACATTCAGCCTCTTGCAACAGCACACACCAGACGACAATGCAGGATCAAAGACCAGATAAAAATACTCCAAATGCAGACAGATCTAACTTTTATACCAATTCCATAGCACTACACATGATAGTAATGCTGAACCAACATATCCAACTATGCTGGCAATATAGGAAATGTAAGTAAAACCTAACAAGTATGACTACCTTATCCTCATCTGTAGGATCTGATTTGTATTACTCCCTTTCAAAAGACCTAGACTGATGTACAGCTAGAAAATCAGGCCCATAATAAACACACATGTGGAGATGATGAAATGAAAAAAAAATAGTAAAAGAGTTTGATATAGCTGGAAATGCTCTTGTACATTTTTAAAAGGAACAAACTGATCAGAAGCCAAATAAGAGGATACAATTAATAAAGGATGAACATGACATGGGTTTTACGAATACATCACATGCTATTTTGAAGACTTCATTTTGATTATTATGAATCAAAACTCAATAAAACAGTGCAACTATCTCACATTTCCTGGTTACAATTTGAGGGTGGCATAAGATACAAAACAGACTGTAGAGCAAACCAGTATCTTCAAATCATGGTAGGACTAGACTAAAACATGTACCACACAGAGCTGAGAGATATTAAAATCAATCTTATCAGTATATGTGTGCCCAAACTAGTAACTTATTGGTTACATAGACACAGAAGTTTCTGTTCCAAAGAACTGATAGCAACAACCATTTTCTTTATATTGTAATTCACAGGCTCTTGTTTTGCTGCACACAAAAAACACTGTGTAGCACAGTGAGTCAGACTACCTGTGGAGAGAAAATCATTAACCTACTAACAAACTTCCTTCTCTAGGAAATGGTAAAGAGATTTCCCTTGAGAGGGAGGAAGTCAACTGACATTTGAAAAGGCCTTACCAACAGAAAGCCTGTTTACCTACACCTCAGCAGGAAGGCCATGCACTTTGAAAAAGCAAAAGGTGCTAAAAATACACAGACTGAAAACAGCTGTTGAAACGGAAGGATATCCTTCAAAAGGTGCAGAGCATATATCGACTGGTTAGGTTAAAACATTTTGGAGGACAGTTGTGAGGAAAAGCGTAGATGCAGTGTCATCGCTAGTACAGAGGCTACATAATTTCAATGTGAGATAGTAAAACAAGTTCACAACATATCAAAGCACTGATACTCTAATTCCACAGAATTGCCTTAAGGATTACCATAAACCTCCTGGTTACTACACAATTCTCAGGAATCTTAGCCTAGGTGAATAAATACATAAAAGCATAAACTCTAATCTCAAGATTACAGGCACAACCTTGGAAATCTGATATAGTAAAACTGAGTTCTGTGTTTTACTCTTTCCCTTGATCTTGCTTTTCAAGTCAGTCCAATCTGTCATTTCTGCCTTCTACACCCCACCTGGTTTTTATCTTTAGACCACTAAGACTGCAGACCTTCCTGCAATCTGAAAGCAAACTGAGCTGCAGGTTAGGGCATGATATCTGTCCTCAGAGCCATAAAGAACGCTCAGCCAGAGAGCATTTGTAAGACTTCATGAAGCCTGGATAGAGTGTCTTGAAATATTAAACACATGAAGAATTTAGATGCATCTCAGACCTTTTGCAGAGGGGGGACAAACTCAGTTTTATGACAGATTTCCTATCATTACGTTTTAACGCCATAAACAATCACACGTTACTGATTTGAGTTCCTCATCTTAGAGCAAATACATCTTGTTTTACACTCTGAGGAACATACACACTGCCCAATTAAGGCTCTCTTCTTCAAAGCCTCACAGAAGAACAGTCCTACTTGTCCTCAGTACTGACACAGAACAGCCAGACAGACTTTACTCTCATCCAGTAATTTAGCAGAATATGCCATCTAGGATTACCATCTCACATTTAATTTATAAAGGTGCAAAAATCAGCATACTGTTTAAAAACCCAAATAACAAACCAAATAATAACCCAGCCATACCCCTGCCAAGCAGCCAAATTGCATCCACGTACCTGTTGCTTCTTCATCAAAGCAAGCAAAAGCATTCCTGATTACATCCTCCGGGTCGGTGCCATTTAACTTCTCACCAAACATAGTGAGGAACATGGTGAAGTTGATGGGGCCTGGAGCCTCATTCATCATGGCATCCAGGTATTCATCTGTTGGATTCTTTCCTACAAATAAAGGGATTCATACTTGGTTCAGCTTTCAAACTGGAAAAGTAATTTCAGTGGTGTTAATACAAACTGAGCCACCTCTCATATTCCAAACTCAGTATTTTGATGCTTGCAGCACAAATTTGCCTGGCAAGCATGAACAGAAAAAAGGGACATTACCAAGGGAGGCGAGCATGTCGTGCAAGTCCTCTTTGTCAATGAAGCCATCCCTGTTCTGGTCGATCATGTTGAAGGCCTCCTTGAATTCCTGGATCTGCGACTGATCGAACATCGCAAATACATTGGAAGTGGCGCGCTGAGGGCGCTTCTTGGTGGTCTTCGTCTTTGCCTTTTTGCTAGACATGTTGATTTTCGGACACTAGGGAGAAAAAGAAATACAGTAAATGCAGTAAGATAAGAGCTAGGATTTTAAAAAGGAGAAAGTTTTACGGTTTAATGTTACAGCGCGCCTCTAATGCACTCTCATTTCCTCTCATCAGAACGTATTTCCCTAGTATTATCAGGAAGGGAAAAAGAGAAGCAGAAAATATGGATAAAGAAAAGACAGACTAATAAACCAGAAGAGGAGTCATTTTTAGAAGACGCAAAGAAACTTAAATTTTAGTCTTGGAAGGGCCCTCACCCCAGCGGCGCTGCGGGGACCAGGTACGGAGCGGACGCGGAAGGGAGGAAGCGGCGCCGGCGCCGGCGGATGCTCCAGCGCTTCCCGGAGAAACCATCGCCCTGCCGGGCCGCGGGTGGGGACGAGCGCCGGAAGAGGCTGCGGGAGGGCAGCGAGACGGCAGCCGGGGCTTTCCCTTAGGGATCGCAGCCTGTCCCGGCTTCCCTGGGCGGCGGCGGGCTCGGCACGGCCCCGCGGCTTCTTCCCCGGCGCCCCCCGCCCCGGCCGCGTTGGAGCATCCCGGGGGAAGCCGCCGCCGGCGCTGGGTCCCGGCGCCGCCTGCAGGGCCGGGATGGAGACAGCCTGTGGGGACGGAGCTGAGGGCGCTGCTGCGGGCAGCGGGGCTGGCCGTGGGGTTGTTCTTTTGTTTGCACAAAACCTGCGCACGCTGAAGGTGGAGCGTCGCTCCGCGCTCCTGGAGCGGCGCCGGCGCCCGCGGCGGGCCCAGGTTCGCACGGTGGTGCCACATCGGGGCTGAGGTGAAGGAAACCTCCTCATCGCCGGGGACGTCCTGCCCGGATCAGCAGGTGTGAGGTGTTAAACGTACCTTCCTGAGGTGTTATCCTTACCTTCCTGAGGTGTTATCCTTACCTTCGGGCTTCCTCGTGCTTCGCTCGAGGGAGCAGGAGAATTCCAGGTTGCATCCTAAAGTCTTCTAAGAAGTGGGTGCTCCCGAAGGAGCGAGGCCTAATGCCTCTCGCAGCCATAGATCGTAAGGCCACCTGGAGGATTTATTTTTGCATATATTTTCTTAATGAAAAAGGATGACACATATTTTTCCATTCATCATTTGAAGTAGGATCTCAAATAAATTGAGGTACAAAGTTTTTTTATTGTAGGGGGATGGTGTCTGAAATTGCTTCAGAAGCAGTTCACTTTTAGCCCACTTGTACGATTTTAAAATTTTCCAAAGGGAATGCTTATTCCCATGTTGCTTGCTGAAGTCCCACATAAATAGCTTGGGCTTCAAGAAAACTGTTGTTTAGGGCACAGAAAGGTGCTGAAGGAGTCAGATGGGAAAGCTGCACTGCCAGATCATCATTCTTTGAATCCCCCTCCTCCCTGCTGAGGGCTTTGTTGGTGTGCAGGCTGTGGCTTGGAAAACAAGAACTCTTAAGGGGAAAGGCATTGGCCACGCATTGGAGTAAGCTGCCCAAGGAAGGTGATGGAGTCGCCATCTCTGGAAGTGTTCAAGAAATGTCATCACATTCAAGGAGTGTCCTCCTTGAGGATTTTGGTGGTGCTGGGTTGATGGTTGGACTAGATGATCTTAAAGGTCTCTTCCAACCTTGATCATTCAGTGAAAGGAAAAAATAGACATACAAGCTTTTTCTGAAATTGTCAATTATATTTATAAATGTAAATGAACTACATTTAGCGGCTGGAGCTACTGAAATTAACATGTAATCTAATATGTAGTCTAGAAACTGCAGTCTCAGATTTGAAGGGAGACGTTTTAATTGCCAAGAGGCCCAACTTTCTTTCCCTCTCTCCTCTCAAATCAGAAGTTATTTCATGAGAGCTGAGAATTTGGCCTAATTAGTTTATATTACTTCCCCAATTAATTTTAATATCACTCTTCTAAAGTTTGCCTCAAAGTGCAGTAGAAACTAAGACTAAACTTAGCTAAATTGAAAGTCTATTAATGGAAAAATTTCAGGTAAAAAATTCTCTGCTTATTAGACATAGCACATAGTTTCAAGATAATTACATGCAAAGTATGAGTGGGCAGAAAAGCAGTAGAAATATTAAAATGTTAAGAGAGTTAATAAAATAATTCCTGATAATATTGAAGAACTGAACTGTGTGTTGAAATTTAATTATCAAAAGCTATCTGATCTCTTAATTTAAACTTCTTTCATCACTTACTTTAAATTGAACCACTACTGCAAACATGCCACTCTGTCTTGTATTGTTTTTCATGCTATTAAAAGGGTGTTACATGATGCCTGTCACCGTGTATGCTATTCTCAGTGTTTAACTTCTGCAGATGTGGGGATAAGTGCACTAATATTATTTGCCCAGTATGAGATCAGTTCTTAACAACAAAATTGCATGTCAGTGTGTGTCTCTTAAAGCTTTTGTCTTCAATTTGTTACATCATGGTGGAATGAGAAGCAGTTCCTACAGGCAGACCATTTTCTGTTTGATGTAAATTGAAGTAATGCTTTTAGAAATTGTTCAATTTTACTTGATTACAGCACTCATCATAGCAATAAAGAAATTAAAAAGGAAAAGAAAATATTTGTTTTGCCTTTTACAATATTTGTAGGATATTTTTTTAACTTGTTGACATAAATGTTGAAAAGGGAAAAAACTAAGGGTCTTTTTTTGTGAATGTGGTGCTTCCCGAGAGCTGTGCATCAAACTTTCAGAACAGAAATGATCCTTTCTGAAAAGATGGTTCAAAAAAATTGCTGAGCTCTTAACTCTTTTTTTTCCTATTTACTTCTTTCCTTCATTATTTCCTTCTTCTTTCTAATTTATGTCAGTCTTGTTTAAGAAAAAAAAAATTAAGCAAAATTAGTTAATTGTTCTTATCCTTTCTGTCTAAAATACTCTGATTTTGTTCCACTGAAATGCTTCTTTTCTTTGATTTGTCAAAAAGACGTTCAAAATTATCTGTTTCAAACTTAGGTTTTAAGACTAGTACAGACAGTGAGCAATTTACAGTAAACCTTTTCCCTCCTTTCATTTAGTTCTTTCTATTAACAGTTGAACTTAGAGGCATTTTCCAACTTTTAACAATTCTCTGATTCTATTTCCCCACCTTTGCTGAGTTACAGTGACAGTGCAAATATTTGTCATTAACTTGGTTGCTTAATGAAGCAGAATCAGTTTGTCTCTTCTGGCGTTTCTTTATTAATCTAATGAATGTTGCAGGAATGGCTGCAACTGGCTCACTGTAAAAGTCTGCCTAGACCAGTGCACCCCAGCTGCAAAGTGATGTGGATTCTGGATGTGGAATGCAGGGAGCAAAGTCTCGGCAAAAAAATCTTGAGACTGGGGATGGGGAAGCACAGCAGTTGCTTTTTCCATTTCTAGGTTGGAGCACCACTGGGATGGATCTACTGATTTCTTGGATGCCCTCAAGAAGTAATACCTGCTATGAGGCCTTCCTTACCAGGTCACTGGAGAGTTTTATAGTTTTGGATTTTTTCACCAAAAACTTGGATTTTAATTTTTTTTTTTTTGGGGGGGGGGGGGCAGGGGTGGGGGAATCGCTTTTTCTATACTTGTGGGTTTTTTGAGAATAGAGAGCATATGGGGTGTTTTTAGTCTGTTCTTTAGGGGAGGGCAGCAGCAGTGGCCATATGCAGGTACTTAGGGAAGAATAAGAATCAAGGTAGCCTATGATATCTTCCCAGAATGCTCTCCCAATATATACTATTTTTAGTTCATGGAGGGATAAGCTATCCTGAACCAGGTGTGATATTTAGTAACCCACAATGAGTTTCTTTCATTACTTGCCTAATACGTAATCCCTGACTTGATATAAGTTTAGCATCCACAGTATGCTTTGGTGGTGTTTTTTGGAACACTTTGCAAGGTTGCTATTTGTTACATGAAAAACTGCACCTTACTGACCTTGACCATACCTATTGCAATGTTTATTCCATGCTCTAGACTTTGTATTGGAAGAACTACTACAGCTGAATTGTATGTCCATTTCTTTTGTGTTACTTTTGCGTCTAGAAAGCTCCTGAGTTGTTCTTGTCTCAGCTGTAGCAGACAGTCCCACTTAGTTAGTTTCTCTTGTAGAGAGATCAATTCCATACCCTTGGTCATCACAGAAATAAGACTGAGGATATGCATAAGAAACAAAAGGGTCTGAAAAGACAGACTAGAAGAAAAAGCAGATGTGTGATTTCCACATTAAGAATTAAAATAGTTTGAAAGTTGAGAGGAAGGTTTTTCTGTTAGGAGATTTTTTTCCTGACCATATTATCACTGTTCAACAAATGTTAATTATGGAGATTAAGTATTGACAGCAGAGTCATAATTAAACATATCCATCTAAGTTCTAGGTCTAAACTATCATTTGACAAAAGCATTTTGTCTGTCAGTTTCTTCACCTGGTATTTTGGCTCATCCCTCTACCTTTCCATCCCTTCATCCCTGATTCCAGCTGGCATCTGTTGCCTCTGTCTAGCTGTACTATGTGCAGTATCAGTCAGAGTGACAGTTGCTTTTTTCGAGATGCTGAAAGCATCACAAAGTTTTCTGGAATTTCTCCAAAAATAACTCCAGTGCTGTGATCCAAGGGGAAAACATTTGAGGAGTCATGAGTTAAAGAAGGGATTCTGAAATGTGTCTTCACTTGAGTCTCTTGGAGGGCCTCAGACTGCAGGTTATTCCCTGTTTTCATTCAATGACCTCATGAATAAATATGGTTACTTCTTTCCTAGGTGGTCCCTGCCACATGGTAGATGCTGAAAATAAAGGCTCTCAGAGGATGTAGTGGAGCCTATAGAAGAAACACATATTCTTTCTCCATACTGAAAATTAAAAATAGCAGTTTTGACTTCCTAATAACTTCCAGTGTACATAGCTGAGGAAGAGGTAAGAACATGAGTTCTCTAGAGCATTATGACAGTGATATAGCAGCTCAAAGGATAAAGCAGACATACTTAATGGAATGTAAATAAAATGCAGTCAGTCTATGAAATGTTGTAAACAGAAGAAAACAAACTTCAGTATATTTATTTAAAGCTGCATCTCAGTGATTATATGAATGGGCACTGACATGTGTTTGACAGGGTATTGAGGGACTTTACTCAGCAGACATGATACTCCTTGCATTCCCAGATCCCTAGTCCTTTATACCTAAAGAACACAAGATAAAAACCCCAACTAAACGTTGTAAAGTACATCTTTGGCTGTTGGGCTGTTGGTTTCTGTTGGGTTTTTGTTCCCTGTTCTGTATGATCAAAGTCACTGTTCTGCCTGTTGTGCTATATGTCCATCCTTCTTTTTTATCCTAGCTGGTAAGTTGCAACAATTCTAGCCAAGTCTTTGTGGAGTTTTCAGCTCTTCTTGCACGAGTTTTAATCAGGAGTGTTGCCAGACACTGTGATTCCGTAAAGCTGAGAACTGAAATGTAAAAATCAGCATTGGTAGGTATTCTTAAAAAGGAGAGCTGAAGGCCTTCAGTCTTTAAAACAAATGTAATTAATTCTGCTAAACCTAAGGATGTGCATATCTGCTCTCTCCTTGTGTGTTAGAGTTTGTATCTGTCTGACAATGTGTATGTACAAATATGGAAGAAAATTAAATGTGCTCAATGCTTGGCCATAAGTCTAAAATAGTATTTTGAAACATACTCGGGAAACAAGAAGCAGCATATTTAGTCAGGTGTTTCACATGAGAAGTAAGCCGTTATCAGTTTTCTTATCAGGTGATGCCTGTGCATGTTTTGTTGGCTGGTGGAGCAATTTCAAAATCAACATATTTCTTATGGGGTGGGAATATCTTGCCACTGCCTTTTGTGTTAGGGACGGTTAGCTCACAATTGAGGAAGAATTCAAAAGAGGGAAAAACCCCAGTGCCTGTTAGATACAAGGCTAAGTCAAGGTTCAAGTAACTCATGTCTGATGTCAGCTCTATTTTAGCACATACTAAGACAAGTCTTACAGGCCTCAATTTACACCCACTTACTTGAATATGCTTGGCACAGGCTCGGAATTATTGTGAAATGCTGTCTTTTAACTGTCAAGGACTATTCATAGTTAAAAAACAAACCAAAGCCTATTTAAATATTTAGTGAGGTTGTATTCAGTGATACCCTAAAATAGTGAGGATTAAAAATTAAATAAACCTTGCAAAACTAAGCAATTTACAAGAACAGTAAAATTACTAATACAGGTGCCTAAACAACCAGATAGTGGCAGCAGCAAAGTTAGTCTCAACCTGCCTAAAGCTGTAGTATTTGTTACTGATTTTTAAGCTTTATCAAAGTGCAGTGCTGCTTTACTGGGGGACTGAATGACAGCTGGATGGCAGAAGAGTCTGCATGCAGCAAAGAGTTGGTATTTTCCAGGAGGCCAGTTTGATTCCCCACTCTCCTACTAAGTGCATTCTGCTGAGAAGCATGTAAACATCTTCGCTCAGATTTATTACATTGATATGAACTGCCTGACCCCTTAAGTCCCATGATGCAGGGCCTATTACGTATGGCCTGTAGGGACTATCACACTTCTGGTCTGAAAACATTCCTTGGCACTGTTTTTACCCATGGGCTGCAGAGAAAAATAGGAAAAGAAGCCGTGTGCTCCCACTTTTTTTTTTTTTTAAGATGGGAAGTTTTTTATCTGGTATATCAAAAGTTTGGGAAAACAGTGATCTCTGTGGAGTTGCTGCACAGAGAACAAAAAGAAACCAAACAAAAAACAAGAGCTGTGTGGAGGGTTCCCCCCCCCCCCCCCCAGTATTACTTTTCAGTATTTCGTGGTAACTTAATTTTAAGCTGCATTTTAAGATGCATTTACTGAGTTCTTTTCCCCTTTGTGTTGTTCCTAGTTTCTGCAATACCATTTCTGAGTTATTGTAATCCTGAATCCTTTTTTCAAAGGAGAAAGTTATCTAAAAATGACAGTAGGGTTCTGAAAAATGAAGTAAGAAACCTAAATAGGAGCATGGGTGCATAAGCAATACCAAGGGAGGATTAACTGCTGATATCTAAAACGTTCCTGACTGTACTTTGTTACTCACCCCTTGTTTGGATTTACATTGTAGGAGTATCTTTGCTTTTGTTGTTTGAAATTCCCCAGGAACATCCCAAATAATAGGTTAGTAACACTCCAGACTAGAAAAGGCCATGAGAAATATGTGATGACGAGATTTCAGCTATTTTCCAGCTTTTGGATCGAATGCAGGTGTCAGGGCACAAAGGCATGCTGTCACTGATGCCCTGTGCCAGGATGGGGCCGCTGTGCTGCATTCATTCCTCCAGATACCACAGGGATCCTAGAAACAAGCGATCCAAAGGTAGTCCATAGGTCAGCAGCGAAACGAATCCTTGCTCTGGAGTGTAGGGACACCACCTCTGTGACATCCCCTAGCTGCTGAGCTAGTGTAACAAGCTGCCTTCATGTTGTGAAATGCTTGTCATCTGATCACAGTGCCATAAGGATGGGTTTATTTGCTTAAACAGAGAGCAGAAACAAGTGTAAAATTACTTTTAAATTGCACACTACCTTTATCTCCAGCAACAGAGTAGGGACGAAAAGGGAGCAGGAACAGGCAAACATTCCCTGGCAGCACTTGACACAAACATTGTCCTCTTTGGAGGTTTCTCATGCAGCCTCGGTAGTTCTTTGGCTTCATTTTGACTTCTGCATTCGTAGCCTTAGAACAGGGTAAGTGGGTCATGTAAAATAAATCACTGCTTTTCAGTAGTGCTTCACAGGCCATTACAGATCACTGTAGATGTAAGACTATTAAATGTGTGCATGAGCCTATGAAAATAGCTTTTCATCATAAGCCTAATCTGGTGTGGAGCTTGGAGCCTGTTATATATGAACCCCAAGGGAGAAAAGATTAGGTTCCAAGATTTTGACTGCAAAATGCTAAGGCTAAGTCATCAGAATTTTAAGCTGTTTCAGTGACCAAAGTTATTTTTATTTTTGGAAGTGAATTATTGATGACACATCCCCACAGCCCTCGGCATGCAACCTCAGCTGTCACATTCCTCCTGCCTAGCTACAAAACACATCTGATGCTCTTATATGGTCTCTTGGCTGGGGCTATTGGTCTTGTAGCCTCTCAGCAGTTAAGGGGTTTGTGCCCTCTTGCAAGTTAACTGGTCTCCTACAATACAAAAAACCAGAAACTGGCACTTGGAAGGTTGTCATTATACTCACACACCCTTGGATATTCTTTCTCAGTAACACATCTTCCTGAGTAGGTATCTTTACCTCTGCACAGGTCTCGCCCTCTACTCAGAAGGAGCACCCAAGGAACGAAACAGCTACATCCCACATTTCAGCTGGCTGTTCAGAAAGCAAGAGCAGCAGAATATTTTTGAAGTGGACAATTTCCTCTCAAGGAGGATACCAGGATCTCTTTTATGTAGCTCATATTTAAAATTTTAAAATTGCTACTGCCAGCAAGAAAAATCCAGCTGGCACAGCTGCTGCTTTCTCAGTGTAACATACCAGCACCTAACATTTACATAGAGAACAGGATCAGAAAAAGAAGGGTTTAGGGATCCAGGGTTCCTAACAAAAGTAAGCTGCTCTCTGAATCTTAATGCCATTTAGACACTCAAAGGGAAAAAATAATCAGTATCTTACATCTGTCCTTCAAGCAGACATGTATGCGCACAGTACCGAATTGCAGAGGTGACAAGTCTAAAAAAGTGACAGCGTAACTTTTCTCCAGCCTAACATTGCATAGCAACATTTCAACCAGACAGCTTCCTAAATCCCCACTCTCTTGTCTTTGTCACAAGGGCACTGCTGGTGAAAGCTTCCCTGCATACTTGTAAACTACTTCCTAGAACCTTGCAGGTGTCACATGGAGAAGTAACTCAGCAACCATTACTGAAGAGCACCAAGGTAGTTAAAAAGCAAGCTTTCAAAAAAAAGGAGCAGCTGTGGCAACTTAAAGTAGTGTTACATAATGTGGGTAAGAGACAAACTGAGACTAGCAGATAAAAAACAGAACTGGGAAAAGAATGTTTGAAAACTCAATTTTAATTAAGCCTGTAAGTGTAAAAAAAACACCCTAGAATAAAAAAATTAGTCCAAGTATGCCAACTCAGTATATTTTGTCAAGTTATTTACAAACCTGAAGACAGAATATCCTCCAGTTGCCATATGGGAACACAAGCAAGATTAATAACCAAGCCTTCATGCTATCACACACTAAATGAGACAAACTCACCTTACAGGATAAGCTGTCAGAGCCTTTACAATCCTTTGTGCTGAATTACTACTCCTTGGGGTCTTAAGTCATGTGATTAGCTGAGGTCATTTAGATTCTCTTCCTGCTTTGTCACTTGCAGTAGCCAAGAGAATGAGGCACAAAGAAAAGCATGGCCATACTAAGAACTAACAGAACAATCCTCCTCTTTTCTTTGTATTTGAGACATCAGCACATCCAGCTCTGAATGATTGACTTCGGTTAAAAGCCACCTTACCAACGTAACTGAGGAATGCGTGTAATATTTTAAACAGTGAGAGCAACTTCAGCACCTGTAAGGTTTTACCAAGTTAATTCTCAGAATGACTTGGCTCAAATTCTCACATGCAAAAGAATTAGCTGTAGAAAAATAAAGCTATGTGTAAGTTTTCTGGTCATGCATTGCTGTTAATTAGTGCCAGCACAGACTCCTTTGCACAAGCTTCCTTCAGCAGAAGGGAAAAAATATGCCTAATTCCCCGTTACTTAGCAAAGAATAATGCACACTTTGACATGAAAGTACTGCTAGAAAACCCATCAATATTAAAAGGAAGCAAAAGCTGGGCATAGTATCTGCTTAAGAATCAGGTATTCTCTGCTGGCCATGAGGCAATTGTAACAGTCTTCCCTAACCATTTATCTGATTAACTACTCACACAGTAGTCAGATCCCACTTCAAAAATCTGATAGACTTCTGCAGCTGAATTTTTAAAGAATCCAGAAGATGCTGCTGTCAACCCTGTGACATTGAACAAAACACTGTGAAAATGAGTTTTCTAGCTTGACTTGCAACTGCAAGAAAAATACAATGAACACACCTGCATTTGTAAATGTGCAATAGA
Source organism: Taeniopygia guttata (assembly GCF_048771995.1). NCBI lineage: Eukaryota > Metazoa > Chordata > Aves > Passeriformes > Estrildidae > Taeniopygia > Taeniopygia guttata. Next base: position 103,319,425 of record NC_133026.1, read on the forward strand.
AATGTCATTCTTCACAAAAGATTTTGAGGTATTTTATCTATATAGCAATCTTTATTTCAAAATGGCATTTATTACAAAAATGTAAAAATCCAGCTAAACCAGAAACATTGAGATTACTTTCCTGGACTATCAACTCCAGGGAATGTTTTTCCTGTAGCCTTTCCCTCAAAATATTTTCCCTGCTTCCAGTCTTGATTACAGGTGCAAATGTGCCTAAATGGCCTGGAGTAGATAAATATATTGAAAAAGACAAAAGCTTTGGAGCTAAATGCATGCAACAAGTTCTATCAGGAAGAAACCATAGAAAATAAACATAAATGTAGAGATAATGTGCAGGTATCCAGGGACTTGCTCAGTCATCTTTGTCTTTTGCTCCATGTTTCAGGATGCGTGTGAATTCGATGTAGTTGAAATTGCCCTTTTTGTCGATTGGGGCCTCTCTGTACAGCTCATCCACCTCTTCATCCGTGAACCTGTCTCCCATCGTGGTCAGCAGCTCCCGCAGGTAGTCTTCTTGGATGAACCCTGCAGCATAGTGTAGGACAGAAGAGGAGTTTTTATATTTATCTGCTGGGTGATAATTTCTTTCTTTGAGTTCTTTCCCTCAGTTAAAGATACCTGCAGTCTTCGTCTGCCAACTGAAAACAATGCCATCAAACCCTATTACTAAAATTGCCAAATAGTTACAAGGATTCAATCAAATCAGGCATCTTAGTTTGAAAGGTCCCACTACTTCAAATAAAGACAATTATATGTTTTGCCTGTGGTGTACCAAAGAATATAAAATTTATCAGTATTCATACTGGACATTTTTTCCAACAGCAGGGCTACACTCCTAATGGTACCAAGAACCTTATAACTCAGTATTTTAAAAATTACAAAGAGGATCAGTTAACCTTGAGCGTTCCTATTGAAAAACCACCAAAAAGAAGTCATGGAACTTGACTATTAACATTCAACAAGTGAATGAAACATGGGAAATTTTACAAAATTTCAAATTGATCTTAAATCACTGGTAAAACTCAGATTTACCAGACTGGTTGCAAAGAATAAATTATTGGTGTGGTTTATTATACAAGGAGGCTTGTCTAAGTTGTGATTGCTTTTATCATCACTCCTGTGAGTCACACAAGAATTATCTTGCATTCATTTTTTTCTCCTTTTAGTGCACCTTAAGACAGGGAAGGTAGGTACAAGTTGCTGACAGAAAAGTTCTTCATAGAAGCACAACAGCTTTGAAAACAGTGATTCCCCTCATAAAAGCAGCTCCAAAGGTGAATTTTAAGTTAGGAATAAATTAAGACCCTGGTTCCCAATCAACATCTTTTATACTTTCTCCTGTTTTGAATAACAGAATGAACTTCCAGAAATTTGAAATTTCTACAGAGACTGAAAAGGCAAATTTAGCACATGATGATACAGTCATGATTTTCAGCTTGCAGAAATGAAAATTTTCAGAATTAAAAAACTGATCACCGCTTCTATGAACACAAGTATTTGTTGTTACAGAAGTAAGTAGAAGTAATACATGTACACTGTTGTTCTTTCACCCACATACCTGTTGCTTCTTCATCAAAGCAAGCAAAAGCATTCCTGATTACATCCTCCGGGTCGGTGCCATTTAACTTCTCACCAAACATAGTGAGGAACATGGTGAAGTTGATGGGGCCTGGAGCCTCATTCATCATGGCATCCAGGTATTCATCTGTTGGATTCTTTCCTACAAATAAAGGGATTCATACTTGGTTCAGCTTTCAAACTGAAAAAGTAATTTCAGTAGTGTTAATACAAACTGAGCCACCTCTCAGATTCCAAACTCAGTATTTTGATGTTTGCAGCACAAATTTGCCTGGCAAGCATGAACAGAAAAAAGGGACATTACCAAGGGAAGCGAGCATGTCGTGCAAGTCCTCTTTGTCAATGAAGCCATCCCTGTTCTGGTCGATCATGTTGAAGGCCTCCTTGAATTCCTGGATCTGCGACTGATCGAACATCGCAAATACATTGGAAGTGGCGCGCTGAGGGCGCTTCTTGGTGGTCTTCGTCTTTGCCCTTTTGCTAGACATGGTGGCTGTTGGTTCTAAGGAGACAGAAATACATCCAGGATTTAGCCTTATTAAATCACATTGCAAGTTCTTGGGATAGAAGGACATCAGGTTTCATGTTTTTCATGTATTTGGCATATACCCCAAAGTACACATTTATTTCAGTATCTCCTGCTCCATTTTCTTTCAGACTTCACTTGCTGTGAAAGCATAAAGCCTTTGAGGATTGAGGGACCACCACTGTAGGCCAATAGGAGCTACATCAAAAAACGCAGATTTCAAATCATAGCTCTTGAAACTCACACAGTGCTTGTATTGCTGATTCAATACTCCAGCCTGCATCTTTCACAAATTAAGTCAACTACATCTTCAGAAATTTGGGAGGCACTGTTGACATAGTAGGCTATGTGCTGCTAAACTAGTACACTAGTACTAGTGGTTAAATAGAACAGATAGTATGCTAAACTAACATTTTGGAGGGGAAAAAATGTATTTTTGGCTCTGAGACAGAGAGCACCAACTTGGTTCAAAAGCTCTACAGTGCTAGTCCCTTATACAGTGGAACTACTACACAACAGATGCAAATGCTAGCACTCTTTTTAAAATTCATTAAAAGTATATACTTTTACTTCATTTTAAAATGAATTAAAAGTATAATAGCAACAAAAATGTGAAGACTGTTTATTTTAAGCTACCAGCCCTTAGAAACATTTATATGTTTTTATAAATTTTCACATATCACTGGTATACTAATGTCATTTTTTCCCTTGAAGCTGTCAAATGAAGAAATAAACATGGTAGATTATTATATATTATAACATTAATACATTCAGGGTAGAAGTGAGGCTTTTAAGTTTACTGCATCTCTTTATCTGGGAAGATACATGCAGTGTCCCAACTAAATGTATGACAGCACAAACTGGAAAAGCTGAGTCATTCACTGAAAGGTGAACACAAAGTCCTCAAGATTTCTTTCAGATCAGAAGTTAGACCCCTTTTTAATGTTGTTTCCAAAAGTCTCATAACCTCTGCTTGCATTAGCTAAAACTAAAGTGTAATACATACTGCTAAAATCCTTCAAAATGCTCAAACAAAGTGTTATGCAAACCAGATTCCTTCAATCCTTGACTTGAATTTTGCAGGAAGCACCTGTAGCAAGTGCCTCCTGAAAGAAGAAAAATTTAAGTTTCACCTGCAATTGCAAGAATATCAATATTCTGAAATTTACACTAAGTATTAATTTTATAACTTAGAAACAAATTATCTGGTCAGAAAAGCAATGCTAATTGGAGTCGTAGCACAGTTCTAACCGTTTCTCAGATAGTTTTCTCAAAGATATAGTATTTTCTGTTAGACTCCTGAAAAGCAAGAATGAAGTCACTAACTGGGATTCATCCTTAACAAAAAAAAAAAAAAAAAAGGGAGTAAAATTAAGCAAAGTAACTCCCCTATACAATCAACTCAATATGCAGGCAAAAAGCAAATATTTATGTTGTTTTTTTGGTTTTTTTTTTTAACTAAAAGGAAAGACATTTTACCTTGCTTTGTATTAGATACCTGACAGGGTGCACCAAGCATCTGGATCATAAAAGGAAATTCCATGGTTATGTCCTTCTCAGTCTGTCCACACAGACAGCTACTGATGTCCCCTGCCAATTCCACACTTTTAAATCCTACGTGCATCTACAACGTTCTTCTGACGTACAAACAAACCATTATGTCCTGAAGTAAAAATAGCCCATGAAATGCAACTGCGCATCGCCCAACAACGCAGACGTTCTCTCCAGTGCACTCACTAACCACCAGCTACCCGAGATGTCTGGCCTCCACAACACTGCAACAAATAAATGTGAACTCTTGACTTTGAGATACTTACGTAGACAGCTGACAACAAAGGTAGTTTGCTTTCAAGCTGCAGCCAAGGGCTGTGCATAACTTTGGTGGTTTTCTCACCACTTTACAAAGCCTCAGGCAAGCTCTCATTTAACTCTGGGTTATTGATTAGAAGTTCCACTACTCAAAATAGAGCCAAACACTATCTTTTAATTACTCTTCTCTGAAATAAGGCAGTTTTCAGGATATGGCTCATTCAAAGTAAACAAAAAAGTTAACTCTGCATGTGCTGATGCCAACCAAATTGATCTTTGCCTTCTTACTTTTATATGTCTCCATATTCTTTACATATATATTGCAGCTCTGTAGCCTATTATTGTATTCATAGCTAGCATTTTACCTACTCTATAAAAAGACAAAACACATTCCCCAGCACCTCTAAGGCCTGGGGCTCCAAGGTTCTTTGGGAACCCAGGTCAAAATGGCTTCCCAAGTTTTTCATAAGCAAAGTTTAGTTCCTATCTAAAGGGGCGGGGGGGGGGTGTCTCAAAAAAGGGGATAACCAGGGATGAATTATCATCACCTCTGTCTCTAACTGGGGATTCTTGTCAGTTATGCTAATTTGCTGAACATATAAAATGGTATCCACTTTTTACAGTATGCATTTTCAGCGCTTTTTCATCCAGCATGTTGTGCACCATAAGGTTCCTTATAATGGTAATCTGTTTTTATCATCTGTGTCTGGCTTGTAATTCTAGGATCAGTGAAAAGGCATAAGTGCTGCAAAGGCTCCCAGCAAGCCACTGCCTGCAATTCTCTCACCTACAATTCAGTCTTAAGCAAGAAGAGGTAACAAAAGCAGACTGTCAGCACATTCTTTTAAATTCTGTTGAGAAGACTGACCTATCAGAGTATATTTTATTAGAAAACAAACAAAAAAGTGCCAATGCTTGCATTACTGTTTTCTAAGTTTCTCTGAACCAGGCTTGGGAACTCCTCCAGTCCAAAAGAGCTGTCAGCCTAGCTACAGAGAAACATCAGATCTCACAGGACTGCAGTGCCCTTCAGCACAGGCATGCTGCAGCTATGCTTGAAACACTGGACTCAGCTCCGGGAACGTCTGTTAGAAAAGAGGGTGGTACATTTTGGAACATTTTCAGAAAACCAAAGGCATCAATCCAGTTAGCCAAAGAGATCAATTTATGATTTAAAAGTTCCAGAAGTGTTTGCACTTTGTGTTATCCAACAAAAAGATCCACACCTAAGCCAAAACTTTTGTAATTGAAATAGGCTTAGTATAGGCTGAAATAGAATTTGTAGGCTATACTAACTACTATACTATTATATAACTATTATACTATCTATCTACTATCTGTTAGTACATAAAAAGCAGGAATACTTCACATTAGATAGTGCAAGTCATGACATGCAGGTTTGGTCCCTTTTGTTTAATACTGTGCTGCAGTGAATGGTCGGGGCCCTGTTTTGGAAACTGTCCAAGAAGCTTCAAATGTAAGACCTTACCTGTGAGACACATCATAAGGTATTTCTGAAAGTGTAACCTTTCTTTAGGAAGATTTTAACATAATAAAAAAAAACAATAAATAGGTAGTAGCAGCACTGTGCTGCTTTGTGTTGCCTGTATGGCCATATCCAGCCGCAGTGGATATCAAACGACAGAAGCAGAGAGAGTCATCTTGTGGTCCCTTCCTCTGGAAAGTGATAAACCCTTGGAGAAAAAAATACCCCAAGCAACTAAAAATTTTGAGCCATGCAGTAAGCTGTGAAAATTTACAGCCCACTAACAGTGGTACAAGCTGGACCTGCTCAGAGGCAGTGACCAAAAGTTATGCTTTCGAAAACACTCAGGATTTCAAAATTTTGAGTATTGTCATAACTGGAGAATCTGTCACTGACAAAAACCAAACTACCACACAATAAATCCCCAAACTCATAGCCAAGAAAGTCTCTATATGAACTAAGATAGAACATCAAACTCAAAAGTCAACCTCAAACCTAAATCCCAAGTTCTGTCCATTTACTCAATTATACCATCACATACAGTCACACATCCATCACAATCTGAGTGGCAACAGGAAAAGCTAAGAGCAAGGTGCTCTCCAGCACCATCTGTGTCAAGACTCAGTAAGAGCAGATTACACTTTATGAAAGCAAACTGGCAAAAACCAAACCCTATGCTGTCCCACCCTGTCTTAAAAGCCACTTTAACACACAACTTGCTACTAAGTTTCCCAAAACTCTTGTACAGGAGTCACACTTGCCTCAAAATCCTGCGCCAGTGAGTCAACACAGCCTGTCTGCAAAAGAGAAAATAAGGCTCAGAGGTGACCTTATCACTCTCTACAACCACCTGAAAGTAGGGTGTAGCCAAATGGGGATCGGCCTCTTCTCCCAGTCAATAAGTGACAGGATGAGAGGACAGTCTGAAACTGTGCCAGGTTTAGGTCGGATATTAGGAAGAGTTTCTTCACAGAAAGGGTGATTAGACATTGAAATGGGCAGTGGGAGGTAGTGGAGTCACAGTCCCTGGAAGTGTTCAAGTGAAGACCGGACGTGTCACTCAGCGCCATGGTCCATGGTGGTCAGTCACAGATTGGACTCGATGATTTCGGAGGTCTTTTCTAACCTTACTGATTCTGAGAGGCGGAGAGCCACTGCACGCAGTCCCCTGTGCGGCTCTGGTTATTCCAAAACGTGAACACACAGGGACAGACCCAGGCCCACCACCTCCCCCTCCTCCGAGCGCAGCAGCTGCCAGCTCTGCCCCTCCCATGCTCTGACAAAGCCGAGGGAACACCCGCAGAGGCTCGAGGTGGCGGGAGGCAGCCGAGTCCTTCCGACAGAGAGACAGCCACCTTTTAACAGCAGTTCCCTGACATGATGCACAGGGCGCCGCGCCCTGCCCAGCTCACAGCACGGGCCCGGAGCCGGGGTCTCTCAGCTCCAGCCCGCAGGACGGATCCCCGCCAAGAGCAGCAGCACCGAGCCGAGCCGAGGCCCGAGGGGAGCTGCGGGGGGCGATGCCGCAAGCGACCTCGGCTCCGCAAGCGACCCCCGGCCCGGCCCCGCCCCAGCCCTCACCGGCCCCAGGCCCCGCGGGCGGAGCCCCCGACTCACCTGGCGGCGGCAGACGGCACCGGGAGCGGCTGGAGCGGCACTTCCGGAGAGCGGAGCGGCCACCGCCCCGCCGGGCAGGAAGGAAGCTGTGGGAGAAACCATTGCGCACGAACGGGAGGTGGCGGCTTGGCTCATCGCTTCGGCGGCCGGGCGCCACGAGCCGTGTCGGGGAGAGGACTCGCAGGGGCCCGCGTGTTTTGCGTTTTTGCCTTGGAGTCTCTGCCTTCCTTGAAGGAGAAAGACAGAGCCACGAGCTCAGCTCCTGGACCCTGTGTGTGCCCTCCCCCGGCGACGCGTTGGTGCAGCGCGGTGCGGTCACCGCATTCCAAGGGCGGAGGGAGTCGCGCGCCTTGCCTTGTAAGGCAACGGCGGGAGTTTCCTGCTGGCGCCGGCGGGCGGGGCCTTGCCCGCTCGCCCCGCCCCTGCCCCGGCCCCCTCTGCCTGCGGGTGGCCGGGGGATGCGCGGGGAGCGGGAGACACAGGGCCTCAGAGTCACAGGGCCACAGGAGGGGTTGGCCGGGTGCAGCCTCTCCTCTCAAGCACATGGCACAGGATTGCATCCAGACAGTTCTTGAGCATCTTCAGTGAGGGAGATGCCACACTCTGGGCTGCCTTGTTTCAGTGTGTGGGCGCCCGCACAGTAAATAAGTTCTTCCTCGTGTTCAGGTGGCACTTCCTGTACATCTTACTCCTTGGCACCACCGAGAAGAGCCTGGCTCCATCCTCTTGACCCTCCCTTCAAATACTTATATTTAAAAGGTCCCTTCTCAGTTATCTCTCATCGAGGCTAAACAGGCCCAACTCCCTCAGCCTTTCCTCATGGGAGAGGTGCTCTAGTCCCTTGATTGACTTTGCAGCCCTAAACAGCCCAACACATGGTATGGCACTGTCCTGCATGCTCAGGAGGTGCTGCTGTGTCTGGAAGAGTCACAGGAGACCACAGAATATCCCAACTTGGAAAGGACTACAGGGATCATAAAAGTCCAGCTCCTGGCCCTGCACAGGACACCCCAAGGACCACACCTTGTGCCTGGGAGCATTATCCAAACACTCTTTGAACTCTGACAGGCTTGGTGACTGCTTCCCTGGGGAGACTGTTCCAGTTCCCAGCCATCCTCTGGAAGCAGAACCTTTTCGTAGTAAATAATACTGGTTTTAAGCTGAGATGAAGAGGAATATGGGATGAACAGAAACATCATCCAAAAAATAGTGACCACAGGTCAAAAATACAAACAGCATCATGTAACAAATAGATATCACAACCACTGTCTACATGGCCTAATTTATAACTTTGTATCTGGTTCTACTTACTTAATTTTTACAGAGTTTGCAGCTGTATATAAAGTCACATAGTCTGTGCAAGCAGTAAGAGATTATCCATATTTATGACTTTTTTGAGGGAAATGAACTTAACTGAGTGTCCAGGAGGTGTGGTCCCACCATAGGCTCCCCTGGCAGAGAGCACAGCTCTGGGAAACACACCTTTGCTCAGCACCTGTAGAGTCAAAACAAGCCTATTGAAGTTTTCCCTGTCCCTGCTACTGCTGGCAGTATTTTTTACCAATAGGGAATTGTGGTGGTTGCTGTCACATCTCCCACCTTTCCCTGGGCACTGGCAGGATGCCGGACTGCCCACTTGGGATGAGCTCGATGTGTTGTAAGAGGCAGCTCCTGACCCTGGAGACATGAGTTTCTGCCGTAGAGTAGCTCCAACATGGAAGCTGAGACAGGCTTTCCTCTCATGATCCTGACCTTTCTGGATCATAAGAGGAAAGCCTGTCTCAGCTTTCCTTATGCTGGATACAAAAAGCATCTTTGTTTCTTATGTTTCTAGAGTCCACTGCTTCCACAGCTGGAGTCAGTGGCGAAATTGATGTGTAATTTATCCAAGTTAGCATTGACATGAGCAGAAATCAGAATATTTGTCTATTTAAAGTCATTTTTATCCAACAATTAAGTAAATAATACAATGACAGTGATTTTCTGTTTTCCTTCAAAAATTGGTAGAGTACTAACTCAATGTTCATTTTTTGACCTATACTAAAATAATATTTTCACTTATGTGAAATTGGAAAAATGGAAATAACAAGAAAAGCCTAAAATGTCAGTAAGGAATATGTAGGAAGACCTGTCAGAATAATCCTTCATACTTGGGATCTCTGTATGGAGAGTCCCGGATATGAGCAGCTGTTGGGTTTAATATTTAACATAATGAGTAATACTTAAAATATTGACTAACCACGGAGGACTTTGGCCTATACTCTAAATCACCATAGTTGATTAACCTCTTAAAATTTTTTTTTTTTTCTGAATAATTTCTTAGTGGGGAAAGATGAGGAAGCTTTTATTTTGAAAAGTAGGGAGAAACTGACTCAGTAAATTTCAGGAATCTTTAAGAAATATATCAGTAATATTGGCTCATGAAGAGCAGTCCTGTTTCCACAAAAAGATAATTAACCAGTTCAAAAAAAATACATTATTTATTTGTATCATTATTCTCAATAAATCTCTTTCTACTGTATAAAAGTGCCATGAGTCCACTTTACAGATGGTGAAACTGGAACACAAGTGAGCTGGACTTCATAAATGCTAAAGATGAGGTGGGAACGTAAAGGGATTGTCAGTAAGTTAGGTAGTTGTGGAGTCTACTTCCAACACGATTTGGAAGTTTACACTATGATCTTCCAATATTTGCAAACCTAAGTAATTTTAGAATCTGCCTTAAAGTGACTTACCTGCTGCTTCCCCAGAGGTCCCTAAAAAGAGAAGTATTGCAAGGCTGCTTTTACGCTCAGTCTTGACTATACCTAGACTTAGGCTAATCCTTCTGTGTCAGTGACTCCTTTGTTTGTGTGCATAGTTTCACTGCAATAAATAAAGTATTAATGCAGCTACCAGGCTCCTCTCTTGCCTGGCAGGCATCCTGCCCAGCTCTGTGGTGGCATGTCTGGGGAAGGCTCAGCCATCCTGGGCTCTCCTGGCCGCTGGCATCTCTGCATTTTGCATCTTCCATGTCTTTTCATGCTCTGTCATTATAAGGCTCTCCACTGCTGTGTTCTATACACTGCTTGGGAACTTCTCAGTCCCAACACCTTTCTCTCTGCATGTAGGTTGTTATTTCCCGCATACTTCAAATACAATTTCCCTCTATGGAAATGATAACAAAATAATTCAGGCTGTCAGGGGTAGCCTAAAGAGAATTAGATCAATTTACCAAGAAAGGTCTGCAGCCACCAAAATCCTGGCCATGTGGATGTAAAGAGCCACAATGTCACACCTCTTCATCAGTGTGTCTCCTCTGTGAAGATGCATTTTAATGGGAGAAGGATCCTTTAGAGAACCGCATACTTTAATTAAGTTCATGTATCATACAAATCCCCAGACAACTCAGTGGGACCTAGGGCACTCAAAGAATACAAGGAGAGCACCATACTCAAATAAATTATTTACATACTCTAACCATAAGTAATATTTAGTAATTTGTCTAATGTTTTTCAAATAATCAAAAATTATTTGCTTTTCCAAGAAGTGAAGTGATTACCAGAGTAATTAAACAGTGCAATTCCAGCTTATTCTGGCATGTGGAAAGTGGGTACCACATCATAGTCTTGGTGGTGCCGTTGTTAAGGCAATCCTGGGGTGGGAATTTGTCCCTGTGCTTTACTGACGTGATTATGTGCCTGTAAAGAAGAGGTGCTGTTACTTGCACCCGCGCCGGAACCTGGCAGCCGCCTTCTTACAGGTTCTGAGGAGACTGAGGATGATTCACTCACCTGGATTTCGGATTCCCACCTTGACCTGGACACGCTTGTGTCGCTGCGCAGCGCTCGGAGACGGGAGCCGGGAGCCGGAGCCGGGAGCCGGGAGCCGGGAGCCGGGAGCCGGGAGCCGGAACCGGGAGCCGGGAGCTGGAGCCGGGAGCCGGGAGCCGGGAGCGGGGAGCCGGGAGCCGGGAGCGGGGAGCCGGGCCCGTACCGGCTTTTACCAGCAAGGGGAGCTCCGTATTTGGGTAGACCCGAGAGACAGCCCGGCTCCGCTACTGCCAGGGACAGGAGAGGGGGGACGCTGTGAAGTGACATCAAATCGGTGTGGAAATAAAAGTCCTGCTGTAGGCTGCGGAAGGAAAGGGAAAGACCCGATAAGTGCCGCGAGCTCTGGCGTGAGGCTTGGGGCACTTCTGAGTTCCGCAAATCATAGAATAGAATTACTGAATGGTAGGATGATTTGGGTTGGAAGGCACCTTGAAAGTTAATCATCTAGTTCCAAACCTCTTGCCATGGGCAGAGACACCTCCTGCTAGATCACGTTGCTCAAACCCCTGTACTGCCTGGCCTTGAACACTTGCAGGGATGGGGCATCCATAAATTCTCTGGGCAACCTGTTCCAGTGCCTCACCATCCCCACAGGAAAGAATTTTTTCCTGATGTCTAATATCTTCCTATTATCTGCCCTCTTTCAGTTTGAAGCCATCTCCCCTTGTCCTATCGTCATGTGCGCATGCAAAAAATTCCTCTCCAGCTCTCTCTTCTCCCTCTAGGATCTGGAAGGCTGCTATAAGTTGTCCCCAGAGACTTCTCTAGGCTGAGCAGTTCCAACTCTCTCAGCCTGTCTTCAAAGGAGAGGTGCTCCAGTCCTCAGATCATTTTCTGAGGACCTCTGGATCTGCCCCAGCATCTGCCCCTTGCCTTTCCTGGGCTGAGGGCTATAGAGCATTGCCAGTCACAAACATCTGCCTGCCTCTACCAAGGGAAATTGCTTGGTATTTTACAAAGTGAGGGCCTGCCTTGTTATAGCTGCCCCTCTTTGCTCAGCTTCACTGCTGTTAATTGCTTTTTCCTGGTCATTGGAAACTTTAGAGAAGTGTCCCCAAGCTCTGGTTGCTTCAGAAGCTTTCCTGTGGGCTGGGTGTATCACAGCTGGTAAAACTTTATGAAACCCGACATTGCAGTTTAACATGCATCAAAACTAGAGAGACTGCTCAGGGTTTCATCACATGTTAAACTGCAATGTCAGGTTTCATAAAGTTTTACCAGCTGTGATACACCCAGCCCACAGGAAAGCTTCTGAAGCAACCAGAGCTTGGGGACACTTCTCTAAAGTTTCCAATGACCGGGAAAAAGCAATTAACAGCAGTGAAGCCAAGCATCAGTGTGTTCATTTTATTGAAAGCTCAAATATTATTTTTCTAAGGTGGGAAAGCATTTTGTTCCAATCACAATTACAAATACAATAATAGATATAGCATCATAGTGATCAACAGCACCTATGGCAAATATATTTTACATTTGTATAACAAAATTGTTCTCTCCTTGTTTGCAGCAGAGATACATTCTGTGGGAGTGTGATGGGCCAGAGCTGACTTACCATTTGACTGAGGTTTGAGGTTTGGATCTAGGCTCAACCTAGAAGGAATTTTTGAATAAATATGAATTAAATAAAATATACAAGTGCTGGGAAAATATATGAAAACAAATATTCTAAAGTAGGTCAAGAGCTGGAAAAGAAATGCAGATTTGGAATGAGTTTCTTTCAAACCTGGAAGGCAATAGAGAGCTCATAGTTTATGAGCCCTTTTTTGTGAGAATTGATCTAGTGAGCTCATGACAGTACTGGAAAAACAAACAACTTGCAATGGAAAAATGAGTTAATTAACACAATAAATTAAACTGAGCTTCACAAAGCTCTGGTAAGCCTTCCTTCTCTAGTCATGCTTCCTGGTTCAAGTATGCCTGAATATCCCACAGGGACATGTTAATTTTGATGTTAATGTTTAGAACATATTTGCTCCTTTGTGTAGCAGAGGAAAAGTAACTAGGATTTCAAAATATCAATGAAAAGCATAAATGCTTTTAAAAATCAAATATTTGAATTTTTCCTATCTACATGCCTCTCCCATTATATGAACATTATATGGTCTGTATGCACCCAGTACTCCATTGACTCCCTTTTGCCAGCTATGAAAGGATATAGGATTTTATTCTGCTGATGATCTGGGAAGGTATCTCGAAATCCCGTGTTTAGAGAGAAAGATTTTGTGCTTTTTAAAATGAAATCTCACTTTTAAAAGAAAAGTATTAAGACTCTGCTCATTTTACACATTAAAGCAGCCTTGAGACTAAAACCAGATAGTAATGAGGAATGGCATGTGTAATTTGACTCAATTTATTAATCTGGGGATAAGGGAGAGAAAACTCATTTTTCAAATGCTCCACCCAAAATTATAATTTGACCCATAGCTTGGTGATAATAGTGAAAAGTAGCTGATTGCAAATGATAGGGGAAATTTAAAAAAAGAAAAAAAAAAAAAAAAGTGGTTTTCAGTCCCTCTATATACTCCTATTTTAAAGGTAGGCTTCTTGTGTCTCATATTGCAGAATAGCTGCTGACCCCAGAAAGCCTTCCTTGGGGTATCTGGCAGATATCAGATGTAATAAAATCTTTTTTCTCCATTTTCATCCCCTTGTAACAATTTCAAGGAAGGAGAAGGACAAGTTCCCACTTTTCTGATGGGGAGTTCTGTAAGCCCTTGTCCAGCCAGCCCTCCTCCCATCAGATCCTGCTTGTCCAGTCCTCCCTGCTTTTTCTGGAGCTGCTGTAGGGGGGAACAGGGCACCCTGGCTTCCTTGCTGTAGGTTTGGTTTCCCATGCTCCTGCACCCTCCTGGAAGGTTACACCCTTGCTAGGACAGAAAACCCATGATCAGGGCCAGACTGCTGCTCACTTGAGTTTTTCCAGCAACCAGGCTTCTTCCTCTCTTTGTGAGCAACCCAACAGCAAAAGAAAACCCTAACTGCTCCGCCAGGAATTTCTGGAGATTATCAGCAGCTGTTTTTAAGCCCCTAGCAGTCATTATGCAGCTGCACTTGGTCGTGAGTTGCTGCTGGCATGAGCAGAAGGATGGGACAGATCCCCTCTTATTTACCCTGCCAGCTACTGTAGCAGCCTCTGGAGAACTCTAATGACACAGTAGGAGCTTACAGATGAGTAAGCAGGAAATCAGCCCTTCTTCAGGAAACCAGTAATACATTTTTCAGGATTGCACTCAAACATGCTCCCAGACCTGGCTGACAATTCAGCTGTCTGACCACCATGGATATCAGAGCTGGACACACCCTTCCTCTCCAAAACCTGAAACACAAGACATTTTAATTCATAGGAAATGTCAAGTACTGTGGTACACTTAATAAAGTAACATTTTTTTTATACAAGCAAAATGAGAGAAATCAGATATCAGCTGAAAAAAAATCCGTAGTGTATTTTCTTTTAGTTACACTTTAGACTTGCAGAAGTAATGACAAATGCATGTATTAAAAGAGTTTCAAGATGTTTCTGGCTGGTTTGATGAAAATTGTTTCTCCATCATATGAAAAAAGTACAATAAAATACTAGTAAAATATTTAAAAATTATGTGTTTCTGGTCCCAATTTTTTGCCATTCCCCCCCCAGTGTAGAAATCACAAGGATTTTTCTGGAGCTTTCAAGAAGTTCAGCCTTTGCAAGCTAAATACCCTAAAACTTTAATTCATAAAATGACAGAATGTGAAAATATGCTTCAATTATTCAGTTTTATCTCTCCCAGGTAGCTACTTCAATTTTCTTTGGGCTTTGGCCAGAAGGAAAAGCGATGTTTAAATAAATGGGTTTTTTTGCAACAGAAGTGTGGCTAGACTTCAAAGAACTGCCAGGAGGTGATAAATGGGCATCAGATGGGCTCCAATTTGGATCATCTCATAGAAAATAAGACCCATCTAGTAAACAAATGCTTCCCCTCTGTTTTTGCACGTGGCTATAAATAGTAAACAAAGATATGCCTCATATATTTTGCTGTGCACTTTTAGTCCTTGGGTTGGTATCAGCTTTTGAAGACAGTGAATCACATGAACTCCAGGCTCCACATGCTTTTAACTTTATCTGGTAACTGAATGTTGTGGGTCTGTATCTCTGTTCTAAGTATTCCTAGGAAGATTATGCTGTTATCTATAGGAACATTTCTAATTAATCCAAAGTGTGGGTGTCTGTAGAGAAGCTAATTCTAGAGGCTATCTCCCTGGCACTGTTTTTCTCTTGCTGAAGAGTAGGAATAATATCCATTGGTGTTGCAGTGTTATGGGCCATGCAGAGCAGCAAATCTTGTGATAAAGAGATTGTACTGCCATTATGCTAGCAGGCATTTCAGGATCCTGTACCTTGTGTGCCCATCCCTAAGGAGTGCAGACCTCTTTGTGTAGTTTTCTGAATAACTCATCTAGCCCAGTTTAACACACAGAGGATGCTGAAGGAACCATGACTACAAGCAGTTCAGAAGCAGAGAATACCTGGACAAAAGAGACTTTTCTGCTCCACTTACCAGCAACTTCAGCTTCTTACCAGCAACAGTGAGATCAGCTAGGAAGAACACATGTTGACAAGGATTTTATAATACATTTTTCAGAACAATTTAAAGACCCATGGAAAGATAAAACTCAAGACGCCAGTATCACTGCATCTTCTTGAACAGGAGCAGCTAATGTTAATCACGGGATTATTTGTATTTGAGGGCACTAGAACTAAAGACATTCTCTGACAAAAGTGTGGAATTATTAATGCCAGATCCCAGGCAGGTTTCAAATGGCTGCTACATTTACAAGGTGAGCAGGAGAAACCCGAGCAAAGCTTGAGGGCAGTAGCTTTCCACTTATTGCAGAGAATTAGGTTGCAAAATCTTCCTTAGCCAGCAAAGTCAATACTTCATAGGGGTGGTACCCCTATGAAGTACCCCCGTGACACTTCATAGGGGTGGTACCTGCCCTACTGAGCAAACTCTGAGAGAAACCATTTTCAAACTAAGAGATAGGCATGCAGCAGCAAAGTGGTCATGACTCAAAAATTTTAAATACCAAATAGTTTGCAATTTGTGCTTAGGAAACAGATCTGTATTCATTGTACTACAGGAAAAGTAGGAGCCAGTTACAAAAGAAAATACAAAGGCAATTATGCAGCAGAATTTTAATGTGTGGAAATTTGAGTCAGATGACTGGAGTCTGAAACACATTTCCAGAACTGTATTCTCTTCTCAGTTTTGCACATATTTGGTTCTTACATTGTTTCCCCTTGTTGCTCCACCTCCATGGGCAGACTGAAAAACCAGGGATCACAGAGTGAAAAAAGGCAAGGGAGAGTATAACCCCTTCTATGCTCAGACACATGCCAGTGCCAGACCATTTCTTGAGACTATTCAGATTTGTCAGCTCTCAATCTGCTTGCCTAAGTTGGAACAATTGTGAATGAACATTTAGCTTCCCATGAACTTTAAGTCCACCATAATAAAAAGGTGGCTGCTAATTAAGTGTATGTGCAGCTCACCCAGTGAGTGCAGTTCCTAAACACCCTGAGTCTAGGAATTACATCTGGAACAGTAATGCCCTGATTTGCAGGTCTTTCTTTCTTTAATTATTTTGGGATTCTCAAGATATGTTTTTCCCAGGCAATTGCTTTTCCTAAGTAAAATTATTTGAATTGCAAAATCGATTTATTATTGCAAGCTTGTTTTAAGAACTTGTGCTGAGAAGGGATTGAAACTAGAGAGCTTTTTGAATTGTATAGATGGTTTCAGCTCATTACTTTTAAATTATTTTCAGTGAAATAATATTATGCTTGTATCTGACACCTAGAAAGAAAAGTTAAGAACAAATAAAGCATTACCATGTTTGCTAGAGATTGTGAATATCAATACTGCTTTCAGCAGTTTTCACTGATCTATGCAAATAACCATGTGGTTGATTAGCTAGTCTGAGCTTGCATTCAGAATACTGAACCATGATCCATTAGTTATACACATAATTCAGAGATGCAGTGCTCTGAAAATTAATGTTCTTCAGCAATTTTAGTGAACAGATAGAAATTTTAAAATGCCTGGTTTTGCAACAGCTCTGCATTTTCACAGTGTGCAATATCTCTCCAGCTCAATGCTTTCAGTGTTGAATAAGGCAAATACAGATTGCCTGCCTCTAGCATTGATGAGTGTTATCTGTGTCTTTTCCTTGCCTCTGTCCAGTGTGAAGAAGATCATGTTCTTTCATGTGGGTCATTAAACTTCTGAAACCACTTCAGCTTCATATGAATATCTTTCAAAAACTTTGGAAAGAAAATTTCCTTCTTCTGAGGCCCACGTCCTTTATCTGGACATGCAGCTAAAGACTTAACCATGTTTCTGGACATAATATTCATGATCATATCAAATGTTTGTCACTCTGTGAGCCCTCACGACAATCTGGCAGTGATGTAGCACTAACCCTTCCATGAGGTATGTCCAGAGATCATTCAGATGTCAAGGTTTGCCTTCTTAGGAAAAACCTCCTCTTTGGTGACAGCACAAAACTGAACGCAGGGAAACCTGTTCTCAGCAGCTTTCACCAGCTGCATTCCTTTAATGCTGCCAGCCAATTGACTTGAGCTCTGTCCCAGTTTTCCAGGGTAAGGCAAATTTTGAAAAGAAGGATGTGAGAACATAAGGATGGGAGATGGAAAATTGAGCAAGTAGGTTGCAATGTCAAAATACCTTTTAAATTATCTTTAGAGCCTGACACTGTCAAAAATAAGCCCTTGAATTGAAGGAGAGCTTTGCAACCACAGTTAGACACTGGAAACTTGTGCAATGGAGCACAAAAATTTTGCTTTGTGTCATTGATAAACTACTGACTCCAGGGCTGGATCTGTTGCTAACAGCTCTGAAACAGTACAGAGAATAGTAAAATACAGTTGAAACTGCACTGCTTAAACTGTAGAGATTTTTAAAACAAATCTGCTATCAGATCTCCAAATGGTCTGTTGTTACTCTTCCACAGCTTTCAGAATACTGACAGACAACCTGTAGGCATTGGAGTATCTGGAGGAGTTTAAACACTAGACTGTAGAGCCATAAACATGTCACAATGTTTTAAAAAGAAAAATGGCAAATCAAAATAGGATTCTGGAGGAGAGCCCCCAGATTTGTGAGGATGTATGGATGATACTCCTGTCTCTCTCCTGTTAAACAAGGCAAAGGCTAGGACAGGTTGCCCGGGGAGGTTGTGCTCTCCCCATCACTGGAGGTTTCGAAGACTCAACTCAATAATGCTGTGAACAGTCTCACAGTTGACCCTGCTTTCAATTAGAGGGTCAACAAGAGACCACCTAGGTCCCTTACAACCTTAATTATTTTGTGATTTTTGTGATTCTCACTGTAGATCCAAATTACCTTTTAGATGTGCTGTTCTGTCTATTGATAGTAATTACTAGAAATTGTTAGCTGGACTAGCAGTATGAAAATGGAAATGTAAAACAGTATGCAAATTTCTACAAATGAAAGGCAATTTAGACAGAAATAATTGCAAATGGAGTGATGACAGTAAAATGATGAGACATTTGTTCTCTGTCACCAGCAATACCATCAGTGAAAATATATGGCAAATTTCTGAAGTCTTTCACTTATTCAGAGGCTTAATTGCTTAATCATTTTCCTAGAGGGTTTTTTTTTCTGCTTAAGATCAATAATGACTTTCCTGGCAACTGAAAATTGTTCCAAGTGCAAAAATGCAAACCAATTAAATTAATAATCCCTCTTTTATTTTACTTCAGACATACCAACGAGAATAGCTGAAAAGGTTGGTCTTATACTGCTGCACACAATGCAGACTCATTGGAAAGAAGTGTGACTGTAAAGCACAATTGAAGTACAGATAGATTTTGCTAGTGTTGCGTTGTTTGAAATAGTAATTCCCCGTGGTGTTAAGAAAATTTAGAAATCGATGCTTTGTGCAGTCAAGCAAGATCCTTTGAAGAGCAAAACATTCTTGGAGAAGAGAAAGAGAAAAAATGAATGTAAGAACACAGAATAACAAGACTAAAAGTTATATAAAAGAGAACCAAAGACCTTCTGATTCTTATGCCATGGGCACCATGCAGCTGTGGTGGTTACAGACTGGGAAAAGGGGGCAGTACCAAATTACCAAGCTGGCCAGCAAAATGGGGGTGTTTTGCCACAAACATTGGGTGAAGATTTTCCTTGGAAACCAGAAAAGAACAGGAAGTTAATCACACTCTCAAGGTTATTTTTTTTTTCATGTGGGGGGGTGTTTTTGTCTCAACCTACTTTCAGTGCTTGACAATTACTGATCTGTGAGAGCCTCCAGCAGGGTTTTTCCAGTCTACATTTACTTAATACTTCAGAAGATACAATGGCTGCAAGAACAGGTATGAAGAAAAGCAGTTTTTCCTTTTGCAAACCGTTATATTGAAGATGGGTTTCAATTAAGATTCCACATGAAATTCTTTGTCTGTTAAACTGATCTTTGATGGCTTTGAAGAAAAGACTATCTTCTTAAAATAAATTTAATTTTTATTTGAAATCTCCTTGCCTTTTTCTCAGTATGGTAAGAAAATAATTTGTTATGGGGAAAAATCAAGAACTTTTTTCTTTAAATATTTGTAACATGGCTAAAAAACCCAACTAAACAAACAGCTCATCTTTCAATGGAAAGAGATCCAATTTAAAACATATAAGGAAAGACAGTTCAGCTGATATGGCCATGACAGGTACTACATAGAAAAGTTGTGACACAAGAAAATTAGATCTGGTGAAAAATCCAAGGTTATAAGTAACAGTTAAATAAATTAATGTTTAAAATATAAAACAACTGGAAGATATGAATACAATATCTTAATTTCTTTGAAAGCACATCAGCATATGGAAGATGGGAAGCTTGAATCTTGCAGCTCTCCAGCTCCCACAGCTCTACTATGATTTATGCAAAGCAGCAGCAATCATTACCCCAGTCAGGGGAAAAAAGAGAGCAAGAGAATGTTTTCTCCTCTTGATTTACATATTCTGAATAAATTTCTGCATATGCCTGTCAAAAGCGTATATAAAATCTTTGTGCAGTTTAAACAGAGATCAAGTAGTGACAAAGTGTGGAAGAGTTTCAAAGTAGCTGCTGTGAAAGAGTACGATGATTTTTAATAGAAGGATTTTTAGGTCAAATGGGCAATGCTTTGTTTTCAGCATCCATTTCAAATTATTCAGTCAAGTGCCAAATGAAAAATACTGTAGATGAAAAGCTGAGTTTGCAGAACAGGCTGGGCTGTACATTCAGCAGTGCTACAGCCTCTGCTTTGCACACCAAAATGGCCCCTATATCACTTTTTTCTGCCATATTATGTAATTTCTCTGCCTTTTAAGTTCTTATGAAAGATCTCAGAAACTGAGCTCCTGGGAGAGAATCATAGAATGGCTTGGGCTGGAAGGGACCTTACAGATCATCTCATTCCAACACCCCTGCCATGGGCAGGGACAACTTTCCACTAGACCAGGTTGCTCAAAGTGCCATCCAACCTGTCCATGAGCACTCCAAGGAATGGGGCAGCCACAGTTTCCCCGGGCAACCTTTTCTGGTGTGTCACCACCCTCACAGTGAAGAATTTCTTCCTAATTCCCGATTTAAACTTGCCTTCTTTCACTTTAAATCCATTCCCCCTTGTCCTGCCAGTACAAACCCTGGTAAAAAGTTCCTTTCCAGCTGAGTTGTAGACCCCCTTTAGGTACTGGAAGGCTGCTCTAAGGTCTCCCCAGAGCCTTCTCCAGGCTGACTCTCCCCAGCTCTCTTAGCTTGTCTTCAGAGGAGAGGTGTTCCTGCTCTCTCATCATCTTTGTGGCCTTGCTCTGGGCCACATGTCCATGTTCTTCTTATGTTTGAGACCTCAGAGCTGGATGCAGCACTCCAAGTCTCTACAGCAGAGAATATTAACTTTGTATTTATATATGACCACATAAAACATGTCAAATATCATGGTTATTTTTGTCATGTATTTTTTTTTTTCTCAAGTCCTGGAGAGCAACATTATCATGCAGTGTGGTGTTTTGAATTGAAAATCTGTAAATGAAAAGTAAGCAAGAGTTTTTAAAAATAGCACAGGAGTGAGGGAGAAGGTGATCAATGTGCCTCCACATTAAAGTGATGTGGTCATGCTCTTTACTGTGAGAAATGGTAGAAAAACAAACACAAATAAGAGAAATAATCAGACACAGGAACAGAAGTGAGGCTGCATAAGCACAACATTGACTTAATAGTGCACTGCTAAGTGTTTTCATTAGAAGGCTGGGCTTTCTCATTATGCCATTATGCCTCATTTTAAAGCATCATCTGGGTTTTAACAGAGCCTTGATGACCTCAAGCTCTTGTGCTAAAAAAATATTAATGAAATGCCCACACAGACATTGTCTAGATATATATCTGGAGGAGATTTAAATTAACTAGTTTATTTGGACTAGGTATGGAGTGCTAAGATCAGGTTTGGCTGAAAAACTCACCCCAAACTCATTAGCTCAGTAAATATGAGGTGAAAGAGTCCTGTGCTGAGCTTTGACTTGTCAAAGCTACACCATCACTAATATTGGATTTAGTTAATTAAATGTCTCATGGAAAAATCTCCCTGTTACACCTGTTATCAGGGGGATAAAAGATGCTCTGCTTTCTGAGCCAGCTGCTTGAGTAGGCAGAGAAGGATATTTTAATAGCTGATAGTCACCCCCCACCTGGCCCTTTCCTACCTGTAAGTTGCTCATGGTACCTCTTTCTAGTTCCACTACCTGCAGTCACAGAGATTTCTCACTCTGGCAGTGAGCCCACAGCTGCTTTTCCTTGGGAGCCCCAGCAGCCAGTGGGGTTTTGGGCACAGCTGGTGCCCATTTGTTATATGTGTTCCTCTCAACATCCCTGCAGTTTGCTTAGTGGAAGTACTGAAAAGAGGTGTAAATCACTCACCCAGAAGTCATTGCTTTTCACTGGTGAAATACACAGACACAGTACTTTGGAGGAGTACTTCCAAAATTTATTGTGGTTAAATGACCTGGAGGAGATAGCTTTGCTACTTTAGGATTCATATTTTGCTGCTGTTGTTTAACCTTACACTGAATTATGAGGATTTCTTTGGATATAAAGATGCTGGGTTGTCAATGGCAATCATGAGAAATGAGGCAGGGGTCCTCTACTTTCTTCCAGTCACTGAGGGGAGAAGGCTGCTGCCACTTTGCTGGTGTGTCCAGCTGAGGGGGTGTTCAGTGGAAGGGGCAGGGATGTGCTAACAAGACATTCACAGTTTCTGCTAGAAAGCCAGGAACAAGCTATAGCAAGAAAAAGACAGATGAGGAACTAGAAATATTCAACAGCTTATAAAAGAACCAAATCCCAGTGGATTTTCAGGAAGTCAGTAAAGGCTGAACTCTCATCTGTAGGTCTAGTGTTATACTGAATTCTAGAATTTTACTGTAACCAGGTATTAAATTTGGTTTGTTTTTTTGGGGTTTTGTTTGTTTGTTTGTTTGTTTGTTTGTTTGTTTGTTTTAAATAAAGGGCTTTGTTAAGCCACCACAACTTCTCCTATAATTCACTTGAGCTATAAGAAAATAAACTAGTTAAGCATCAAATGTTAAGGTGAAACATCCCCTGGAAAGGATATTGAAAACCTGTCCACTTTGATTTCTTGCTTGTTTTCCTGATTATCCATCAGACATAAAACTGATCTTGCCCTCCAGTCTTTGAAGCATCTTATTTTAGTTCATGCCAGTCCCTTTTGTTGAGTCTCCAAACTTAAAGTTCCTCAGAAAGGAAAAAAAACTTGTCATACAGCATGGATGGAGAAACCAGAGTAATGGCCCATCACATAAAAATCAGGATTAATCCATTTCAGAGTTAAACATACAGCTGCCTTTGTGAAATATAACTGCACTAGAGTCTGAAGTCACCAGCTATAGCAGATATTTTAAGTTACTGAAAAAACTATTCAAATAATTCGATTAACTCTCTGAAAATTTGTGCAGTCCTGGAGGGTTTGGCAATTGTCTCATAATCAATTGGTGCTACAGCTTATGCTGTTGATGTTTGAACTACTTCATTTAAATCACACCTGGGAAATAATCACCAAAATTATCTCTGACTTGCATGTCCACCCATCAGATCCAAATCTCAGTTCCTTCTGTTCTTCAGTGTATCTCCTTAATTTCTTTAAATACTAAACAATCTAATGTTCACCTCTTTGTCTTGACCAGGTCGTTTGGCATTCACCCCCAATTTCTGGAAGACTTTCTTACTCATGATTGATGTTTGAAATCTGAAGGTCTCTCCTGTGGGGAGTGTTGAATAAAGCAAAGTATGAATTTCTGATGCAAATACTCCTCAAAACTTTGTTCTAATTGTCTGAGCCTAGTTGTTATATTAGACATAATTTCCAAGGGTGATGGCTAAAGAGCTAAAAACATTATTTGTTTCTTCTACTAAGACATAGCCACTATCCCTTCTTTTAAAATAAACATTTGAATGATTCAAAAGTATTGCATCAATTAATGTGAGGACAAAAAAAAAAAAAAAAAAAAAAAAAGGAAAGTGTGCTTGTGTACTGGGTACATTTGTGTTGGCTGTGCCTGAAAGATTGTGGAAATGATTATTGTAATATCTGAGGCAATTGCTTTGTATTGCAATTGCAATAGTAGTTTGCACTTCAGTGAAATGATATCTACAGATTGTTTTCTTTGTAATGACATACTTCAGTTACATGGGCTATGGATAACAGAAATGGACTGGCAATCACTACAAAGTCACTGGTTTTAGTGGTCCCCAGGGGCCATTGGAGCTCCCCACAGGCTCTATCAGGACCTGGCAGCCAGTGCCCATCCCACTGCCCCAGTCCCAGACATTTGGTCAATATCCTGCCTAAACTATTTAACTCATATTTTGAAGTATATTGCCTGCTTCTAAAAGCTGCATGCCTAAGTGGCAGGAGCTCAGATATTGTGCCTCAGTCAAGTTTTCTGGGTTTGAGTTATCTGCAGTTACAGATAACAGTTACCAGGTACAGCTCTGATCCTTCAGCAATCATGTGTCAAGGTGTTTTGGCCAGTCTTTCCAAGGGACAAAGCTAAATACAACAATGATATTAGGAACTATCCATCATTATTGGAATAAAGGTATTGAAAAATCTGTGATGTTTAGGAAAGAATGATAAAATGTGGGAGGACATTTGACAACCATCTGTTTTGATATGAAAGTTAAGATGACAGGAGATACTATGGATTAAAAAAAAAAATCTAAGTGCCAAAAGCACTTACTTGAAGAAATGATAAGAATTTTCTTTTGGAATAATCTGCTATATGCTCTTGAGGTAAGGTTTTATTATGGACAGAAACCTTTTTAATGTTACAAAGGAAAATAAATGCTGTCAGCAGGAACATTTTTATGTGACATTTCCAGTTCCAGAGAGATGCTGCAGAATAAATGTTGCTAATAATGGTAAGGCAAATATTTCTCTATGATGAAAAATTGATCTAGGCACCAACAGCCAACAGCTTGAGAGGTTTTTGGAAAAATTTCTACCCATATCAAGGAGACAGTGGTCTTATACTTGGTTCTTCAGGTGTGAACCCAGACACTCAAGCTGTTGTAGGCTGCAGTCAGATCCTTCTGTTAAAAGGTTGAATCCTTGTTAAATATATAAGCTGAGGGTGATACAGAGAATCAACAGAAGGCTGGATATTAATGCCTTCTTATGGGTGAAGGCAGGGAACACAGACCTCCCCTCCCTTCAGTGGGTTATGAATATGGCTAGTTGGAGTAGAATGGACAATAGCAGATCTTCCTAAAGCGATTTTTCTTCTTGATAAAAATCAATTCAGAAAACTGGACCCAAATTTGAAAGCAAACTCCAGAAGACAACACACAAGCTCAAAGCCTCTGTTCTCCAAAAATTGTTTCGCTAGATTTATTTAAGATTATACTCAAATGAAAGAGATGGACTGGGATGATGTGGAATTTGACTTATGCCCCCAGCTACAGGATGCTGTAGCTCTCAAAACTGCAGTGGACAGTCTGGAAAGCTTTTTGTTCTGTCATGTCGGGCTCTAAATTAATATAATATAAATTAATGAATAGCTTTACCATACAGAAAAACAAACTGGTCTCTAGCACTATGTAGTTCTAATTAGGAGAAGACAGAACTAGTATTTCCTAAGGGTGTCTCTCCCAAGCCCAATGTAACTAAATACATGTGGATATAGAATGCTGCAGGGATTCTGAGGCTTGCAGAGCTCCAAGTGATTTAAAATATGTACTTTTATATTCAAATAGGAGTTCAGTGATTTGAAATTAGCTGTGGATATTATCTCATAATAAAGCTAGATCTGAAATTGTGTAAATTTAAGGGGCAAAATAATACTAAATATTTTGCTGTTACACTGTATCTCCATTTTATTTACAGAATAAATGGAGGCAGCACAGAATTTGAAAACTGTATTGGACTTCGTAGTGCCATTATGCCTTACAAAAACACTGAAAATATTGTTCAGATTTTTATCCCCCACATGTGAGCTGTACAGATTGTCTTGCAATTAAAGCAGAGAAATGTGATATTTAATTGCTTTCATTTCTCTACATTTTCTTGTATTCTTAAAAAGCAATTTGCCTGTCATTAAGACTTCTAAAATGTCAGTGCAAATGACCCATGGTGAAGGAGTGGATCAGGGTTTGTACTTCAATCCAGGAGTCTGTCCCCTGAGGCTCCATCTACTCTAACCTAGAGTTCAGTGACACTGCCACTGGCAGAGTATCCTGGGGGGAAGAAAAGCTTGTATTAAGGTTCCCATTTTCCACCCTGCCTGTTGCAGATTTGGGCAGTTTTCCTGAGCCACAATACAGTTTCTATGACTGCACAACGTTTTGCTGGCCATGGTTTCTGTCCTCATGGTCAAAAACCAAAAGCCCATATGTTTGGTGCACCTGAGCAGCTCCTGGTGTAGGAGGTGAAGAGGCTTCTGAACTTACTGCATGGTGCAGCATCAGGCAGGAGGCAGTGGCTCCCCAGGGAACAAGTAGCTAGTGGGGACAACAAAGGGATTTCATGTAGAATCAAGGCAGTGAGGTGAAGAAGAAGGTACTGATGAACTATTGTAGAGAAAAGCCTGGGATCCTGTAGCCTTGTCCCGACCTTCTTCTGGTAGTTACACCCATAAAGGGGACAGTGCTAGCAGAGCAGGAGGATCTGGAAAGTTCTTGGTTGTGTTGTATGGCAAGTGTGAAATGAAGCTATAGCAGAACTGAGAGGGTCAATGAAAATGAACAAAATAAAGTGCACTAATCACTTTTATTTAAAGCTAAATTTACAGTGCAGAGATAAATTGTATTTACAATGAAGTCACACTGCATTCCTACTATTAGATCTCAGATGACAGAACTCATTCTGATATAATATTCAGCCACACAGATTACTCATTTTTATGCCAGAATGCTGGGACCAAAATGAAAGAAGACAAGCCCATTTAATTATTCCTAGAGGTAATACTGTTTAATTTAGAAACAAAAAGTTAGATTTTAGAGCTGCATTGTTTATATCTACTTAAATGCCTCATGTGGTCATATTCTTAATTTAGCATTTCATCTTAAAGAAGATGATAAAAAAGTAACACTGTCAACAGAACAAAGAAAATACATTTCTGTTCAAATGTAACTCATATGACTTTAGAGAGTCTTGATAGTCTGTCTGTCATTAAGTTGAAATATTTATATTACCTGTACTGTGGCTTGGCATTAAAAAAAAAAATCAGTAAAATGTTCAAATTCTTGTACCAGAGCAAAGGTCAACACAGGCATTGGTCTTTCCTAGTTTCTGGTTCATGACAAAATTTTTTTTTCTCTCCTACTAAATCTGATTTAACTAAGGAAAAAAAAAATCCTAGAAATAATTTTGAAGTGGAATGCTGATTCTATTCAGAATTTAGTGAGGATATTTTAAAGGGAGAACTCTGTATCTCCTTTAGTTTGAAGCTGCCGTCATCATGTCTTTGCACAGAGATAGTACAGGGTATCGGTATCTGTCTCTGTCTCTATCCCTCTTCCATGCTATATTTATAGCATCCCCCTGGCCATAAAAGGTCTGGACTGGGGCTCTGACATTCCACTGACTGCAGGCATTATTTTTGTTCTGGACCTTGAAGTCCAGTCCTTACCCCTCGTCGTAACTACCTCTTTCTTTGCTGGTTTCATTGTTGCTGTATTTTTGTCCTATTCATCCACTTGGGAGCTCTTCCATTTGCTGCCATTCGTTTGGATCCTGGTAAGTGGGTTTTTTTTTATGCTGGAAGGTTTTATATGTTCAATTATTTTTAATCTGAATCTGTAATGCCAGTTGATAGTAGTTCCCTTTATTCTTCTTAGCTCAGCTGTTGAGGGATTTGTGGATGTGAATTGAAGACATCTGAAGGTTCAGATGTGAACCTGAAAGAAAGTAGTGCAGGGGCCCTTTTATTTTCACTCAGCTATCTTTGCATATTGTCACAGTACTCTCAAATGAAGCATGAGTTACTGAGATACAGGAGGAGTTTGTCATGTCATCCTGAGGGCTTAGAGAAGGTTTAAATAACATAAATATTTTCTTGTTGCTTAGGATGTTATCCTTGCTTACGAGAGTTTCTTTTTTAAAATCTATTTCATTATTTACATTGATTGATGGAGTAGATCTTTAAAGAATTACACAGACTGATAAACAGCACAAGAGGTGAGGCCAGCTTCCTTTAATGTGTAGCTATGAGCTATGGACAAGTACAGAACTGTCTGTCTGCTCAGTAGTAATTTTAAATACTCAGTTCAATAGCTGCTAAAATATAGCTCCAAAAACTGTGAATTCATCTAACTATGGCCACTAATATTTTTGGGCTAAGCTCTGAAGTGCTACACTGATCTTGAAAGGGAGTGTTGCCCTCACACTGAAGGGGGCTGGTTGGTACATGCAGACTTTGTGGGTGCATAGATAAAATGTAAGAGATGGGAGTCAGTCTGATAATCAGGCAGTGCTCCAGTTAGGAGCAAAATCCTTGGAAGTTTCTGAGTTACTTGTCATCTCTGATAGCATCACACTGCTCTATCTGATCAGACTAATGTAACCAGCTTATCCTGGACTCTGAGCAATCCGTGATGTTTCAGAGGAAACATAAAACATAACTCAGGGTGTGATAAAATGCCTATTAGAGGAGTTTCCTTTTACACGATGTGAGTCAGTGCTGGTCTTTGATTAGATCATTAGAGCTGACTTAGTGTTCAGTGCCTGCCTTGCTATCCTTACTCCTATCACAGATTTTACTCCTGAGGACAGTGAGACAGTGAGATCTTTCATGTTTGGAAGAAAAATGTTTCCTTTGTACATTTTAACTTGTTCTTTTGGTCTGATAAAAAGTAAATAAAATGCCTTGTTTAAC
The DNA here is from genome assembly GCF_048771995.1 of Taeniopygia guttata. Classification (NCBI taxonomy): domain Eukaryota; kingdom Metazoa; phylum Chordata; class Aves; order Passeriformes; family Estrildidae; genus Taeniopygia; species Taeniopygia guttata. The sequence continues at coordinate 103,347,691 of NC_133026.1, forward strand.
TTCTTAATGGGCAACACATGCAGTGCTTCATACTTGTGGATCACCTTCCATGCTTTGAAGCCTGGAAGACTTTGGGAATGCCTGAGCTGAATGTCTGTTAGCATTGTGGCTGTTGTATGAATGATGAAGCCAGCCAACACTTCAAATAAAGCTGAAGACACACCATAGTACTCTGCAGAAGGAAAACAGGATGTTCTCATGTTCCTTTCCTTTCAGTGTGCAAGACAATATTCTTCTGTATGCCTTAACCTTCCTAGGCAGTGATCACAATGACTTACAAGCCCTAAACCCAGCTCTGCAGAGGTGCAAGAGGGAGACAACAAAGAAAAATGAAGGAAAAAAATCTTCTGAAACTAGGGAAATTAAGAGGAACTACATACTACCAGTAGCTAAGTGAAATAAGTAACAACACAAAATACTGACACGTACTAGAAACAAGAATGCTAGCCAGTATTAGGAATAAGAGAGTTAAAAAAGAACATCAGCTTTTGCCATAGACCAATGGGCTAACACTCTTTCTCATTTCTCCTTCTTCCTCAGATAAAAATAAAGTGTATAATTTGGTCTCCTTGAAGTCTCATAGTTTCCGTTTGGTCAGGATATCAGCAATTTCTTTTACATAAAAAGTTTCTGAATAAATTTCTTCCTTGTTGACTTCCTGCAGCTAAAGTTATCCTACAAGGAGCATTTCCCTTGTGAGATCCCTGAAATATAAGAAGATTTTGGTTTTGGTTTTTGTTTGGTTTGTTGGGTTTTTGGTTTTGTTTTGTTTGGGTTTTTTTCCCATAATTTGCCTTGGTGAGGGCAAGTACCTCAGCAGCTTTCAAAGAGAATTGTTTGAAATTTGTTGACTTGCTATCAGAACCACCTACTAAAGGAAAAGCCAAGGACTGAAATCTAGGGGGCATAAAGACCAGCAGGGAAAAAAAACCCCACAGAATAACAGACTATTCTGAACTGGAAGGGACCCATAAGAATCATCAAAGACCAATTCCTGACCCTGTGCAGGACAACCCAAATTGGATATCTAGACTTTCATGAAGTCATGATTGCCTTACAGTCCTGTAAATGTATTTTAAGTCCAAACATTAAATAGTTTTTCATTAGTATGAAGAAATCATGAAGCAGAACAAATTTCCTACTGTTGTGATCAATTAAAAAAAAAACAAACCCTCAAAGCAATAACAAACACCTCTCACTCTTGTTTTTTGATCTTCTTTAAATCTTTGTTAACACTTCCTTATTGTAGGTCATTTCTATTACTAATCAGAGACCTTTTCAGAGACAATCCTAGTAGCCATGTGAGCCTAAGAGAAAGAGAAAGAAAGGTTATCATATGGATTACTTGAAGCAAGCTTCCATGTCAAAGTAGAAAAATCAGTTATAACAACAGCAAAATAAAAGCGCAAAATAATGACTGAACTGCTGGTTTTAAAACAAAAAAACAGACAAGGGAAATTCTTTCTGCACTCGATTGTCATCCCATTTTGAGAGGGGAACTACCTCTCACCTGATCAAAATTTGCACTACAAGTGACTAAAGACAATCAACGGATGATGTGCAAACTAAAATTAAATGGGCCTATCATCTGGAGGAAGGGTCTTGGAAACCTTGAATATGATATTTTAGGTTAAAAGAAAAGGATTTGCATTGAGGAGCATGATAATATTTTAACCATTGCATACAGGCTGGATCCCTGATTCAACTGTAAAAGACTAATGCACAATAAGCCCTTTTAAATTGAACCCTGGTATCACGTACAAAACAATCACTATAATGCACATTTAAAGAAAAACTGACTTCCTTCTCAATCTTAGTGTTTCAATTCACTGTTGTAATAATAAATGGAAGATTAAATTAAATCTGAAAATTGGATTACAAAAATAAATGAAATGTTCATATATTTTTGTTTCAGCTTTTATAGCCTCGTTGGATTTGCTCTTGCCTTTAAAAATAATTTATTACTTTATTATCTCTATTGTAATTGAACAAAATTATTTATGCAATCTCTGAAGAAGTGAGGCACACAGACTTTCATTAGTTTGCAGTAATAAGTGAGCACATAAAACGTGAATAGTTTGCAGTAGCAGGGAACCAACTATAAATGAACAGACACAACAGTGCAAAGGTTTCTGGTCATGATGTGTGACACGAGCATGTTGAAACTTGAATATGAACCTGTCTTAAAGTCTAAATCACATCATAAAAAGATAACTCTAAATTCATTGCAGTTGATTTTTCAAGTTCAGTGTTAGTTTGTGTGAAGTTGGGTATTATTTGCATACTAACTCACGAGTTTCCTTGACAGTAGTCCTTATGTTTGACCTATTCTCTTTCAGACATTATCCTGTTTTTATTTCCACTCAGAAAAGTGCAGTGAAACCCAAAATTCGAAGGCATCCATGATGTCTTTACCGTTCTACCAACGACACCACGAGCACTATGACCGTGCATACCGCCACAAAGCGCTGTCGTCCACTGTGAGCCAGTACCAAAAGGAGACAAAGAGCAAATCTGCCGTCTATGCTCAAGGATCTGCTGCTTACGCCAGGGGCTCTGCCGCTTACCGCCACTCGTCTGCAGCAGGCTTCAGCCTTGACTCCTCAGCAGCTTACAGCCATGGCTCTTCAGCCCATGACCTCGAGTCGGCAGCCTACAGCTATGGATCCACAGCCTATGACCACTCTGCTGCACAAAGCAAGAGATCTGCTGCCTACAGCCTAGACTCTGAGTCCCTCAGCACCAGCTCAGCTGCCTACAGCCATGCATCTGAATCCATCAACAAGCTGGCTGCAGCCTACAGGCTGGGATCTGAAGCCTACAGTTTTGGGTAAGATAATCCATCTTCAAAACAGCATCCTGGTAGAAAAATGTCCAACCACCTCCCATTGAAAACAATCTCCTCCTCGTCCACATAAAGTTTCCCTATAACTTGGCATTAATGTATTTTCCTGGTCAGGTGTTTTCCCTTGGCTTTGGCAATGGGAAGAACTGTGGTCAGCTTAGTTTGTTGAAGAAATCTATGTGTGATGCTTGGACTGTTGTAAGAATATGACTGGAAATGCTGATGTGGCTGAATGCTGACATATTCACACTCCATACTGGTTAGGCATGAGCTACCTCTCCTTCCAAGTTGTTTAGCCACATTAATACAGCTGAATTTAATATGAAGAGTTGAGATAGCTTTGGATTGAGGCTGTCTCTTATCTGGCAAGGTTGGAGTAGTAAAAGAACTCAAAGCTCTTCAGGCAAGTTGAGTTGATGTGTCCATATATGATTAATTCTTCTTTGGCTTAATGGTTTCACTTTTGCGCTGAGTGGTTCAAGAAACTGAAATTTTCACACTGTACATTGATGCATACTATTTCCAAAGTAGAAACAACCTGAGGTGTCCCATCTTACAAGAGAAGAGTAGCTATGCTCAGCTCTTTTTTTTTTTTTTTAATTTAAGATCATAAATATTGCTCAGGCAATTACATTAGCATAATACTTTGCTATAATAGCCTCATAATATTTGTATGCATATATATCAGAGATTTACAGAAATTAGGGAAGTATTAAAGTAAGATTAGAGCAGCTGTTAGCAATAGAGGAAACAATCAACAAATTATAGCTCAAAACATCTGCTTGCTGTTATATTAATGCAAAATTAAGAGTATCATTAGCAGAACTGATCAAAACTTGTCCACCAGAAAATTTAAAATTTAAAACTGAATATCCTCCCCAGATTATGGATAATGGTGAAATCTTGGCCAAAAGCAATGAGAGAAAGACTACATGTACCACAGTAAACAATACCTTGTGATTTCAGCTTTCACTGAAATCTTGGCTTTCAGGAAGCTCAGGGTCCAATCTCTATTTGCCTGAGTGTTTTCAGGAATTTGATCCTCAGGCTGTTACAGTCAAGGTGAATGACTTTACTTAACTCTTTACTACAAGAAAGATATTGAGTTGCTGGAACATGTCCAAAGAGGGGCAACAAAGCTGATGAAGGTTCTCGAGTACAAGTCTTATGAGGAGCAGCTGAGGGAAATACAGTTATTTATCTAGGAGAAAGGGATACTCAGGGGAGGCCTTATCACTCTCTACAGCTGTCTGAGAGAGTAACCAGGCAGGCCTTGGTCTCATCTCCCAGGGAATCAGACAAGATGAGAGGAAATGGCCTCAAGTTGCACTAGGCGAGGTTTAGATTGGATGTTAGGAAATATTTCTTCACTGAAAGGGTGGTCAGGTATTGGAATAGGCTGACCAGGGAAATGCTGGAATCATCCTTCTTGGAAGTGTTCAAAAACATGTGGCACTTAAGGACATGGTTTAAGGGTGGGTTTGGCAATGCTGGTTAAACCTGATGATCTTGGAGGTTGTAATGATTTTATGATTCTGTATTGCATGATTCTGTATTCTGTATGATTGTCTTACGGTCTGGTCATATCCAGGCTTTGCTGTTGAAACAATTTTACTTGTGCAGATAATTTACCACCAAGAAAGCAGTGAGAATCTCATTTATAATCTGCTGGTGAAGGGAAGAAAACTGGAGGTGCTGGGACTGATGGTTATGCTTCCAAAGGGAGCTGGGTGAGGGAAGATATCCCAAATTTCTGCAGCAATGCAGCTGTCCCTGCACTCTGTTGCTGACTGTAACCCAAAGCTTGCTTCTTCTTGAAGAAAAGGTTTTCATAAAAAAAGAACTTCAAGTTGTAAAAAATGATTGTTAAAAAATCTGTTTCTGAGTCCCGCTTACAAGCACTTCAGCTGTCACACAAGTTTCTTCTGAAATCTGTGTGTTCTCATTAAGAAAAACTCTAATGTCAACAGTATAATATTGAAGGAAATTAAATAGTTTAGTTGAGAGAGAATTTAAAACATTTACCAAGGTTTTGCTTGAGATGAAAGTTTTTGGTTTAAAGTAGCATATTTGCATATATAATACTCTGTAGTACAAGACTTGCCAATAGATTGTTCAGAGGTAAGAATGTCTCAGCTGCAACTTCTTTATTTCTGTGGTCCTGTCATTGTATTGGAAAAAATTCATTCCTGCTGCCTAAGACAAGGACTCTGGAGATTAGATACATAGGATTCCAAGCTCTCTTACACAAAATTTAATTAACACAGGAGACAATATTTCTGAATTAAAATCTCAGTATTTAGCTTGGGTTTATGGTTAATATAGCCTCTATGTTGGTATTTATTTCTTTTGTGCAGACCATATATCTGCAATTTGCAAGAGGCAAAATGGAAAAAATAGTGCAATACTACAGTTAAATGTAGTTCAAATTTGAAGGAATTCTTGCCAAATTTGTACTGTCTTTCCCAGATAACGCAAAATACTTCAAGGGATAATATGGAGACAACAAGTGTTAAATAAATTAAGAAAATCAAAGACTTTTGTTTTCATCCATATGAAAAGAATGGTGTAGGCAAAAAAAGTCTTCAAATTCTTCCAATTTTCTAGAAATAGAAAAGGTTGAATTGAAATGCTGTATCTAAATGACCTGAGTGTTTGCTTGAAACCAGAATGGACACACAAATCCAAATACAGACAACGTTTTTCAGCTAACAATTGGTAATGGCATATCAGTGAATATTACCATCAAATATAGATTTATGCATAATGGATATAGTTTTGCAGATAAACACCATTGAGCCCAACAGCAAAACTCAAATATTACGTTTTTATTCAGGTTATTTCTTATTTTTATTTAAAGTAGCTCCTGGTATTATAGTTATTATAACTATAAGCTTCTGGCTTATAGTTATTGCAAAATTTAAGTCTCATCCATTTTTGTAGTCACAGTACAGAAAAGAGTTCATGAAACATTGGTGTTGACATGCAGTTAGTGCTATGTGATGAATTTATCATGGGGAAAGCAGTGGAGAAGGTCTAGGAACTAGGTAACCTGCAAGACCTTGACCTGGTCCCAATTCTGTGATGTTGAAGCCTCACTTGAGTGGAAAACATTCCCAGGGTGTGAAAACAGGCAGTTTGAAGGAGACACAGCTTGATTTTTCAGGGGGATGAAAAATTTTCCCTGTGCAAGTGGCCTGTCCCCCACATTTGAGTCTTTTTCACACCACAGCAGCTTGACGAAGTACAGGGAGCAAAATGAAAACTGGCAAAATCAAGAGCAAATATGGAAGCTTGCAGCTCTGCTGGTTGCAGTTGGCCAAAGGTGCAAACCTCTGGGCTCCCAGAAGAAAGGGCTTCTCACCATGGAGAGGTTGCCTCTTCACACCCAGCCCTCCCCACCAGCTGGTGGGGCTGTCTCTAGCCAAACACTTCTTTGGCTTCAGCAGAGGCAGGAAAAGGGACATGTGCTGCTTCCCTTGAGGCTTTGTGCAGGTGAGGGATGTACGTCTCCCACAAGCCGATGTTGTGGCCACCAGTGCTCTTCCCCATCCAGTCCTCGGGGACTGGCAGCCTTGGCAGGTTGGCTCCTGTGGGAAACCTGGTTCCTGACTCCTTCTTCCACAGCAGTGCTCCATCCTCAGTGTGCTTTTGAGAAGATTTGAGTCAGATCTGCCGTAGCTTCTTATAGAACTACAGGGCTGTCAAACAGGGCTGCTGGATTAAACACCTTTAAGTCTTTTTTTGTGGAAGTTCAGCGATTTGCCCTTGCTCAAATTTTCACTGCTTTTCCATGCGTTATTCTCCTGTCTAGCAGTACGAATAATCCCATTGTGTCACAGACAGATTATCTGCTACCAGAAGGGCCAGACACCTGGGTAGAGGGAAAACAGAAGTTACTGGTGCGGCTCAGGCATTTGCATTTATTTTGCAGGTCAGGCAAAATAGCAAAGAAGACATGATGTAATTCAGGTGTACCAAGCAAAGAGAGGAAAAATGCCTTTCTAACTTGCCTTTAATTGGGCTGCCAGTGAGAGCTAATGCTCTTCTGAGCAATATTGTAACCAGGATTGGGACAAGGCTTAGTAAATAATACACCTCCAGAAACATTAGAAGACCATGATCTTGGCACTGCCCATCCTCTGGTTTATTATAGGAGAGGGTTAAGAAGCTGGCTTCCAGATGTCATACCCAAGCATAGAAATTGTTTTAATGAGACCTGCTATGTGGAAACAATTCCCCTTCAAATAAAATTGTTGTGGAATTTGTGTTAGGGAATATCGCAAGCAATATTGCCTGGGCTTGTGACAAACCAGTCAGCAACTTAAAATTAATATAGTCACCAGAGAGCACTTCTCATTTTTAGAAGCTGAATTTAATGAGTTCTTCTCCTATTTACAGTAAGTTAAAATATTGCATCTTAGGAAAGAAACAGCTGTTAAAAAGAAAGCCTTCATAAGGACTCATGGCTAACAGAGCTTCTCTGGGAGGTACAGCTGGTGCAATTATTGTGTATGCCATCATCTCTTTCTGCTTAGGACAAGATACATGGTTTTGTAGAGGTGTAAAAGAGCTTATATGTATCTTTTCATGCAAGAGTGAAAGAACAAAAGAACAGGGTGTTGTGGTCTGCTTCCAGAACACATTTCTACATCCACTGGGTGCAGACTCTCTTTGGGCAGGGTGGGAAACCTGTCCCTTCAGGCACAGAAACAAGGGCAGTGCCAACATATTCTCTGTCCAAGAATAAAACATCAACACAGAACAAAGCATCTGTTTGGGAGCTGCAGATGCCCTGAACAGTGTTTTCTTTAGTTCCTCTTTAGGCTAGAGGGAAAAGTTAATAGCATCTGTTTTTTACATCTCTACAGAACAATGCCTGTGCCTTTTACAGCTCTAATGAAAAACTAGGAGAATGTTGGCATTGACATTTTAACATGCTGGAAACCACCCTGAAGTAAGGACAGTAGGCTTAGGTCACCAACCTTGATAAAACTGAACAGATAATATCTGATCTGGAAAAAAAATATACATATACTAGCTGTGCATATCAGATGAGGCTGAAAGATGTTAAAAGGTCATGATACTGTTCCTCCCTATGAAACTAGAGAGCACTGATACCCTGCTCTTGCTTCTCTGGGGAGATTCTGTTCCACATATCAGGTAAAAGGTTGGAACGTTTTAAAATAAAGGGCAAGATTTTAGAATCTGGTTCAAGAAACAGTCTTCCTTTGGGGCACCTAAATAATGGTTTTAGATAGGATTTTGGTTTTGTGTTGCACAGGAAGAAATAGTAAGAACACAGGAGAACAGGGAAATAAACCTCATGATAGAATAGTGGTTAACCTATATTTTCAAGCAAAGGACTCCATTTGAATATGTGTTTCTAGTAGCCTCCATCTAGCTCTGCCAGAATTTAGAAAGGAGACATATTTTCTGCTGCTTCAAATTTATTAATCTAATCTCTTGGTTTATGCAGTGCAATTCTAAAAAAACATTTTAGAGTGACTCTAGGTATCCCTCTGAAAACATCACCTGGATGCTCTGGTATGGTCATGAAAGTGAGATATTCAACTTCAAACACTTGGAGTGTTTGAGTAAAAAAACAGCCTCCAGACAAACAAAACCTGTACCAATTTATTCTTGCCTTTTCAAATAATTTTAGAAAGATATAAATGAAAGATAGGAAACCCCCACTACCATACCTGAAAGATATCAACAAAATGCCTGGCCAGGATTGATGGGTACTGCTATATATGCTTCCCATTAATTCCCTGCATGAGTGTATAATCTGGATCTCAAATGAAAACTAAAATGACTGCAAGGCCAAACTCTCCTTTAGGAGTAATGTATTTATCTGGATTTTTCTGGATTTAACAGTGCTGTAAATGCCTGAGCTGAGATTTCCACCACATTTCAACTACATTTGTGAAAATAAAAACTTCTAGACATTTTTACTTATGTTCAATTGGTACTGTGATCTTTCTTGATATAGAAACAACTAGGAATGAAGTGGCCTCCTAACAGGTTCAGCCTAAAGCTCTGAGGAAATCTAATGGCTGTCAAGAGTCAAAATTCCAGGTTTGACCCATTTTTATATAGGACAGGAATAAAAGTCACCTGCTAAGTAAAGATCTGCAGCTCCTTACAGACTCTAGTTCAATTAAGAAAAATAATGAAAACAGTTTGCCTTTGATGTTTCTTTTCCCTTATTTGATGAGTTGTCCCAGTGCATTTGTGGTTTGCCATAGTGATTGCACCACATCATTGTCCAACCTAGGAGTAAGGCCATTGCACACCCCGTTTCAATGTGTCTCTTCCTTTTTATTTCACTCTGCCTGGACTGTTCCCGAGTGTTTTCTGCTTGGATTTCAGTCCCTAAAGCTGGATATGCCTCTCTTGTACTCCATCCCTGGCCGTCCTGGGTAGTGCCTGGTGTCAAAACCCAGAGCCCACAGCATCTCTCTCTGTAGATGTGGTCTGTGCCTTAGCTGACCCAGTGGTGCCTGACATGGAAAATCTTTGGCTCCAGTCCTGCCACATGTGCCACAGTCCCTCACTGGCTGTACCTCCTTTTGTGTGGAAGCCAGGTTACAGGGAGAGGAGGAAGGAAGGAGAAGCAGTGCACAGTTTCTTCTACCCCTGTACTGAGCGTCTCTTGGCAGAAGTGCTGCAGGATTGGTGATGGTGGCACCTGAGGAGCACAGAGGAATTACATTAAGAAAGACAGAGAGAGCTAGAGAATGGGAGAGTGATTTAACTGGAACTGGGTGGGGAGAGAACTCAGTCTGGGTAAAGGGATGAACACAAAGAAATTAAGGAAGTGAGGATGGAAGAATCAAAGTGGTCCTGTGTCATCTCACACACAGTCTCAGTGGATATATTACTAGCACGTATTTTGGAAACAGCACTCTTCTTGTGTTGGTGGTGGTACTTTTGCAGGGATACAGCCTAAGGAAAACATTAGCCCAACGATATAATATTATATTACATTATGGATGTGTAACATTCCCAGGGGCCCAGTGTTAGCATGGGTTTTGATATATGTGGAGACATCAGTATAAGCTATCCAGGGTGTGGGAAGCAGGTTATCCCTGACAGAGGCACATGTCAGGGCTAACAAGCCTTGCTGAGAAACCATCATTCTGCTCCTGTATCTACACATGTAAGCAGGCAGCTCATACTGTACATACAGCACATTTGTGTAGACAAATCCCCAGACCAGAAGCAGACTCACATATGATTTTCTGTGGTGATCTTGCAAGACAGGTGAATAGACACTTTGGGGATTTATTAAAGGATGATAAATAATTAGCATAAACCATAGATATGGGAATTAGAGATGTGTTGCTTTGGCAAAGGAAGACAAGGTGTTTTGAGTTTTGTTTACACAATTTGTAGCTATGTTTAAAATTAACCTAAAGTGATTGTCTCAAATATGCTTCATGCTCTTCAGAATCCCTCCCAGGCTGCTGAGGACTGGGGGAGGGGTGGGGGTGGGAAGCTCTTCCTCCTTTTCAGTCGTCCTCCATTTATCTGTGCTATGTTAAATGGTGCTATTTCACTCAACTCTTCCCACTGGAGTGGTATGGGAGAGCAGTGGGGATGGCAACACTGGTTTCTGAGCTATACCGTGCCCTACAATTTCTGTAGAGAGACTTAAAGAATCATCCCAAGTCCCAAACCAAAAGCTATTAAAAGTACATTGCTACCAGGTATATTGCTTACTCTATTTATTTAGATTTAATATCAAGGGGCATAAGTAGTGTAATGGTGTAATGGTGAGCTTGTCAAAAGTACACTTAATTATGTGTTTAATAACTCTGAAACTATGACAATTAAAAATTATAAATTCTTGATTACAAAACAAGACAGCAAAAAGTTGTAGTACTTTAATTGTATTTTTGAGTGTTTCTTTACAGCTGTTTTCCTGATTTTAACAATATAATTTTTATTTCAGACTGAAAAATTCCAACTTAATGATAGAAGATCAGTCCTATAAGATGAGTCCCAAAGCAAAGAGAGCAAAACAGAGTTTGATATCAGAGGACAAAGAGAACAAAGCCTTAGACTACTCAGTGCCCATATTCACAGGACGGTATGATAATTTTTATTTTGTTTGGTATCTTATTTCTGACATTCTATTAACAAATTATAAAATAACAAATCCATTAATCTGTCTTTACACTCATGGATCTTATGGTGATAGTTTGCACTGCATATAAATGATAAAAAGAAAAAGAGAAGTAAACTGACTGGCAGAAAATTGGACATCGTTCATCCAGAGCCATGAAGAATGAACCTGTGTGTCTGGACTTTGTTTTGAACACATTATCAGGGCCACTTTCTATGAAATGAAAATATAATTAGAACCCTGCCTACTGGGAACCAGGGAAGCATGTTGTTCACATTATTTAGCTTATTCTTTTGGTTTGAAGACTTATTCTGTAATCAGATCTCTCTTACCAAGCATTAAACATAGAAACAATGAAACAACGTGCTAATATCTTATCCTGGCACAGGGAAAACCTGGAATAAAACCAAATGTTTTCTCAAATCCATTGTAATGATTCACACTGATCTCATGTGTTGGTGGTATTTATTGCGTGGTTACTACTGACGTAATACATCTTACTGCAGCAGTGTTCTCAGTAAAGCTGAATGTAAACTTTATGTGGAAGCCAGAACCAGCATCAGCAAAGAGACTCCCCTGCCCTTTTTGGGGTATGGCATAGTGATTTTAGCAGGAGTCTCCAGCAGTTCCAGCATAGTCACTTGTTCAGATTAATACATACTGGGGTGTAGTGTGGAAAATTGTTCCTGGTTAGAGGCCAGGAAATATTTTCTTGCCCACCTGCAGTTGAACAGAAACCTCCCTTTAACTTGTCTTTCCTCTGCAGCACAGCATTTTTCAGGGGACACATCCAAGTTGTTTCTGGGAGCCAGTGCTTTTCTGTCTACTGCTTCATCAATACCCAAAGGCACTTCTGCTTTATACCCAAACTTGTGGTTTCACATGAACTGAGTTCCAGCTTGTCTGTGGAGGATGTTATTGCTCTGGCCTTTTGAGCATTTGTGATGCTTTTGTGATGAGTAGTTTTGTTTTTTATTAACTCCCTTCCACTGTCTCAGAGTAATTTTTTCTCACCCCTTGTACATTCCTGTGTTGGTTTCACTGCTCTTTGATCCAACTAACATTCAAAAACACTGCTGCCTTTTTTAAAAATTGCTTTGGAGTTTCATCTGTATCTTCTGTGATAGAAACACATAAAAATGTGACAGTCTCATGCAAACCTTGAGATAACATATTCTCAAGGCTTCTCGCTACTTTTGCATCTCGGCCAGTGTTTATACTTATGTAGCCGATTTGCAGCTCACCATCATCTGTCTCCCATGTTCTTAAGTACAAATATCCTTCCCTTTTATTGTATGTTGAGTCTACACAAGTAAAATTTTTAGTGTTGGGAAATATTTTAAAAACACAATCATTGATTAGTACTTAGCTTTTTTACAGGCCTCTCTGATCTTAGCACATCGTGTTAACATCTTAACAAATACTAAGAAATAATTTCATTTATTTTATTTTTTAATGCATGCAGTAATATCTAACTCAATGTGACAATGTATAGGTTCATTTATTTGTATCTGAAAAATATTTTGGGGTCCTGTTTGGGATTTTACATTAACGAGTACTGTCAAATTCTTGCATCATGGTTAGTTTTTTTTTTTTTTTTTTTTTTTTGTGTCAATCTTACTTTTTACTTATGACAAATCAGAAAGCTCTGTGTGCTTTTCTGCCACTGAAATCATCCAAAAACCTTTAATTTTGTTTTTGGATTTTTAAAAAAAATTTTTAATTAAAAAGAGCATATGATGACTGCTGAGTGCTCAACTCAACATGGCATGAAATGGTATCTGGTTTAGGATTTTCATGTTGGGATCATGCTCATGACCACATGCCAAGACTGTGGAAGTTGCATGCCACATTCCTCTCAGATATTTATTTTTGTTTGAAAGATAACAGCTGAAGCCCATTGAACCATGTGCTTGCTATATGTCATTCCCAAATTCCCCAGTGAAATTGATGTGCTGTTTCCCATGGGCAGAGAGCTGTTAAAAGGAAAAGTTATTTATAAAGGTCATCTCACTGTGGGTTTGTTGGAGCTGGGTGACCTTCAGAAGTGTGTCACCGTTTCCATTATTTAGTTCTACTTCAGAACCCTCAGGTTCTGCTGTACAAAAAATATTTTGCTCAGATTATTCACTTAGCAACTGATCCTTTTAAACACCTTGTAAACACCTGGGCTAATCCTTGCAAGAGAAAATTGTGGACAGCCAGACAGTATTTTAGACAGTAAAACACCCAGAGCTTGATGTAATGCCATAAGTGCTGATGTTGCTGAATGTGGCTCATGGAACTATTTGCAATCACTAATAAACCTATGCCAAAGGACTGTAGATGGCAGATACCCTTAAAATTATATTTTGCCTGTGCCATTTGGGGTTGGATTTGGTTGGATCTATTTGAAAATGATTTTCTACTGAAACCCTTGAGACTTGACTGTAAAATCAACTCTTAAATGGTACAATTTGCTGGTTTAGTGCATTTGTCATTTCAGGGAGCATGTTTCTCTTTGATCTGGGAAGATTATAACAGGGAGAAATTATCAGAAATAAATATTTAATACTGTTGATCAAAAGCATCTGGGGATTACAACTGCTGATGACTAGGATGAGTTCCATTTTAGTCAGAGGATATTCATCAGCTCCCAAAAGATGCTTAATGCCTTGAGAAACCAGTCCATCCTGTGAAGTTGCTGAGATCTTAACTACTGTAATTAAGGAAGAAATAGTATCAGTTTGCCTTTGAAGAAAAATGCCATGGATTAATTTAAAATGAATGTAGATAGCTATATTCATATTCATTATACTCGTTTTTTCAAAATTGTTTTTAAAAATCTCTTCAGTATAGCTGCATCTTCAGGTGATATTTGTGGGAACAGCTGATGTGCCTAAGTGGAGGGAATCTTTCATCCCACTGATTTCTTAAGGATCATCCTCTTAAAGCAGACAGAAACACACAAAGTTGAATTTGAGGGTGGTCAAAGCTCTATGCTGTTAAGTAAGATTTTTAAGTCTTTTTAGCAGTTGTTAAATGTAATTAAGTTTACAGCACATTCCACTGCTTGACTGTCTTGCATCTCACCAAACTGACTTCAATATAAGGGGCTAGACACTTAATTCTGAGCTTGACTTCAAATTTTTTTTAGTATTGAGATGTGCAGTCAAATGCATAATATTGGAAATCTTAAAAAAAAAAAAAAGAAAAAAAATTCCTTCCTTCTGTTTTTTGCTTTGTAGTAGTATCAGTAGTAAGTGTTTTCTGATAAAAGAGGCTGTGCTTGAGTGCACTCCAGAAACAGAGGTGACGTTTCTATAGTGCTTGCAAGATGGCACTTAATGAGAACTTAAACTGAATTTGTTTTCAGTGTGCTATCTAATGTTCCCTTACAGTAAATAAATTCAGCAGGAGGATATTGATGCTTCTTCTTAAGTCAAGGAACTCTCATTGTGTATGCACCACTGCAGCAGTTGTAATGTCCTGACAGTTCCAAAACAGTATGGTTTCAAAGGTACCTCCATATGTCAGTGTGGAAACAGGATTGCACCCCTTGAGAGCTCTTTGTGTCTCACCTTTGTACAAAGCTTGAAGAGGAGGCTTCAAGAAAATCCACAGTTATCTTCCTGAAAGATAATATAGGATGGAATTTATATAGCATATATAAATTACATGGCATATATAGCAATATAGGATGGAATTTTCTGTGAACAAAGAGAACTTTTTGTTGTCTACAGTTATATAGGGTGTGGGGGGGGTTTAATAAATCATGAATGAGAACATTGATTGTTATACAGCTACAATTATCTCTCGCCCCTTTGGCGGTGCTGTCACAAACACTGCAGCTGGAAGTTAACACCTTGAAGATCTGTGGTTATGTCTCACACTCATCTTTATAGTGATGGAGATAAAAGGCCACAGCAGGATAATGTTTAAACTGAAAATGTGTGTGGCATATTTAGAGGGAGAGGCCCTGAAAATGGCCATGACTTTGGACAGTGAAATACCCAGTCTTTCTCCAGAATCCCTTCCATGTTTCTGCTTTGAATACAAATAAGAGTGTTGTAGCAGAAGGGTGTTGGCCACCGTAGTGGCTGATTTGGTAGCAAGTAGAAATGGAACATGTTTCCAATGGGATTCTGCTTTTTAAAAATTCTTTCAGAGAAGTGAATATGAGTGGTATCACAGACACTGAAGAAGAGAGAATTAAAGAAAGTGCTGCATATGTTGCCAAGAGGAACCTTTTTGCCACAGGGGAAGGAGTTAGTGTCAGCAAGGTGGCCAAGACTCCTGAAGAGGAACACCACGAAAAGAAATCAAGGAAAGTGGCGATCCGGGAGTCTGCTGAACGTGTAGCCATGAAGAAAACGGTAAAATATTATAAATTAATACTTAAGCTGGAAAAGAAAATTAGTCTTTTTTTGTCTGGTATTTATAAAATGCCTAGAACACCAGTGCCCTGATTTACTCCATGGGCAATCACAACAATGGTAGTAATAAACTTAAGTATTTTCAATGGAAAGCTCTTTAATCACTTAAAAGTCTTGTTATCCAGGTATCAAATGGAAAAGGAGAGAGGCACTGTGCCCAGGCAGGCACCAGGAATGCTTCTGCTGTGGTGAGAGAAAAGAACAGAGTAGGGTCCCAGGGAAGGCTCTTTGGTCATGCCCACACCTATTTAAATGGCACATCATCCTTCAGCTGGAGGATGAGGCAGCTGCTGAGTAGAGAATAAAAGTGGGTATATATATATGTATAAGTATATATATACATATATATATTCACCTCATAAGTAGGTGAATGGGTAATTTCTGGACTTTTATGGGTTGTCCAAAGTGTTCACCTCACCCCAGAGTTTTAAACATTGGGTATAAGTTAGGGCAGAATTAGGGGAAATTAGGTGTAAATTAAGGAAGAAATCTGGAACTGAATCTCTAATTATGTGCATTACTATCCAATTTCTTTAAAAATATTTCTCAGAGCATAGTTACAGATATGTTGTGACCAGACAGGACATGTAAGTGCAAATATGTTTCATTTAGCAAATATTTCAATTTATTTCTATTACTATACTACTTATATTGCTATACTATACTATACTATACTATTACTATATTTTATTATTTATTGTATTGAGCAGAAGAATTGGCAATATTTTTTTAAAATATCCTTATGACATAAGGTTGGAAATGGTGTAAACACTTTCAAAGACAAGGCAAAAAAGTCAAAATCATCTCAAAAATTGAGAAAGAGTGAGGGTGAAATTGAATAACAACCAATGGAAATTACTACACACAGAAGGAAAAGATAAAGTAAATGAGGAATGCCTGGCTATGTAGAAGTACTTCAGGATCTGAGAGTTATAAAAGGTCAGTCAATTTAATGACAGTTTTATGAAAACAAATACCAGTCTAGAGTATTATTAGTAACGCATAAGGAGCAGTTATTTAATTGTGTTGGAATCTGTTGTGTCTGTGATAATGAGCAGTCACTGCCTGATGAATGTTGAGGACAAATAGAACCTGTCAAGGACTGAGAAACCATTGTAAGAAAAACTGGTATTGCCCTGTTTATAAAAGTCCTCTTTTAACAATCTGAGTACAGGGACCTTTAATTCTCCATATATTTGAAAGTCAGGGCAGAAAATAAATAATTTAGTTTGCAGAAAGCAAGATTTATACCATATTAGGAGTTTTCCCAGATCTGTGGATAATCAAGCAGTTGAACCAGTTACCTTTGGAGGATGAAAGATCCTTGCAAGGAGGAGGAAAGGAGGAGGAGGAGGAGGCTTTCCAGGAGGAAGGCCTTGAAAGTACTTCTGTCAGAGATGATCTAGGCATAGAGAGCCTTGCATTACAGCACAAGTACAGAAGACATCTGAGTTTCAGGCCTATTTCACCTTCCACTCTGTATTTAAAATAATAAATAAGTACTTAGATGTGGAATATTATTTTAGTTGGAATAGTTTTGAGGGGAAAAGCTCTGTAAAATCAAATCTAGTTATTTTGGAAGGAGAACTTCTGGAAAATGAAAACTTTATTTTCTGTGTCCAGGTAAGATAAAAGTATGAGATTAAGTGTGCCTGGATGTTTAAATAAAAATTGCTTGTTTTTTTGGTTTGTTTGGGTTTTTGGGGTTTTTTGGGGGTTTTTTGGGGTTTTTTTGGTTGGTTGGTTGGTTTGGTTTGGGGGTTTTTTTGGGTTTTGTTTGTTTTTTTCTTTGTTTTGTTTGGTTGGTTTTTTTTGGTTTGGTATTAATAATTTGCACTTCTAACTGCTGCTGTAATCAAGTGTATAATAAAATGTTTCCTTTCCAGCTAGAAGAGACTCAGGCATTCCATAGAAAGTTGAATCAAGATAAACTCTTACATGCTCCTGAGTTTATCATTGAGCCTCGTTCCCACACCATCTGGGAAAAGGAAAATGTTAGATTTAATTGTTCCGTGGCTGGCTGGCCAGAACCCCGTGTTACATGGTAAGTTTCTATCCTTGGCACTGAAAGTCACCAGTTAACCAGAATCTGAAGTCATCTCAGTAAATGTACTCATTTTTTCTGGAAAGATATAAGTTAAATTAAAAAAAATAATCAGCTACTGTTGGCAGGCCTGTCAAGCATCTTTCAAGTCACACTGTACAAAAAAAAAAAAAAAGCAAAATATTAAAATGAAGCAATAATGATAACAACACAAATAATTATATAGTTATTATAGTAAATTAATTAGCAGACACATTGTCAGTGTTTGGAGTCAGTGACTTCAGGTAGATCTGGAACTATCCAAGTAAGATGAAAACTTTGGAAATATTGGAAAATTTTACAAATCACAGAATATGCTGAATTGGAAGGGAAACATCTACTGTATTATAATGTTATGTAATAATAATATATTGCAATTTGTTAATTGAATTGCTTAAGGGACTCTACATTTATTTAGGTCTTAAAAACCTTAATCTCAGAGCTTGTCAAAAGCTGTTATTAAGAGGTATATTAATAGGCCAGAGCTGAGTCCACAAAGTCACTGGTCTGTCTCCTGGGACTCTGACAGCCAGGCTCTGCATGGACACAGTTTTCCCATCTGTAAGGGTTACAAGTGCCCTGTGGTCACATTCCACCTGCAGAGGATTCCAGACAAACCCTTCAGATCTGGACTCAGCTGGATATAAGCAATGGTCAGCCATGCTCATGGCTGTAATCCAGCTCTGTAACCTGAATCCTACCCAAGAATTCAAGAGTTGGGTCATTTTCACTTTGGCTGAGATTCACCTTACGCCCAAAACCTGACACGGTTAAACTGAGCCTTCAGCTGTCTGTCTTTGCTCTCGCTGTAAACCAGCCTTTCATCTAAGTGCTAAATGTGGATGGTGGAAATTAATACATCATTTTACTGTACATCTGAATTCCAAAGGGATTTCAGTTTGCCACGGGCTACTAATGGAAAAAAAACCCCAAAAAACAGAAAAAAGAGATCACATCCTTTTCAGCAGGTGTCTTTGCTCTAAGATATAGAACAGTGCTGACCTGGATCTGTCAGCTTTCATTCAGCCTTTCTAACAAAATGTCAGTAGAATATTCCAGTCATTCTTTATACAAGCAGTGAAGACCTTTTCATGCTATGCCTGAAAAACTATAAAGCTTTATGGACTTTCTCTAAAGGAAGCCTGCCTGATGCAGCTGTTCTGACTCCCCTGGAAAAAAAAAGCATATGGAAAACCCAGGACATTTGAAACCAGTGGCAGAAAGCATAAATTATCAGTGGCTAATGACAGTGGGAGGTTGCAGTCCCACATTAGCTAATGACTTGGCTGCTCTGGAATTTGCATTTCCAGAAATAACAAATGGTCCTTCTAGCACAAGTCCTAGTCTTCCATAGATGAATATAAATAAACAAAAATTGAATCAATTACTTTTTATTAACCTGATAATGAAGACAAAATAAGTGAAAGTCTTCTTGCTGCTGGCATGACCCAGTAAAAGCTTTTTTCTGCACAGCACCCCATGCAACCAAACAACTTTGCTGCCACAGGATCCAAGAATTGCCCAGCGCTTTGGAGAAAATTTAAAGATACTGTGGAGTTAAGTCCTATTTACACAATTTCATATACCCTGGAACTGATGGCATTATTCTATTTACTAAAATATTTTACAGACTAGAAGTAATATAAAAATGCCCTGATGTTCTCAGGCATTTCAGTCTGGGGGGCACCAGCTCACAGATGAGATGTAAAGTTGTGGTGAATGTATTACTCTTGCTAGATTCATGTATTATTCTTTGCCTAAGCCAGGATAATAGAGTAATGGGGTCAGGCATCTTTGCAAATGATTGATGCGCAGAATAGAGAGTGCTGCCCTGCATTGAGTCTCTTTTCATAGACATTTTTCTGAGAGGAAGATGAGGATGAAAAGCATTAGGGTTTATGGTTCTTACCCACTTAAGCACTTGGAAAACTCTCAGTGTATTACTATGCCCAAATATTTGTAGCCAGGGAAATATTCTTTATTGTACAATGCTGATAGTGCTGAAAGACACTTTTCAGATTTATTGTGGATATAGCTTCATCTTGAGATATATTCAACTGATAATATTCTTAGTGAAAATAAAATGGTTAATTACTGATTTTTTTGGTAAAGTGAGGCAAGCCACTGACACCAGACCACTTCCCTATCCTGACTGAAAATCACCAAAGGTTTAAAATATAAAATCTGAAATGAAGAAGCAAACTTCTTTGTCTGGTTATCTGTTGTGAGAAGAAAGATTTATTTAAGCTACATCAGAGTAAAAGATGAAGATACTTTTAGCTATCATCCTTTATAATTTCACTTTATGTATATACACCTCATGAAGAACAGGGAAGAAGCTATGTAAAGTAAAACACTCTCTTAGGAAACATTTTTTCTTATGGACATCAAATCAATGCCAAATGTACTGTATACAATTCAGAGTGCAATTTATTTATTTATTAGACTTCTATTGGCAGTTTTTTCCATATTTCCAGTGCCTGCTTATGACAGGATTCAGGCAAACATTTACTGGGTTACACCACAAGTGGTATTTTATGCAACAATTGAAGAGGACGTTTTTGTCATGCGCCACTGTTCTTCCACTATGAGAGTCTCAAGGTGTTTGTATAAATTCTGAAATTAGCAGTACCAGCTCACCAATGATCAGCACTGGTTCATTTATTCCTTCAAACCTAAACAGCTGGGAATTTTGAACAGTAAACCTTTCCTACCTGAAGATACACCTGTGCCAGAAGACATTCATAGTGTATTCCAGTCTAACCCTGTTAAGTTGCAAGTAAACAAAAAAGATAACTTTCTACCTGACATTTTTTGTGTATATAAAGGTTTTAAAAGTAGGTCAAATATGCAAACCAAACAAAATGTTTATGATAGCTAGTAAGTAAGGAGGCTACAAAATTTTTATTTGCAATTTACAAAACTTTGAGATGTTGCTCATGTGACTCCTCCTTTGTTTTACAAGTAGCAACATGAAGTTTGTGGTAATATGAACTGATTTTCATCCCGCTCAAGACTATTTTCTTCTTTTAATTTGAGAATAAAATCTACCTGGGACAGGTCAAAGAGAAAGAGAGAAAGGTTACACTGCCAAAGATATGTAATGTCTTCCCAGGGAGTTAGACTACAGTTTATCAAGGAGAAACATGCAGAAGCTGATGTTCTACTTCAAATATCAAGCACCTGACCTTTTAAAGTATAGAATGACTTCTCTTTGTGACATACTGCTTCTTTGCTTTCCCATAGGTACAAGAATAATGTGCCCATTGATGTACAGGCTCACCCTGGCAAGTATATCATTCAAAGTCGATATGGGCTGCATTCCCTGGAGATTACCGAGTAAGGAAATATTAAATAATTCAACAAACAGCTTTAGCTGAAATGTTGCTATAGAATAAGACCTCCAAAATGTGAACATACCTCTTGGGGATGTAAGAGATATCAAGTCAGGTAATATCAGAGATATCAACTGTGGTGAATGCTGTCTTCTAAATGTTGAAGCAGTTCTGGTTTACCTCAGTAGAGGACATGCAATTTACCTGAGTTATTTATCTGGATTATTTATCTAGATATTCTATTTATGACAGAGTCAGAAAAGTGGGACATCTATGATTACTTTTTCCGTCTTGATGAGTACAATTAAACATGTAAAAATATGTGAGTTAACTGTTTTTCAAATATAGCAAAGTTCACAATTCTTACTGAAATGAGGAACAGAACTGAGATGTCCTCGTGATATACAAGAAAGATCTTTAAGAGTACTCATCAAAGAGCAGGAAATCTTTGCACTCCCTTTGCATTGAAAATATTGAAAACATAAGCCCTAATCAACAACAATCTGTATCTGACAATTTTTTTACTGGCAGATACCCTTTGAAAATATTTTATGAAACCTACCATGCTACAAGTTTCATGTTAGGCATCTCTTCATAGAAGACAGTAAATTAGCAAGGAATATTATCAGATAGTTTTTCCTACTTATGCTGTATTCCCAGATTCAAATCTGTAAGTGATATTTAAAAAGAGACATTTATTTCAAACACTGGGGCTTAACATTGAGAAAAACCTAATGGCTACAATCAGTCCAGTGTCCAGTGTGTCTGTCTCCCAAGCTTTTACTTTATAGATTTTACCCAGATTCTGAGGGTTTTCTTAATCTAAAGCACCAGAGAGGCTACGCCAAGGAGCAATTGGTTGCTCTGCCTAATAATTTTTATCATTTCAGATGTGAATTTGATGACACTGCCCAGTATCATGCCTCTGCTATGAATGTTAAAGGAGAAGTTTCGGTTTATGCTTCCCTCGTGGTAAAGAGTAGGTTGCAAAACATTTCCTTCAAAGTTTTTTTCTTATTAAGATGCACATTACCAGTTTTGGTTTTGTGGCTCACAGAGCCTTTGCCTCTTGGTGGTAGTGACCGGTTTTGTCTTTTTTTTTTGTAGGGTACAAAGGAGACATTGACGCAAGTCTTTTGCATGCTAGAAATCTTTCCCTGTCTCCATGTAAGTTACAATATGTTTCTTTGACACTTGCAATTATAGTTGTGACACCATGACACATGACTAAGCAGAATATTTAGTAACATTTTTATTAAATGAAGCAGGTCTGATCTACAAGGGTGTGGAGCTTTACAATTTGGGATGGTGTTAGCCTCATTAGCGGAGGGAAATGGCATTGCCTTCAAGGTCTGTTGGATTATATAGGAAATATCCTGTTAATATTGCACTTCACTATGAAATAGAATCTGTCAAAGAGAGAACCACTTCCTCTTTTGCAATATGTAAAACACGGCATGAGGAAGCATGTGCCTGCACAGAGTAGGTGACTTAATTGTTATCTGCTGCTTATGTGGTTTCATAAGCTGGGTTTCATAACTGGGTTTCCAGAACCCAATTAGACTATTTCAGGATATCTCAAGGTAAAAACTGTACTTTATTTTACCTGAGAACCTCACATTTTAACAATATGGCATCCATGCTTCCATGATGATAAGACAATCTGCCCACATATGCCATGTGGGTGAAGGTGCCCTAGGAACCCCATGAAATGTTTGACAGATGAGATTTCCATATATTTCTAATAAAATTTGGGATCTAGCACTTCTTTATGGGAAAGAAATATCACGATTTGCATATATTCATTGATCACAGGAAGAGAGAAAGTTATCAGTAGAGGCTAGTTGAGTAAAAGTAAAGTGTGACCTTAGTTTTTATCAGCTCAGCTGTTTCCAAAAGAAACATGGAAGCCCCTCTGTTATGTATGGACAGTACAAGTGAAAGGCATGAAGGATGTTCTGTCTGGAAAACTGCACCAGTTGGGACACACAGCATCTGAAAAGATAAATTCAGGAACAAGAATAGAAACAGGCTACCCTATTATATTAATAGTAGCTGCCACAAAGGCTTATTAGCTGACAAAAACAAAGGCTAAGTGGACACACGACTGCTCTGAATAGAGCAAGGAGTTAAAATGGGGAAAGAAAATAAATACATAAGCTAAAGATCTACTTGACCCAAACAAATAATTGATCATAAATAGAAGTCTTTTTAAGTTATAAAACAAACCTTATGATAAACACTGGCTTAGAAATTTTGAAAATTCTGAAATTAAATTCTTCAGAAGCCTCTCCCTGCTAAAATGAAGTAGCTGTGAGAACTAGAGTTGTACGAATCAAGAAATAGTCAATTCTCTGCAATAGAAAGGACTTGCATTATCCTGCAATTGCCTCTGAAGATGATAACTGAATATAGATATTGTTCCTATTTATACCTTGAGCTTTACCTGGGACTCTATTCATAGTCACTGAATACTTTTTCTTCCTACTCTCGTCACAGAAAAAAAGAAAACCAGATTTTTTTTTTATCTTATACAGTTGCTGTTACCCCTCATGGCTATGCTTCCAGGTTTGAAATCAGCTTTGTCGACAAGTTTGATGTAGCCTTTGGGAGAGAAGGTGAAACAATGAGTCTGGGCTGCACAGTTGTCATCAATCCTGATATCAAGCGCTTCAAACCAGACATTGAGTGGTACAGAAATGGTGAGAATGCTTGAAAATAAGAAATATAAACTTCTTTCATGCAAATTTTTATTTATTTCAGCTTATGTCAATATTATCATTTGGTCATCACTTTCTCACATTTTCCAATGATAATATTTTCTCTTTTTAACTATAATAGTTTCATAATTTAGCATTTTGATGTGAAACCACAGAAAATTGACAAAGCACTGTGAAAATATCTTCTAGGGATTTTTTATTTCTTTAAAAAAAATCTGAATTAGAAGAGTTTTTATCAGAGTCAATATCTATGTGGCCCATTTATAGAGCTCATATAGCTTTTACTGTTTATTTATTTATTTGCCAAGATGGTTTTTAAGTATTTGCACAGTGTTCTGTAACAGCTGATAAAATTTAAAAAACTATTGCTTTCTGAAGTAATGCTTTGAAATCAAGGACAAAGTTGTCAGAAGAGCAGAATTAGATGTTATTTATGACTGTTTTCAAAGACAGAATGTTGTCTAATATGAGTGGTCTCTTTTGTATTTCCAGTCTATCCCAATATATTCTCCATATTCAGAATATTCCTCAGTAGATCCTGCTGGTGCTCATAATGAAATTCTCTAATTCCTAGGTGTTCTTATTACACCATCCAAATGGGTCCAGATGCAGTGGAGCGGGGAAAGAGCTTCTTTGACACTGACTCATGCAAACAAGGAAGATGAAGGTCTTTACACACTCCGAGTGGCGATGGGAGAGTATTATGAAGAGTACAGTGGTTATGTCTTTGTTCGAGGTAGGACACAGTTTTGTGCACAAAACTCACTACAGAGATGAGGATAACATCTTGGCAAGATCAGGTATTTGAGGTGCTTCCCCCCACTCCCCTTCTCACTCCCCATCACAGTAGAATAATTATTTTCTATTGATAGATTCTAGCAATTTACATTCCAGTTGTTATCTCTGGAAAAAATCCATGAGTATGTCAGGCTTTGGTGACATGTGCCCGAAGACTTCTAAACTCCACTGACATTCTGAGGAGGAAATTTTGGGTGTTATGTTCAGAGTGCTGAACATCAGTCATAAGGAGGGAAAATGCACATAATAAGTTACAAATACTTTTTTGTAACCATCCCACTGCAAGCTAAACTGCACTATTTTTGTCAAGATTTTCTGTTCAGTTTGAGGGGTTCTCTCTAACGCACACTGCAGGAAAAACTACAGTGGAATGGAAACGCAAAGATCTGCAGCTGGAGAAGCGTAATCTCATACAGCAGAATAAGATGATGTCTATCTGGAGAGGTGCTTTTCAGGAAGGCTACTGGTGGACCAAGGTGAACACGTGCCCTTGTCACAAAGACAGTGGCAACCTGGGCTGCATTAGGAAAAGCATTGGCAGCAGGCTGTGGAGGTGATCCTTGCCATCTACTCAGCACTGGTGGGGCTCACCCAGAGTGCTAGATCCAATTCTGGGATCCCCCATACAAAAGAGACATGGGGTCACTGAAGTGAGGCCACTGAAGGGATGTGAAGGTGATTTACAGCTTGGAACATCTTTCATATGAGGAAAAGCTGAGAAATCTGTGACTGTTCATCCTGGGAAAGAGAGATCATGAGGGGAGTTTATCCATTTGTACCTGATGGAAGGGAGCAAAGAAAACACTGGAACAGGTTACCCAGATACGCTGTGCAGTCCCAATCCCTGAAGACAGCTAAAATCTGATTTGACATGGCCCTGGGCAACCAGCTCTGGCTGACTCTGCTTTGAGCCAGGGGCCAAACTAGAAAATACCTAAAGCTGTCTGCCAATTTCAACCACTGTGTGATTCTCTGAAGTAATGCAGTGAAGAGTAGAATTAAAATGTAATTTTTGTGAATGCTGTTTGCTTGTACCATCAAAAACTTCATTGAATATCCATTGAGAATTGTTTCTTTAAGAGGAGCCATGGCTATCACGTTGTGTGCTGATTCTATATCTGTCCCAGCTGCTAAAAGCAGCTGAAGTGTGTAATGCTAATTCAAAAAGCTCTGCAAATTCTTGGCTCTGAGGCCATTCCCAGAATGGCTCCTTGTTGCCAAGTCCAGCAGAACTGTGTGAGACAACAACCTGCCCAGAAAATACAACTGAAGCAGACGTTTTCATCACCTGAAGAAAGAGCCTATTGAAATGAGCTTCTGTGACAAGAAATAGGACTTGTCTTTCTTTATTTGTTTTACATTGTGCTGCCATATAAATAAATTATCACCCTCAATCCTATTACATCTGGCAACACAGGTGTGACCTGACTGAACCCACCACCCCTTTCAGTAGAGTATCTTCCTAGCCAATGGGTGTGTTTACCAATTTCTATCTATATTAATTATATTAATTATATTCCCCACAATCTTGGTTGGCTACTGTATTCTTCATTGCTCCTCCTAAACTGTAGCCAACTTTTATTTAAATGGCAGCTCCGGTATTTAAGCTGGGGCAGTTGTCTTTTTGTGTCACACACAGGAATCAGTGTATCAATGGAAGGGAGGCTCATAATGTTACACATTCAGATGGGCTTCCAGAGCATGTGTGACTCCTCTACCATGGCTACAGGTCATCATTTGTCAGCAAGCCATCAGGGATGAAATCCTAGCCTCCTAGAGGCTGATCAGCAGCAGTGGTTCTCCCAGCTGTTTCCCACTCTGGCTTGGAAAGAAACTGTTGTCTCACGTTCTGTCAAGTGGTAAATACAAGCAATTAAAACCTGTCATAAAGAGGTCACTGAAGACATTTTTTTATTATATTAATGTTCTTAGTATTCTGTGATGTTAACTAGATAGTTTTCTCGGTATGTTACCATTTTTAAAAATGCATTGAGTTATCTGTAATTAGAACCTGCACTCGGCAACCTTGGCGCAGCTTCAAAAGCTGCATGTGATGTTACTCTGCCTATAAGAGAAAACTCTACAAAGTTTTGCTGTTTTGCTGGGATTTTCTATTTTTTTTTTTTTTTAGGAAGACTACTGTTTTACGTAATGAAGCATATTAAGTTCTCTAATAAAGCATTTTTTCATGAAAGTCAAAAATAGGAAAAATCTGGATTACTGTACACTGTAAACCAAAAACCTGTAATGGCTTGAAACATTAAACCTTTTTGAGAACTCAGGTTTATATGGAATGTATGAATAATATTTATTAGCAACAGGTATATGACTCTTAGGTCTTATTTTGAGGTAGCTCTCAATTGTACAAATTGATGTTATTCTGCAGAGAAACAACATCTCTTATTTGAAAGTCTTTCACAGACTCTTCCTGCAAAGGTTATTTTTCTCTACATGAAGATTGCACTATCTCACAAATCAGACTCTTAGTAAACAGTAAAAATTACCCAATGCCCAGCATTATGCTCTAAAGCTTTAGATAAGACTTGTCCAGAAGCTGATGCACAAGTCAAGGCCTTTTGACACCAGCATTCCCAGATTTGTGGTAAACACTTGAAAGGAATAATATGCTTATCCTTATGACATTTCTATTCCACAGTGATAGTGATAATGTATGTGTAATATAATTAAACTTCAAAAGGTTTTGGTACCTTTGCAGTTCATAGCCAACCAAAATCAAACAGTGAAGGACTCTAAGTGGGAATAAGATATTTAATTCAGTATTGTTATATCCAATGGGTGAATACTTTTAATTCAACTATTGCCTGGCTCCCAAGTTTTTAGTTCAACAGTGTCTCTCACAGATCCCTAACCAGAATAAGCATGGTACTAATTCTATTTAAAATGTCTAGGTGAATTACATTTGCAGTAGCATTTGTAAATGTTGCAAAGGAAAGCCAAAACTGAGAAAAACATTAGCAACATAAAAGCAAAAACTTTTTTGAGGTCACCAGTTCTTGTGAAAGAACTGTGGTTCACATTTGCAAACATATTTCTCCATTCTCATAGATGCTGATGCTGAAATCCCTGGAGCCCCTGGTGCACCACTAGATGTGCAGTGCTTAGATGCAAACAAAGATTATGTCATTGTCTCCTGGAAGCAACCTGCTGTTGATGGAGGAAACCCCATCCTTGGATATTTCATTGACAGGTCAGTGAGTGTGCTGGACTGGAGAATTCAGTATTGAGTATTGCTGCTCATTCCAACTCAAAAAAACTAAAGATACATTTAAAAACATGAGCTAAAATAAGTAGTTTATTATTTTCATTCTTGATGCTGGACAGAAGAAAACTGATTTTGTTTTGTTTTGGCTTGCCTTGATCTAACTTTCATGGAAATAATCACATCTTGCTTCATTTAATTGCATAGAAAGGATTCTGACAGATCTGCACAGCTCAACCCTTGCTGCTTCTTCTGAGACTTGAGAAGCCTCAGGATTTTGTAGTGTTGGGTAGCTCTTCTGCATCACACAGCTGTGGCTCCTGCAGTACCAGGGCTTTCTTGCCCCTCTCCTAATAGTTACTATGCACAAGAAAGCAAAATACTATCTCAAAGGGACTTGGATTTCTTTCCCAAATGCTGTTGTTATTCCAGCTCATAGATTCAAAAGATTCATGGAAATTACTTTTAAAAATATGAACCCTCCATGTGTTACACGCAGTGGCAGGATCCTAGAAGCCTGTGATTTAAGAAATTAGGTCAGTATTTTGAGACTTGCAGTGATTTTCAGTGCTGGTAATATTTTTTTTGAATTTCAGTAATAATAACTTAATGACGTTCCTCTGGACTTATTCAAATGCATGTTAGAACACTCAAAGATTTATATATATATATTATGCCATTATATTATGCCTTTGAATATGCATAAAGTATATCTCTGTAAAAAGAGGGTATTGCTTTGTGAAATAAATCTAATACTCAAATACAACTTTACTGTTTTGATAACTTTTGAGTGCCAGTCACTGCTGTAACTATGCTCTGCTAAATCTAAGCTGTGGCTTTTTAACATTCATTGAAAAATCCTAAACAAAAGTCAGGACTAGACTCTGAACAATATCTCATTTTAAAACTAGGCTATTGAGGGATGCGTAGAAAGGATTATGACAGATCTGCACAGCTCAACCCTTGCTGCTTCCTCTGAGGCTTGAGAAGCCTCAGGATTTTGTAGTGTTGGGTAGCTCTTCTGCATCACACAGCTGTGGCTCCTTGCACTGAAAGTAACTGCAAGTGAAATGGTATTTTGCTTTTTCTGTTGTGTTCACCTTGTTTATTCTGCATTTGCTCCCAAATTCAAAGCTGTGTTACTGCTGTCCAGTGTTGGATCCCACTAAAGGTATTTAAGGACCCAAATATTCAGCCAGGGTAGCCCCTAACTGCCTTGTGGAGTTGAGGGGATGACTTGAGCCAGCAGGACTGATCTGTGCTAATGGTAGAAGCAAAGCTTGGGCACCCCTCACTCCAAGTAGACGAGAGCTACAAAACCACCCTGAGTGGGATGGTAACAATTCTCAGGAGAGATTCTTTTATGCACCAAGAAATCTGTGTAGGAACTGTTACCTTTTCTTTGGTAGCTATCTCACCAGATATCTCTTCCAAGCTGAAAGGTCACGCTTGTGTTGACCATGTTGCTGGATACAGGGAGCCGTCACCACAGGCTTCTCCTGCCTCCCTGAGTTGAAGTGGTTACTTGTCCTATCTTTCTTCTGCCATAAACCAACCTCCTGATATGTGGGAGGCTTTCACAGTTGTGGGACCAGCAGCACCACGCTGGGTGCTGTCATTGTAGGGACTGCAGCCAGCGCACCACAGGCTCCCTTGGCAGCCCCAGGGATCTGGTCTCTGAAGCAGGGCCTGATGGAGTGCCCCACTTTAACCCCATTCACAGCTATCTCAGTGCTGGGCTGGTCCCAGAACTCACAGTGGTGGTTTCTGCACCCCATGAAGCCCAGCACCTTGTGGGATGTACAGTGCAGCATCGTGCAGGAACAATGGAGTAGTGTCCTTCTGGCAACTGCAGGGGATGCATATTTCCTGTCCCTTCAAGTAAGCTAAAGCTGACACTCCCTAAGCATGCTTTGGAGGGTTTAAACGGTGGAGTGAGTCTGCTCTTATCCCTTTTTCAGTTCAGGAAAGAAGGGTGCAGCTGTGAGGGATTTAGTGCATGCCCAGCTGGTACTTCAGCCTGACGCCTTGGTGCAGCTGCTTTGATGTCACCAGTACATAATTCTGCTGAGGAAACTGGTATGGGCCAGCCAATGAGCATGAACAGATGGCGAAGCTGCAAAGGCGTGGGGGTGCCCTGAGTTCATGTTTTTCCCTTCCCAGCACTGCTCTTGCTGTTTGTGTTTTTCAGGTGTGAGGTTGGCACCTCCCACTGGACCCAGTGCAATGAGAATCCTGTGAAGTTTGCTCGTTTTCCTGTCACTGGTCTGATTGAAGGCCGTTCCTATATTTTCCGAGTCCGAGCTGTGAACAAAGCTGGTGTCAGCCTGCCATCCCGAGTGTCAGAGCCTGTGGCTGCTCTGGATCCTGCAGACAGAGCCAGGCTTAGAAGTAAGATATGCTTTTTACAGGTTGCATGAGAGGTTTAAGAGGTCTCAACTCATTTAAAAAAAAAATAGGACTATCAACTCATAAGCCTTCCAAATCCCACCAGAGGGAGCAATGCAAAACAAAAATATTCTTTGGAGACAGCTTTGCTAAGAAGAAATCATCTCGGTGCTCTTTGCACTGTGTTCTGTCTGCTGAAATGGCTTTGGCTGACTGCAGTGCTATGCTTCAAACTTGCAGGAAGGGGCAGAAAAGGCACAGGAGAGTTTAATTGCCTAGAGAGATTTGCTTTTGTTCAGCCAACAAAATAGCTAAACAGATCCTGTGAATAGTCTCTCTCTGAGCCACATACAAGGGTTGCCGATTCTGTTCTCGTGTGACAATCCAAGTCTTGCAATAACACCAGAACGACACCAGGAGAGCCCAACAGATCCCAGGCTCTCTGCTTTAAGGTTAGCATTTTACAAGTCAAGGATATTTCTCCTGTGGCCTCACAATGTCTCTGACATTTTGCTTCCAAAACCACCGCTCTATGCATATGGCATAATCACATGCCTAAAATAAATTTCTACTTCTATTAAAAAATCTATTTCTACATGTTTCTGAAGTTTTGCAATTTAAAATGGTGAAGGGATACAAAGCTACAGTGCTCCCACGATCCCAGCTTGTATGAGCTACTGTGTACAGTGCTGCAGCCAGATTATCTAGGTTTCTATTCAAGATAAAACAAACGGCTAGAGGAAGGAGATTTGGCACTGCCAAGAAACATTGCACTCATTCAGACATGTGAAACCCTGCCTGGGGAGGGCAGAGGGCTCTTCTTCTCAATGGGCAGCATGGAAGCTGTCACAGGAGGTGAAGTCTCAGTTTGGTGCTCTATTCCTGTTATATCTCTTGTTCTCATCCCTCATCATTTTTCTCCCTGCCTGCTTCCTCTCTTCTTTCATCTCCAAATCAGATCAGCCAATGTAAGGTGAACAACGTGGAGGCGGAGATCAGTGTTTGCAAAAATTATCTCTGAAAGTGTGCTGACCTGAAAGCTGCATAACTGCAATAGTGTGATAACATATTGGTTACTCAGAGAGACACCCAAGTTTATCAAGTGGACATGCTGAGTCAGGCTGAGCTGTTGCTTTTTGTGACTGTGACCCATGATTTACAAGCTGGTAATATGAGAGAAAGTGGTTAAAATGAGACAAGATGCAGCCTGCAGGAATTTAGCTGCTCCTATAATAAGTGAACTGTTAAACCAAAGGGATAGAGGATGGAAATAAAGCTGAAATTAGTTCTCTGAAAATGACGAGCTGAGTGAACCAAATACCTTGTCACCTAGGAGACTTCAGTGACATTTTAAGAAGGAATAGATGTTTCAGTGGATTAAGTTTTCTAGCTGTTAAATGCTGAGCTGCTCTCAATAGCCTGGGTAACTAGCTTGCTACATGGGCAACAGCCACAGCATTAACCAAAAATTGAGCTCATGGGGATCTTGCAGTTGTTAGCTCTGAACCACGAAAGAGTCAGTTTTCTGATTGTTCTCATTGTTTTATCTCTGACATTTTTTTCAGGTCACCCTTCTGCTCCTTGGACTGGACAGATTATTGTGACTGAGGAAGAACCTGCAGGTAAACACAGCCCTTTTGCCTACAAATGTCTAATGTGAAGCTGGTTGAGTAATTAGGAAAGCTCTGAGTGAAGTGGACTTTGGCACACACCCCAAATTTGTTGTTCTGAGAGTCACTTGACCTTGAATAATTCAATAACTTGTTTTTTGAGGTGAAGTTTCATTATTCAGGACGTAATGAAATCATGGTTAGAATTAAAAGAAGGAAATTTAAACCAAATATTTAGAAGACTTTTAACTCTACATTAAAAAAAATGAAGTGCTGAGGTATATTGATACTCCTATTTTTTAATTATTATGCTAATTCTGATACAAAAATGGAAGAATTAAATGCAAGTTCCCTTTTCTATTCTTCCCTGTCCTTCAGAGGGTGTTGTTCCTGGTCCACCCACAGACCTCCAAGTTATTGAGGCCACCAAGAACTATGTTGTGCTTAGCTGGAAACCTCCTGGACAGCGGGGCCATGAGGGTATCATGTACTTTGTGGAAAAGGTAAAATTGGACAAAATCAGAATCTTGCTGTGGCAACAGTTTACATTTGTTTTGTTCATGTCTTCTGGACCTCTGGCTAACTCTCATTTCTGTCTGTGACTTGCAAATTAGGGCAAGGATTAGAAGTCTATCAAAATAACTGTCAAACTGTAAATTAAGATAAAGGAATAAAAGAAAGATGGGAAATAGGAAAGTAAATGAAGAATGTGTCACACCCACTAATATTGTTCTTGAATTGTGTCATTGACCTACCTGGAGTAGAGAGAACAAAACTCCTTCTATAATGTGAAAGCACAGAGCAAAGTCAAGTGATTATGTGTATATATATAAATATATATATATATATATATATATATATATATATAAAATGCATGTTTATTTTTATGTATATGTATCTCATTAATATATATTATAGACATATATGATATTATATATATAATTATACATATAAAATTTGTATACATGAAGCTTGTCTGGCAGAACAGATTGTTAACATTTTGGATGGAAGCATTTTGCAAGTTTCTTGTCATCAGCACTTTCTATTCCAGCTGCCTTTTCATGTTCATCCTTTGCATTAGCTTTCCATTTGCTCCACCAACTCAACAAAGACCACAAAATTTCTGTTCTGATCTCCTTGAACAGAATCAGTTTTAATTTCAGTTTTAATTTTTAATTATTTTTTCAGAATCAGTTTTAATTTCATCTGCTTTTCTGAGGTGTTTTTGTATGGCTGCTAGCTTAGAAAATTTTTCACACCATCACCCTTTCTACTAGCATCTCTTGGCTCATAAACTTTTTTATCAATGTTTTTTCCTATCAGTCTAGAGGTGTCATCAAGGGAGACATAAATATCTTCCCATTATGTGTTTTCCACCTCTCATAAAAAATCTTGTCTAAATAAATGAGTTTCGCTTAGCAACAGCCTTAGAGAGGGTGAACATATGAATTTTGAATTTCCACATAAGAAAGTTTTTTAACAATCAATTGCATGCTGAGTATTCAGCACTAATGTCACATGGTCAGATAAGAATTTGAATCCCTCAGAAACCAGAACCATTTACTTGAAATTATACTTAATGTAAATCAAAGCAAAAAATCAATCACTAGTATTAGTGGTATAAGTGATCATGGTATGTAGAATTTCTAGGCAAGGAAGTAAAAACAATTCACAAATTAATTGCAATTTTTTTTTTCTGGGAAATGAGGGTCAAATCATTATTAATTCTGAAATCCACCCCAAAAACACCAAGAGGGCCACAAGAACATCTAGAAGCAAAGTGGTAATGTTAGGGTTTTGCGCTTAGAATAATGCTGAATATCTGCAAAACTCATTTTGAAAGTGGTCCAGACTGGGTGCAGCTAATAACATCACTTCCTTGCAGTGGAGAAGGTTTAGCTCTGGTATATTAAAACCAGTAAACTTTTATGTATGTTTTCTGGAGTAAGTG
The DNA here is from genome assembly GCF_048771995.1 of Taeniopygia guttata. Lineage (NCBI taxonomy): Eukaryota > Metazoa > Chordata > Aves > Passeriformes > Estrildidae > Taeniopygia > Taeniopygia guttata. The sequence continues at coordinate 103,381,190 of NC_133026.1, forward strand.
AACATCTGGCAGATTCATAAGCTTTGAAATATGCTCATTCTGTGGAAAGCCCCAAAGAAGGATGTGTCTCCCTATTCTCCACAGCAGACATGAATTCAGTGGTCCAGGGAGAAAGCCTTGCTGTGTGAGATGCTCAGCCTCCAGATACTTCTGTTCTAAACATGGTTTCTGGGTTTCACTGCAGTGTGTTGCTGGCACAGAGGACTGGCAAAGGGTGAACACTGAGATCCCTGTGAAGTCCCCTCGCTTTGCAGTTTTTGATTTGTCTGAAGGCAAATCCTACTGTTTCCGAGTCCGCTGCTGCAATTCAGCTGGAATTGGTGAACCCTCAGAAGCAACTGAAGCCACTGTAGTGGACGACAAACTCGGTAAGTGTGTGGTTGTGTGTATTAAATTACGTCCAGGGTAACTTTCCAGTTTGTGATGTAATTGTTTTGTCTGCAGACAGGTAGCTGCCCAGAAAATAATTCAAGTGTATGAAAAGCAGTCAGTGATTTATTCCCTTTAGTAAAAATAATTTTTGTTTGGGTTGCTCAACCTTTAATGTAGTCAAATGACAGATGCAAAGCAAGGAAATTAAGCTGCAAATAACGATGCCAAGAACTGCAAAGACTGCAAATAGCAAAAGAAAATGAAAACTCAAGGAAGTACAAAAATGTTTTGTTTTACTTAGAGTCTTTATTGAAAATAAGCCCAGACATCAGCAGAGTCTAACCTTCCTTGTTTGCCAAATTAAACACAAATGAAAAATTTAATACTTGCACAAAAGCAGAGACTATTTTCACTGGAAGAGAAGCCAAGATGTTCAATACAGAAAGTCATCAGTAGCTACACCTAAATCACCAATTTTTTTCCAAACAGCAATGCAGATTTCAATCCAATTCCCAAATGATCTCTGTTCACTTCATATTGACTTCTCAGAGCATTTGGATGCCCATGGAATACATTTTTTAAGAAGAGTAAAACATCTCCTATCCTGTCCTGATACATTACTTAATTTAAATCAGAGCAGTTTTTTGTACTAACATGTACTAGTCATGCTAGTGTAATCAAGAATAGAATTTCATGTTTATTTTATTTGTAAGTTTTAACCGGCAGGCTACTCATTTGTTTCTGCTTCTCTCCCACAGATATTCCCAAAGCTCCTGGCCGTATTATGCCAACTAGGAATACAGATACTTCAGTTGTTGTCACTTGGACAGAGCCCCCAGATGCCAAGGAGCTGGTTGGGTACTACATTGAGTCAAGTGTGGAAGGATCTGGTCGTTGGGAACCATGTAACAACAATCCAGTGAAAGGCACAAGGTAATTAATATTAAAACTTGGAAATTATGGTCACCAATGTCTGATTTACTGGATATATTTGCTTTCCAGCCATTAGTAGTAGCCAGCAGGCTACTACTGTGGTAGCCAGCAGGCCGGAATTCCTCTTGAATATGAGGCTCCTAAGTTGTAAAAATGTATTTCAAACAGTGAGTTTTGTCCAAAGAGAAATTATAACCAACCTTATATTAGAAACAATTAGTCAAGGGGAAAGAAATAGGGACATAACTACTGAAGAAAAGAGAAGCAGATTACTACGTCTAGCTATTGTACAGCTTATCAGCTTGATGAAAAGCAGGACATTGAGGAATGACTGAAGTTACAAATGTGGAAAACTAAGCTGCATAATGTTTGGAAGCAAAGTGCTTTGTTTTGGAAGACTGCTCTAAACATTTCTGGACTGTGTAGCTGGACTGTCAGAAGGACATGTGGACTATATCCCACTAAAAATATTACTTTCTGACTGCTCTTTCACTTGTAATCATCAAGAAATTAATTAACATTCTTAAATATTTGGTACAAACCCACATTTCTTACTGATATAAAGATTGGTCTCCACTCAGAAAAAAATAATCAAAATTTAAAACTTCCTAAGATAAATCAGATTTGGTTTTGTTTGAATAAGTACGCAATTTTCATAGTCTGAAAGAGTAAGTGCAGAACCTTTTCCTCAAGTGGATTGATGTCAATACAGAAGTAATCCCTGCTTGATTCTGCTAATTTGTACATGCTATCCATGACAACCCTTATTACAATAAGTAAGACTCTGCTAAATACTCCTGGACCAGCTTTGCTGTTTAGAAGGGCATTGTAAATGCTTAATATATCAGAAGTACCTAAAATCTCACTTGGCTGAACACAGACACAACTATTTCCTTTATGTATTCTTTAGTGCATTTATATTGCATTTATATTTATGTGTGCCATTATTACATCCTTTCATATCTATTTTTATGAGACATGTTGCAGTTATATTGAAAGTGGGTGATGTTTCATGCTCTCTGCTTGTTTTAAAATATGATATGTGACCTTAAATCATCATAGAAATAAAAATATTGTTCTGAGTTACTATATATTGTAATACAAGTGCACTGCATAGGTTTCTATCACTCGATTTTTAGTCAGTGTATGATGTAGTCAGGCATAGGCTGTCTGTTAACTCTTGGGTTTTCTGGTTGAGTCAATCTTAAAGCATTAGCTGCAATTCATAGTTTGCCTTATGCAGTATATTTTGATATTTTGAAATTCTGCACACATCCTGGTGAAAGCAAATGATTTGGAAAAGTCTGATAGAATGGGTAGGGAAAATTCCACTTTAAAAATTTTGATTCAGGTTTTATTTTCTTGCACCAAAATTTGTTTTCCACATTGTAGTTGCTTCATATGCAATTGTGTGACATCAGCATTGGTAGTGCAATTATTACTACATTATGAAGCAGAAAAAAATCAAAGTAACATCGAATAAATACACTTAAGATACCTATTGAAAAATAAATGGGGTTTAAACAAAAAAATTAAATTTCCATACCACAATCTATTCCTAAATAAATGATTCCTGTCTTCGGAAATTTTGTGTTTTCAGGGTAGACACCAGAGAAAATTTATGAGGGTATTTTAATATGGCAATTAGATTGTCAAGTAAACATCTTCAAATAAAAGAATTTGTCTGATGTGGATTATTGTCAGGTATTGAAGCAAGAAAGTGAAGTACAAAAATAATTTATCCCCTGTACAATGCCCAGTCATTTTTTCGAACTCTGCAATTTTTCATTTATGATTGGAAGGGATTTATGGGAACCTGTGCTACATGTGTCTTTTACTTGTGTCATGAAAATATCCCACAAGAAGCAAATATAGACCTTACCTGTGCAGATTCTCACATTTTTCTATTAGGAAGTGTGTATTTTATACACAGGCAGAAGTAAGGTAGACCCTCTGGTAACACAGAAACTTGTGTGACTCTTAAGAAGGAAAGAGTGTTGAAATAGTGTGTCTTAAAAAGAGATGAGTTTTGACTTTCCTGTGTGAATGAGATGCCCAGATTCTGCATTCTCTGACCTTCATATAAGCAGCTGGGGTCATGGTTTCTTAGAAACCAGTATAAATATCATGGAAGAAATGCTTTCTTTTCCCCCTTAAAACTTTCATTTTCTCTATAATACTTCCTAAGTATTTCTTGACTGGTTTGTTTTAGATTTGTTTGCCATGGGCTCAGCACTGGTGAGAAGTACATTTTCAGAGTCAGAGCTGTTAATGCAGCAGGACTCAGTGAATTTTCACAGGAATCAGAGCCTATAGAGGTGAAAGCAGCCATTGGTAAGCTATTTTCCATTGCCCCTTTCAGTGGTAATTAATTAAGTAAATATGTTCTCAGTAATTATTAGTGACTAATTAATTGCTTTGATTCACAATGTTGTCCATAAACAATAATCTATCCATAGATCCTATAGTCTCACAGACATAGTTTCACACTCACTGCCCTCTTGTAGACTGTTCACCTTCACCATCCAGTTTTCTTCAGGTGTTTCTTTTGAACCACTGTATGAGAGCACTGCCAATTCACTTAATAGGTATCCTGGAAAATGGGAATGTCATTCTGATTCTGTAATCTGGTATATCACCTTGAATGCACATCATCCTATATATAGTCAGTTCCTAAGAAATTTGTTTCTGTGACTAAACCTAATAGTGTAATATGTTGTCTGTAAACCTTCTATAACCCTGTGTGTTCTCCCTGTGCTGATGGATTGTTTCTGTTTGCCACTGCCTGAACTAATCCATAAAGATTAACGAGATCATTGGACTAGAATGAATTGTATGTCTGCAACACCCTCACTCTCATTTGTATTGAAGCTGCATACCTCTCAACCTTCAAGCAGAGACATGTGGCCTAGGGCAATTTTGTGAGATCATCTTCATAGGAACACAAATGTGATCCGGAAGATCTAAGACTAAAATAACTGTAGCAAAGCAATACTATTAACTTTACATATTTTTTCCTATTCTGAATACTAGACATTATTTTAAAAGACATTATTTGTGAGCAGGCTGAGAGGAATTCTATGCATTTCAAATTTTCTTGAATTCAAGCGTAACATTTTGTGCGTAAACACAGTGACTTGTCATACTTAGCTGTATTGTTCACTGCATGCATTTCTTAACTCTGTTGCCTAAGTTAAGAAAATAGAATGTGTTCTAAATCCAAATGTCTTTGCTGTTTTCTGGCAATTATAGGGGGAGGATTGCTTCATGGTGTGTGTCCTGAACTGAGTGGTAAAGCTGATGGACTAACAGACTGCACTACCAGCTGGGAAGGCATGCATGAGGCCTCCCAGCCTATCTTTGACACAGATGCTTTGCTAAAATGCAATGCTAAATTTAATAGAAAGACACTGCCCAGTAGCTGTGGCAAACTGGGGAGAACAGGAGACAGTAACACGAGAGAAATGGTTAAGGATGCTGTCACATCTGCACCACAAAAAGTTGCTGCTAAGCAGGCAAGTAAGTCTCGACCCGGGGATCTTTTGACAGTGGAAAAAGTTACAAGGAAGAAAGATACAGGTGAGAATTAATGAATAAATAGATTTTGCTGCTTTGGTAGGTCCACTTCAGACTGCTGTAACTTCTGTTCAACTGTGCTACACATGGACAGGCTCTACAGTGACGCATCTTCTATCAAACCCATTAATTATGTGGTCACCTCTCCATTAAGATCATTATGCATGTAATGGTATTGGAGATCATTTTACAAACTCAGTGGTTAATGAAAGTGAAACAGATCAATATGGTTAGTAATTTAAAGGCTTGTTTGACTGCATATTAATGTATCCAAGGTGTTATATTATTTTTAAATCACTTCAGTAATTTGTTAGAAATCTGGTTACCTAGTTCTCTTTTTTATATATGTGGGAAGGAAACAAAATCTGACTATGATGGTAAGCATGAAAATCTGTGTTCTGTTAGAAAATATGAAGATCCTTTGTGGATTTTAGCTTAAGCTACATTTTACCTGATGACACACTGTGCTAATGAATTGTGTTCTATCTCTGACTAATAGTGCAATGTAAGGAGGAAAACCTATCAAGTTATAGGCACATGCACAAAATCATGTTTTAAATTTCAATACCTAAACACTCATTTTGTCCAAGATATGTGGGTCTTGAATTCCATTTGAGTCCTGATACCTGGCCAAGGAACTCAACTCCTCCCTAGGCCTCCAAAGTGAGAGACAAAATATTGAACAGAAAACAAATTAAGGGCGCCTGGGCCTAGCTGACACCAATATAAAACATTACACACAAAAGGAAACATATATGATGTGGAATTTCCATCCAAAGTATGACTTCAGGGGCACAAGTAATGCTTTTCACTGGTATGTTACATATTGAATGTAGGCAAGCATTTTCCTACTAGATACAGAAGAAATATAAGAAAGTGGGTTTGGATAAAGTGAATGATTTCTGTATTGTTAAAAAAATCAAAGAAGGAGGATTATGCCACATATTTTTTAATGTAAGTTCCAGTAACAGACATGTTCCATTTCTGGTCATACTGCAGTGCCGATGATCACTCTGCCTTCCATTAAGGTAAGACCACATGATGGGTGCAATGATAAAATTTGCACAGTAAATAAATTTAAAAGAAAAAAACAAACAGGTAAAGGAAATTCTTGAGAGGAATGAATGTGACACTATTTTTATTTTAAAAAGGAAACCACAATGAATGTGAAAAGGGGTTTGCTTTCTGTAAAAGAAAACAAATCATTGCATCTCAAATTTTTTTGCTTTTCCTGCAATGCTAGTTTTAGTTCCTCATTTTTCACAGACTAAAGTGAGTCTTGATCACTTGCATCAGAGCTGCAATTGCAACACATTCTTTTGCTGTGTATCAGCCTGATTTTCAAAAACAGGGGATCCTGAAAACTAATTCCTATGCAGTTTGGACTTTGCATTTGGCTTGTGGAAGCTTTCATACTTCATTTCTTATTCCAGCTCCAGAAACTTCCCTTGAGCACATAAATATTGTCCTAATTAGGAAATACAGGGTAGGAGCTGCCTGAATATGGTAAGTGAAAGCAAGCCTGAAATTCTGCCTCCTACTCACGTGTTATTGACATTGAAACAGCTGCCCCATCTCCACCTTATGACATCGTGGTACTCGAGAGTGTCCGTGACTCGATGGTGCTGGGATGGAAACAACCTGAAGCCATTGGTGGAACTGAAATCACCGGCTACTACGTGAACTATAGGGAAGTGGTTGATGGAGTTCCTGGGAAATGGAAGGAGGCCAACATTAAAGCTGTTACTGAGAGGGCATACAGGGTAAGAGGTTAACTCCAGTTATTGCTGGGGGAGCAGGCAGTGCTTTCAAATCAAATCTCAAAGATGGCTTGGGATGAAGTACGATTCAGTGTACAGATAACTATTCAGAGGGTTTGAATTCCATGATAGTAAATTTATTTAGCCCTATTAAACTTCTCTGCAAAATTGTTTGTACGCTTACTTGTTAGTCTGGCACCAGTTGTCATCTGTAAATTCATTGACATAGTCTGATAATTTGTAAGTCAGGCCCTCATAATAAATGGAATTCCTACTGGTTTGGGGGACATATCCCAGTGCTTGCTGGTGCTAAAACCAGCTCTGTGCCAGCTGGTTTTTGTGATCAGTTCTTGACCCAATTTAGAGACAACCTTGTTGAGCTGCTTTAGAAATGAAAAGCAGTGCCAGGACTGAGTTTCACCCCACTCTGAGGACAACTCTTGCCTTAAGTGAACTTGCTCCATACCACAAGACAGACTAAGACGATTGTGGATCAGTACCTTGTTTCCTCCCTGGCTACAAACTGGCTATCAATAAGGAAAAGGAGGTTACAATTTGAGTGTGCTAAGATCACTCACTCCATCACTGATCAGAGGAAAAGCCAAGATAATTATCGTGTTAAGATGTCAATAATGCTTCCATCTTCAGGCATATTTAAAAGCATGCTCATGTTTTTAACAATTCCCATTGTGACTTTCTTCTGAAGTCCTAATGCAAAGTTTATAAGTACCATCTTATTGATCCTGCAGATCCAAAACCTGAAGGAAAACATGGTGTACCAGTTCCAGGTGGCTGCTGCTAACCTGGCGGGGGTTGGGGCACCCTCCAAACCCAGCAAGCCCTTCAAATGTGAAGAGTGGACCATTGCTGTGCCTGGTAGGATCCTGAGTGGGACACAGCCCAAGGGTGCTCTGGGACTGATTATCTAATGCAGGCATTTTGCAGGGGAATCACTGGGACACTGAAGTTCATGGCCAGTCTTGAATTGTCAGCACTTTGATTTCGTACCATTAGAGTAATGCCTTACATAATCCCTATTGAATTAGTAGCATTTTACAAGGAGATTCTTTAGTTTTCTTTATCTTTCCATCTTTGCTCCTCTACTGTGTCTGGCACTTTGCCTTCTAGTTTAAGTACTAGACATAAGTACCTGTCTAAGATACAAGGCAGAGAAGAATGGGGTCTTGTAACCCTTGTCTAAATATATCACTACAACGCCAGATCCATGACCTTTTACCATTCATTGAAATTAATGAAAACAACCTCCACTGACTTCAGTGGACTTTAGACCAGTTCTTGAAGCAGCACATTAGCTTAATAATTAACTTATTTCCCAGAGTTTGGGATTATCTGTCCATTTTGTAAGCTCATGAATATTTGATCAAGATATCAATCTCAACCAATTAGACTGTGTTTTGGGCTAGTCTTTTTAATTGGCATGGGTTGTATTTTGTACATTGGGTCAAGGTATGATACAGAGGAGCTAAATGTTATATAAATTCTGTGTACAATTCTCAGTTCTGTCTGGTTTTGGTTCTGGAGTCATATGCATTGGTCCCTTCGGGATTTATTTTGACACCACAACCCCAACTTTTACATTTCAGGGCCACCCCATGATGTCAAATGCACAGAAGTTAGGAAGGACTCTCTGGTTTTACTGTGGAAGGAACCAGTTTATTCTGGTCGTAGTCCCATAGTTGGTTATTATGTTGATATGAAGGAAACTGAAGCAAAGGAGGAACACTGGAGAAGTGTCAATGAGAAACCCCTTCAAAAGAAATACTTGAAGGTAAATAGCTGAAGATTCAAATAATGGCATAGCAGCATAACCTTGGGGAATTCAGTTTTGATAGCATCATCCTGAGCTGATCATGGCTCCACTTAAAGGAATACTCAGTAGGCCATATGATACATAATTTTGTGAAATGACTTTGAAATAAGTGATCAGCAGTATCTCAGTCCTAGAGATAAGTCTGAAGTAGGTTTGCTATTTTTATACTTTTCAGAATATTTGAAAGACAAGTAATTTTAAAGTGTGATCCTTTAATATATATTTTATAGGAGTATCCCCAGGTGATATAATTTCAGTATAATTCCTCAAGTCACTGCAATTAAATCTGTACTATTAAATCCCCTCTTGTTTCTAAATAGGTGTGGCTGGCACTTATTACCCTGATAATTTAATTTTTTTAAAGCCAGCATTTATCTGCAGTAAAAGACTATGATGTTTCAGAGGTCAATGTACATGAGTTAAAAACATCGTGTTCTAAAACCAGTGCTCCTTTTGCTAAGAAATCAATGACAGCAGTGACGCTGCCTGAACATTAACCATGCACACAAGGAAGGAGCAAGTCATACAGATTAGTCATGTCACTCTGGAGTTGAACATAAAAAAAAAAAAAAAGATAACTGGAAAAGACCAAAAAAAGAAAGGAAATAGAATTGTCATATACCCAGACTGATCTTAATAAGTGTGAAATTAAAATCAGTGTTTTGCAACACACCACTGTATGTATTTGGTTCCTCCAGATCGGTGGCCTGACACAAGGTGTGAGCTACGTGTTTCGTGTGCGGGCAACAAACCAGGCTGGTGTTGGGAAGCCATCAGATGTCACAGATGCTGTCATAGCTGAAACACGACCAGGTTTGTCAGCAAGATTTCCTCTTTGTCATCATATTTACACAGGTTCCTGTTTGTGCAATGTGTTTACCTGTAGGCTACATGCCAAGAATCTGATCCTTCTCAAGTCAAGCTTTTTTATGAAGCAAGATATGAGTTGCGGGCCATATATTAAGTTCATTGTCTGGTACATTTTAAGGTCAGAACAGATTTTCTTATCATAACTACAGGTTCAGGAATATAAAGATGCAATAAAGTTGTAAGATTTGCATGTCTCTACAGGTAGGTGCAAAAGTAGAGGACCAAGTAAGATCAGCTCAACAAAACAATATTACGGATGTAAATTTTGCCTTTCCTGTATTAACCCAGTTGTTTATGCTTTATCATTCTCCTTTTCTTATATAATGTGCCTAAGGAAAGGATAAAAGAAACTACATTTTTTTTTCTCTTGGTCTTTAAAATAAAGGTTTTAAAAGCACAGTGTAGTGACTTTGAAGACCACTTTCAGCAGTGAAATTCTTTGTTGTAATCATCCTTGAAGGCTGGGTCCAGCATGTCTATAAGATCACCAAGAAACACAGCAACCAGTGCAAAGGCAGCCTCTCCATACCTGGAATTTCTGGAACCCCTGGGGTTTATTTAGCTGTACAAGTAACGGAGATGACTGATCAGAAACCACACTTTTTTGTCACCAAGCCCCTCCCAGAAAACCCAAGCATGGACTTGTGATTTCCTTGTCTACAGACTATTTTAGAAGTGCAGGGTCCTACAAGGTGCAAAAATGAAATCCCAGATACTTAAAACAAATCCAGTATAAGGTTAGTATGATGTAAGAAGGTACAGGGGTACAATTCAACCTACATCCATCATACATCCTCTTCTCCTCTGACAATTCCCTTCCTACACCTGCAGACTTCATCTCCCTGGGATCCTTTCCCAGTTTCTGACACCTAGGCTAATTTTTATATCCTGCTGCTCAGCTCTCATAGATGCCCAATCCTTATGACCAGGGCAGCAAAAATTCTAGCAAGTATTGAGTTAGACCTCATTGAGGCTGTAAGTCAAGAAAGCCTGAAAAAGGAGGTCTGAAGCTAGGTTTGTAAAAGAATTGGAAAACTTAGAGTAGCAGAGTAGGGAGGCTGGAGTGACTGCTATTGAGCTGGGATAGGAAAAAGAGACTGGAAGGAGTAGATGGTCAGCAGAAAGCATGTAGGATTGGGATACAAGGACAAAAAGGAGGTAAGTAATTTTATTAATAAGAAGGGTTTGAAACAGGATCTTTGAAACATATAGGAAACATAATTTGGTGGTGCTGAAACACCAGGGCTCTTTCTATCACCTGCAAGTGGAGTAAGGCAAACCATAAAAATTTATTCCTGAAAACAACTATATACAGCAGCCACTTCTAATAAGAGAATTAAGGCACTATTAGTATTAAATTTTGGCTTTGCTAATCTGTTTCATTGGGTGTTAATATCTTTGTGTCATACTTCTGCTAAAGCATTGTGATGATAACACTCTTCAAGTGCCCTAAATAAAGGGTTGACCATGTTACTACAATTGAGAAGAATTACAAACACTCTTGTGAAGATGACCAACATAACAAAAAAAATTGTACATGGTGTTCAGTATTCACTCAAAAGAGGTGAACTTGTGCAGAACGTTTGGTTTATAGATCTCACTATTAGAGAAGGAGGGTTCATAGGTAGGATGTCTGAGGGATCACCAGAAAGTGAGGATTTAACCCAGTGAACACTCAGAGAAACTGAAAATTACTTACGTGTACAAATCTACTTGACCCATATTTTGAGCTGAGACCTGCTGATACAGAATCCACCAAACTAAGCTTCTTAAAGGTATTAAGAAAAGACAAAAACTTATTAAAAACATTTATTTCATCAAATAGTCTCTTGAGCAGGTTTCCACCTTTCTCACTCTAACCACAAAAATGTCAAGAAAAATTACCCCATTTTATAAAAATTACCACAGATATTTTGGTACTGCCCAATGATCATACCTCTATCACCATCTTGTATGGAGACAAAATATTGTCAGGTCTCTCTAGAAAGTTCCTGCTGGAATGCTACTTTTGGTGAATGTGTAAAATTGCAAGACAACTGAGATTTCTAATCAAAGAATGCAAGCAAATAATATCCTGAATGAAAATAGTTGCTTTCATACAAAGGGTGACAGTTGACTTTATCCAAAGAAATGTGTAAATATAATTATCCAATACTTTGCATCCACTTTCTTTTCATTGAAAACCATGTTTCATTTGTACAGTTATCTTCTAAAATTAAATGAAAAATCCCAACCATGTAAACAAATACCAGTCCAGACTACTTTTGATCTGTACTTTTGGTGTTTCACAAAAGCACTTCAGCATATGTGGATCTCACAGGAAACAAGGAAAGTCTAAGAGCAGACTGCAACTCTTCTGCAGCACTGCCCTTAGTCCTTGAACCTCAGAAATTGAGGAAATCGTCCCATTCAACTTTTCTGACTGGCTGTATTCAAAATGATGCCATTACCTCTGGTGTGTGGAATATGTCTGCTTTATGTTCTGTTATTTATTTTCTTTCAATACAATAAAATGCTCAGAATAATGGAGATGTGATATGACACGTAAGTATTTTATTTCTTACTATGACTCTAAGAGAAGCTCTGGATAATATATTGAAACCACCAAGCTATCTAGAAGAGGGAAATTAAGACTGCTAGCACTATGGCAGCTTCTTTGGCTCCACTTTGCAGGATAGGTGGAGTGAGGTCTTCAAATGTGGTCAGTAATTTAGAAATTTTTTTTACTCATATAAATATTAGAGGTAAATTCCATCATCACTTCTGGAAATAAATGGTATACATTGTTACCATAATGAGAATGCTTTGAAGCAAATGTAAAAGATTCTATTGTTCAAATTACCCTTATGGCTGTAATTCTTTCCATGTCACATAAAGTGCCATCAAAAGATTCATGGGCTAATGACCTAGAAGAAACTAAACACTAAGAAAATTTCAAGTGATGAATTTTGCATATAATAAATTAAATTATAACAAAAAATTGCAAATATACTGCTGCCTAGTAAAATATTTGTAGGTCTCAGACTTCATTTATCACATACTGGTACATAATGTGCTTCACTACTGCAAAGGCTGGTACATAACAGTACCAAATGGGAATATTAATCTCATCTTTCATTAAATGCTCATGGAAAAGTGTGAAGACTAAGAAAGTTGTGTGTACACAGATTGTCATGACAGGAGCTGCTCGCAGCTGGAAAAGGCATGTATAGTTTTAGGACGATGAAACACAGAAATCTCCTACTAGGCTCGAGGGTCACTAAGAATTATGCTGAAAATAAAGCATTCAATTTCAGTGTCAGGAATAAGGCTCTTGTCCTTGAAGTACAATACTTTGTGGAGAAAGTGTGTCATTAGTATTCTGGGCAGCCTAGAATTGTCTTAGCCCAAGTAATGGGACATGAGTGCCCTATTCAGATGCGAGATCCAGCTCAGAGCTATTCAGAAAAGAAGGCTGGATGTTCTCCAGCCCCTCTCAGTGCACATGCTCTCTCTGACATTCTCAGACAAGTTGTTGAAATGAACATTAATGCCACAGATGACAAGATCACTGGGTTGTCCAAATCCCAGATGAAATTCCCTCAGTTCCACTGGGGTGTGAGGGAGCAGAATAGAGGTGGCTTCAGGTTGCTGACCCAGGATTCACCCCCAAGGCCTTTAAAAGGAGAAACTGGGTCACCCTATCCAGCTCAATGACTGAAGGCATTGGCAAGAATGGGTGGGTGACTTAAGCAGCTAATTGCAAATATTCACTCCCTTTGTGGGCCCAGGATTAATGGTGCAGACGGCAGCAGGGCTGGATGCCAAGCACAGCAATTAAACCACCCTCCCTGAGCGAAGCCAGTGTCACCAAAAACATGCCTCAGTCACATTGTTGCTGCTGGGGCAACTTGACTGCCTCTTCTTCTTCAACTCTTCAAATGCTCACATTTGCATGCTATTCCCTGTATAGCACTTACCCTATTAGAGAATAGGAAATCTATGCTGTATAATGAAAGCTGTAACTACTGCTTACCATGGAAGCTATTGCTATTTAATAGCTCAGACATTTAGTGGATTTAGAGTCTTGCCTTTTTTTTACCCCCTTCAGGTTTTTTCATAGCAAATATTGCGACTCTTGTGTATGCTTGGATTCACGAGTGTAAATCAGTTGATTTATGATGTGTTTTAACCTGTGGATTAGAAAAATAACTGTTCTTGTAAACCCATATTGATGGGTGCAGCAATTTATGTTCCAGCTGAGAAAATGGCAAGGATCTGCTTAATCCACTCTCTGAATGATATCTAAAGAAATTTGTTCGCTGAATTCTCTGAGAAACTGCAATTGCCTTGTTCTGCTCTTTAAGGAACCAAGGAAGTGGTGGTTGATGTAGATGACAATGGAGTAATTTCCTTGAACTTTGAATGTGATCAGATGTCTCCAGACTCTAAGTTCATTTGGTCCAAGAATTATGAACCAATTGAGGATGACCCTCGACTGAACATCGATACCAAAGGCGGAAAGTAAGACCCTCAAGGGTAGCAATAGTCTTGTATTTGAGAGATCTAGACTGTCACAGAAATCCTTTTAATGTATGACCTCAGGAAGAGTTAAAACTGCCTCTGTTACTTGATGGTTACTTCCTGAGAATGCTGTTCTCCAGTAAATTCATACCCAGACCATTTGGAAATTGTAGCTTGCACAGAATGAGTCAGAGCTCCCCTGTAGGCACTTTAGTGATGTTTAGGCATGGGAAGAGAAAATATGTGCCCTGTCGCCTTATAACCTGTCAGTCAAGGCAGATTATGATGATGATGATGATGATGATGATTGTTCCTTTTCCTATTATTTTATATCTCCAAATAATAAAATTATCTGACTTTTTAAAAAATGCTTTTGCCCTGTAATGCAGCTGTAATCTTTGGAACTGCTGCTGTAAGCAAGGATTTCTTATGAGTGCATCACAATGGCCTGATTTAGTAACTTATATAATGTCTCCAAGCCTACTCTGTTTCTTCAGGCTTTTCCCAGAGGAAGACAAGGTGAATGCACAGGTTCAGCCCATTAAGGGCCTATGTGCTCTCCTAGTGCAAGAAGCTATATTGAAAGAAACAGGGGCCCACCACAACCATGGTGCTGCCATATGGAATCTGAGTCGACCTGAATCTACAGTATCCTTCCAGGGTCATCAAAGCCTTGACAACATGCCTTTTTTTCTTTTGGTGCCATCACCATTTGTACCACACATGGTAGGACTTACTCTGATTTATAGTTGACAAAGCCAAACATTTTTCTGATCAGTCAGAGCAAAAGCTAACACAAGGCTATTCATATCTGGTAATATAGACAGAAAGGAGGAGTTTGGTTCCAATGGATTTCACCTTTTCATCGTAACGGGTTTTTTTCCCTTATAGGTCAAAACTTTCCTTTAAGGATCTTGGAGAAGATGATTTGGGAATTTACTCTTGTATTGTTACAGACACTGATGGAGTTTCATCAAGCTACACAATTGATGAGGAAGGTAGACACAATGCTTATTAAGCATGCCTAGTTTGCTTTCACATCTATTTTTCTCTGCTGCTGTGTCTCTCAGATACAAAAAGCATGCACACACCTCATATTACTTCTTTTATGTCTTTTGCAGAAATGAAACGCCTGCTTGCTCTGAGCCATGAACACCAATTCCCAAGTAAGTGAATCAATCATGTCTGTAGGGAAGAGCTTTGCATGCAGTGGGGTATCACAAGCCTGATCACGTTGAATACGTCCCTGCTCATAGCAGGGAGCTTGGATTAGCTGACCTTTGGAGGCCCTTTCCAACCCAAACCATTCTATGAGTCTATGGTCACAAAGCTCCTGCCACCATCAGGTAAGGAGGTCACTATAGCAATTTCAAGTGAAAGTCAATTGGGATTGAAAAATTTAAGATAATCTTTTTTTCTCTCCCTCTTTCAGTACATTTGTATATTATTGCTGTTCTTCCCTTCCTATTACAGGCTACTGGTCTATATAATAAGTCTGTATAACACCTGGAAAATAAGTATCATATTGGCTTTGCTTCTTCTGCAGAACAGGCTTTAATGCTTACCTAGCATGCTTGACATGATTTGAAAACCAGAATTTGAAAGATTCTCTAATTTCACTCCAACTATATTTAACATTAGTTAAATTTAAGGTTAGCAAATTTGGCAAGTGTAGTAAATTCAGCTGTAAAGATCTATGTGTACAAAATTTCCCTGCTGAAATTAATTCTCTCCCTCTTTCCTGGAACATTTGACAAAATTTGAACATGCTTTCTACTCTTGATATGGTAGTAGCACGATTTGGTTATGTTTATTGGAATGTTACTTGAATAAATGAGGAAAAAATAATATTGGATTACATAATTAATCTTAATGTACACAAGATGAGACCTAAACGTGGTTCCATCTTATCCCACTTTAGTCTCTTCTTTTTCATTCCAGATAGTAAAACTATTGCCTGCATTTTAAAATCTTCAGCTTAGTGCATGCACTGCTGGCACCTCTTCCAACTCAGCCCACATTGCACCTCTCAGCCCAGCCAGTCCTTGGCTACAGAAATGGCCTTTTTGCCTACATCACCTCTGTCATTTCTTTCTTCATCTTTTTCTCATTGTCTCTACTCTTCTCACCATACTGAATCACCTTTTGATAGCTTAATGACAGCCCTAACAAACCCTTGTTCACTCCTGCTCCTCCCAGTTATCTTTTCCTAATTATATTTTCACACTAAAAATCTGTCATCACAAAACCTTGCTGCTGTCGCATGACCTTACTTGCCCTGACCCTTCCCTTCTGAGGACCCTTCCATGCTTTGTGTTCACTACCAATGCCACAAAATAGGCTCCTCAGGACACAGATCATATCATCTTTTTTGCACTGTATCAGGTACCAGCACAGACACAGCTGTGCATGAGCTTCCAGAAGGCACAGGCGGAAAAGGGAGAACACTGCAGAAAGTATCCTTAAGGAGGAAGCCATCTTATATGCTTTGGACACTCTGGGTCCTTGTGTACACTTCAAGAAAAATATATATTACAGCTAGGGGTTGAGATTCAGCTGTTTGTACTTCTGAGCAGGAATTAATGGAACTTTTGCTTAGAAACACATGCAGCCAGTAACTCCATGGGAAATGGAGTTGCTTGAATCTGTTGCCTTACAGAACACAGCCATGTATGGGTAAGACAATGTGTTGGTACAAGGTAAAGAGAAACTCTTCCAACTCCTCAATTTAGCAACTGCACAAGGACTGCCTGTCAAGTGCTGCCAGTAATTTGTGGTGCTACACAACTAGGATGTAAAACCACTGGAAAATGCCTAAAATAGCTATCCGTGCTTATGGAAATATTTTAAATAAGACTTCTGCTCATTACAGACTTTAAGGCAAATTTGTCCAGTTGCTTTAGGCTGGGAAATTATCAGACTTTTCTCCAAAAAAGAATCCTTTTGCATCCTTTCAGCCATTTCTTTAACAGCTGCTGAGATACTTTTCTCTCTTCCATGTTAGACTAAGATATTCTTAGTTAATAAAAATTTCTGTAGAGCTGACAGTGAGACAAAAGCCGTGCAGCCTGATGTCTATTCACACTCCCACTTGCTTCCTGTAGCATTTCAGTTGCTTTGTTTTAAGAAATTATGCAAGCCCTGAGATTCCTTCTGTTTCTTACACACACAGTGATGTCCTGGGTGAGGAAGGCTCACATGGACCATTTGCACAGCAGGGACACACTTCCATGGGGTTGTCTTTGCCCCACTCCCTCATGGCAATGTTGCCCTTCCAGGCTCCAGGCTTTTCCCTCTTTGGTTAAGCATGTGCCTTCATCCTAACTGTCTTTGTTCCCCTGAGACTGTTGCCTCACCTTCCAGGAGCTCTGTTTTATCAGAGGCAGACCCTGTGCCACTCAGGCACTAAAAGCACACAAGTGGCTGTGGGATGTGAGAGGGACAAGGACTGAGTGTGGCAAAGGAAGAGCTGAGGCATCCTCACCCCCTAAGTTTGTTTGGCAGTGGGGTGGGGTGGCAGCTGTGCTCCAGAAGGCACCGCAGTAATTTAGAACAGTGCAAATAGCAGGATGAGAGAAATCAGGCACTACTTTTGTCTCAGTCATGTCCTGCTGAGCTTCTGCATGCATTGAGCTAAAGAAACCAGCCTGCCCTGGGAGGTGTGTCTTTACACACATGATGACTATATCATCATGTGCTTTGCAACGTGTTTGTGCACTGTCCTCAGCTCTTCTATGCTACACCCTGGCACACAGACTTTGCACTACCGAGAAAGTAGAGCCTGGGGGAGAGTTCACACACAGCAGCACACATAATGCTGAGAGTATGATTTTGACTGAGAATATGCACATCCACCAGGACAGATAACATGAAGGAAGTCAGTGAGATGAGCAATATGCCCCAATGTCAGAGTCTAACTCTTCGTGCTTAATGTTGCTGATTATGGTGTCTTAAAGAAAAGTTAAAGTGAAAGCAAGCTGAGGACTGTTACTAACAGGAACTAGCTAAGTAAAAAAGAGTTATCTATGGTATGGTACATGACTTTTGCATATTTTTTCCCCTGTTGACACACTGAATTGGTTCATATGTGGGAGTTTCGGTTTCTTGTAAGAAAACAAAATGTACAGGGGAGACAGGATGTGTTGGAATATTTGGTGAATTCTGGAGATGGAGGTTCCACTCAGAAGAGGATCAGAGTGTTTTCAAAAATCTCTCAACCTACAGCTCAGCAGCTGACTTTCTGATCTTGCTTTGTGCTTGGAGATCTTCAGTGATTTGTTTTGTTTTTTCCCCTCTGAGTCAGTTCACTGTCTTACAGTAATTTTATTAGACAGCTAATTAAACATGAGTCTGCAGCATACAGACTCACGTAATGCTCTACAGATACTTGCAGCTTGCATTTGAAATAGGCTTGTTTTAGAATGGAGCATAACTCAAACCTTGAAGACTTTTAGTTTGGCCTTGTGATTGAAGGATCAAAAGACTAAATCTCATCTGTCATTCTATGTATATGTGGGTGGAGAGGCATTCTGTCTATGTGAAGAGCTGTTATGAGCTAGTTACCTTGCATACAGTATTCGAGTATGGAAGGATTAAGTGGCTTTCTTGTTGTTGCAGACAATATTTGTTGGGGCACAGGCAAAATAGGCATCATTCCTTTCTTTCTTCTTTGTAGCTGTCCCACTTATCTCTGAATTGGCTGTGGAAATCTTGGAAAAAGGAGAAGTGAGATTCTGGCTGCAAGCTGAAAAACTGTCTGGCAATGCAAAGGCCAATTTTGTATTTAATGATAAGGAGATTTTCAATGGAGAGGTAAGGCTTTTCACTGCTTACATGTTTGCATTTTCATGAGTATCAATGAGGATTAGTGTCTCTATTTTCAGTATGCTTCCAACTTAGTGTTCCACTCTGATGAATTTTCATGAGAAGTAGCATATGTCATGGAAAGCATGATTAGAAAGATTTTATCCGTAGTTCTGAGGTCCAGATGAATTCTACTGGATGCTTTTTATAAAGGGAAGTTATATGCCTTCCTGCACTTTTGTGAATACCACGTATTCTATTAACTGTGGTTTCAAGGAATCACTGCAATTGCCCAGACTCCTCCTACCTCCTTCATCTATAGCCCTAGAACATCCTTGTTCTCACCTCTCTTTGTGGTTTGAAGGAATTTATTACATCACAGAAAAATTACCAAGTGGTTGTTTCCAGCTGCAGAACTTGTTACACCCCAAAGACGGGACTTGGCATGATTTTGTTGCAACAATAATATTAGATAGAAGGCAGAGACGGGGCATTCTAGACATGACCTTGTACAGTATAATCACCCCCAAAGAAAACATTATTCTGAACAGGTTAATCTAAACCTTTCTAATGAAAAATAGCATAGTGCTCACTGTGCAACAGGCATGACCTAATAATAATAAATAAACAGATTTATTTATCTATTTGGTTGTACATTTGGAGCTGGAGGTAGAGATAGTAAGTCCAGAATAGGACAGGGACATGAACAAATGGGAACCTGAAGAAGTGGGAATCCAAATAAAGAAAAAAAAATTCTCTTAAAGAGATCATTATAACATTTCACAAATATTTTCTGTCTCTGACATGTATTAATTGTTGCTTTACTTTCCACTCCCACAGAAATATAAAATGAAGGTGGACCACAATACCGGCCTTGTTGAAATGATTATGGATAAACTTGAGGAAAAGGATGAAGGCACTTACACGTTCCAACTGCAGGATGGAAAAGCAACCAATCAATCTAGTCTTGTCCTCATTGGTGATGGTAGGCTAATCTCTTTTATGCAGTGGGCTGGCTTTTCACTGTTTTCAACAGCAATAGACATTCCAATTTTTTTATGTCACAGTTTTGCTACCTCCTACAGGATAGGGCATGTGTGTGAACTGAAATTTTTTACATAATGGGAGGAAGGGGAATTGTTACAGAAATGTGAAATACTGCAGCATGTCATGATTTGCTTTCCTATGGGTGAAATTAAAATTTCCCATATAAAAAACCCATTCAGCTGGGAACAAGTAGCTGCACCTGTTAGAGCTCAAGCAGCTGCTGACTCTGCTGCCTCTCATTTGCCTTCCTACCAGGAGCTGCATGATTGGGGATTGCACATCATCAGGCAGGACACATAAAACTCCTGATGACTGCAAGCAGCTAGGGAAGTTGAGTTAGCTGTAATCAGCTTCTGATACTGGGAGTGTCTAGTGAAAACCTGATCCTATGGCCTGCTTGTCAGTGACATCCAAGGGACAGAGTTAGACCTAACTGTTACAGTGACATTCAGCATTGTACCAATGGCGCACAAGTTTAATCTTGTTTTTCTTACTGGTTTTAATTCCTAGTATTCAAGAAGCTACGGGATGAAGCAGATTTCCAGAGAAAAGAGTGGCACAGGAAACAAGGTGATAATATGAATACTTATAACTATCAGATATGTGTCTGTTAAGAGTTTGTCTATAGTTATATATGTTAATTTGAAATATATGGGTTTTGTTACATTATGTGGTTATTTCTGAAGCAGAAATAGGAAAAATAAAACCACATTAAAATAGAACAGTATTCTTGTCAAGTAAAACACATCTGTCTTTCATTTTGCATCATGAATACCATTGATGTGACCTTTAAAAATATACTTGTAATTTCAAACAGGTCCTCATTTCGTGGATAAACTGGGATGGGAAGTTACTGATGAGTGTAATGTGATGTTGAAATGTAAGGTAAGGGGCAAGGAAAACCCTGAGTACAATATTCAGAGTACACCACACTGGCCTAGATGGTTGGGAAGGGACTAAAGACATGCCCTTTGCTTTTGTACTCCCAGCTGCATGTTGGACAGTGACAGAGCCTCTGAAGGTTAATCCTGCTGAAGCAGCAGCTCATTGCATGTAACAAAATATGTTGGAAAATAGCTTGAATTTCTTTCTTCAGGTCTATCAGCCACCCACTCAGAGAAAAGCACCTGAAAAGGAATGACAAGTCTTTGTAAATCCAGGGACTAATTCATTCTTGGCCTGTTTATGCATGTAGAAATTCCCTGGGCAGGACCAACTCATTCCTTTGTCTCCTTTTATCTCTGTTTGCCTCCCTGTTGTTTTCCCTCTTGCCTCCCTCATTTTAAAACAGAGGCCTGCAGTAACTCACTGCAGTTACAGGTTGTAAAGCTTGCTGTTCTTCTGTGAGAGACCTGAACATGCTAACCCATGGAACAAGCTAACCCAAATTAAAACACTGAACTCCCCTGCTCAGATGAAGTGAATAATTGCAATGTGGTTTTCATCCATTTTAGGTGGCTAATATTAAGAAGGAAACACACATTGTGTGGTACAAAGATGACAGGGAGATAATGGTAGATGAAGAGCATGACTTTAAGGATGGCGTGTGTACTCTGCTGATTTCAGAGGTGAGTGAGTGTTTTCATTAGCCTTCAGTTGAAATTAGTGTTCAGATGAGTTATGTGATCTAATCTGGTACTCCAGCAGAACAATTGAAAAAGGAAGTGAGTTTTAAAAATGGAAAACTCACAAGGCGTCTGTGTTTTCGCTAAAGAAAATGTCTGTCTGTAACTGCTTGTTCAGATTTTCAGGAAATGATGACAGAAGAGATAATAAGCTTGTCACTTCCTTTGTATGTCAATTTAGCAACAGATTGAGACCACATTTCCATTCTGAATAGCATTTGGAAAGTGCTTGTCACTCAGGGATCACCAGAGGGGTTGGGTTCATACCCAGGCTTGCAGCAGATTTGGGGCAGGACAAGGTCCTGTATACCAGGACCTCCTGCCAAAGCCCATCCCACCACCCCAGCCAGGAGTGGGGCAGCTAGGGGGCACAGGGACAGCCTCAGGTGCCTGCCTGGGGACAGGGATGGGATATCAGCTGGGTTCACAAGTAAAATCTAGATTTTTCTACAGTACCTGTTCTGAAAACTGGTTTTATCATTACAATATTGCAGTTTTCTAAGAAAGATGCTGGCACATATGAAGTCATACTGAAGGACGACAGAGGAAAGGACTCCAGTGAGCTAAAGCTCAAGGACACAGGTCAGAGTCTGGCTGTGATCAGCCACACCAGCAGATACCAGGACTGAAGTGGGTTCAGGGTAATACAGGCATAGCCACATGTTGCCTTCTTGTGGCTTTGTTCCTCGTGCATACAACATCATCTGATTAGAAAAACTGAGATTTTTCATTTCAAATAGCATTTGAATATAGCTTATTGCATCTGGATTCTGTATAATTTTGGGACCATACAGTGATTACCACTAAGCAAAATGATAACAGATTTCCTCAGGAGGCCATCAATAAGCTTACAAGTATAGAAAAAACATTGCAGAACCAGATAATTAAAAAATATTTTTAGTATATTTTGTCAATTACTTAGAGGCCTTTCCACTTACTGTGATTACTATGTTCTTAACATTCCACTCCTATCCATTATAATGTATATAAATGGGCTAGCATTCCAGCTGAACAGTGTAATTTACAAAAAAAAAATCCTCTTGTTAAGCTGCAGCAGTATTCATCAAGACTGCACTTAAATAAGGTCTGGAAACTGTAAAATAACAGGCCACATTTCTGCATTACACAGATTTCTAATATGCTTGAAAAGGTAGTTTTTCAAAGACTGGTTTTTCAAACCTTCTGGGGAGAATATTTCACAGCTGTTACTTGTTCTGCTGTTGACTGTGCTTGGACTGCAGACACAGAGTCTTAGTCTCTGGATTTTATTTCCACAGCTTTTGCAGATCTGATGAACGAAGTATGCAGAAAGATTGGTAAGCACTTAATTATTTTTTTGAAAGAATGACTCATTGTGGCACTCAATGAATGGCTGTATGGCTGCATAAAACCATGTGCTCTTCTTTCAGCTTTATCTGCAACAGACCTGAAAATCCAGAGCACAGCTGAGGGTATCAGACTGTACTCCTATGTTACTTATTATGTAGAAGATTTGAGAGTAGGCTGGGTACACAAGTAAGTACACAAGAACTTTCCAAAACCCTGTGCAATTGTGGTTTCATAGATTCAGAATGAACCTGAAGAGAGACGAGGCCCAGGTTTTCCCTCCACTCTCATGAGTCCTTATATCATATGAGCTTTTTTCAGTCAATTACTTCCGCAGGAAATCAGTATGAGAGTCAGGTGTGGTGGTCCCAGGCCTCCTGTTGTTTCTCTCATGAAAGACAGTCCCATGCCACAGGATTCCAGCAGGATCGTGCTGCTTCAGAGCACTTCCCACCTCCCCAGTGGGAGCTGCATCTTTCCCTGACTCAGTTTTAAGGAGTGATGCAAATATAACCCAAGTGACTGTCAGGCTTCAAAAGAGGCTAGCACCACGGGTTCAGAGATACCTGCCCTGGAGGTCTGCATGTCTAGAAGCCACATATCAGTGGAACTGGGACAAGCAGGCATATCCTCTTAATGCATGGCTTCATTTTTATGAGGCAAAGCAAATTCCAGCATGTGTCTGGGGCAGTAAAATCTAGACAACCCCTCCTGCAAGCACTACAAACATAATCAAGACAGACAGAAGAACTGACATTTTAAAAAAGAATTTGAATGCCCAGCTCTCCATAAAATTAATGGCAGTAGCACATCCAAATCTATGAGACAGCTTTGAGTTCTCAGCCAGCACAAACAGCTTGCACTGGAAAACACAGAGAAGTTAACAAAAGAACTAAACAACTTCAAATCCATTATTACTGTTCTTGCTGTTTCACTTCCTGTGGACATGGTAGCAGTTAGTCTGTATGATGGAACCTGAATTACTGATCTCTCAATAAAACTCTTGTAAATGAGGCACAGAATATCCAGGATGTGCTGTACCAGGCTTGCTGTAATTATTGACACTGATGTTAACCAGCACCCTGTCAGAGAAATTAAAAACATTTGAGACGCTCTTGTTTCTTGGCACCAGTTTTGACCTGGTATCATCCAAAGTCCCAAGTATTTCAAATAAGTGCAAGAGAATATGAAATATTCTTGGGGGGTTTTCTTCTCTCTTTCTTTTCTCCATTTCATTTTTAGAAACTTGTTTCATCTTGAATCATGTCAAATTAATCTAGAAAAAATTATTTTTTTCCCTCCAGTGCATTCAAAGTTCAGTTTAAAGATAACAAGAAAATTAGTAGCTTATTTGACAAATATATTAAATATATTTTGCCTCATCCAGGAAAATTAACTGCTTAGCTAGGAAGCTAAGAAATTGATTTTTGGGGGTGAGGGAGGGGTGTGTTGGGTTTTTGGGGTTTTTGTTTTGTTTTCTGTTTTTTTACTGGAAGAAGATATGCTTATGTCAAAGTGTGTTTAAATTCCAAACACAGCAGAGCATCAGAAATCATTCCAACTGGGCAAACACCATTTTTGACAAAAGTGGGGCTTTTTTTGTAGATATAGCCCCGTATAGTTTTGTTTTGCCCAACCAGAAATAAACCTATGCTAAAAAGAGAACAGTAACTATGTCAAAAAGAGAACAGTAATTATATGGATGCCTGGGCTACCCTTCAGAGATCTGGGTTTTCAGATCTTGTACAACTTTTCTATAGCTCAGGTCACAGACAGAGATGCAGTATTTTTCTACATTTTCTGAGGATAGCTGGACCTTGAACAGGGAAAGGCTGTCACGCCAATTCTGCCCAGCTGGCTCACAACTCCAGCAAGAGTTTGACTTCAAAGGTTTCAGAATATGGTGGCATACTTGGAAATCATTTATTAACTCCAGATGTTCTCAGAGACTCAACATGAGCAAACCTTTTTTATACTCCAGTAAAACCAAAAGGTAGCATTGTTTTGTACTTTTCAGCGATACCCAGATTAAGTTCACAGACCGGATGAGGACTGGTGTCACCGGGGAGCAGATCTGGTTGCAGATCAATGAGCCGACTCCACAGGACAAAGGCAGATACATAATGGAACTCTTTGATGGCAACACAACGCACAAAAAGACAGTGGATCTTTCTGGACAAGGTAGGCCACTCCCTCTGCTAACATCATCGCTGTGGCAGCATGGGAGCATCCACAGCAGGATCTTGCCACAGACCTGTCACCTGTCACCCTTTGGTGTCTGTGTGTGCACCCACCACTCTGGCATTCTTTGTAGGGACTGTGTCAACAAGCCCGACAGAGTTAAGAAGCATTTTTGGACAATAGCCTCTGGCACACAATGTAATTCTTGGGGATGGCACTGTGCAGGATCAAGAGTTGGATTTGATGATCCTTGTGGATTCCTTCCAACTCAGCTTACCCTGTGATTCTGTGATTTGTTGTCCCCAAACCATGCCATTTGTTTTCCCCAACCTGTGCTCTCAAGTAATAAAATATAAACTGATTTTTCCTATTCCGAATACCCATTTACAGTCTGCCTACTGAGATGCCAGCCCAGTTTCTGAGCTATTTTACAAAACCCCTTGTGTTGCTGGCTTTGATTGGCAGTTTTGAATGTGAGTTGTAGCACTGTGTGTCTCTCTTCCTTCTGTGTGTCTCTCTTCCAAGGAATATTTGAAGGAGGAAGCGAGGGATGAGTTTGCTCTGATACTTTCCTACCATAGTTCTTTGATGGGTGTAATAAAACTCCTTATTCTTCAGAGATGCCAAGACCTCTCATCAGCATGAGGAAGGACTAGGGGAACAATTTGCATTAACTGTTGGAAGCTTTTTCTCTGAGAGACTTCTCAGATCCTAGAGAACAGATTAACTCCTTCCAAACTGCTCTTTCCATTCCCTGCTCTTCTCATCCGTAAAGCTTCACTTTTTGTTCGCAAGCTCTGTGTAAGGGTGATAACATTGTAATAATCTCCATGCTGCTGCTTTGGTACTTTATAGGGAAAGATATTTCTTCTTCCCTTTCAAAACAGGAGAGGTTGACCTCCCCCATGATGGCAGCTTAGCCTGAATTTACAAAGGAGACAACAATTTGTTGTTCACTTTGCTTGTAACCATCAGTGTGATGCTTCAAGTAGATGTGAACAATCCTTGGAAAATCCTATCTCTTGTATTCCATAAACCAGTGGTCCCTGAAGTGGGTGTGTGCAAGATGACCCATTGTGCTTCACTAGGGTGGCAGGAAGAATATACGAGAACTTCACTTGTATACATCTACATAATCTATAAATAAATATACATACAGGGAGCAAATGCTCAAATAATTTTATATAGAGATGTATAATATAAAAAGTTTGGAAGGTCACTGCCATAATCCCTCATTTAGGTGATGCATTGTGCATTTCTTCCACTTTTTTGTGAAATTACTTCAGCCTACTACTTTCTTGCCCTCTGTCTTAAAGCCTGACGTCTGGAAGAAAAAAGTGTGTTTATGCCTTCATGTGTCTATATAACAGCTGCCATATACCAGATGGTCTTTATCAGTCAAACCACTCAGCATTTTTGTGTTTGTACAGTACACATGCATGCACTTTAAATTTTACATTTTAAATGTATTACATCTACATTTTAAATTTATTTATTAATTTTAAATTTAAACTTGTGTGATGATTTATCTCTAAACCTACTTTTTTCCTCTTTACAAAGCCTTTGATGAAGCCTTTGCTGAGTTTGAGAGACTAAAGTAAGTATTATGCCATCTAAATACAGAAATGGCAGGCATAAAATAATAACAGTATTTATTTGGTTTGTGCTGGAGATAACTATATCTTATGAAACAGTCCTAGTCAAGCAGAAGCCTGTAGGAGTTTTGCATGTGACTTCTGTGGTGCAACTCTTATATAACAGTCAGGTAGCAAAGAAAAAGCTGTTTTACCAAGCAATGAGAGAGATTTTCCTTAATGGATTAAAAGCATTTTTTAAGATAATCTATTTCTCAATGACTCTAAGTAAACCTTAACTGAAATTGGTCTTTCCCTTTTTTATTTTCAACTCCAGGCAAGCTGCGATTGCAGAGAAAAGTAAGTAGGCCTCCTTTGACAATGGTTACAAGAAACTGTTTATTAAGCTTTTCTTCCTCTCCAGGAAGGTTGTGTGTTGGGAAAGAGAGGGCATGTATGCATGCTTATATGCATGTGCTCATCCTAAAACAAATTTGTCCTCACACCTGGGAGAAGTGACCCTTGGTTGATTTAACATTGGTCCGCTTTGCAGCTAATCATATTATCCTTATGGGTTAGGTTGATTTTTCTCATCTGAGCTCCTGTTCTCAGTATCAGTTAGCCTTCTCTAAAAATAAACTTTATTGCTGGGATCTCTCATGCATGTTCTCTGCACAAAAGTCTCTTTGTTTTCAAGGATCGAGAAAATAATTTGGCTAGTTTTGAATGCTCTAAAATGTCAAATGGCTCTGCATTACTTACAGAAATGGGTAAGAAAGCAACAGTAGCTTTTGAATTGCTTAGAATCTCCTCACACTTTTGCCTGTATGTCAATTACAGCAGAGCAACTAAAGTAGAAGTATGTATTAAGTACTTGAGGAGTAAGTTATTAGATTTCAACTTGAGTTATTAAACTCATTATCCTCCCTACTTACAGAAGAAGCCATGGAAAAATGAATTGTTCAAATTATTTTCAAATGACTTTCAAACCTGCGTAAAAATGAGGGCAGGACTGACATTTGAAAAGTTATTTGAGAAAAATGTGTAGAGAGATAGAGCAGGGCTTGGATACAAACAGGAACCCCCACAAGTCCCGGCTGAGATGGCGCAAAGGGGTCAGCGATTGCCCTGACCTTTAATTTCTGACCCGGACTATCCCTGTGGCGCTGTCATATTAACTGTCACAACACAGGCCCTTTCCTGGTCTCCTGAGGCTGTTATCTCCGTGCTCCAGAGCACATCTTTCACAGAGCAAACCAGAGGGGAACATTCTGTACAGTCACTTCCTTCCTCTGCCAGGCTCCACCCAGACGTGTAACGAACCAAATCCGTATTCCAGGATAAGCGCCCTAAAGCCTACATGCAATTGGCTTGTTTGTATTTGCCTAGGATTTCCATGGGACTCGCGTTTAAAACTTGATCAATCGGGTATCAGTCTCATTTGCACACAGACACACACAAGTGATGGAACTTCATTGTTACCACTGAGACTGACGTCTTTGTATCTAAATTAAAAGCCAATCTCCAGCACTTTACTAGGTGTCATTCATTTTCCTTTGGACGCCAAAAGTTTTTAGTTTATTGCAGTAAAAATTTTGAGTATCAGATCTCAAAAATGTAAATCTTTTTTGTGCACTCAGAATTAAAACTGAATTGATGTCAAAGTCTGCAGGACACTGCATGTGTACTTTAATTCCTCTCTGTAAGTGATTGACACCAACTATTAACACATCTTCTGCTGTGAATTCAACATATTTTAAAGTCCAAATGGTGTGCTAAAATTGCTGGCTAGTTCTCTGCTAGCTCAGATATCAGAGACAAGTTGTACATAAATAAGACAAAAGGAAAGAACTAGAAGAGAAAGAGAATCCAGCACATAGTTGATTTTGAGACACTAAAGAAAATTAATCTTCTTTATTTTCAGATCGTGCACGAGTACTTGGAGGTTTGCCCGATGTTGTCACCATCCAGGAGGGCAAGGTACAGTAAATTAACTGAAGCTATACACAACATCCCAACAGCTTGAATGCCTTTCAATGATGGGAAAACAGTCACTTTTTTTTTTTTTTTTTTTTTTTTTAAGATTCCATCTTTAAAATCTGCTACATTATTTATTCATCCCCTGCCTTCTGTACATAATTCAATGGACTTGCACAGATGGGTTTATGTATTCAGGGCAGTGTCTTTTCTTAAGAGTTAGATAAAAGTGAGATGACAATGTGAGTTGGGACTAAAACTCCTTATATAACCAGCTCTTTAAAAATTCATGCACAGGTTTCACAGTTAGATTTTTTTTCCTTGTAACAGAGCATCAGGAAAGTTTAGCTCTTTTTTCACATGGGAGCCAGTCATTCTTTGCCTTCTGCAGTTAACTTCTTTGCAATGTGGCATGGTAATCACACCTTTGTGGCTGGCTCTTAAATGGTGTAAAAGTAGTAAACCACAATAACTCAATTATCTTCCAGCCTTCAGTCAATAGGAGAAAAAAATTCTCTATTTCCTCAGGGTAAAGGAGATCGAAGTCAAAATAAGTCACTGGTGTTATACTGGATTTTATTAAGAGAGTTTAGCTGAAAGATGATGGTAAG
Organism: Taeniopygia guttata; assembly: GCF_048771995.1. Classification (NCBI taxonomy): domain Eukaryota; kingdom Metazoa; phylum Chordata; class Aves; order Passeriformes; family Estrildidae; genus Taeniopygia; species Taeniopygia guttata. The sequence goes on from NC_133026.1 coordinate 103,410,179, forward strand.
GCACTCCCAGAGGAACATTGATTCTTGAGCATAGAACAGATGACCCAGAAACTGAGTTCTCAGTCTCACAACTTTTTGCCAGCACACTCCTTCTACAACTTGCTGTTTAATAGTACTGAGACCAAGAAGTGCCTGCTCTTCACTTCCTGCTGCCCTGCCACAAGCCAGTTCCTCTTCACAGTATGTTCAAGCAGTGACATAGGGCGTGTGAATGTCACTGAAAACCTGTAATGTGACAACTACAGTAAGGCAGCACCCTGGTATTTCTGGCTTTATCTGTCAGTAGGTCAGCTGGGTTAAAAGAATTTGATTATAAGCTCAGCAGAAGTGTTAAGAATCTAAAATCTTATTCTGAAATGCTTAACAATGTGAGATGTAGCCAACAAGATAGAAGACTGCAGCAGTTCTGGGAAAATCAAGTATGTTGACATTACAAAATAAAATTCTTTAAGAGCTTTAGCAGTTTGAGAAATGCTGTAAAGTAAGAAGCACTCATGTGAACATTGTAACTATAGATAGAAGACACAAAGGAACAGAGTGAATTAGCAGATTCTCAGCTAATCAGTGCTTGGAGGCGAGATTCTCATGATGTTTTGGCAGGGTGTAAACTTGGGTGTAAACTTTTACCAGTTTTAAGCTTTCAGACAAAAGAAAGTTGATATGAAATTGTTTATGAGTTCACTGACACAGAATGTGCAGTGTTTATAAAACAAATTTGTAAAAATGAGTTGCAAAATCTTACCCAGACACATGTTGTCCTTGACAGCAAGGACATTCATAACGCTTGAATACATGGCTGAAATACACTCAGAACTCGAGACAAATATCCTTGACCTTATGTTTCTTGATTCAGTAGAGGATTGTTCTGAGTAGGACAGAGAGTGATCAGGGAAAACAGAGCTGGTTTGGGTGGTGTTGGCTCATCTGTCTGTTGTTTGCATATATGCTGGAGAGAGAAGAATGCAATTCTCTGTTGTGTAACTCATGCAAATTGCACAATCATTGAGGATTTTGTAAAACAGCAAATGAGGTAGCAGAGGTCCGGCAAGCTTTGGTTGTGAATTCTCGTGCCACTATTACCACAGACTTGTATGAACAGATTGGTATCCTGAGACTGAACTTCCAAGCATGGGCATATCTCAAATTTAAACTTAACATTGTGACTGTGATGCCATTTATTAGCTTTTTACATGTGAGCTGAAGGGTATGGCTGAGAAGGAATGAACCAGTGTTTACTGAGTGTTAATCAAATAGCGTTCCAGATGGCCTAAGAGGCTTCCACTGATAGACATAAATGCTCCTCAGCAGTGTGGTATAATTGGAAAAGGCTAAGTGTCAGCTCACATTAGGGAGGAATCTGACCTGACAGAGAATGCTAGCATAAGTTTTGCGTCCAGCCAGCCAACTTAACCTAAGTGCTGTTTTAATGAGGGCCTGTAAATGAGTGAAGAGGCTTAGGATTCTGATAGGCACTTTCGGACCCAGAAGCAACATGTAACATCCTTCTTCCCACCAACTCACTATTCTACCCTTCTGCCAGGGATGTAGATCCTCACAGATAGGCTGGAAGAAGGGAGCAGATTTCCTTAACTGAGCTGCTTCAATCCACTCCCCAAACCATCCCCGACTGGGACTCTGTGCTAATATGAAAGAAGAGTGGCAATACTTGAAATACAATGACACATTTCTCTCTGCCACCTCTACTACCCTACTCATGATAATCTGTAGTAAAAGGCAGAAGAGGTAGTGAGGGGCACAAAGGGTCTGGACTTGCAGCTGCTGGTTGCTTCAAGTGGACATGCCTCAACGCCCTGGGCCCAGGAGTACAAGGCACGCTTTTTTTACCATAATGATATCAGGTTGAACACAGTATTATAATCAAGGGCTTCGGTGAGTAATAAATGAGCAAAGACAATCTCTTGCCCAAAGAATGGAAATCTGAAACAGATGCAGTCACAATGAACAATCATTTCGCCTTGGCTATGGAATTACCTTCCAGAAAAACAGGTTCTCACCATCTACACAGTGAATTATAAGACACATCTCTGCACATTAGTAGCTGGAAAGTAAATAGAAAGAGTTGGGAGCATCAAGAAAATCACTCATATCAAACAGGAGCTAGTGATGCAAGGTTAAGGAAAATGTAGCTATTTTAAGTAATTATTTAGAAGAAGAAAAGATTCATCACTGCTGCTTGAAACTCTTTGAATTATGGAATATGACAGTACTTCAAACACCCCAGCTTTGAATGATGCCTCTAATGGAGCTGTGTGGACATGGACATCAGCTCATTAGCACTGTGGTGGAGTGGAAGCTGGAGCCACTTGGTACTGAGTTCTTGCTTCCCTGAGAACCACAAGACAATAATAAAATGTTGAGCACCTGAAGGGCCCTATATGCATTGCCTGGCTAAGGCTGAGGACATGTTTGTATCCAGAGTGATAAGGAAGAGGGGAAAACATAAAACCTCATTTCCCATTTGTTTTTCAAAAAGATGGACTGATATGCCAGTTGAAACCACTTTCACACCAGTGGGCTATGAGAGAAGGGAGCCAACAGCCCCAGCTGTAGGTGCTGCAGGAAATCAGATAGAGGCCATTTCCACCATGCTGTAACCACCTCTCACTTGGAATCTGCCCTCCTTCAGTACCAAGAATTACATGTTGCTAATAGAAGAAAGACTTCCCCTTCCCTTTTGCTCTCATTTTGGTTCTCAGGTTGGGCACATGGGGATTTTTATTTTGTTCTCAGAGATATCAACACCTCTCCTTTTATAGAGGTGTCAATTTTTTCTGTCCATTCATTTCAACAACCTTCCAGGCATCTCTCTTCTGTCCCATCTTCTGCTATCACACTACTGGATAGGAAGCAGTGAGTTGGAGGAAAGGTTGGAAGAGATACTTGATTCCAGTCAAGTGAAATATTGTCTACTCCTTACTGATCACTTAGTCCATTCCCAATGAAGTGCTGAAGACATTTTCCTTTGCAGTAGAAGTTCTCCAATTTCCAGTCCGGTTAGATTCTCCTTTAAATGGCATATATAAAAATAAATCTCTTCCTAAATTAAGCTCCAGAGAAAGGCCTATGTACCACTGAATTGTCATGTGAACTTTTTTCACATTTGAGTCTCTATGTGATACTCATTTTTGCAAATATTTTTGAGAAGACTGCCACAGCACTGTGACTGGAGGAGGGGATCACTTACATGTATCATTATCTCCCAAAAATGAATTAGCTGACAAGGAAAAAAGGAGGCCTGTCCAAAGTGTGCCCAGGAGACCCCCAGACTGCTGAAGGTCCAAGAAGCTACCAGTGACCTCTTCAACATGATGATTCTCTAACAGTGAAGATACTTCCTACAGGCTGATGGGACTGAATTCAGTCCTTAGGAACAGTACTAACATCAAAGGGAAATACTTACATGAACACTAAAGAATGAGTAAAGCCTGTCTTGATTTCAGTTAAAAATAGCTTTACAGAAGTGCATAAAATACGTCAAGTCTGTCAGAAGAGTTGTCAGGGCACAGTTTAAAAGCATCCCAATTAAACAAAATATTCCAGGGCCACTTTGTTCTTAGTTATCTAAAAGAGCAGCCACACTTTCTTTCCTTATGGGATATATATATGTGTGTGTGTGAGAGTGTGTATTGAGCTTAATGTGAACAAAATCATCTGACAGCTCATTAAAATCTCCTTTCAGGTCTAACACACAAATGCAGATAATATCTAACTTTATATTAAAAAATATGCATGGAGAAACCTCTACTAATGATTATAACAGTAGAGAAGAAGGTCCATAAAATATTGAAAGGTTTTAATGGCATTCTTGAGTTCCTACTTTTCCTTTATGACTGAGAAGAGCGACATAAATTATTGATTACTGATGATGGTATGCATCCCCTTACTAAAAGCAGGAAGCTAAATGGGAAGTTGGAATATTTGGAAAGTCAGGCATCAAAAAATACAGCAAATATTTACTGACTCATAATTCCTTTGTATGTTTCTGTAGGCACTTAATCTTTCTTGCACTGTCTGGGGAGATCCCACTCCAGAGGTCTCGTGGCTGAAGAATGAAAAATCATTTGTATCAGATGCCAATTGCATCCTGAAGTTTGAATCTGGAAAAAATGTCAGCTTTTCCATTTCTACTGTGTCCACACAAGACTCTGGGAAATACAGCATTGTTGTGAAGAACAAGTACGGTACAGAGACCAGCGACGTCACTGTAAGTGTGTACATACCTGAGGAGGAGAGAGAGTCCGAGCAAGAGAAAAAGCAGTAGGATAAAGTCAAAGTGTGAATTTAAGTCTAGAAGACAGAAGTACAGAGGAGATTTTGGATGTTAGGCTGATATAATCCATGTGTGTAAACGGCTTTCTGCTTTAGCAGGCAGCCTTGGATTTTTCCATTCACTTCACATTTGCTTCTAATACACTTATTTATGCCAGGGAAAAAGGCCTTTCCTAAATGTTTTCTTAATGCTAACTTCACAGAAACTAACTGTAGCATTTTAAGTAAGGCCAAGTGCATACTGTCTGAAAAACACATGCCCACCATTTCACCCTCTCCCTGCAGCATCTGGAAGGAAAGGGTCAGGAATTGTTTCAGTGGAAGCAATTAATGAGGTAGATGGAAAGATCAAAATGATCGGGGCCTGTTTGAGCAGCAGCTGGGATTTGTTCCAGCTTTAGTAAAGCAGCATAAATGGAATGTGTTAGATCACAGAGAAATGAGTGTTGGTTTTTGTCTGTGTTAAGGCCCCTTTGTACTACTGTGTTAAATTAGTAAGGCCTTAATATGGGTGTCATTTACAGCCCTAAATATTGTTTAATCTGCCCAAACAGGGTAACAGTACTGTAACATAAATGAAAATAAGGCTTAGGAGGCCAGGATAATAATATCTGTGTGTGTGTGTCTGTAAAAGTGTATGAACTCTGCTCTATGTTCACAAATAAACTGAATTCACTTCTTTCCTTCCATCACAAGCTTGTTTCACTGTGTCTTGTTTTATTAGTCACAGCTCATGTAGTTGTGCACAGTATCTCAGTGTCTTAATGCTTTAGATTTAGATCCTTTAGATCCCTGTTAATCTTCACTTTGCTGTTTGCAACAAAACCACAATGGCATCTCTTGACACCTCTCTGTCCGGACCTTCACTGCTTCACACCTTAAGTCAACAAGGTATGTTTGCAAATTTTGTCACAGTAGTCCTACGCTTTTCAATGCACCTGGGTATGAACTGTGATTTAAGGGTGATATGTAAGTATTTTGTTAGATAGAAAACTTAACACTGGAGATTCAGAAATAATATATTTTATAGAGATCTTTTAAAGCTACAAAAAGAATCTTCACTGTAACACACAGACACACACACACACAAAAAAAGTGTCACACAAAAATGTTTCAGAGAAAAAAACGTCTGTCCAAATCTCTGAATGCACTTAACATAGATTAAAAACTCCATGTCTGCTTTTTTTACAATGCCAGATGAGGAAAAGCAACAGAACCTGCTGGACATATGTATGATATATACATGTGATAATATATGTATAGAATAGGATTAGAAGCAGTAGCCAGTCCAACTGCATGCCAATAAATGTTTTCATTAGTAGTATCACAACCGGACAATTCTTCACATCCACATCTAAAGAACTAACATATATATTTTCAGTCTAAGCATGATCTGTGTGCACCTTTCACGAACTCTCTCTTGTCTTTTCTAGCTACTGTGACTGCAGAAATAGTGCTGCAGTCCCAGGCACTCACTTTGGTGCATTTCTATGAGGATGCCATTACTAAGTGTTGTACAGTTAACACTCACTTATACCCTTGCAATGTGAGGTTTACTCTCAGCTAATGTTGAAGTGGAAGCAAAAAGGAATTCTTAATGGTTCAGGTAAAAATAGATTCAACACAGTTACCAATGGCAAAAATGCTGATTTTAGCAATTTCTTTTGTTTGATATCAGTTTCTATAAAGGGCTAGTGATTATTATTCTAATCTTATACAAATAATCTATATTTGCATCATTTTTATGAACTACCAAAACATGTTAGCACATGCCTAACTTTAGTGCACATACCTGCACTTACAGTATCACTAGTTTCAAGGAACATGTTAAGTTTATCTGGTATAAATCTTCTTTTCTTCCAGAACAGATTTCACATAACAGGGATTTTTAACATGAAATGATGCAAAAAACAATGTGGTTTTGGTGTTTCACATAAACAGCGTATGTGTTCACATAGCATTATCTCATAAAATATTTCACACTCAAGCATCAAAATTCATGGCATTATTGCATTTTTAATGTGCGTGAAATTATTTCCTTTAATGAATCAATATCTGTTACCAAAAAAAGTTCAGATTATCTAGTCACAGCTTCTGAGTAAAACAAACAAAGTAACAAGGCTTAATTTTTAAATTTCAAAATATAATCATGACAAGATCTGTAATTTGAGATAGAGCAAGCTTCCTGAGTTTAAAGGACTTATGCAAAATTATGTTATAATTTTTCTTAGTAGGACATGAAGCCAATTCAAAGATGATATGCAGGTCACTCCGTCTTTGTCCCATGACATACAACATACAAATAACAGTCGCAGCTCTTCCATCCTCCAGAGTGCAAACAAGAATATGACCAGCTCTTTGCAATAACTGATATTTATTACTCAGTATTATTTTTAATAATGACTGCATTTTGACAACAGTTTATTTCTACTACTTTATTTCCAAAAATCTGTCCTCCTGCATCCCTCCTTTTGGCAGAACAGCCAGGGAATACAAGTGAGTCACCTCCCAGGTAACAGGCTGGATTCTATTTTGCTTTGCTTTGGCAGATGCATGTGTCCCTGAAAGTTAGAGTAATAAGTTCCTTCAAATAGTGTTGCTTCCAGGGATTCAGTTATGGTGATTTCAGGCTGAATTTGTGATGCATACACATGTCGCGCTTGTGCATGTTTTCTTCTTGCTTCGCTTCAGGTGATTGTGATGCCTGTGTCAGGGCAGACTGACACAGTCCAAGGACACAATCAAAATAATAAAACTGTATCTAAAAAGAAAAAAGCAATGACAGCAAGCAAACAGAAGGAGGGGGGAAAGAAAGGTAAGAGTTCCTTCACTGTTAGAGTCTTCTACCCTAATGAAAAAATTGTTAAATTGTTACAGAGTTAATTGTCTGTACCAATCAATATTTCATAGGTCCCAATCAATCACGCATACAGTACATATGCTCTTAATCAACAACAGATCCAAAGTGTGAATTACCAGGTTAGGCCTAAGTGAAAGAGACTTAAATCAATATTTTCAAACCACCTTTTCTACTTCCACTGCAAGTTGTCATCTTGACTAACCTGGCTGATGGAAGTTTTTTAAGTCATAATAAATACTTCTACATTTCTGAATGCAGAGGAAAGACCTTGTAAGCATGTATACAAACACAGATGGTGTTATTTTCCAAAGAGAGATTCATTTCAGCAGCTAGATATTTGATATTTCACAAAAAATAAGGCCTTACTGATTCAGGGACCCTAAATGCCTAAGTCTTTCAGAAAACCCCGACTTTTTAGCCACTACTTGAGATTAATCAATTATTCTCTCCTAGATTTATGTCCATATTGAATGGTAAAGTTGGAGTTATAAGTGACCAATTTTTGTCTCATTTAGAGGAAGGGTAGAAAATGAAAAGCTCTCTAGTGATTCAGCCTTCCCATGTATTACTTGTATATTATTTTACTGTTCTTTTAGATTCTAACTATAGAATTGCTATTTGGATGATGATTTATTCTTCACAATTATATCTCTCTCATACAGAGCATTTTAACTCCAAATCAGTCTTAAATTCTGACAATATCAGAGCATTTATTTTACATATTTTTGCCTAAGTATTTTTTCTTTGTATACAGGGTGTATACCTATTATATAATTTCTGACAGAATATTTAATACTTTTATTCTCCCCCATCTTTTTGCTCCTAAGGCAAGAACAAATATTTTACAGCATTTCCTTCCTCTCTTGTCTTACTGGTATGGTAGACTTTTCTAAACAATCCTGTAAATTACATGACTTAAGCAGGAAACAATTATTTCTGTACCTGTAAACGTGTTCCAGTATCTACCTCTAAATAATTTTAATTAGAGACATAAAGACTTGGGCTTGGTTTTGGTTCCATAAGAAGTAGTAATGCTATGTGTAATACTGAATCTCTTTATATGGGCAGGGAAAGAAGAAAAGAACAAGATAAGGTCATAACCAATGTGAAAGAAATGTTGCTGAGCACAGTAAATATTGTTACTTAGGATTACTCAGAAATTTTATTACTTCTCCTAAATCAGATTTTATTAAGCCACACGTAGAAGAAACTACTGCTAGAGAAGAGACACCTGATCCAAATGAAATACCCCTTGTGGAAACAGAAAAGGATACTAAAAGCAAGCAGCAAGCAGCAAAGAAGACTGCTGGAAAGGCAGGAGTAGCAGAAAAAGCTCCTCAACCCACAGAAACTTTGGATAGGCAGGGAAAGAAACCACTGGAAAAAGCAGCCTTGGGTAAACCCACTGAACCTCAATGAAGAATGTGATCCTGTCACCAACAGGATAATAAGTTCAACCTGAGATTTCATGAGTGATAGCTTAACCATAATATTTTAACACAGAAGTTTATTAATAGGGTTTTCTGTGTAATATTTGTAATATTTCCTAACTTTAAATTTAAATGCATAGTAAATGGGCACGTATGTTTCAGTACCAGATAACTGCACTGCAGGAATTTCTATACATCTGAATAATGATACATGTACTGTCAATGTGAATTTAATTATTAAAAAATGTCCATTATAAGCAGAGATCATTAGAGCAAATCCTGTCCAGAATGGACATATTTACTACAGTGTAAAGGAATGTTGGTATCAGTTACACAGATGTGTTAATCAATATTTATAGGCCATCACAGCTTGAGGCAGATGCTGCTTACTTTTTCAAGGAAATGATATATACAGTCATCTTCATGCCATGTGGTCTCTACTTCCAGTTTGGCCACAGTGGAAGATCTCCAGAAACAGAACCATCTCAGATGGATGTAGAGGGGACATAAGTCATTTTCTTTTGATCCAAGTTTCTTTCATACAAACCTTTTTCATCAGGCAGATCAGGACCACATCTGGCCATTTCTTATCACCAAGACTCACATGACTGCTTTCCAGTCCTCTCCATTAATTCCCTTAAAGACTTCATGAGTTACTGTAGATAAAAAGTTAGCCCATGAAGTATCAGCTGCCCCCCAAATGCTAATTTTCCTCCACCATTTTTGCCACAACACTCAGATTTCTGATAAACCCACTGCTCTTCTTCCTCAGTGGCTCAGCCCAAACCATCCCTTCATCCACTCACTATCATCACATCCACTGGTATCTTATAAGAGAGTGTAGCTTCATGATCATGTAAGTAAGAAATAAATGCAAGGCAATCTCTGCATTAAATCATTGCCGTGCTCATTCAAGTTCATTACTGTGTTCATTCACATGTTTATGCTGAGGATATAGGAAAATATGACTCATTTGCAAATGCTTAGATACCATGAAAGAAGCAGAGTTCAAGCTGAAAAACAAACCAATAAAAATAAAGGTCAGAATTTATTTTGTTGCTACGAAAGCTAAGTTCAACTTTAAAGTGACCAGAAGTTATAAAACATAGGAAATGAAAATAAAATATTTTAATTACTAGGAAAATATTCATATTGCTTTCAACTCTAAGAAAGCTCAATCATATTGTATTATCTTTTTCCAGATGGATTATTGATGGAAGGTCACTGAATTCCACTGGTATTTCTAGGTGCTGGATCTATTACTAATGTAGAAATACTGAAAACACAAGAAATACCACTTTCTAATCCATCCTTAAGAACTATTAGCATAAGAAAACAAAGAAACTCAATAGCATGTAAATGCACAGAAGGCAAGACACTGATATCCCAGATAAGAAGAAATTAATTTCTTTCTAGTAGAATTCCAATTGGATTCTATTCAACTCTTTTTAAAACAAACAGAAATTTTCTGGCTGGATGAAATACTGCATAGAACACTTACATGTAGGCAAGTAGTGTAATGATGTTCCTGTAAATAATGTAAAGGGTTTAAATAACTTAGATGGTCCATAGTAAGTGACAAACGGATGTAGGATGCTACAGAGAAAAAATTGTAGAAATCAAAATACTGACATCTACACAAAATGATGTTGGGAGAAACTTAAATGCAGCCTGAACTACAACTAAAATAATCCAACTGCACTTAGGTACTGTTTTACATTGTGCTTGACTCAGTTCTCCATCACAACTTTTTCTAAATCAGTGTATTATATCCCAGCAGTGAAGGACTTAGGTCCTTCAGAGAAATGCAGTAAGCAGCATTTCCATGGCAGGACACCCCAATGCATGTAATTTCTCATGCAATTATTACAGAAAATGATAAATATATAGAGATGTGTAATTCTAGTTACAGAGAGTGGCCCCTCAAAAGCAGTACAAAGCTGCAGGTTGTTTCACACAACTCTCCCTTGCCATGGCAATTATTTCAAGCTGCCTTACATCTGTAAAGATCCATCACCTCTCACAGCTCCTTCGGGTTGGGAGCCTGTCTGCCACGAACACCAGCGGCAGTGAGTAAGTTATATATAGAACAGACTGTACCACTGAGAGCCTGATCCAATTCCTGCAAAATGCCACAGGGGTCTCTGCATTAGCTTTAATAGAAATCAAGCTAGATCTCAGAAGAATGTTCTAAAAATGTCCCAAATCTCAGATTACAAAACCCACTTTTCTCACCATGAAGCCAATAGCAGATTTCTCTTTTGTGTCATTTTAGCAGAATCAGGTCTTAGCTTTTTGCTGCAAGAATAACCACTGTTTTCCTGATATGTCAATTAAAACCTACTGGAAATAGCTTTAAAATTTTACACTAAAATACACTAGAGTTAGGGGATTTTTTTTTTTTGTTAAATTTGGATGGTTCCTTATAAAGCTGGAAATGGAGTCACATCAGTACTGTTCTACAGGAATACATTAGCTATCCAGAAGAATAGTGTAGTTTTGCACAGCAATGAGATAAACATACCAAAGATTACCCTTCCTTTTTTATTTCAATTATTTAAGCTGTAGTGGTTCACAAATATATAAAAAATTATGCAAAATTAATATTAACAAAATTGTTGAGTATACTAAAGCTTATTATGTTACTGCAGTTGAATAATTTCTTCCTTGCATTTTAAATGTATTATTTATAGTCTATTCTGCATTATAAGCAAGAAAAGTTGTTTCAGTCTCTGTGCACTACATGATAATAGAATGCAAATGATTTCTGTAGCAACAAGATCTCCTATCAACTACATTTAAACTCAGGCACTGGATGCCATGTTTATCTGAAGTGCACTTTTCTTTATCTTCTTATTTCTCACCTACATGTTCCCTTTCAGCACATATTACTTGTTATATTCTAATTTATAACTCTTTCAGAAATCTGTGTTCTCGTGTAATAATAACTTTATTTAACAACAAGGAAAAGTGTCGCAATAAGCTATATTATCCAGTCACCTTCTAAAACCACAAAGAATTATTTTTGAAGATGAAAAAGGATGAGAAAAATAGGCTTTGACTTCCACTGCAGTAAAGGCACTGTGATTCCAGCTGTCCTTGAATTCTTCTGGGTTTGTTAGCCAGTTATTGAGGAAGATCTGTCTGTGCTCTGAGACTGACAGACACAATTTGGTAATACATTAAGCCATAATCTTTGAAGCAGCAAGCTGTAAACTGAGATCATCCTTAAACTAGCATAGATTACACTTCTGCTCTTTGCCCTTGAACAACAACTGTAAGGTAAATGCATATGTGACATCCCATTTAATCTGCACTTATATGGGACAGACACCTGCAACAAGCCTTTCCCCACAGTTTTTTGTTTGTGTGTTTTGGTCTGGCTAAAAAGGACATTAAATTTTAAGAATTGAAGCAAAATGTAACCCAGGGAAAAGAGCCACAAAAGCTGTAAAGAGAAAAATGTTAGAAAAACCTCTGTTTCACTAGGGCTTCTAGAGATAAAGGTATTATGAGAGAGAATAAGGGGCTGATGGAGAGGAAGGAAGGCCCCAGACTTAGGTCCAATCTTCTGCTGACTTTTGCCCTTGCCTCACTTCCCATTTCATTATGCAAGAGCTCTTTCCTGTAATCTCCTTCTGCAAGTTTTCAAATGAAACACCTTAACAGAAGGCCTGAAATCCTATCATTATGTATTATCAGAAAATTGTTTGTAAAACACTTGCTAATGGTTGACAAAGAATGGAGAAATATTGCTTATATGAGAGTTGGTTTGAGTGTACTGGCAAATATGTTAACTCTACCCACAAGTCAGTCAACTTTTGGGACTAGTGATGTGCTTAAAATTTTTGGTGCACCAGGATACAGTTCCTTACAGCCCTGAATCCTTGCTATTAACTTCCCTCCTTTTTTTTTTTTATTTTTTTCTTTTTTTTTCTTTTTTTTTCTTTTTTTTTCTTTTTTTTTTTTTGCCTCTTGAATGAAAATAAAAAATAAAAATAAACTTAACTAAATCACATCATGTCATAATGTCATTCTGATCTGAGAGATGTTATGGAAAATACTTCTGAGGGACATGTGTTGGTCATGACTAAGAGACAGAGATAAGGATTCTCATAGGTTTACAGGGTAAGATATCATCCTATCTGCTGTAGTATGAGCAGGGGTGATGGTGGGTATACAATAAATGACTGTTCCAGAAAGCATTTTATTTCTGAATGTTGTATGCATACAAACAGGCAAAATGACAAAACTATAACTCATCACTAATGCCAGCTCTTTTTCTGCCTTTTGTGCAGGTAGCCCTAAGCAGGCTACCTCTCTCACACACTGCTGCTGCGGGATCTGATCCTCAGCTGAAGAGCCAGAGAGCCACTGATTTACATATGGCACTGGGTATCATACTTTCAAATGGTTTCCTCTCCACCAAAATAACCACACCAGTTAGCAGCTGCTCTCATCGTGCCCTCTCCTCTCCCGGATGGGGGAAATAATAGTGACATTTGTGGTGAAAAGGCAAAATAAACACAAATGAGGTAGCAGGCTACCTGTGCCCTGGAGGCCTTGGATTAACCAACAGTGAGCTGTGGTTCAACAAGGACCACAAATGGTGCCTCGATGTAGAGAGCTCCTGTCTATGCCACTCCACACACAAAAGAAACTAATCCTACTTGATAGATACAGCTGTGGAAAATGCAAGCCATTTTACTGCTTGATTGTAATCTTCCATGTGTAAGTGCAAAAGAGTAAAGAATACAAAAGGAGAATACTGAGGGATGTCTACTTCAGTAGTCCTGATTGTGTAGAGGTGATAATTTTGCAATTGTAAATGTTACCTAAAGGGAAGACACTGTCTTTTCTAATAAATGCTCTTTACTCAGAAGCACCTATCCCAGGTTTGAAAAGTATGATCTACCCATTTATTACCCCTTTTCAAGTAAAGATTTTTCTAGCTTATTTTTATAATAGGATTTAGCTTAATGTCACTATTTGAGGACATATGACAGATTTAGCCCCTAGCTCTTATCTCCCTGTGAACAGGGCTGCCTGGTGTTGAAAAGGAGAATACCATCCACTAAAAAAATAACTTCTTGTTACGACCAGCAAAGATAAGGCCACAGAAACACAAATGAAAATACTCTGTCAGAGCAATTGCTGAAGACATTACCCTCACAAACTATGAGACTAAGATGCCAAATAAGGAACTCAGCAAAGCAAGGAAAGGATCTGCAGACTGTGTGCTTGCGACAGATGTTATGCTAATGTGGCTAGGTAATTATTATTGCAATGCCATACTCAAACAGGAGGCCTCTCAGAAAACTGCTGCAGCTGAAAAATGGTAGCACTGAAGGGTGGCAAATTGCTCCATTACTCTTTGTTGCTTCCATGTATCCTGGGTCCTGGAAAGTGTTCCAAGATTGACTCAGAATTCCTAACATGACAATAACATCATCAAAATGGGCAGGCGTGAAATCTGACCTTCCTTTTTACATATCCATAATATAGTCACCCTATCCATGTAATTCTGTGTTTGTGCCTTCTTCCATGAACCACTTTCCTCAAAAACCCAGCGTGTATGTTATGCAGGGATAGATTTGTTTTAGTTCCATGCTCAAGTGGATTTAAATATATTATCTACAAATAAGCAAACTGATTGGCTATAATCTTATAGGCAGCTTGTCCCAGGAGGTACAGATGAATAAACAGATCTTATCTCTTTGTAGGACTGGTAAAAAAAGATTGTCAGGCATCTTCTAAGAAATACATGGACTATCAGAATAAATTTTGTATATCTATTACTTTACATACTAGCATGCATTTTTGTCAGTTGCCCTGAATACTCTGCTGACCAGCCTGATTTTACATTATGTGACAACTACATGAAACCTATGTGAAAACCTAAAATGGCTCTAACACCAAGTGGGCAAAGACCCACTTTTAACAAAACTTTTGTCAACAGACTGTGGATGAAGTAGTAGTTGGTAGACAAATGGAAGTACAATAAAATAAAGAAGCAACATGGGTAGTGATAAAACACTTAATTCACATCTGCAAAACCCAAATTGTATTTCCAATTATGCTTCTTCTCCATTTCTTTTCTCTTTTTTATGGTGCAAGTCGTTTGAAGTGAGAATTTTACCATGGTTTTACCACAGCATCATCTGGAGCCTCTGGGTAATAGCATGACTCAGATAAATAGTAACACATCACCAAACTAACTTCAGCAAGCAGGGGTGCGAATCATAAAAGCAATGGGCAAATGAAGCTGCTGTCCTGAAATGCATTCACGGCCTGCTGGACATGTTCTGATTTTGCAATTCTACACTTTTATTAGAAAAAAAAAAAAAAAAAAAAAAAAAGAAAAAGAAAAAAAAGAAGAAGAAAAAAAAAAGAAAACAGAAACACTGAATTAATTATGTTGGAAAAGGCCTACAACCTACAACCAAACATCACAGTGTTAACCAGACCGTGGATGTCACCGAGTGCCACCGTCCAGTCTTCCCTTAAACATCTCCAGGGGTGGTGACACTGCCACCTCCCTTGGCGTCCCATTCCAATGTCTAACCACTTTTCCTGTGGAAAAAAATCCCTCTAAAGTCCATCTGAAACCTCATCTGGCGCAGTTTGAGACTATGAGATATAGACAGATATAGACATAGATGACATACTTATATAGATATAGATAATATATAGACAGATATATGTATAGATAGATATATAGATAGATATAGATATATAGATTATATATAGATATAGATGATATATAGATATATAGATATATAGATATATAGATATATAGATATATAGATATATTACGGCAGAATGCATATATGACTTATATGCGTGTGTATAGCTATACGAAAAAAAATATTTTCCTTCCTCCTGTGGCCGGGCCGGTAACTTTCAGAAGAAGGATGCAGTTAGGGGCGTATGAAGCGGCAGACACCGTGAGGGCAGCGCGTCTTTCCCGCCGCGCTGTGGCGAGGTGTTAACCCCGAGCCGCGGCTCAGACCCCGGCTACAAGCAGCGGCTCCCGAGCGCCGGGCGGGATCCCGCCGGGAGCTCCGGGATCGGTACGTGCTCCCGGCCGGATCCCGCCCGGCGGGGCCGCGCAGCCGCTCCGGCCGCGCGCACGCGCGCCACCTTCCCCCCACCCCTTCTTCCCACCCGGCGCCGCTCCAAGGTCACGTGGCGGCCCGGGCCAGGCGCGCCCCCGCCGCCAGCGGGAGCGCGCGCGGGCGTGCACGCGCTGCACCAACGGCCGCCGCTTGGCGCAGTTCGCAGCCGCCCGGGCGCGGCTCCCGCTCCCGCTCCCGTCCTTCCTCCATCCATCCCTCCATCCAGCCACCGTCCGTCCCTCCTCGGCCGGCGCCGGCTCCCGCCGGGCCTCGCTCGAGGTAAGCGGGAAGGGGCCCATGTCGCCGGGTCGGCTCGGCGCGAGGTGTCCCTGCCTGCGTGCGGGGGACGAGCCCGGGCGGCCACCGGGCAGGGAGGGAAGGGGGGAGAGCGGGAGGAAGGGAGGGCGGCGCAGGCCCTGCCCCGGCTGCCAGCCCGGGCTCGCTCCTGCAGTGAGCCGTGAGAACCTCCCCGGAACCGTCGCTGCGAAGCGGGGCCGCCCGGCCGGCACTGCCGGCGCTCCGGACGCTGCCCGCAGTTCCCGGCAGCCGGGCCGTTGGAGCGGAGGGAATCGGGAATCGGGAATCGTGCCCTGCCGTGCCCGGCTGCCCGGTGCGCGACTCGGCAGAGCGGAGGCGGGGGCGGCGCCCGACGCTGCCGCCCCACCGCGGCACGGGGTGGCGGGAGCGCCGGTGCTCCCTGCGGCGCGCTCGGCGGGGCCGCTCCGGCACTCCGGCGTACGCGCCGCGCCGCCCGGCGCCTTCTCTCTGACTCGGGCACTGAACTCTCGCTCTGCTGTTTGTCCTTCTGCTGTGGGGAGTCTGAAGTGGAGCTACACTGCCCGCAGCTTTTTGTGCGCTTCTCTCCGGGGTCTTGCCAAGTGTGCGTCTGGTTTAATTTGTGCGAACTACGCTTTGCTTCTCCTGAAGTGGTTACTGAGTACATGTAGGAGGCATCAATGATTTTTGATAGAGTAGGGCAGTATGCTGTGCAAACCTGTGCATTTCCATCCAGAAGAATGATGTCATAAATATACCTGTGTTGTGGCTGCACTTTGTATATGCTCATCATCTGGTTACCTTTCTTTGCCCCACCCACCCCAAAACAAAATTCTGCTGTTGTTACAAGAAAGTATTTGTTAGCAGAATGCCGTATTTATATGTGATATTCTGCAGGATACTGTCAGAGGAGACAGACAGCCTTATAAAATTTAGTCCTTAGAGTCACAGAATATCCCAGGTTGTAAGGAACACACAGGCATCACTGAAGTACAACTCCTTGGTGTTTATTCTGGTTTTCTTTGGTTGGCTGGGTGGTTTTTTTTGTGCATTTTAGGAATATACAGGTATTCATTAGCTGTAATGAAAAGTCATAAGTCATGAATTGCCTTTTTTTTTTTTTTTTTTTTTTTTTAAGTGTGGGAATATCTATCACTTTGTGGATACATAACCAACTTTTTTTTGTATACATAATAGGCAGCTAGCTCCAGCCAGGGCCCAAAGTTGTTCCTTCTCTCCTAGCCCCTGCTATAGTTCCTTTGCATCCCAGAACATGCAGGAATGTAAAGAGTTTTGCCATCCCTTGAAAAAAAAATCAAGGAAGATCTCTTTACATGAGTGGTGTAAAGTGAGATGCTCCGTGAAAGTATATTACTGTTATATAATTGACTTTTAAACAGATATGCTAAAGTTAAAAGGTTTCTAATTAATCTTAGGATACCAGTGACTTTGACTGAAATGCTGTATTATGTGGTATAATTTTTAGTTGCAGTAGCAGTAACTAGGATAGTGCTGAACGGCTCTCGTCAGCAATGCAGTATTGATTTTTAAGCTTGTATCATAACTTTCCAGTTAAGCATATCAGAAAGTCTGCCTGATATGCCTCTGGTCTGTAACAGAGATGGTGTTTGAATTTATTCTTGGTACTTAATACTTAATCTCTTTCTTGATACTTAATATTTTGGGTTGTTGCAAAAGTAAGTGTAATTTTTTTTTGTTTGTTTTTTTTTTGTTTATTTGGAAGACCTCCACATAAAATGTTTCAGGTTTCAGTACAGTGAATTTTATGTCCTTTCTCTCTGCATCTAGCGTTTCCTTCCACTGGAGTAAAGTCTTGATCAGTTAAGGGGAAATCTAAACTGAAGGTAGAGCACTTGACACCTCCTTATTTACCTACCTTAAGGCTCCAAGCAGCCCTTTTTTGCATTGCATGCTGTATGACTTGGTCTCCGCCTCTGAGAATTTACAACCTAGATCAGATAGAGGCGAAATGATTTTGTTTAAAGCCACTTTGGGAACCTTTGTCAAAGCCAGCGGTCAATTTAGTTGCAGTTGTTGCTTCTCTTCCTGGAAAGTGGTCACACGGTTAATAGTCTAGATCACAATTTTTTATTTTCCAGTCTTGCATCTTTTAAGTACAAGATCACAGCATACAGGAAAACAGTTTCCTAGAGTCTCTGTGTGTCTGTGCTTAAGTTAGAATTTCCAGCAAATTGGATTTTTTAAAATACCTTTGGATTATTTATGAAATAACTTTTAATTATTGGTTATGATTTAGCAATACGTTCTTATGTAACTGTCTGAAAAGGGATGAAAGGACCATTTCTGGTGTGAGATTCAGTGCTGTTTGTTACGGATATCCACAGTGAAGGGGCTTTCAGGCATATACACAACAGTGTGTGATACATTTGTGATCAAATACAAGTCTAAAGTGTATATATCAGATGTCATCCCATACTGAGCACATTCCGAGAACATAGCATAGTAGCATACTGTATCCCAGTGACTTTTGTATCTGGAGAACATTCTTTATGATCTTGTTGAAATTACAGTTTAAAGTTCTACAGTAATACAAAGACGTCATCTCTGTCACTGTTACATAGGTAAGGACAGGTTTGGGTTTTTTTAAATTATAAATAGAATTATCCACTTTAAGCATAGTAAAAATGTTGCTGCTTTTGCAAAGAATGTGGCACTTAAAAATGTATTTAATCTCCCTAGCTGCTCGCTCATCTTGATTGTTACATTAGTGCTTGCATTTCAGTTTGGGCAGGCAGACTGATTTAATATGAAACTGTCATGCTCAGTCAAGTCAGATTGTCTTTATGCTTGAGGACAAAGCTCAAGCACACTTTTTGGAGATTTTTTTTCTTGTTAAATATATTTCAAGGGATATTGTCAAAGAAAGGATGCTTCCCCTTCCTAGCTAAATATTTTTAATCCATTTCTTTCACCTTTGCACTAATGTAATTTGAAATTAGTTGTCAAAAGTTGTCCTGAGTCACTTATTTTCCCAAGACTAAGGGCACTTCCTCATTACTTCTGTATGCAGTGAGTGAATGGGTGAGATTTTTAGCTGATGAATCGGCCCATTTCTTTATCCAGAGTGCTGAAGTTCAATACCTGAAGTGTAAACACACAAAGTAATAATAGAAAAGTCTGCAGTATACTAGGTGACATATTTCTCTTGGTGTATGTGGCTGAAGCAGGCTAAGCTGGTCTTAGGCTGTGTCTCTAGGTTTAATTGTCTTTTTTTAGACTGCATAACTGTCTCCTCGGGAAATACACTTCTTCTGAACTGATGGTTGTGAAAAGCCTTTTAAAGGAAATGTGTAAAGGATTCTTATCGAAATTCTTTCAAATATGTGCTTTGAATAATGAATTGTAGCTGTGATTCCATTAGAAATGGAAGTAATTGGCTCTCCCTTGGCTAACTAGAATTTAGTTTGTGATGTGAGCTGAAATAAAGTGAATTAAAGAAGAAAAGTACTTAGTGGTGACTTAAAGGCATTCATTCCCTGAAGGAAAAAGTATGCTTGTTAACACAAACAAGAAATCTGTGAGGCCACTACACAGGTGTGTTGTGTCTTGCATAGACAGTGCAGACACCCCTGTGCCAGACAGATGTGACCTCTGTGGTCATTACAACTCAATAATGCAGTGGATTGGCTTTGATGAAAGAGTAACCATATGCCACTTTGCTCAGCTGTATCTAATTTTTCTCTTCCCAACATCTCATGTAAATATATCTGTGTGGGAATTCTATAAGACTAGCATTTTTACCCAATCTCTTAGTAATATAGCCAAGTCTTATATGCAAATTAAATTTAGGGTTATTGCTTTATTTTGGTTTATGTTCATGAGTTCAGCAATATGGAGAATCTTATCAAGCGTCTTATTAAGTGGGGAAAAAAAGGTGTCTTGTTTATAGACGCAATATTTAGAGCTCTTTAAGTATTCCATATATGTATTTCTCAGAATAAGTATTATTTCTGTTCTTGTCAACCTGAAGGTTTGTAATAGTCTCAAATCTTATATTTGTGTATTCATTCTAAATGTAACCAAATTATTTACCACAGATAGATTAGTTAGATTTCATGCCTGCACACATGACTGGTTTTTTTTTTTTTTTTTTTGTTGTTTGTTTGGTTGGTTGGTTGGGTTTTTTTTTCACTTTGACTTCAGAGCCCTGGGAGGTTGCAAGAAAATTTAAATACACCTGGGGCAGATAAGCGCCTGGAAAGTAATGTTGTTAAAAAGGGGAAACAAAGATAAGGCCTTGCTGGATTGCTTATTAAGGAAATGCTTAGTGCTTTGTAGAAACATACAGGAAAAGCTTCATCTGCTTTCTCTCATTTCATCCAAAAATGAGATTGAGAGAATTTCTGCTCCAGAACATTGGTTTCTGTGTTATGTGTTTGGAAATAAGTTCAGCCAAGAATGTTGTGGCCTTACGGGAGTCTGTGTTGCTGGAAATATGTCTAATGTGGCAGGGGATATGCCCATGCAGATTCCAAAGGGCTGCACTCTTGGATTAGACAGTTACTTTTTCCAGTACCTTGAATGAAGTTAAGATCTCCACATGCATAAGATGTGTATGTGTAACTTAACTTTTTGATTCAACTGATCATTTTGCCAGTAAAACTCAATTTATGAACTTCCAAAGTATTCTTTGCCCTTATTGATGTTCCTTTGTAAACAGAAAAAAAGGATAACTTTTTTCAAAAAAGAAAATGCTCAAATTAGTACAAGGACAGATACTGTAACACTGAAATCAGATGATTCATATCAGATCGTACAGATAAAACTGTTGACACAATTACAAAAGCACTAACTCCAAATAAACTGTGGATTTCCTTTCTTGCTATTTTTTCCCCCAGTGATAAAAAGTAGTTAAGTTGCACTGCAAAATATTTTATTTTAAATGGCTCTTGATTCCACCCGACAGATCTTGAAGGCACTGAATTTGCCATATTGCATCATAGGTGCAAAATGAATTTCATTTTCTTTTTTAACCACCGGTTTAGTGAACAATACATTACTTTTGTATCATCAGTGTTTCTCTAACAACTGTCAACTGCTTGAATTTTTGTACCTGCTGTTATTACTTGATAGAGCTTTTTCTTTTTTTTTTTTTCTTTTTTTTTTGGACAGCTGGGAATTGCAGGTAAAAGCAGGTAGTACTGCTGGCAGTATTTTTCAACATTGTTGGACAGAATTTCTTTTTTAGTTGCATGTAATTTGCTAAAATTAAAAATGTAATTCTATGTTATGTTTTAAATACCTTCACCTTTTGTATGGAAAATCTTAGCAAGTGTATTATTTTTTTAATAAGAAGAGACACTTGATGGTATTTTTCCATTCTGTTAGAGGACAAACTCTGGCTGTTTTTTAGACAAATTCGTGTGTCCCTTTCAGGAGGCATCTCGGGCAGATAATCTTCATTCAGTATGTTTTGTGTTAGTCATATCAAAGTTTGTTTTATTTTAGCAAAGTTAATAATCTTTGAATTAGGTTCATATAGAGAATGGATAGACTTTTGCACTTAAAAGTATCAGAGTTGTTGTGCTGAATGTGTTTTGGCACAATCTGGAATGAGCAGAACTTTATTTTCAGTCTCAGTAAGCAGATGCTTCAAACCAGGGCTAGGACCAAGAACTTGGGCACAGAAGAGTGTTTTCAGCCCCAGTCTGATTTTTGTAATTTTGTAGGAGAAGTGGCAACTCCTCCAGTTTGGTGGTGGTGGTTTTTTTTTGTTTTTTTTTTTTGTTTTTTTTTTTTTTTTTGCACCTAATAAGCAAAGTGTAAAAGTGTATGAAAATGGAGAAGTGTTGGAATTTTGGAACTGTAGTCGAGCCTTGTGAAGAAAGGACCTTTTCCAGTGTCAGGATGGGGTGTGAGACTAAGAATTGTCACATCCCATCCTGACATTGAGAACTGTGGTGTTTCATTCTTGGTTAATAGTAGTTAAAATTGTGTGGCAAGGTGGGGTGAAGGAGACAACTGGAACATGAACAAAGGTTGTCCTGAACTTGCCAAATCCATTAGGGTATGTTAATTAGGGAAGGATTTGGGCCATTCATTTGTCTTGGCATACTTATTCTGATCTCTGAGTGAATTGAGATAGTGTGCTGATAGAAGCTATGTCTGTAGGATTTGTGCTTCCTTCCTTCCTTCCAGAACTCAGAATGGTATGCACTGCTGAAAGCTGGGGGAATGTCCTGTAGCTGTTTTCTGGTGGCATTTGTTCTACAGTTCCTATACAGTACAATCCAATATTCATTTAAATGTCATTTTCACAGGCAGTCAGACTTTTACATATCCCAGATGGTCATTAAAAAGAAATCTGATTTGCAACTGAAAATATATCTTATTGAGGCAAAGAGGTAAAAGAAAGAGAGAAAACCTGAAAAATCAAGTTCTACATGTGCTAACCACCACCCCCCCGCATGTTTAATTCCTAATTGGTCCTGAATTTTTCACTGCATAGGTGAAAAAAAATACTGCATCTCTTAGATGCTATAAAACTAAATGAAATGCAAATGAATATATTATAATGATTGCTGCAGAAAACTGTGTTTTAAAAATGGAATCATACTTCCCATCAGGGATTTTGACTAATGAGCAACAGGGTAAAATGTCTAGACTCACAAAGAGCAGGGCAAAGACAGAACATAGGATGGTGAATGATCTTTGACAGCATTATTAACTTGTGTGAGTCTAGTAAGAAAACTCATAAGTGCTTTCTGAGACTACCCCACAGGAAAACGTACCTACACCAAAGATCTTCATTAAGGTTGCATGGAAAACATTGCTTCTGACACTTCCAAATTTAAGGTATTTGCTTTTCAAAATAAAAGCTAATTATCCTGTGCAA
This sequence comes from Taeniopygia guttata, assembly GCF_048771995.1. NCBI lineage: Eukaryota > Metazoa > Chordata > Aves > Passeriformes > Estrildidae > Taeniopygia > Taeniopygia guttata. The sequence continues at coordinate 103,433,030 of NC_133026.1, forward strand.
CTTGTAAGTGCATGGCCTAGTGCTGAAACTTACTCAGCAGGAATTCTATTTTACAAATCTTATTAATATTGAGAAATAAAAGACAAGAGGGCTAACAAAATCTGCAAAGCTTATTACCTGCCTAAATCTTACCTTATTGCAGTGTCACAATTTTATCTGTATTCCAGGAAAGCTGTTGTCTCAAACACTCTTATAAGCTTTGAAGAAAATAATGCCCATCTGAAATACTGAACAATATTGAAATAGTAGAGATACGACAGAAAAAAATCCCAACATAAAATAAAGTCAGTAGTGTTGGAAAAAAAGCACTGGTTTATGAATTTTGCTTCTATGTTTTATTCTGTATTTTAATGGAACATACAGAATAAAGGAATGATGAAGAGGAAGGAGAAATTGAGTGTGTCCAGTGATTCTTAATATTCTATGAAAATACTTGTCATGTTTGCTAAAAAACTCAGTAGTTTTCCCTGTAAGAGCCAGATGAAATATGAATTTATTCAATGTATAGAAAAGGACTCAGAGATGGTAGCAGTTTATTACAGCCTTACTGCAGACATAGCAATCTCAACACTCAATTTAGGATTTTGTCCTTGACACTGATGCTGTGTTCACTGTCCTTGCATCAGTCTTTTACATGAATTTACAAAGCTTAGAGGAGGAATAGTAGTAAGATCCTGAATAAATTTGGTTTTTAAAGCTTGTAATTCAAGAAGCAATCCTCCAGAGTCTTCTGAGCAGACACACAGTAACCCCATGAGGGTGGAAAGGAAGTGCAGGTTTAGGTTTAGGGTAGTGAGAACCTGTCTATGTTGAGGGAATATTGATGGTCCTCAGAGTATGTCTCTCACATTCTGGGACAGAATTGGTTCCTTATACTACCACTCTTCCTCAAGTTATTTCACCTATCCATTATTTTATTTAGATCAGTAATGGTATTTCAGAATTCCTCAGATGAAAAATCAATTCTTATTGTGAGTCATGAAGCTAATTATTAAAAAAGCTGGGTATGTTTTGTCCACATACATTGTATTGCTTTATAATTCTGTTTGAAGAGAGCAAGAAAATTTCCACAGGAAAACAAATGCTTATCTTGGTGTGCATTGGTTTTGTATCGTTTAGTATAAACTTGACATCAGGTCAGTTGTCTCTTTGCTATCATTATGTAATTTCACTTTCAAGAAGGAGGGAGAAAAGTTCACGAATAGCAGACCCTGAAATGTTGTGAAATTTGCTGTATCAAACATGACTGGCTGCCGCAGTGACACCATCAGCAGAGGGAGCAGCACACGGAGTGTCAGCAGGCAATCTTGACTTAGGCTGAACCAGGACCTGGAGTGCTGCTGCCAGTGCTGGAGTTGCAGCAGTGGGTGAAAAGTCTCCAAGTGAGCTAATGTAGACTTTGCTTAAGAATCATTAACTAAATCCCTGTTTTCATGGGAGCTTCAGCTGTAGTCACGTGCCGTGATGCAAACCAAGATCATCACCTATCAGTGCAAACATATGGCAAAGTCAGCCCATGTTGTCACTTATCTCGGAGAGTGCAAGGGGGCTGGGACATTTCAAGCAAAGCCTATTGGTGAGGGAGTTTCTGTATGAACTTTCTTAAAGAAGCACTTCCTTTTTACTTGTAATTCTGCGTGGGAATGTATACCAAGCAGTTTTTTCTAAGAGACCAGAAGGTTTACATAGTTCTTCTGCTTCTATGAGAAGAGAAGAAATGCTGCTCCAACCTTTTCTTATGGCTGTTAATTTTTCATTTACCTGTACTGTGAAAAGTTAGTTTTCTGAGATGCATAACTCAGAAAAGGATGTTCTTGAAGATGACTCAAATAGAAGTGATGTTGCTGCCCATGAAAAGGTTCCTTCTGGAATCTTGGTGAGTTTGACAGCTTTATTGCTAAATATGGGTATATAATTTCCTATAACGCAGTTAAAATATATGAAAATTGACTGCCTTTATTTAATAGTATGTGGAAGACTTTAATTAGGCATTCAAAAGACTTACTTTGTTTCCTGTTTTTGTTCCATAACTGCTCTGTGCAATACTAGGAGCAATCCTAACCCCCCAGTTAAAATCTTTAATTGGGAACAAAGATGTTTTTGTTGAATAGATCTGATGCTACAGTGGTCCTGTTTGACAGGGTCATTTTTCCCCCAAGTTTTTTCAGAGTACAAAATAGAAACTAGTAAAACACTTGCTAAAGATTTTCTCTGCTTAAGGAAAGCTTCTGCCTCATAAATTTATATGTATGCAAATATAGGCAAAATGAGCTAAATTGAGGTAAACCACTGCTCTGCATGTTTTTTATTTTATTCTGCCTAATCTTTTGACACAAATACAATGTCTTTGCTGTTTACATCATGTGGCATTAGACTTATTTTAACTTTCTAAATGTATCTCAAAATAAATGAGGTGCATGAATATCTATGCTACTGGAAGCTAAGATCTGCTTCTATGCTTCTAAGTAAATTTTTTTTTTTTTTTTGCAGTGATAGTGAAAATTCATGGCCTCTAAAGTTGTAGCCTTCTAGAACAATCTGATATCTTGCCTTTGAGTAACTTGCACTCTTCTTTTTCTATTGTTGAACTAGGCTCTTGTAGTAGTCATGTTCGTAATGGTGCACTTGTATAAAAGTGAATGGATATAAGAGCCCAAACAATGCAGTTTACTATTAGAAAAGCAGTTCTCCATATGCACAGGAAATACATATTGTTGACAGAGTTTTGATTATATCTTGGACCTCTATATGGATATTACCAAACAACACCAAAAAAAAAAAAAAAAAAAAAAAAAGCAGCAATGTTAAAGAAAACATGTTGGTCTAGTGGCAGTTAAAATAACATCTTTGTTAATGGTACAGGGATATAATTCCAACCCACAAAACCTCCTGCTCTTAAGGCTATGCTAATGTAAGCATTTCCTGGTAATGAGTCTTGAAAATTTGTCTTTCTGTCATATAAAGCATATCAGATACTCTGAGGTGGAATACTGTTAATTATTATTTCTGAGAGCCATTGCTGTAACATGAGGAAATCAAACAGCATATTCAAGGCTAATTTTAGTTGCACTGATTTTAGTATTTTATAAGTGGAGGGCACAGCATTTTAGTTATTCAACTTCTGAAGCAGTTATTTTTTATTATTTTGTATTTACTGTTATGCTCTCTCAGAAAAAGTTAAACCAAAGCAGTTTCAGTTTCTGCTTTTGGCAGTGCAATGGCTTCTTGCCAGAAAAAAAACCATTATTTTCATGATATGGCCTAGAGATTCTTTCTCCCATTCCAATTACTGTTGCACTTACCTTTGTGGTATTAATATATTCAGCTGTAAGAATTTTTGTAAACTAGGTAGTATTGCATAAATATTCAAAAATCAGTCTCTCTGGAGCCTCAGAAGTCACAACAAATGTTTCTGCTTTGATGTAGTTCAGGTATTCATAGCCTTTTAATTTGCTGTGTGAGAAGAGTAAGTTGTAGTGAGCTGCATTAACTTCAGTTTTTATGCAGAATTCTGGAATTCACTGTATCAGGCAATGTATAGATTGTGATATCAAAAGAAATAAAAGCTCAACAGCATTGTGAAGTATTGCTGCCTTGCCTTTCTTAGTTTGTCTTTTCCATCAGGCTTTTGTCCTGAATTTCAAAACTGGCAATGAGCATGCTTTTTAGGCTCTTACAGGAGGTTAGGAAGGCATACTGCTCTCTGCTTTCAAGGCAATGACATTTAAGAAATGTTTATTAAGCATGAAATAAAAGAGTATTATCGAGGAAGTACTTTGTCTTACTTGGTTATGCCATGATCAGGATATTTCTCTTGCATTTGCAAAAATTAGTGTGATAACGTTTTACACTGTTCCTTTCTCACTGTAGTCTGATTCTGTGCTTGTTCAGCACAAGTTTTCCAACAATATACAATAACATTTAAGGAAAACAACAAACCCAAGCAAAGTTCAAACCCATACCTAACCCCCAAATGTTAAAATCTCCCAGCTGGGTTTCTACTGACACTTGAGATAAAATGGCATGTTTCTCAGGTATGCAGTGACACTTCATTTCTATTTGATCATTTTCTTGCTACAGTTTGAACCTTCTTATATAACATGTTTATCTTGCAAAGTGAACCATTGCGTTAAAAGCTGAAGTACAGCCTGGTAAGCAATAATGTGCATTTGTTTATTACCTTTATCTAGTTTGGTTTACTTGCAATGTACAAAACAACGTTTACATTAAGACTTGAATAAAAAAAAGTTACTTTCCTTATAAGCAACGTTTTTAATACTCAGTAGGTACAAAAGTTCGTAACTTTTCCACATGTAAGAGTGAACCAGCTACGAACTTTCAAACGTAAGAGGTTTTCCATTGTGTGTATGTTCATAAAAGTGGCTGTGCTATGAGCTGCAGAAATGAAACCAATACCTGTAGAAGAGAGAATGTTGCTACAGGATATTCTTGCTACAGAAAAGCAAGAATATGTGTAAAATGGGTGAACACTTTGGTCTTGTGTGGGTTGTGTGGTGAATTTCTATGGTCAAATTAGCAAGTATGTGAGAAAAACAAGGTTTTTTATCATCTGAACTCAGTTCTTAGCAGAAGGTGTGAAATTTTGATCTTTTAACTCACTGCTTAAATCGTAGAGAAATTCTTGCTAATGCCCACTTCTCAAGTCCTGTTCACTGAAATGAACTACATGGAATGGGGACCCTATTACTGATTGTGTTAGACATTTCTTTTAACAAATGCAGTCTCCTTGATGGCACAAAATCAACTTTTCTTTCTAAGCTGATACCATAGACAGCTCTTGGAAGTGGCCAAGTTAGAGCCATGAATGATAATGATTATGCATTAAACATTTTTTTTTTTTCATGAGATTGTGTTTAAAAATGGGCTGTCATTTTAGATGAAGACTAATAGCTTCAACAGGAAAGTAGGGATACTGTAATGTCTCTGTGTTGAGTTACAGTTCCATGAGATGCAGCAAATATCTCACTTGTCAAAAAGATGTCAGTTCCTTCCTTTTTTTTTTTTTTTTTTTCCTTCCCTAGCTCTCTGGTGCTGTTCAGGACCTCATGACTCAGGTGTTTGTCATGTTCTGCTTAATGAGCTAATCTAACTTACTTACAACCCGCTGGAACAAACAACAAAAAAAAAAAGGTAGACTTTTGCCAGTTGTGTCAGGGAGCTAAAATCAGCTCATTAAGAGGGTCAGATGAGGAAAAGTTGAAGTGAGACCTTCCCTCTTTAGCAGGAGTGAGCTAATACTTCACAATGAAGCAATCAGTTTTATAGTTGTACATGAAGCTACTTACAGGTGAAGTTAAATTAATGACTAATGTTGATAGAGAGTCCGTTCTCCTAATCTCATTACTCATTCAATGTCAGTCTGTTCTTTTTGTCTTCATCAACAGGCTACAGGAAGAAAATTCTCTAGTGTATTACCTAGCATAGTAATTCTGTGGATAATTTCAAGACAGTGTTAAATCTGTATTGGAAACCCCCCACCTTCCTTTGTAAGTCTTGTGAAGAGGAAGGAATTATTTTTAAAAACATTAATATGATTCGGTAATGCATGAGAAGCCTGAGATGGAGAAAAACATTTCCATAGCTGCTGTGTGAAAGTAGTTTTAGATTTCTTGCCTGTTTACAATTGTATCAGTATAGAGATGCCACAAAAATCTTTTGGGTGAGTATAAGATACCCTGTGTTACTGTAAGGAAGACTTTAGAGGCTCAAAAGATAAATAACTGATTAATTATATAGACAATAAAGCAGTATCAGTAGGAAGAACTGTTCTAATGCAGTACAGTTTTGTTCAGAGGTATTAAGAAGAATCCTTAAACCTTGTTCAATGACTAATAAAAATAGAAATGCAAATAAGAAAAAAAGTAATTGTAGATTTTTTTCCCAGAAATACTATCCCAAAATAGGGTTTTTTAATGTATATAATTTAGGCTCTTTTATGTGTTCAGTGTTGTGGGTTTTGCTTGTTGGCAGTGGTTCTTTGTTCTCCTAAATATCCTTAACTTCAGAGGCTGCAGTTGCTTGGATGTTTTTGAAATGAGCTTGTAGCAGTCTTTTGGGTGGGAGGCAGAAGATGGTAGGTAGACTGTGGAAGAGTTGCACTTAGGTTTCTATCAAAACATTTTCACAGTTTTCCGTCCTCTTCCTGTTCAAGCTCAAATGTTCTGAGAAATCTTTGGGCTTTCATTTCTTATTGGCAATTATAGTTCAAATTATGTTCTTAGTCTGAAAGACTTGCGGTCATTCAGAATTCATTCATTTACTTAAGTATTTTTAATGGATTAGACAGAATTTTCAGTAAGTGATTCTATGCTCTTTATCCTGTTTGACTATAGCATAATCTTATTAATGTATATATCTCTTTTCTCCCATTACATACTTTGATAATTTCTCTAAGATGACTCAGCTGTTTTTGAAATACAGCGCTGTAAATTAAGAGTTACATGCAGTATGATCTATATACTTTTTCCTGACTTGTAAGATTTTTTTTTTTGCATCCTTATGTACAGTTATCTCCATTTTCTATATATTTCTGTTGTATTAAACAGGCAGTCCTCTGGAGAATGATTTTTTCTTTTTAGCTTATTTGAGTTATTAAGCATTGCTTAAATCTAGGCTTTGAGGTCTAAAAATGACGTGCTTCAGAATTTTCTTTGAAGTATTTAATTAGTCATAGATTCAAGTTGATAAAGCATTAGGAATAGGTTTTATAACTCTGGATACTTTTTGTAATATAAGGATTGTCTCAAAGTTATGTTGATTGTTGAAAACATTTGTGTTAAGCTTGTTACAACAGAGTAATTGATAAATGACATTGCTCACCTGTATAATTTTTAAAAAAAAAAATTCATTTCATAAAACCTGCTGTGTTTTAAATTTACTTACTTGTTTTTTGTCTTTCTCTCCCTTAGTCTCAGACTATGAACTACGTGGGGCAACTTGCAGGACAAGTCCTGGTTACTGTGAAGGAGCTGTACAAAGGCATTAATCAGGCAACCCTTTCGGGATGCATCGATGTCATTGTGGTGCGGCAGCAGGATGGGACATACCAGTGTTCTCCTTTCCATGTCCGGTTTGGGAAGCTTGGTGTACTGCGCTCTAAAGAAAAAGTGGTAAGTACAGAAAGTGGGTCAAAACAAAGTTTTGAGGACCATTTAATTCCTTTTTTCCCCCCTCTTCCTTCCTTCCTTCTCTAGCTCCCCACATTCCCAGATAGCAGGCTGGTTTAGTCCAGAACAGTTGCTTATAAATGCTGTACAGGGTGGTGGTTTTGGAATGCAAAATGGAACTTCCTGTGGTAATCTTAAGGACTCTGCAAAAATGCTGTGAAAGACAAATACCAGTATGTAGACTTCACAGTATTAAAATGTTTACATTGAGCTATTTGTTTATTTATCCAAGTATGCTGGGAAAGAAATGCTTAATGCTATTTAACTGATCCCTGATGTAAGCAACTCTTTTTTGGAATGTCTGAAGGACAAACAGAGCATATGTTAAGTGTTAGTGAGCTATTATAAATATTGCTTCTTGTTAGCTGTGCTCAAGGCTGATTTACAATAAAAAAATGCCGTTATTAACATCCACAAGCAAGTGAAAACTGAGACTGAAACTTTGTTCCTGTGTGGGCGTGTTTGAGTGAGAACTTGGTACAGTTTCCCATCCAGCCATTCTGAGATGGTGGTGCTACCCAAGCAGATTGTCCTTTCATCCCCTTCCCATAGGCTATGTTAATCGTGCTAAGAGAGTGAGTTGGACTGGGTTGGCTGGAAAATGGAGCTGTTGTAGGGTGGCTTTACTGTCAGTAAGGAACACTGGTGTATGCCATCGGGGTGTGCTACCAAAAGGTAAATTGATTTAAACAGGACATAAACCCTCAGTATTATATTCTGCTTTTTTCAGGAGTAAATGGTTATTGCAGGAAGCTACCCCTATCTTTATATTTTGATTGTAAAAAGAGAATAAGATGAAACTGAAAGAGTAGTTAGGTCAGGGCATTTTTTTTGTTAAAGGTCAATAGATGGAGTTACATGCATTAAAGTTACATGTTTGTAATAGTTAGCAGGCTTTGTGTTTATTTTTGATTTCCCATTTGTTAGTGTTTATTTTAATGAGTTTTCTGATGACAAAGAATTTACCCTAATAATTTTGTAACAGATTACATTACAGTTTTCAGCAGGGTGCAAAAGAGGTGGTATAGCTGTACTTTTTCTGACATCTAGGCAAGCAAGATATGTTTACAACAGGAGTGTCTGAAATTTGATTTTGTTAAATGTCTTTATACACTTCTGAGTAGCTGGACCAAATTTGAGAGGTTTTCAGGTTCTGAGTACCTCTAAAAAGCTGTTGAATAGTATAAACATTTACTCTTGGTACCTGTTGTACTAAACTGTCAGTGTAATTCTCAGCTTTTGACTGCTGCTTCTTGTTTCCTCCATCCTGGGAGTCACTGTTCACACAATTCACTCAATAGTCAGTTGAGCGTTTGTTACTGTATTTGTGGATGCATTTTTCTCTGGCATATTATGAGGCCAAGATCAATTTGTAGTCCCAAGATCTGTGGGAACACAAAGTATGCATGTCTGTGCTTCAACTTCAGGTATATATGGAGGTCTCCAGAAAGCAGTGTGAGGTATAGGGACTAAACTCAGAGATGTTTATATGTCTAAACCAGCTTAAAGAAAAGGTGAGGTTTTTAAACTCATGTTGCTGAATTGGAAATACAATAAAATATTTTTGAAATAAACAGTAGTGAAATATATATGATTTTCAGATCAAAATCAGCCTGTTATTGTGGAGAAGAAGAAAAGTGGTTATCTTAATGATTTGGGTATAGTCCCCATGCATGTTTGGTTATTTAGCAATACTAATACTGGGTTTTCATGGCCAAAAATTACCTTTTTAGCACAATAAAACCATTATTCTCTGATGAAAACACTATGGTTGCAGAAGGGTTGTGGTCCTATGTCATACCCCCATTAACTCATGAGCAGGAAAATCTGAAACACTAATTTGAGTTGCAGAAATAATTGTGGCAAAGCCTCTGATCACTTTCAGACAAAACCTGCCTCCAGGTGGAATTTCTGGTGTTCAGGATTCAGGTTCATACCAGGCTCCAATTCAGACTGAGATTTAAACATCTGAACAGTCATTCTTCCAAAAAATAAAGACTATATCAGTAACTGTGTGAACAAGATTCAGTCTTGATATAAAGTTTTTGTCTTATTTTTCTTGTGGGTGTTAGGCTCTCTGCCAGGAGTATCATGTATTTTGCAGGTGAACAAATTAAAGACCATTATGGTCTTCAAACACACAAATTTAACACTAAGAAACGTGTCAGAAAGAGAGAGGAGAAAGGGATGCCATTATATAGTGAAACAAAGTTTACTCTCAGACCTAAGTGGGCCATGAGGTCAGCACTTTTCCCATGATGAATTATTTACAACAAATTGTCTCTTTCCACAGATTGATATAGAAATTAATGGTGATGCTGTTGATCTGCATATGAAATTGGGTGACAATGGAGAAGCTTTCTTTGTGCAAGAAACCGAGGAGGAAAATGTAAGGACTTTGTGCTTCTTGATGGCTACAATGTAATAATAACACAGTAATGGGTTAAAAGTTCTTCCTAGTCTTGTCAATATCCTGACTTCTGTGAAAGCTAGATTTTCTGTAACTGAATCTTAACATGTCTTTCATATGCTGCCAAGATGCCTGATGCTTTGTACAATTTTGCTGCCAGTAAGAATAAAGTAATTAATTATTTTCATTAATTAGAGCATTATTTGGAAGATGTGCTGAAGTATTTTTTGGTTTAGTTAATACATTCTTGTTGACTGCAGTGAAACTGATTACTATATCTTACAATAATTTTTGCTTTAAGTTATTATGGCCTGTTCCTCTACTAATAAAGGTAGTCTGTTTTTTGGGCATATGTTTAATTTGCCTTACAAATTTTAGCCTAGTTTTTCACAATTTATGAAACTTTCACCAGGTAACAATAATGTCATTGACTTGTGAATTTATTTTCCAAGAATCTTTTGGAACTGGAAGTTAATGAGCCTCTGAAAAATAGGAGTAATTATTCATTTTTACTCTGATTTCCTAAGGATATGGGAGATATGTAATCACAGTATTGGTCAGTCCTGAGCATTGCTTTTGAGTCTGTTGGCATTTTTCAGCAAGTCTGAAGGAAAGTAGTTCTAAATACAAGGTTACAAAAGGTTTAATGAAAAATAGAGCAGAGAGGAAAAAATTTGTTTCTGAGAAGTAGAAGTGTTAATTTTCTGTTTATTAGGAATCAGTCTTTCAAGGAAATGAGAATGATCCAACTTTTAGTTTAGGGTGCTACTTGTTTACTTTGGGGGATCAGAGGAAGTTCTCATATTGAAATCAGTTAAATACAATTTTAAAGAGGAAGAAAAAATAAGTGTTAATACTCCAAATGAACTTGGAGTTCATGGAGTGTATACCATGATTAAAATAAAAACTGAAAGCAGTTCTTGCAGATCTAGGGTGTGTCAGACATTGATGGGAACTGATCAGTCTCATGACTTTCAGAAAGCAAGGGTGATAACCACTGCCTGCATCCCCAGTAGTGTTTTAAAGGAGCTGTTGCACATGCATACTACATTTTGATTTATGAGAGTGCCTTATCTGTGTATAATGTGTTCTTGAAAGCTGGTAATTCACACTGAAAATATAGATCAAATTTGCTACAAAGCAAAACTGTTATTTTTACTGCTTTTAGGCATTTTTTTCCCCTGTAACTGATCAGCATCTTTGCTTGCCTCTTGAAACTATGCTTAAGGGATAAATCATAAACCTCTCATTGATTTCTTTTTTTCCCCTTTGAGAGGATTCAGAAAGGTCCTTTGAAGGGATAAGTCTTTGCATTTTTCACATCTTGACAATCAGAAGTAATACCACCACTCACCACGTAAATAGCACTGTCCATGTAAATCAGGAAAATTTTCCAGCAAGTTTTTTTTAACTTTTCCTGAGTGTGTGTTTATGTATATATCTTATTCTTGATTACTTATCACTAATTGTGCAGAATATTAACTTCAGTTTAAATGCTAGCGTTTGATTTCAAGGTTTTTCACAATGCAAAATCTGTGTGTCATCGATGTTGTATAAGGAAGTATTTTGTTCTCCTTTCTCTACTTCACTCTACAGGCAGTGAACAAAATTTGTTTGGTAACTTTTAATTCAATGAAAATTTGAATTTAAGTAAAGTTTTTGAATTTAAATCAAGTTTTAAATAGCATTATTAAATACTAAATACACTAAATACTACTATCTAAAGTAGTATCAGTGCTCTGGCTGGGTCTCATCAGTGTTCCTGACTAACCTTCTACACAAGACTCCAGTAAAATAACAGAGTTCCATAACTTTTTCTCTTCACTATGCAAATTTCATTCTCTTCTGCTTTTGTTCCATCTTGTGTTTGTCCTTTCACAGTGTGTTTCTTTCAGACTAGGTGTTAGTGTCTTTCCAGTGTCTTGTTACAATGTAAATAAACCTCAGGCAGTCCATAGCTAAAGCTTTTCCTTCAAGCGGCAGTGGGTTGTAATTAGTTGAGGGTTGATTGTATGATGGTTTTAAGGTGAGTAAATTATAGTTGACTTTTTCTTTTTGAAAGATACTTTCCATAAATAATGTCTGACATGTATGACATGACTGAAGGCACCTTTATAATTTTGTGGGTAACACTGAACTGAGAGGAGAGGTAGACAGGTCAGAAAAGCAGCCACCGCAGAGAGCCAGCTTGGCAGGCTGGGAGACTGGACCTACAGGATCTACACCAAGGTTTAGCCAGGATGCACATGCAGTCTCAAGTAAGGCTTGGAAGTGCGGGCTGGCACCCGTAGCAGTGCAGGCTGGGATCTGATTGGATGAAATGCAACTCTGCATCACCTAGCCAGCAGCGTGCCCTGGCTGCACTGAAGGCAAATCCATCCCAGGTAGCATCAGCAGTAGCACAGCCAGCCGGTGAAGGGATGTGGGGTTGTCCTGCTCAGCCTGGTGTGTGTTAGAGCAAATCTGGAACACAGTTCTGTCTTCCCAGTTCAGGAGAGACATGGAAAGTTGGAGAGAGCCCAGTGGAGGGCTGGAGAAATAGAATAAAATAAAAATATATTAAAAATAAATAGAATAAAAAATAAATAGAATAAAAAAGTTGCTGGAACTTGTTCTATTGAGCCTAGAGAGGATTCGGGGGACTCTAACCACAGTCTTGCAGCACCTACAAGGTAGTTACAGAACAGAGTCACTCTCTTCACAAAGCTGTCTAGTCATAAGATGGAGCAAAGGGCATGGGGAAAATATCAGCTAGATATGAGGAAAATCCTTCTGTACAAAAGCAGGAATAGGTTGCCTAGAAAAGTGATAGACTCCCTCACTAGAAATACTCAACCGTTGGCTTGACAAGGCCCTGGATAACCTAACCTGAGGCCCTGCTTTCAACAGAAGATTAGACCAGATGGTGTCCAGATGTCCCTTTCAACCTATACCTTCCCATGACTGTTTCAAAATAAACAGCAGTGGATTTAATTAGCGGGTTTTTTTTTGTTTTTAACACATTTAATAAGCCTGGAAGTGGTGTGCTCAGGGCTTATAACTTCAAAAAGATTCCACTGACTGGGTGTTTACTTTGCTGGAAAAATCAGTTGTTTGTGTCTGAAACTGTAAGAATACTAACATGCATTTTTCAGAACTTTTTGTAATCACTCTTGGTGAACTTGCTTCCTTTCTAGATATCAGCTTCATACCATTGGGCATCTGTATGGTTTTGTGTCTAAATATAGGTACAAGGATTAATCTGTAGCTGACAACTACCCTGTGTGCACAAAACAAGGTGGAAAAAAATAGCTTTTCTTTTTCTTTTTTTTTTCCTAGGAAAAAGTTCCTGCTTATTTGGCAACATCTCCAATACCCACTGAAGATCAGTTTTTTAAAGACACTGACAATCATTTGAAATCAGGAGAAAATGAGAGGACATGTGCAAACTCAGAAATTCCACATTCTGGAGAAACAGAGACTGTATTCACCCCAGGTTCTGTGAAAAAGAAAAAAAGAAGAAGAAAGAAATACAAACAAGATAGCCGGAAAGAAGATCAGATCTCTTCTGCTGGGACTGAAGACATTTTCGAAATGGAAATAAGCTCAGATGATGAGAAAACTGTACAACCGCTAAGGTAATCTCTTAGATAGTTGCTGTTTTCACTGTTATCACTGAACATTTAAAAGGCGACTTGTTCATTTCCTCCATGGAAGTATTGCACAAGTTTTGATAAGTTCTGCCTAGACCTTTCCTCAAACAAAACTCCAAACAGGTATCTTCTAAATCTTCACAGAGTCGCCTTTAAATAGGGCCATTTTTTAATGAGCATGAAATGCAGTTAAGCCCATTCTGGTGAAGAAGTGTTGCAATAATCTGTTGTGACTGAGAAAGTTTCAGTGTGATTTCTCTGATGAGGCATAGTGGTCTTCTGGTATGTCTGGTAGCCTCTAGATAGACTGCAGTGTGAAATGCGTGTAGCACACCACATGTGAATTTGGCTTCTCTGTAACCTGAAGTTTACTGTGCCAACTGAAAAGTATATAAATTAATATCCCTTCATGTTAGTAAAGAGAATTCTTACATGTGTGAAGGGGGGCGGGGGGAAAGAGAAAAAAGTCAATCAATCCTGTATTTTGAGGTGGATAAGCTCTTAGTAAAGGGGAGCTTATGCTAAGGTGGAAGCACATATTAATAAGCTGAAGAGCTCTATAGGGTAACAGGAAAGATGAAGGTTATAGATGAAAGCTATCAAGCATATAAATGTTTCAAATCCAGGAAAAGCTTGCTCATCAGGACTTGGTTTTCAAAGAAAGCTAGGTGTTTTATTGGACAGCATTGTTATTAAATGCAATACTGACTGAATAAAATTCAAGATCAGATCTGGGAATTGCAAGAATGTTTTGGTGTAAGAGAATAACATATAACTGAAAAAACTCCTTCAGCATGGATCTTCAGAGTAGTCTCAAATTTAGTAAATACCAGACAAAAAGGTTATTGCAACAGAAAAACATGAATCTGTTATCATACTTATGACCAATAAAACACAACAAACAAAATCTGGATTTTAAAGTGTTTTATAAAGTGTCTTAGTTAATTTGCCTTATTTTATTAGTTAGTGTCATATTTATGTCACTGAATTGTCATTTAGATATTCACCTCTTTGTTTTAAGTCTTGGCATTTTGTTTGGTTTGAAATGTTTATTTTTTTTTTTTTTTTCAGTTTAAGAAAAGGAGGACCTTTCCTTAGTCTTTAGCATGCAGTTATTAAGACAGCAATAAATTTGTCATAGTAAAACCAAAAATAAAAATAACTGTCAAGTACAGGAAGAGAGCAGATCTAACCCAATAATTGTTTATTCTTTACTTAATGTGTCATTACAAATGTATGAAGTGTTTAGGCATGTCATGTAATGGCTGTAATAATGGCTACTTTCATCTAGTGTTTAGGATTCAGATTGCAATTCTAGAAATTATCTTACTTTGTCTAGAGGTAAATAAAAAATGGTGTATTTGTTCAGAATGTGGAATGTTTATTCATAGCTGAACAGACCATGGTGGTTTTATCAAGTTTGCTCTGGTTTTATTTTTTGTACTCTTTAGAATGAAAATTTGGCAAGGCTTTTAATTTCTAAACTTTTTTTTTAATGTGTTTAAGCAGAAACAGAAGTAGAAATACATTATCAGACAGGGTGCTATCAAGAAAAAAGAAGATGATTTTTGTAAAAGAATGGTGTTGACTTGTGAACAGCAAGTAAATGCAGAACTGAAACAAACAAAAAAAAAACATTGTAATGGTGAAAGCCCAAATACATTAGGTTTGTGGCTCTGTGTCAGTTAGTCAAGTTTATGTACACTCATTTCAGTGAGCTACCAGGGCAGGAAATAAAATGCCTTGCAATAAGCATGCATTTGTTTTCTTCCCAGCTAAAGGTTGTGAAAAAATGTTTGTAACTTTTCACTTTTCTTTTCAAACCCTGTGGGGACATAAGGTGGAATCAGTAGTTTTGTTTGAGATTGTGTTGTTTTGGTTGATTGGTTTTTTTTTTGTTTTTTTTTAGTTATAAATATGTGGCTATGGAAAGGAAAAAGAAAGATAAGCAATTAGAAACTTAACTGTTCTTAGGCATGGCTTCAGGTTTCAAAGTGAAACTAGGAAAGGAAAAGGGAGGGTGATGTTTTAATGGGTAGGTCAAAAATTCAGTCACAGGTGCCAGTATATAATGTCTTATCTCTTTGGTTTTTTTATAAAGCAAAAAACAAGATATTTCCTGTTTCTTGGGAAAATCTATTACCAAGTGTTTGTCAGCTTTTTCAATGTATGTTCTTTGTCTTTTCCAGCTATTATTTAGATATGTTAGTAGTGCTAGACTTATATAAAATAATATTAGGAAAACTGAGATTACAGTATATACAACTCAGAAACAGAGGACATTATTTCTCCAGTGCTAAAGGGTGTTAAAGGGTTAAAGTGATTATCTGTCTCTGAAATAGTATATATTTATTTAGACTATATGTAAAGTGGACAACAATGCGAAGATGTAGTAATACTATTTATAAATGTTGCAAAATAAATAGCTTAGAGTTTATAGTGCAGCTTGAGGTTACGAGCTGATGCATACTGATTTTCCCCTTGTATTTTCAATAATCTTTGACTGCGTTTGGATTTTTAACTTTAGTGTTTATCCACTTATCAGTTGAAGTTGAATTTTTCCATCCTCTGTATGAACCCTTTGTGTTGCTAATTTCCAGTGAATAAAATTTGTTCAGTACCACCCATGTGTTATCCTGCCTCCCTCCCCACTGAAGTAAAGATATTGAGGACCTCTTTAATTTTTTGTTGTTGTTGTTGTTTTTACTTGGTTGTTCAATCATACTTTTTTTTTCTTTGGAGATACTTAGTACTGCTGACAATGATAGTATGAAACATATTTCTGTCACACTTGGCTTAGTTTATAAATACAAAGGAACAGTCTCTGCAGTTCTCATCTTAAGTCAGGCAGCATCATCAATCAGGTTTCATAAGAATACTACTGTAGAATAAGAAGTGGAGCTAAAAAGACATTTTTAGAGTTCAGCATTTACTTAGACTGTCTTCCAAATGACAGACTTGTGCAAATGGGGTAGATTATTGTAACTGCTTAGTGTCTAATTGAGTAGGCATGCAAATTCTAAATATTTACACATTTGATAATAGCAGAATGTTTTCTTTCCTCCATCCATAAGAGAAATGAGCATTAGCATTCCAAAACAAATCCAGTGCAACTGTGCACTGGGATAAAAGTATTTTTTTCTTTCTAATAATGGCTTAAATAATTTTTGCACTCAAATTCTAGTCATGTCTTCCTTGTATTCTTGTCTACTGTATAGCCATGATGCCCTTGATCTAACCTCAGACAAGTTAGTTGTATCCTGAGAATAGGTATTTGTTCAGTTCAATTCAGAAAGCTGTAAAAAGATCTGAAGTACTTTATGATGGTAATATTTCAAGGGGACTTCTGTGTAAAATAGGGTGTATGTCTGTTCAGTGGCATACTGAACTTACTGTTGGTTGGGTTTGGATCTTTGATGTAGATACTGAGTAGACTTCCCAGTGCAAAACAAACCTCACTGTTCAGAAAAGTGCATTATTTTATCTCCTTGTTATAGTTGATGTTAATCTGTAAGTTGGGTAAGTTGTGATGCTAGTACCTACCTCTGGTTTCTAACTGTTTTAATTTGTCAAATGTACATTGTCAAAACTAACCTTTCTATTTCAACTTTTCCAGTGATTGTAAAATTCACATAGTAAAGTTTGCAGTGTAAAAATGTATGTTCATCTTTGTGTTTTGTTAATATTATCTGCCTGTGTAGAGTAAAATCACTAACCATTGCTCATGTAGTGTAGTATCATTTATGCTATTGTGATTTCTTCAGTATTAACTTCCAGGAGTAGTAGATTTTTAAATTTGCAATATATTCAAGAATTAGTAGTAGTTTTTAAATACTTTTTAAGTTGCATAAAGGTGTCTTGCAAACAACAAATCCTGTAAGCTATACTCCTTACTTCTGCTCTTAGACTTTTTCAATTTTTTTTAATAACGTCTGTGTAGTTTCTTTACTGAATTAGTAACACAGATTTCTCATAGCTGACTTAATGTTTTATGTGTCTCCACAGAGGATCCTCAAATTCATCACCAAAGGGTGAAGAACAAAAAGAACCTTTGATTTATCATTCGAAAGACCATTACCCCTTATCTGATGGAGACTGGTCCCCTCTGGAAAAGTAAGTCACTTTGTAATGTCATCATTTGTGTAAAGATGAGTAATTATAAATAAAGATTACTATGTCTTTTTATTCATTTTCCCCCTATCCATAAAATTATCAGATTTGCCCAACTTCTGTGATATCAAATGCAACACTTAGTACTAATCTGAAACTTTGGGAAATTTACAAAATTTCACTGTTAAAGAGAGGAAATACAGTTAATAAAATTCCCTCATGCTGAGAAGGGTATGGAAAGCTGGTCTGTTCCCTATGATTCACCCTAGCATATGCAATACTTGACCTGCTGGAACACAAAAGTGATGAGTATGTTAAGGTACATTTTACTGTGTAAAGTAATCCAAATTGCTCAAGGTAAAGCCAGATCCTAACATTGAATCATACTCAGAACAGGGGATTTGCTGGAGTTCTGATATCTTTCTTTGTCTTAAATCATCATCAGTTGACTGTGGATTCTTAAAAATGGCTTAATAGAGTTTGCCAGTCAGTTTTCAGTGACCAGGGTACTTCTGTATGTACACTCTTCAGTTTCTGATGTTCATGCTCTTCCTCTTGCATTCAGCTGGTGATTTTTCAAGGCTCAGACTTTGGATTTCATCACTCTAACCTCAATTTCTATATGCATAAGAAAGCATTTAGTGCATATGTGGTAGTATTTGAGGTAAATTTTGTACTTTCGCTGAACCTTGGACATACAGGAGAGGGCATAAATGTCTCATATAGATAGCATGCTAAGTAGTATCTTGATTCATCTGAACTCTGGCAAGTGTCTAGTTGTACTGCTTTTCAGTTCAATGTGAGAATCTGCCTCATAGCAGGTACATTCACAAGGTCAGTGAGGATTACTGGTCAGCCTTCCATGATGACCATTTTCGCTTGTTACTTGCTCAGTGCACAGGCACCTGTCCTTCTGCATCAATATGTGGTAAAGAATGGAAGAGTTCAACCCATACTGAACTCTTCAACCAATATTTTTTTGAAGTGTGTATGATCTCTCTGCTTCAGGTGTTTGGCCTCAGTGGAGTGGAGTCAGAATGTACCACGCCATGCTTGGTGCCTGCTAATTCCCCCAGTGCCTAGCTTGTTAATGAACAGAAGCAGTTGGACAGGAAATCCCATTATCATTCCTTTTTATGTTTTGGGCTGACAACCACATCCTCAATTACACTTAATGAGATGCAGTCTTCAAATGTTCCCCAAAGGTTTGTGGTTTGTGACTGAAAAGCAGTCACAGTGTTTGACCCTTAGGACTGGCACGTTGCTGTGTGGGTTATGTGACCCAGATGACTGTAGCATGGAGGCTGATACTCATTTTCAGTTTATAAAACTTTGAGTTAACATAGACTAGCAGGTCACATCTGGGAGAGATAATTCATACATCTCTTCTCATTTATGTATTATGGGGCCAGTCTGATCTAATAACTTCTTTGTGCCTCGTGTGAGGTATCTAGGTTTTTCACAGTTCTGGGGTTGTTTTTAACAAAAAGCTACCCCGTCCAGATTGCAGTTCAACAGAAAAATTGGAAATTTTCCTTTTTGTCTTTGGGGAAGATATTGGGTCAGGGATTCTCTGACACAAGCCATCTAGGAGAAGAGGAATTTTTCTTAAAATTACTTCTCCTAAGCTATCAAAGAAATATTTTATCATGCAGCTATCATACAGAGGAAGAGAAATGGGAGCTTTTAATAACCTCCTTTTTGGAGATCTGAAAATGCTAACTAACTTAGTTCAATTGGTTGTCTTGCTCTTCAGAACCCTTGCAGGGAGCTCAAGGGAGAAAATAGCACAAGTCCTTCCCATGAGGACATTTGTTTGCCCTACTCAATATAATAAGATGGAAAGCATAACCATTAACTATTTGATACCTGATGCCATCAGTATTCTTCCTGTTTTAACAGGCAATGGTGGCACAACTACATCACTATTACAAGCATGGGCCTTTTAGCTAAACACTTCTGCCTGAGAAGGACAGTGAGAAACCTGCTTTGAGGGAAGTGGAATAGTTTTAGGGTCCCAAATCCCTGAAATATTCAATCTTTTGCAGGAACTACTGAATATTAAGAAATAGACTTAGAAACAGGTTCATATTGTGCATAGCTTCCAGTTGACTTGTGGTGTAGGTGGAATAAATTATTTGACATGTAGGGAAAGTTAGTTTATATTCTTCCTGAAGACAAAGGAATACATGTATTTTCATCAGTGTGTCACTTTAAACAAGCCCTTTGAACAGGACAGAAAGTGTCATTCCTGTATGACATTGCTAATGGAAAACTTGAGGGGAAAAGGCCAGTTTTGTTTTTGTGTCCATGAGTGATGAGGCTGGAAGTCAACTGAGATGACAACTCACCATTGTAGAGACGTTTAAGTGTCCTCATATCTTAGATTTTTGAGGTGTAGGGATTCTTATTGTCTGGATTGTGATCTGTGTAATGTCTATTTTTGTAGTCTGAATTGTGATCACAGTTTAGTTCTGTATGATACTACAAAACCTGAGTTCCTCAAACCTTCAGAAAGTTTGATATATGGTGCTGAATTACGTAACTAATCCTTGCAGGAATTTTGTATGGAAAAAAATATCCATAAATTAAATACCTGTAGGGAGTTACTTTAAAGTTTTCAGTATTAAATCATTGGAACCCAAATTGGAAGTGACCTCAAAAGTTCATTTGGCCCAACCTTTCGTGGGAGAGGGAGCCCCAAAGAGATTGTCTAGCACCGAGTCACAAATTACAAGTGCAAACACAAGTGTGCAATTGTGTACTGGGATGACACAACCAAAAAGCTCAGTACAAGCTGGGATCTGTGTGGTTGGGAGCAGCCTGGCTGACCTGGGGGACAGCAAGCTGAGCCTGAGGCAGCAAAGCACAGCTGCAGCAGCAGAGACAAACTGGATCCTGGGCTGCATCCATGGGGCATTAGTGGCAGAAACAGAGATGTGATTATCTCTTTCCTCTTAGTGCTGTTCAGGCTACACATGGAGATCTGTGTCCAGTTCTGGTCCCTAAAGTTTAAGTTCAAATACTGAGGTTTTTTTGTATAAACCAAACCATAATATGTTATGAATGTCAAAGTGCAAAAAGAGCAGCATTTCTATAATATGCAATATAATTGCCCTATTAAAGGAAGGGTAGACAAAACCTTGAGTTTCCTTTAATCTCTAAGATCTATGTGCAAAATAAAGTAATCTCAACTGAAGTAAATTTTAGAAGTCTGTTTCTGATTTATGGATAATAACCAATGTATGAAAAATAGGATGGATTTTAAACGTCGTGTAGTCCAAACACATCTGAAGTTTCCAAGTAATCTCTTTTCCCCCTCCTAAGTTATCTTCTGAACGTTTTTTTCCCTGCATTGGGAATTTATGTTGTTTTGTACACTTGTGAGTTATGTTTGCAATATTTTATTACTCAAGTCTCTGCATAGCAAGCTGAAATGCTGTATTTTTACAGAGGTAAGGAACTCAAAACTATTTTCTGTCTTACTTTTCGATAAACATTTTAGATTTGTTCTTGTTTTGTTTGAAAACTGGAACATGGGCTGAGGGAGAAATATTCCTGCACTTTAGATGCAGCAGAGGAATCTGTTTAGTGTGATCACTATGTAAGTCCTTTAATGTCTTTAATGTGATTTTGGTTTTAACCTAATTTCTCACCGTTTGAAAACCCTGCTGGGCTTCTTGCCATGTTGCCAAATAATTGAAGCTCTGTTAAGCTGTTGAAAACTCTACCAACAGTAGCTGGACAACAAATGCATTAATGCATTTTAAACACTGGCTTTCTTTTTCCTTTTTTTCCCGTTTTTTTTTTTTTTTAATTGATTTGGTAGCCCTTTCTCTGAGCAAGTCTGCCCTAAAAGTGATTCAGAACTAGAAGTTAAGCCTGCTGAGAGCTTGCTCAGATCTGAATCTCACATGGAATGGACATGGGGAGGATTTCCAGAGTCAACCAAGGTAAATGTCTTTATTGTCTCTAACTTTGTAACTGACTTTTGGCATATTCAAGACTGTCCTAGGAGAGGATTGGAAATTTGCTGCCATTGTTCAGATACAGCTGAAATGGAGAAGTAGCAGCCCCTTGTGGCAGGCAGAGTCAGCTTTGTTTAGTTCAGAAGTTGCTCAACAAAGTACTCCCAGAAAATCTAGCAGTGAAAGTCTGAGATTTTTAAATTTTTAGTTAGAACCTGAAGGAAACAATTAAGAAGTTAATTTTCTTTATTGTAGAGCAAGTTCTGTTTCATTCTAGAGGAACTGTAGCCTTGATAAGAGTAAATTTGGTATCTTAATAGAGGCCCTGGTAAATCCACACTTACACTTTTTCCTTGCTGTGGTTTGGTCAAGTCAGTACTTTCTCTATGCCAGTTTCATTACTGAATTGTAAATAAGCTCCTATGAAAATTCTTTTGCAGGGAACTTTGCTAATATGGTGAGACATGTTTTATGTCACTACAATACTTGGTTAAGTTGTTTTCTGGTTTTCTTGTGTGATGAGAACTTGTATCATGAGTACAAATTTAATGTTTAGAATGGAATAAAACAAACAAGTGAAGTGAAAGAATTGACTAGACTTTTGTTTTTCAGATAAGTAAGAAAGAAAAGCTGGAACACTGCAGAACAGCTACCATTACTCCATCAGAGAAGACTCATTTTAGGGTTATCCTCAGCTCTGATGAAGTTGAAGACGATGATGATGTGAAAGATTCTGTCTGTACAGTACTGAAACCTGAGCCAAGAACTCATCCTCTCCTTAAGCAGATGGATGTTAAAGACTCTCTTGCTTCTGCAGTTGTAGAACCACAAGTTCCGTTGCCATTGGATGGTGATCATCAGTCCAGAATATTGATGGATCCTTTACCAGAAACAAAACCAACAGCAAAAACTGACTCTCCTTCAAAAAAGAAAGGTGTGGAATAAAGCTCTTGATTCTTGCCCTCAGTGTGATCTACCAAACTTCAGGTCATAGTGGAA
Source organism: Taeniopygia guttata (assembly GCF_048771995.1). Lineage (NCBI taxonomy): Eukaryota > Metazoa > Chordata > Aves > Passeriformes > Estrildidae > Taeniopygia > Taeniopygia guttata. The sequence goes on from NC_133026.1 coordinate 103,455,336, forward strand.
AAGTATAAATGCCTTTTCAGTTTTTCCTATTTAAAGTTTTATCTGACTGAAATGATAATGAAAACTCTGGGACTTAAAAATCATACAAATAAGTGTGAATCTTCCATGGTTATGTTTATATTTAACATGTCTGGGTAACTTCATCTTAGTAATCTTAATTATTAAAATTAACAGGGGTGCACAAGCGAAGTCATCATCAAGGCCCTGATGATATTTACTTGGATGACCTAAAGGCTTTGGAACCTGAAGTTGCAGCACTGTACTTTCCCAAAAGGTAATTTTGAAGTAAAATGCTCTAAATCTGGGTAATTCTGCAGTTGCATGACCTGAGTCATTACATGTATTATTTATGTGCCAGTTCTGATAAAAAGAATTTGACTTCAGGTTTTTAGGGTTTTGTGAAGTATTCAGTACTTACCTCATTGTGAAAATTCTTAATTTGACAAGAAACACATTGAAAGATCGCATGGGAGGTGACTACTGAGAATTTTCCTCTTTATGAAATCTGTATGTTCTGCAGACACAGAGGAGTACGTTTAAACTGCCTTTGCACCAGTACTCTTGTTCAGCCATATTGTAAACTTTTCAGTGGATCGAACTAGTGACTTGAGCCTTGAATGTCAATGTTATTTAAATGACGTTTAAATTAAGTTTTTTAAACGTCCTTTTTCTTTTCTGTTGTACATTCTGCAACAGACAGTGTTCTAAAAACACTAAAAGCAGTGCCCTTTTTTCCTTCTCCTTACTTTACAACTTTCTGGTAAAGATTGAGGAGCACAGTATTGTTCTGCAGAAGTAGAATGTAGAGGATGTTTTTTTCATTTGAATCCAATTTTGGCAAGAAATGCAATTATTGCTGAATTGAGGGGGATGTTCGGAGAACTGGAAACAGTCTGCCAATATTCTGAAGGGTTGGTGTGGGGTGCGTGTGACTGGATTTTTTGTTAGGTTGGTTTTAAATTAATATTGTGAAATGATGTAAAAATTCAAAAGCAAGATTTTTTGGGGCGAGTAATTATAGAGTGTGTTCTGTAACATAAAATCTGTACATTTTTTTGCAAGTAAAATACTTTTCACTTTCCTTTAGTGATTCTGATCCTGGCTTCAGGCAGTGGACAGAGTCAGATACCCTTTCTGGTTCCCAGTCACCCCAGTCAGTGGGCAGTGCTGCTGCTGATAGTGGTACAGAGTGCATGTCTGATTCTGCTATGGACTTGCCTGATGTTACACTTTCACTTTGTGGAGGTCTCAATGAAAATGGAGAGATTTCTAAAGGTATGTGAAAGACTAAAACATAAAGAGGAACAGAGCTCAAGCAGCTAAACAAATGAAGTGGCTTGAATGCTCTGATTTCCTCCTTAATAAACTTTGGCTTATGGTCACATTGAGAAAAGAGGATAGAAAGTCTTTCATTTTTCTAAAATTCTCAAGCATTTGCCAAGCAGAGCTAGCAGAATTGAACCTCATATTAATAAAGGATACTTGACATCTTGAGAAGCTTTCTGTCTCATTTTTTGTACTCTATATTATTTATCTGACCAACTACATTGATATCTGGTTGCCAGTCCTTGCTTAGCCCTATGTAAATCTTAACAATTCATCGTGTTTCTAATTGCTTGACAATTTTTCTTGTTTTTCTGGTTTTTTGAAGTGATAAAAAACCCTTTGTGTTGAACTGTGTTTTCTGCTCTACTTCTGTTCTAAATGATTGTTAACCTGTAGATTTTTACTAGGTGATTTTTCTCGCTTAATGCTTTAGTCTATTTACTGTGGAAGTTTTATGTATTTTTAAGGGAGCTCTTAGGAGCATAAAATCTTCACAGACATATCCTGCAGTGTTTTAACATCACTTTTTAAAATGGTCATCCATACATTAAATGACGTTTAGGTGCTTATTAATAAAGACTCAAGACTGTTCTTGTGGTAACATGGTAGTAGTACTGGATTTGATTGGAAAAAAGGATGTCTTGATTGCTGGGGTCTTACACTGAATCATGCATTTCTGCAAACATATATAAAAACTAGTTGTGAAAATGCTAGTTTTATAATAGTAATTTTTCAAACCTGAAAAGCTAGCATCACCCTTCCCCCTCTTCTTCTAGTGTAGTATGTAGACACCTTACCTGCCACCATATTTTTGAAGAAAACCTGTCTGGACAAGCATGACTTTCTTTTTCCAGCCTTTGAACTGAATTAGTTCCTCCTTATATTTCCCCTTTTGATTTCTTAATGTCCTTTTAATGTGACTGTTAAAGTGGTCCAAGGCTTTTTCTGTAGGGAGGAGGCAGTCACAGGACCCTTGACAGGTAGGCCTCAATTAGCACATCTTTAGTGATGCTGCAGGATCAGCAGAGACAGGGTTTTCCTAGATGTAAACTAATCAGACATCTTGGGATTTTATATTATTACTTTCTAATTAAAATCTCTTTCTATTGCAGAAAAATTCATGGAACATATTATTACTTATCATGAATTTGCTGAAAACCCTGGACTCATAGACAATCCTAATTTGGTAATACGGATTTATAACAGGTAAATTCTCTGTCTTGTAATTAGGTCATAGAAAATCCCATTTCAGGTCTGGTCTCTGAAGTGAGCAGGTTTCTCAGCTTCCATTGTAGTTTTTGTGTGAATCTGTTTGAATCAAAGATTTGCATTAAATTCAGCTTTCGCTTAAGTGAAATTTTTTTTCTCTTAAGTGCCACTGATGTTGAATTGCATATATTAAAACCACTCTGCTTGCAGAAAATGTTAGTGTTATTAGTTGGCAGCAAATAAATGTTTTTATCAACACCTAGGCAAGTTTTTCATGCTGATATTTATTGATCTATTACAAAATATCTTACCAATAACATGTTTTAAAACAGGTATTATAACTGGGCATTGGCTGCTCCAATGATTCTGAGTTTGCAGGTGTTTCAGAAGAGTTTACCAAAGGTAAACAGATGCATGCATACTTTCTCTGAAAATTTTGTATGTAGTAACACCTGATTATCTCTGTTTATATATACTACTTAAAAACATATCTAATTTTTCAGGCTACTGTGGAGTCTTGGGTCAAAGAAAAGATGCCAAAGAAGTCTGGAAGGTGGTGGTTCTGGCGCAAGAAAGAAGGCATGACTAAGCAGGTGGCTGAGATCTATTACGATTTTTTTTCTGTTAGGTGTTAAAAGAAAAAAATAGTTATGTCAGAAGTACCTCAAAACACTGCTCATATAGCTCAACTGATGTTGCAGTAGCTGTAGCTGTTTATTTAGCCTCAAATACTGCATCATTGCCTGGTGCTATGAGTTGCGTCAACAAAATTTAATGTATACGTCTGTTGCACATAATTCTTAAAATTTTTTCTTCTAAGCCATAAGCAGTTATCAGAGCTGCTGTTCAGTCACTGCAGTATGTTTTAGGAATGTACACACACGTAAGTAGGTGCTGCACTGCATAATAGTTAAGCTGAGACACCCCATTTTAGACTAAAGCTTTCTAAACCTTGAATATGAGCCCTAAACTGACTTCCCCACAAAAAAAGTGATTTATAAGCTCGAAGGTTGACAGCTCCTTTTAATGCTAAATTCATCATGTTAAACTAGCAGTTCCCAATTTCTGGCACACAGAGTTTTGTTTCCTGAAATAAGAAAAAGCTTTAATAGAGAATTTCTTCATAAGCATCCTTTTTAAAAAAAAATTTTAGAAATTATTATGTAGAATAGTGATTCTGAGACTTGATATCGTTTATGTACTATTTTGGTAGCTGTTTTTAACTTGGATTTGTTTAAAATGCTTAAAACGTCAACATGTTTTTTATTATCTTGTTGCTTTAGATACCAGAGGCAAAAGAGGGGAAAACTGAGACACAAAGACCAAATGAACTGCCAGCAACTATAAAAGAGCAAGTTAATAGTAGGTGTGTTCCTGTCTGAAGACTTATCTGTGGACTGAATGGTGCCTTTTTTTCCCTTTTTTTCCCCTTTTTTTTGAATGAAGAATTCAGTAGTAATATACTGTGGGGAGAAACATTTTCCTGTAAGCTACTGAAGAGGAACCAAATAACGTGGCAGCAAACATTGTAGGAACTACAAATAGACTACAATTATTTCCTAAATGCTATTGTGTTTATTTCTTATATCGTAACAGAACTGACAGAACAAATACATACATAGTAACCTTTATCAATAGGCCACTGCTCTGTAAATACAGTGATATTGTTTATGATACACTTTGTAACACTTTTTTCTTTTGTGAAGGCCTAATATTGTATAAATAATTTAAACCATGTGGAATTTTTTGTAACATTAAATAATTGAAATAATAAAATAGTATTAATCACAGTGGACATGTTGCCCAAGCTGTGGTAGACAGCTATCAGTGCTTAGCACAGAACTCTCCTATTCTGGAGTATTTATTATGTATGTGCATATTCTTGCATGATTTTGCAAAGGTACTTGTAAATGTTTGTATCTTAAAGATTTAAAGAACTAAATATATTGTGATTTAATACTTCAGAGAAACTAAATGCTGCTTTTAATTTTGAAATCTCTAATGAGCAGGAAAATAAGTCTGTGAATAACCTTACAAGGTGAGCTACTCCACTAACACCCACAGTTTAAATGCCATAGGCAGCTTTTTTAAAAAACAAAGCACTGCTACCCATTCAGTGTCCCTTTTCATCTGCAGTTTACCTAATTCATCAACACAGTATTAGTGACCACCTAACACTGTCTTTACAAAACCCATTGTGTGTGGAGCCAGCTGGGAATAGTCATGTTTAGAGCTCCACCAGTACTGGCATTCTAAGTCTTACTTGCTTATTGGCATGTACTGGATGTATCTGGGCATTCACTAGACCATGGACTTCCTTAATTTGTGCTGTCAGGTAGCAGCAAATCCTCAGCATAAGCAGAAATTACTCTGGCATAAGCATCTACTCCATTAAAAAAGAATTTTATATAGCTTACATTTATTCTGGTTGATGTCGCGTTAGGCCTCCAGAGGATGATTCTTCTAGTGATGAAGCATCCCAGGAGTTGAAGGAATCCCTGAAAATGGATTCTGCCCCAGCAGAGCATCCACCCCATGGGAACGTTACATCTTATAAGAAGTCACTTAGATTGTCTTCAGACCAGATAGTAAGTGACATGCCTGTCTTGTGTGTAGGATGATTAAGAATCCTTAAAAAAATTTCTTTAAAAAGAAATTTAACATGTATTCCTGTGCAAGGGTAGGCAGCTGCAGGGAATTTCTGTTAATTTTTTTCTGTTGTGTTTTTTTAAGAATCTGTTTGGATTAAAAACTAGTAATTTCTTATGAAGTTCTACAGGCAAACTTTATATAAAGATGTTGCCAGGAAAGTGGCATTGTTTGCCTCTGCAGTTTGGATATCCTGGGATCTGCACATCTGTGTAATAGCATACATTTAAATTGGTGTGCAGTTTATTCACTGTGGTCTAACTTAACTTAAAAGTTAGTTCTGCTACTGTCTAAATGTATGATTTTCATCGGAGAGAATTTTGAGGAAAGCATCCACTAAGTAGAAGATACTGTTTGTATCCTATGGTAAAACTAGGAGTTCAGTTTGATAGTGCTGCAAGTCTGTAGTAGCCAGACTTAAAGTGGCAGAGGATGAAATACCTGCTGCTGTAGGCAGTACAAGAACTGTGGGCATATACATGTACCCAGGCTGCAACAGACTTGGACAGCAAAACTGCTTGTCTTAAACCGTGGTTCACTTTTTGATGAGTTAATCAAAACAGACAAGGAAGAATATATGAGCCATTTTGTGCAGCTCATTTATGATTGTAAAGTCATAAAAATTTTAGAGGGAGGGCAACTTACATTTTTAGTTACTTTTACTTTACAGGCAAAGTTGAAGCTCAGAGATGGCCCTAATGATGTTGTATTTAGCATTACAACACAGTATCAAGGGACTTGCCGTTGTGCAGGAACAATATACCTCTGGAACTGGAATGATAAAATCATAATATCAGACATTGATGGAACAATAACCAAGTAAGTATCTTAGGGGGTTTTCTTTCTTTGTGTCTTCTTCTTTTTTTTTTTTAATCTTGCTCTATTGATCCTATCCTGCTTTTCAAAACAAGGTAAAGAAACTTTATGTAAGATAACTATTAAAGGATGTTCATTTATAATGTTGCTTTGGTTTTAATTTGTACTTGCCTTTAAAGAAAACTAGAAAATGCATTTTAAAAGAATAATGCCAAGATAACATTTACCATGGGATTGTTCCCTCTATTAGACTTCTTCAGATTTAGCAGCCAGGGGTTAACTTGGAAACGCACTTGTATTATATGACCCCACTAATTTCTCTGTCTGGACTATTTATTAATTCTCTTTCTAAATAGTTAGGACCTTCTGCAGAAATATTTCTGTAAATATTCATTCTAAATTGTATGTTCATTAACGGTTGTCTTTAACAAAACTCATACCACACATCAGGTACCTTTGATTCTCCTTTTAGGTCTGATGCTTTGGGACATATCCTCCCTCAGTTTGGCAAGGACTGGACTCATCAGGGCATTGCAAAACTCTATCATTCCATAAATGAGTGAGTATGCAATCTATGAAACAATTAGGATTTTCTGGAATATGGGAATTAATGTATAGGTAATTGGATAGTTGTTTAAAATTACTCCGTTTATTAAAATGTACTGGTCAAAATGCTGGGAAGTGAGCAACTTGTGTCATACACAAATGAAACTTAAGTTCTTTCCACAAGTGTATACTTTTACAGGAATGCAAGTCACCACTTTTACTAGCTCCCTTCTCAGGAGGGATTCTGCATGTTAGCTTCTAAAAACGCTGTGTAATATTTTCATGAATACAAAAGAGAACCATAATAGAAATAATTTCTCAAACATGCATGTGTGTTTTCCACCAACTCGGGTTGGTCACTAAGCCTATCAGAAATATCATATGGCATAAATTTAAAACTAGGTAGCGTCCTTCCAATGCACTAGTGTCTTCTGGTTTAATGGGTTTGCTTTCAAAGCCAAGTGAATGCTCCATGGCTTCGATTTTATGTTGTGGAACAACTTTTTTCAAAAATACAGTGATGCCAGAAATAATACTTGCTAACTGAGGACTATCAATAGTTAGAAATTTCAGAATTATAATAAAATAATCAACTTTTTGTCTTTGTTTTTTAGTAGTCTTCCTTTCTACAAAAATATCTGGGGTCTTAGAATCTATTGTTGGCCCCTTGTGCTTCATGGGAGATAACATGTGTTACTGTTGGGTTTTGTTTGGGTGGCTTGGGGTGGGTTTTTTTGTTTATTCAGTGCATAACAGAAGAGCAGTTTTGGAATTATTTGCCAAATTGAATCAACTCTTTGAAAATGCACATAAACACTAAAGCCTTTTGTGCATGCAGTAACTGTATACAAATCTGTGTAACAGATTAACATACAAAGTCTGCAGGAAGAATTTAGGGGTTTAATGAATGCTTGTTGTTATCCATCGTTCATTCTGCACTGCAAATTCTGCCAACAGCCTGAAAAAGACAGAAGATCTGGCACCCATTATTTCGTGATGCAGATAATTTAAATAATTGCTGTCGTCCTACAGCTGGGCTGAAAGAAGCTGAATAAAACCAATGTGGCACTTATTTAAACACTGTCTAGTCCATCTAATTGTGTCCTCTGAGTTTTATCATACCTATTCTGTTTGCACTTTCTGTTTCCCGGTTTTGATTAAGTCGTGTATTAGACTACTACATGCCTTGCAGATTCTTTTAACAATAGTAGAGTCTTTTCCTTGTGTGTGTGCAGAGCTCTGCAGCAATTCAGTACCTAAACTAGTACCTCTGGACATTGCTATAATTGTGTACTTACCTTTGCAAAGAAAGTTCAGCAGAAATATTAACTAAGTTGGTAATTTATTTTCTAGAAATGGCTACAAGTTCCTGTACTGTTCTGCCCGTGCCATTGGGATGGCAGATATCACCAGAGGATACCTGCACTGGGTGAATGACAAAGGAACAATTCTCCCTAGGGGCCCTCTCATGTTGTCCCCCAGCAGTTTGTTTTCTGCCTTTCATAGGTAAGCTTGTGGGATTTCTTGTATCAGTTCCCTCCCCACTTCAGAGAAAGAGAAGATTAAAAGTATTTGTCACTGCAGCTGTAATGAAACGTTCCACTCTGGACTATATTTGCTACCGAGACTTGATGTCCCTCTAGTGGTCATTTAAAAACTTTGTTTTGTCTTAATTTCATTTGTATACTTCAGTTCCTGTGGCCATGTTAGAAGTGACTAAAAACCACAACATATCAGTCCAAGAGGAACTCATATTCCCTTCTCTTTAATCATCTAGTCTATGACTGATGACTTTTAGATTCTGTTTATATCAGTACATTTTTGTCTTTTTCAAGCATATCTTCAAGGTTTGAAGTGCACTGCCACTACAGAAGGTAGAGAGAAAAGAAAAAAAAATCTGGGGAATATAGACTGTCATGTGAAATGATCTTGTGATGTTGGGATTACTCCATATACAGCTGCTTAAAAAATGTATGGAGTTTAGATATGGTTCAATTCAGCTGATCTTTTGGACCAGCTGTAGTCTACCTGTTCTTGATGGGAGGAGCTAATAATGGACAGGTGTTTGGGATTGGTTGTTTGTGGAGGGGATTTTGTTTCTTTACATTTTGTTGGGCTTTTTTGTTTATTTGGGTTTTATTTTGTCACAGATAGCAATGACAGCAACTTCCATTCATGTAATGGGCTTTACACACTTTTGTCAGAGGCAGAAGTTTTAACAAGTACACTTAAGTGTACTTGGTTAGAGCTTCTGATTCAGATAGTCAGCTACAAAAAAGCAGCTCACAGCTGCAGTCACAGCTGGGAATTCCACTGCTGTTTATACTTAGCCTATGCACAGTATTCACCTGGTTTTCTTTACTGTAGGATTTGGAAAAGAGGGAATGTTTGGTTGTTTCTTGTATTGTTCTTGGAGAGCTACTTAACACTGTCTATATTATAAACTACCAGTGCTAGCAACAGGAAGCAATGAGAATATAAATACCAGATAAATGGGGACAGGAGAATACTTTCTATCAAATCATGATTTAGAATTTGACTGTTGAAATTTTATTTTAGGGAAGTGATAGAAAAGAAACCTGAGAAGTTCAAAATCGAATGTTTGAATGATATCAAGAATTTGTTTGCTCCCAGTAAACAGCCTTTCTATGCTGCTTTTGGAAACAGGCCAAATGTAAGTGCCCCTTTCTAACTGAATGGTTAAAATGCATGTACTTGAGAAGCAAAACAAACAGGCTTTTCTTTTTGTGTTTATGAAAATTTGAATATGGAAATGGGACACTGCTGCTTTTATGGGTTTGATTGGGAAAAGCCACATGCAGATACCTTAAATAAAAGTTGCTACAACTGCTTATATGAGAAAGGTTGCAAAGATACATTAGTATTCTCAGTTTATTGAATATGTGCCACCATCTGAATTCTTTTAAAGTATTTTTGACTGCTTTGTGACCTAAGGGCATTAATTCAGTGCTTTACAGTCTTGAATCCCTTTTCCGGTTGTATGGTTCCTGTATTTTCTCTGCAGCTCAGTGCTTCTGTAATTAAGTGAGAGAAAGAGGAGTATTGTAAGAAGAGTATTGTCACACAGTGTTGCGTGGTCCAGACTTTGTGCATGTTTGTGGTCCTAGGCTTGGGCACAGGAATTAAGTGTTTTGGGGCAGGAGGCATATTTTTTTATAGTGTGTGTGTGTATGTTTTGGAGGTGGAGTTTTTTCACTGTTGTTTGGGGACTTTTTTTAAGGGGCAGTTTTACTGTAGCCTTTTTGGATCAGCTCTTCTCATTTCTTTAATGAATTGCTTGTTAACACATTCAATAAGGAAATGTTGAAGCATGTACTTGTATTGGTGCTTTTGCAGGATGTATATGCCTACATGCAAGTGGGAGTTCCAGACTGCAGAATATTTACTGTGAATCCAAAGGGTGAACTGATCCAAGAGCAGACTAAGGGAAACAAATCTTCGTAAGACCATTTTTGTTATTTCAGCTAAAGAAAGTGTTTAGAAATGGGATTATAAAATAATTGCATTTATGACTGATCTCCTTTTACATATGACATGTGCAGAACCTTATTTGCCAGGGACTTGCAGCTTTTGATACTTGAATGAAACTTTTCAAAATAAAAATTGGAAAAATAGAGTTGAAAATTGCTTTTGTGGTAGTAGGGCCTTAATTGACTAGAACTTTCTGGTCTGGACTTCTAAAGCTGCTTTTGGCTACAGCTGAACAGTAACTAGACTGTTAAATAATGGTCTTTCTTCTCCTTTAATACAGGTATTACAGACTAAGTGAGCTTGTGGAATACGTGTTCCCATTGATTAATAAAGAACAGAGTTCTGCATTTCCGTGCCCAGAATTCAGCTCTTTTTGCTACTGGAGAGAGCCTCTCCCTGACCTTAATATGGATGACCTGGCCTGAAGAGTGCTTCTCACCAGGAGAAGGAATTCCATATTGAACTACTCAACTTCAGTTTAAATGTGAAGAACTTTCTTAATGAGGATGCTAATTTATATATTGGTACCGTAAGTCTTACTAAAGAAATCACTTTAATTTCATTGGTTTAAAACAAAGAAAATGCAAAGCTACTGTCTATTTTTTGTGGGAGGGTGTGTGGATTTTTGTGTTCATTTGTTTATTGCTTGTTATTATATACCTGTTCTAAGGCACTTGAGATTGGCCTGTCATTGATGGTCATGGTACCCAAGTGCTTCAGGGCAACTAAATGCTGAGGTAAAATATGACTTTGCATTTTCATCAGTACAAATAAGGACCTTATTGTAAACATAGATTATTCTTTTTAAGTTTTCTTAAGTATATTTTCTAAAATGAAGCCAAAAAGTGTATGGAAACTGCCAAATGGAATGTCAGACCTATTAATGAAAAATGTGGTTTAATGTTCAGATGAGCATTTAGGCCATTTTTGAAGGGAGCCAGCCTAGGACCACTGTGTTCTTTCTCAGCTAGAATACAGAAAATGTACAGACCTTATTAGCCTGGCAGATTCTGAAGACATGAATTTCCTCTTTAAATGTAAATATGCCTTTTGTTACATGTACAAGACTGGACTTGTACAAATCATGCTCAAACTAACCCTGCTTATTACTTTTTTTTTACACACAATGTTAAAACTATTTCATGAGCTTGTTAAAATGAAAGTTGTCTTCAGACATTTGTATGGCTTTTGTTGTTTTCAGGCTGTGCTGTGTCATGTTAAATTTTCATCCAGAAAAATCTTGGAACATTTCTGTAAGAGTTGGGGAACTGGCATTTTTATTTCCTTTTTCAGCAAAGAGATAATGCATATGTGTGTGTATGCTGTGTAGGCCAGTAAAATGTATGTATAGATTATATTCAGGGAATTGCAATACTAAAAAAATTATGTATTTAATTTTTTAATTGTCTACTGCAGGTCTTTACAGAGTTCTGTATTGCAGGTTTTCAGTAGCTGGAAGAAAATGCAACTCAGTAGTGAGGTTCCAGCTGTGAGAATGGTTAAATGCTGCAGAGCAGAATATTTTTTTTTCCTTTGTTGTATTTCTTTTTTTCTTTTTTTTTTCTTTTTTTTTTTTTTAAAGAAGTTTTGGGTTATTTGAAAACATCATGCTGGTCATTCCTCGGGTTCTAGTTAGAGCCTGTGAACAAATTGCATTCCAGTTCTGGTGTTCATCAGCTATATAAAAGCAGCTAATTGTTCTTTCTCCAAAAGTACTTAAAGGCAAAGGTGGCTGCTTTTTGAGTTGAATTAGTGCATTTAACTTCGTTTGGACAAGACTATATATCATTCCACCAGGCCAAAGGGCTTAAGGACTACAGTCATTTAAACACCAGATCACTCAGTTTTACTACCTGCAAAAGCATACATTTAGAGAATTTTACACCCCTCCAGGAGTATTTTTTCTCCATTGTCAGGGTGTCTTAACCCTCAGTTCTGATGTAACATCAGCTAGCTATGGACAATTGGTGAGCTGCTTGGGGGGGAACATTTTTGAATCACTGTATAAATGAAATTACCTTTCCTCCCGCATTATAAAATTCTAGTGTATTCCTATATTTATAAAACACTGGATAAAGAGTGGAGGCAAGCAAAATCAACCTGGAATTTCTTTCAGAGCAGGAGAAGGAGAGTGAGATAAAAAAACTTATCTGTCATGGTGTGTCATGCATGTCAGTGAATTGAAAGCCATCCTCATTTTTTGTACTGTGGGAACAATAACTTCTGTCTGTGAGTCTTGGTCACCAGTCTACTCAGTCTTTAAGTAGAGAGTTGAATCCTTTCACAGCATTCAACTCAAAGGATATTTTTCTGCTTTTTTTCTTGTATTTTTTTTCAATGTCAGAAGCTTGCAAACATAATTCCATGTATTTTTTTTCTCTTTTCTTACCTTTTATCCCATAGATTTCATTAGAAACTAAAATTTTCATGATCACCAAGTGCTTTGAATATCAATGTGATTTGAGCTTTTAAGTCACTTAAATACTTTAAAATGAATAAATAAGAATCCAACTTAATAAAGTATTTTAATTACAAGATTAAATATTCTATCTAAAGATTCTATTTTGCATAAAGGGAGTGAAGCAGCCTTTCCTAAAACAGTCTTTTTGTGGATGTCAAAATTCCTTTACCATGCTTAAGGTTACTCTTGGTAGCCCTGGTATTACACAGCTTTTCTAAAAATAAAAGCACTTCATGAAACCATGATGAGTTCCCAAATGGGACATACTGTTTCCATGGTTTGGCTGTGTCTTTTTTGGTTCTTTCACTTCTTTTTTTCTTTAATTCCCTTCAACTTTTCAGACTATCATAAATATAAGCTGTGGATTTCAAGGTGGAGACTTGAGTAAATGAGAAGCATGGAAAAATAGTATCAGGTATATCTGCAAATACATATGCTTTCAGCTGGTATGAAAATGGGGGTTGTGTGAGTTTTGTTGAGAGCTCCTCATTCTGCTAGCATGTCACTTTGCTTTGTAGGAGTGTACAAAAGGTTGCTTAATTAAAAAGATAGATTTGTTTTTCTCTGTAACAGCTACAGTTTGATACTTGTTTTTTGATAAAATGTAAATGTTGTTGAGTCTTTCTGATATGAGTAGGGCAGGGGGTTTGGTTTTTCTAACTCTGGCTTGTATTTGAAGCTTTTCAGATTGTTTGTTAACCCCATTTAGGGACAGAATATGGGGCCTGTCGTTGTGTATCTGTGTTCTTGGGGCTGCTGGGCACTTTACTGACTTTAGTGCAGACATCTTGTTGCTATCAAGCTGTGGGCTTGTGCCGCGATATTAATGTGGAGGGGGGTAAATAAGAATTATGCATTAGCCTGTCCTTTGTTACCTTAGTGGAGAGAAGTGGCCTGGAACTAATGTTTGAGAACAAGTTGTGCTATACTGATGTAAAATTAGCGCAAGCTACATCATTCTTTCTGTGAAAGAGGAACTTCTAAGTGTGCCTGGCTGTGGGCACACGCACACCCCCTTTTAAAGACTGTGTTGTTGAAGATGCAGATCCTCTTAGCGTTGGAACCCCTCAAAGGCTGAGTCAATGATACCTGTCTGGGAGTAAATAAGGAACATTGCAATTCAAAACTTGTTAGTGACTTGCATTACCTGTTTCTGTAATAATTTAAAGATCAGCAGTTTAAAGGGTATGTGTTTCTGGATTTAATTTTTTTAATTTATTTTCTGTACCAAGCATGTTTGTACTTCAAAAGATTGGGCTTTCATTCCCAACAATATACAAGTGCATGTGCAATCCTGGCTCATGTCTTCTTAACTTTCTGTCATCAGTATATGCCTTCCAAAACCCTTTTTTTTCTTCTCAACTGGAAAAGTTCTAACACTTTTGTCAACTCCATTATGGGACTTCTGAAGCAAACTCTGAATCCATTTATGGTAAACACGAAAGAGATGAGATTTCATGTTAATATTTCATGCAAGTGTTTTAGACAAAGCTGTCATATGAACGAGTTGTTTAAATGACTGTAATGCAAATTCCTTGTGAAACGTCACAGGTAAGATGGAGAATTTGAGATGCCTTTAAAGTGTCACTTTTGCCCGAAGAAATTTTAATTTTCAGAGTTAAAATCTGCTAAATAGAAAGGAATTTCTGGGGCTTTTTTACAGTGTTAATTACTTCCAGATGAAAGTTAAAATGTTGGTTTATTTTGAGGGTGGGAAAACTCTCTTCAGTCATTTGTTTCAATTTTATCTTGAAGATGTGGAATACTTGATTGTTATGCAACCCAATCACTAATAAGGTAGTGTGTTTAAAATGTCAAATCTGTGATCATACCAATACAGTGGTTTTTGTTAAGACTGGACTGTCTTGGGTACAGCAACCCACACTTCAGTGCAATGTTTATTGGTGTTCGGAACAATGTTATCACAATAAAAACAGACTTAAAGTGAAATTTCTCTTTGCTTTGTATTTGGTAATTCTTTATTGTACTGCTGAATGACTAAACATGGGACTATTAAAATTTTATTTATGTTTAACATAGAATTCAAGTTAGTCTTCTCAGGATACAGTACATTTGCTTTCTTTTGGGCTTGATTTACTTTTTTTCAGAGTATTTATACAGCTGATACAAAATTGCTGTCATCAAGCTTAACTTCTGTGCCAGTACCAATACTGGATTACAACTATAATGAAAAGCAAACATGCACTTGGTAATATAAAATATCAGGTAACAGAGGCATGACTTGGGAATGTAGAAGCTGCCTTGAAGAAAATGTTGTAACTGCAGTTTGAGCTCTTGTAAATCTGCCCTAATTTGGAGTTTTATCCTGTTTCCATCGAAATTAACTTTTCCCTTTCAAGGCAAAGAGTATTGTCTTCCACAGCAGTTGTTAAAGGGTTTGAAGCAAATATTGTGAGGCCGTCTTGGAAAAGGGGCCGCAAGCTTTCAGTAGAAATTGATTTTCCTGGTCACTTTTGCTGCTCTTGGTAAATGCAACCAACTAGCAGCCTACATAGAAAACCTGACTGTTCAGTCACATTATGATGAATCTGCATGAAAAGGTCAGTGATGCTGTGCCTTTAGGTCCTTCTGTGGTGTCATTGGTGTTGCTGCTGTTTATCACCTCCTGTGTTCCTACCAAGTTTTTCACCCATGACTCTGCTCACACTGCACTTGTTCCTCCCACCCCAGTCTGCTCACTACCCATCTTTCACACCTGGGTCCCACTGCATCCTTGGTGCTGCAGTGAGTGACTCTGCCAGTGCAATCAACAGAAGGGTGGTGTTGGATCTGTTGCAAAAAAAGATCTATTTTTGGATCTGTTGCAAAAACTTTTCTGAGCTGGCATTGTTTCTTCTGTGTCCATCTTACTGTAATGCACTCCTACTAGGGTGGTCTTGTTCTTGGTGAATGGATTTTTCTGTCTTGGAGCAGCTGGCTTCAATGTGTAAAGAACAGAATCACTGTTTCCAGGAACAGGCACTTTCTCTGTGCAGAACACTGTGCCTGGAGTTAAGTCATGCAGTTGGTGCACTGAGGGCCTGCAGCCCTGCGCTGTTGTGGGAAGTATGAGTATGCTTCCCCTTGTTGCCAGCTGAGCTCTCCTGCCAGTGGTGAGCTGAGCACAGAGTCAGCTCAGCAGGGTTTTCTGGGCAGATGTTCCCTGTGCTGTGTGTGCTTGGAGGTTTCACTGCTGGCCACTGCAAGGGTTTGTCAAGGTCTTCTGCCTGGCAGAGGTGGCCACTCCTGTGAAATGTGTTTCCTAAGCAGTCCCTTGCTGCGTTTCTTCCTTTCCCTTGTCTTAAATTAATCAAACCCTTGCTGGTGTTTCTGTCCCACTTGAGCGTTGGTGCACCTCATGTTCTTCCTGGTCACGTCTTTTAGCCAACCTTTCCCTGCCCTCTTTATAATTCACTTTCCTGCCTTGCTGGTCTCTAATCTTGCATTCCCCACCTCTGATGATACTTCCTGTGTACATGCTCTGGTGATCACAAGCAACAGCATGAGGTGCTCAGCCTAGAACTGGCTGAAGGGCAGGGCTCAAAGGGTTGTGGTGAAAGGGAAGAATTTCACCACCAGTGAAATTCTGGCTGGTGATGGGTGGTGTTCCTCAAGGCTCAATTCCAGGGCCAGTTATGTTCAATGTATATATTAGTGGTCTGGATGCAGGAGCTGAACGCACCCTTTGCAAGTTTGCTGATAATGCTGATAAAGTGAGAGATGCTGTTCACTCTTGAGGGACAAGGCCTTGCAGAGAGATCCAGATGGATAGGAGTGCTGGGCAGCTCTGCTCTAGAGTGTTGTCATGGTTTAGGAATGGTATTCCTGCTGAAATGCCCCAGAGCACTGAGCTTTCTCACCCTTCCTCCAGCTCCCTCTCTTCCCCTGTGGAAATGACAGCTGGAGGCACACAGAGCTAAAGATCACAGGTTGAGATAAGAACAATTTACTAGAAACAGCAGTGAAATAAGGAACAGTAACAACAGCAATAGGAACAGCAGAGTGTACAGTTCATATCCAGTTGCTCACCACTGCTGCAAAACACTGCTCTGTCCAAGCTAGAACCAGGACAAATGCAAAGGTCAGTGATTGGTAAAAATTAACAAACAAACAAACAAAAGAAGTCCAAACAAGTAACAGCCCCCATTGATCCCAAAACTACAGCATTTATGGAATCTCTTGTGTGTAAGGCAGCCAAGTGCACTCCCCACATGGCATTGAACACTTCCTTTTCCCTGTAAGCCACCCTGGATTCCCCTTGTTCTTGAACTTCAAGCTGCTTTGATACACCACACAGAAGGGTGTCCTGCCAGGGAATGACTGGCTGCCCACACTCTCCATCACTGGGAAACATCCCCCATGCCAGCAGGATGGAGGGAGGGGAATGCAGCCCGGGAGTGGTCTGTGCAGCTGCTCAGCACTCCCGGGCATGGACAGCCCTTGCTCCATCTGCTTGTGAGGCAGGCACAGACTCACTGCAGCAGTGGCAGGCTCAGCCCTGCAGACGCCAGATCCTGCCCCTGTGGGCTCTGTCCCTGCCATGCTGGGGGAGTGGAGGGGCCATCTCAGGATCCCCAGGCCTGTCAGTGTTTAAGGCAAAGGACAATGCCTTTGACCCACATGCTTTAGCTTTTGTCCCACCCTGAACTGGTCAGGCACTTGGAGTAGGTGATTGTTGCAGGTCCCTTGCAACTGAAATACCATCTTTGCCAGGAATCAGGGCTGTGACCGAGCAACCAAGATGGGCTACCAAGAGCGGTGTTGGCAGAACTACTCTCCACTACAAGGCCTGTGTAACAGTGCTTGACACTGAATAATCATTTCAAATCTATGTGAAAGCTTGACTAAGCCAGAAACTGCAGTTCTAAAGGCAATGGAGAAGAGAGCAAAAATTTTGGCTTAGTGCTGCTGTATTCCCTGGAAAGCAAAACAGCATCAAGGCATTACACAAGAGGTAGGCTTTATTTGGACATATCTGCAGTTGTTTTCTGTCACACGGTTTCTTCATGTTCCTGGATATTTCTCTCCCCCTTTGAGATTATTTTCATATATGCATGAATATATGTATAGACATGCACACCTAAAGCATACTTGGAAATGCACTGTTCTTTTTGCTGCAAAATGTTAGTAAAGTTCCTTTTTTTTTTTTCACAAGACAGTGAAATAAATGCCAAAACCTGCTTATGCAGTTACATGTTACAAGGTGTTGTTTGAAGTCTTCCCATATACGAAAAATTGGCAGAGCTGCTGTTCTGCATCCCAAGTCTGCAGGGTATATTGCAAAAAGGTTATGTTGGCTGGAGCACAAGTCTGTCTTGTGTTGACAGGAGACTGCCCCCAGGTAGTCCTGGTAGCTGGATGATTTGAACTCTGTGCCATTATCCAGAAGCAACCAGCAGCCGATATGTACCTGCTGAGCAAGTGTCAGTGGAGTGGATATTCCTTGCATCTCCAAGCTGAGACTGTAAATGCTTTTCTAGTTTTAGTGAAAGAGACCCATAACCACTACTGAACTCTTAATACAAGGACTGAGCTAATCAGCAAACAAATGCATGCTGTATTCTCAGGAAAGAATTCAATCCTGATTTGAATCTCCTGGTTGCAGCTGGGGAGCTCTTTACCTTGCATTCCCAGCACATTTTAAAGCTTCATGGGGTGGTGATAGGCATGTTTTTCAAGTTGCTTTCTTATGCTTTCCACCTCCAGCTTGCTTGACTATTTTTAATTTTTCTTGTTGGGCCAGCTGGTTTCACCAAACCAACTAGAGTCTCAGTGATACTGCACAAATTTGCTGCAACTAGCCTGGTGTACCCTGAAAGGAAATGTGATAGAATACCACAGAAAATCCTCATAGCTTTGAGTGTTCTCAAAGCGCACAGTAGAAAAATGTCTTTGCTGTCTCCAGAGGTCTTAAATTAAAATAATGAGGTAGAATTTTTTTTTACACTTTTTGCAGTGAAAATTGGCATTTCTGCTTTGCTGCAGTCTTTCCTGGGGATATGACTGATTTATATGTCATATTGAGGTTTTAAGATACAGTTGCCATGTTTGGCCAGAGGCGAGTCTCTCTGGCTGTCAGCATGCTGGCTTGGCTTCAGATGTTCTGGCTGCTAAAGCCCTGCCTCTGGGAACTCACCTGCCTCACAAGTGATGCTGCCCTGCAGACTCATCTGGTTTGCGTATTTGCAGTCCCTTGGAACCACAGGGCCTCGTGCCTGGCTGAGGGACTGACACACATCTGCCTGTACAGCTTTCCCTGGTAGAAGGTGAGTTTCTTCTTTCTGAGTTTCTTCCTCTTTTGATGTCAAATTAGGGCACTTGGCCCAACAGATGCTGTATTGTCCAGGAGTCTTGCAATTCTCATATACTGCATTGCTAAACTACCTACCTAAAAGGTAGCACTGTGATCGGTGAAACAGGCACCAGTCCCATCCTAGAGTTCCCACCTACTGGATTTTTTAAAGGCTTTCTCAGTTAACAGATGCTTCCTGTTTGAGCTTGTGGATTCTCCTGGATGTGGCAGTGAAATCATAAACCCACAGTGAGAAATGCTCCTTTCAGTGCAGGTCTTTCTGTGTGCTGCTGCTGATTCTCACCAAAGATGTAAATGCTCTGTCAGCAGGCTCGGGTATTCTGGAGCAGGGCTCTTGCTCCTTCCTTTGAAACTGGGCTGCTCTGTGTGGAGCCAACCCTTGTCAGGCCTGTGAATTCATTTGTGCCCGATTCTTTTCCAGCTCTTGCATTATTATTTAATCCAAACACTGACTAGAGCAGAGACAAACTCAGGTTCCATTTTCCCTTTCCCTATGGATGGGCTACATCCCAGTGGTCTTCCTGGGTGGGTGAATATCCCACCTTGTAAGCTCCAGGAAAATAACCTCATTAGGAAGAACCAAGCTACCTACCCTGATTACAGCAATTACCCAGGAAGTGCAAATTAAATGTCAAATCTCCCTCAACAAAGGTGGGAATCTTAGAGGTTCCTTGTAAAAGGTCATAGCTTTACCTACCCACACAGCTAGAGATGAATGGGAAGCTGCCCCTGAAAAGTCTGAAGGTGTCCTGAAAATAAGGTGCTGGGATTGCACCCTGCTGTGACACAGTTTAGGGAATGCCCTACAGCAGTGTACAAGCATCAGTTTTGCTGCATTATGAGGGCTTAAGTTGTCCCAGCACAGGGAGCAGCAGATCCTGGGTTTAAAGGGAAACTCTGGTGGAAGATGGCCCTGTCCCATTAGCAGAACTGGGCTTGTGAAGATTTGTGGGTTGGATTTAGAAATCTCCCAGAACAGTTAGGTAATAATTAAATTATTGCTAATAGTTAAATAATTGATTTGCAACTGTTACACTAAACTTGCACTGCTGATTCCTAAAAATTTCTCACTTGGAGGGAGGTGGAACAATAAGGTTGTGTTTGCCAGCTAGGTCTCCCTAAGCACTCAGCTCATTTTGTTTGTTTCCATGAGTCATTTTTACAACAGGCAACAATAATCTTGAGTCATACATAGTCTGGAGCCAGCTTCTTAGAGAACACAGCTTTCTTGAGGACAGTGAAAAATATCCTGAAAGGAAAGTGCTTCTCTGGCTTTTGTAAGTAACAAGAAAATGTGTTTTTAAAACAAAAAGCATATGATATGCTTGGCTTTTGAAAACACAGAAAACAACCTTTTCTGTCTGTCCCTGTCTCCATTCTGAGACCTAGAAAGGACAAAAGAAAGCTGAGCCCCCCTTGAACAAGTGTGCAGTTGCTGACTACATGATAACACACAGGTCCAGAAGCACAGGCAGGGAAAGGAGACATAGGCAGCTCCTTTGATCAGGCTGTGAAGTGCAAATTCACTGTACATCTTTGGCTACTGACTACCAGCTTCTCTGTCAGAAATAGACAGAAAAGCCTTCCTCCTACCAACACAGCCGGCCCAGCTTCTGCTTATCTCTAACACCGTCATTTCTGGAAATCAGGTGTCAAGAGATCTTCCCAAATCAGGTGCTTTAAAACTCCACTCACAGTTTCCTTCCTGTGCTCACAACTGCCCCAGTGCAACCCCAGCTGCACTAGGACTGACTCAAAGGTCCTCTGTGGACAGAAAAGATTTTTTTTTTCCTGCTTTTCTTAAAGCAGTTCAGCTTCCAGGATGTGGTAGTTGTGGGAAGGCCCCATCTCATTGCCTGGAAACATAATTATTAGGGAGTATCTGTTCCAAAACTAAGTTACAAAAGCACAAGTCTTCATCTGATCTCCTCAGATGGGAAAGGCTTCAGCTAAATACAATGTACTGCTTTACAGTGCAGGGAGTTCTTCCCTCACCTAAAAAAAGTGTTTGTTTTGAGGCTACAAACAGCTGTTCTGCATTTGTAATAAGGAAAAGACACTACACAAACCACGATGATAAATACTACTCTATGTGGCACGAACAGACTACTAAAAAGGTCAGTTGATATAAAGAATGTACAGGTAACAAATGTATGTACATGTGAAAAATGAACATACAGTCCTGCTATCAGTTAAACATGGCTGGATTTGTTTTCAGCCAGAGAAGTGATCATAATGCTAACTCCTAAGAGCTAAAGCATAATTTTTATTACCTCCACTGAGAAGTGGCTAGTGTGCAAAATAAAATACTGCTGCCTCAAATGTGTTGTCTGTTTAAGCTATGAAGGCTGCTTTATCCATATAAACAGATGCTGTGTGTTAAAACAAAGCTCACTCAAAAGCACCAATGCAGGAGGCTGTCACAATGACTCTGGCAGAGGGTTGGTCTGTGAATTTGACAGCATTGACTAATAACATTATTTTCCTTTCTTTTTTCTCTGATTTGTCTTCTACAATGCAAAAACTTTCCTTCTAATGGCAAATACTGCTGCACTGCCAGAAATAAACCCTGTAAAATTTTTTAAACTTTTCAAAATCATGATTTTTGTAGCTAAGCAAAGTTGATTCTGATTTTCCTGACCTGTTTTTTAACTTCCAGCAGTAAGCTTTAATCTCAAGAGTGTCATGAATAGCCAATCATCTTTTTTACTCCATAAATAGACAATAACTGTTCTAAATCCTTCAGTAGTAGCAACTTCACCTTGCATTCACATCTTCCCGGTGGAAAGCTGAGGCAAGGCACTGCTGCTTCCACCTGAGTCACTCACCTTGTTTCCCAGCACTGTGTTTGGCCCTTAAAGGCAAAAAAGAAAACTGATGCAGATTAATATCATTTTGCTTTGCACAACCACGGTTTGCAATTGCACTGAATGAATTGATTATGCCAACCCACATTACTAAATAATGAGTAAAAAGTCATCAACCATATTCACTACAATTTCACTTTCTTGGCTCTGCTTTACTGAAAACATGAAAATAGCTGACCACAACTGTAAACTTGAGCAAAGATGTAAACTTTGATACACTAGGGACAATTTGAAAAACTAGGGAGAAGATTGCAAAGGCAATTGACTAGGGAATGGCAGGAGCACAGTATCTATTGAGAACATGTTTAAACAGTTGTTCTGCTTGTACAAGAGCCTGGGAAGTTCATTTAGCTACAGAAATGTGTCTTTTGTAGCTACCTCTGGAAACAAGGGACAAGGAAAATGTTTCCATATAGACTATAAACCCATCACTGAAATCAAATATATAAACTGAATATATTAAAGCTTTGAATTTTATTACACTTAATTTCTTCTGAATATCTTACCCTTCTCCCCTGTTCAAGGTTCAAACCTAAACATGAGAAATGGAAGGATAAAGGAGAACTCCACTAAACGTGGAGTACATTTCGTCAGAGTCTGTGTAGGCCAGTTTGCCTCCTGTTACAACAACGTTTACTTCGTCTCCTGCTTTGAGGTGAAGAACAAGGTGGAACGTCCCAGGACCACCACAGGTCTGTTTCCCCGAGTAGGGTTTGTGATACTCCAGCAGTTCCCTTCTGTAGCCAGCAGTGTGGAGCTGAGCCACGCTCGCGTTGGAGACGGACAGCACCGCTTCCACGTACTCATCCCTCTCCGGGGCCAGCACGGCGGTGATCAGGTAGCGCCCTTCATACGGCGATGTGAAAATGCCTGCAGAAGAGAGACGTCCTGGACTGACCTCAGCCACCCAAAATGGGGACACCTGACTGCCCTAAGCACAATGACAAACATAAAGCCACGTGGGTCACCCCCTGCTTCGTAAGGCAACAAGGTCAGCCTGGGCAGGTGACCGACTGATCGGAGTCATGGAGACGAAGGCACACCTAGCACTCTGTGCTGGAGAAGGAGGCACGCCCAGCTGGGGACCCTGGGGAGGCAATATGAGAACTCTCCTCCCCTCCCCTCTCCATGGATGAGTAAGGAACCTCACCTCTGCTACCTGGGCTCAGCTAGCCTCAGGTGGGCTGAGGAGCACAACCAGCTGTGCTGGCAGGGCAGATGTAGAGGTGAGCTGGGTCTCAGCAGTACTGGGCAGTCATGGAAAACCAGCCATGAAAGCGCGTGCCTGTGCACACCCACAGAAAGCTTTTACCCCCATGTGCCTAGTTTAGATGGAGTTACTTGGTCTATTCAATGTACCAGCAAGGCCCGAGGTAACATGGAATGCTGGTACCCCATGCTCCTGCCTGTCCAGCATGTCTGTGGGTGCATTCCTTGGCTATTACCTGTATTGGGGTTATAATAGTCCCCGTCATTCACAAGCACTTTGTTGAAGTGAACCACGCCAACATCGCTGGAGAAAGGCTTCTGTGTGAGCCCAGCAGAAAATGACACCAGAGAGGGCACAGCAGCAGTGGCAGGTCCTGAAACGGGTAAACATGAGTCAGAGTCACATCAGGATGATAACACAGCCTTTTCCCTATGATGCCTTATAATCCGCTGTCTGTTCCTGCACATACTCCACTTGGACTAATTCTGCCAATTACAGGATGACAGAAGTAGCAGAATATGTACTGCTGGCCCAGGCATCTCGCCATAAAAATTACTGAGCACCGAAGTTCCTACCTTGGCCACAGGTTCTTTTTGGGTTTCGTTTTCCCTTGTAAGGAAACAGTTAGTAAATGCTGGCAGTGGAAATCCTACTATCCTTCAATTCAACAATGCTTCTGCCCAAGACCTTCTTAGGACAGAGGCAGCCTTTCAACATGTCCATTCTTCATCTATCACAATGGCCATAGGAATGCTAAAGATTATAGCTCATGCCAGCTTTCCTTGTCATATTGAGAAGCTGTGCACAACTTAGGTCTCCCACTTTCTCTGCCAAAGTCTAGTAAAAATGACTATAAGAACATAAAACATTTCCATTTTAATGCAAAGAGAACCTTTTGTCTCTCTCCAGCACTTCTTTTTTGGGGGACTTTTCACTGTACAATTTTTTTCTTCTTTTCTCAGCAGATCAAACAGGCAAGTATGTTAGAGTGGCTATCCAGCTGTTAGATGAGCACTGCTGTTAGACTGAGTTGTATGAAATATAATTTGGACAATTATGACAATTTTAACTTTTAACAAACTGACTTAATATCAAGTGTTCAGTGCTCAGCCACTTATTAGTCCCATTCCAAATACCTTCCCTTTAAACATTTTCCTTAAGGCAGTACACATTGCTATAAGTAGTCAATTATTGCTGCTTTGTCTGGGCAAGTAGCTAAACAACAAATGCCCTAAACTTGTCCACAGCTGCTGTTTCACCCTGCTTCTTCTGTGCCTTCCTTAAAATTAATGTTTGCCCTCTCTCTCTCAATCAGAGATGAATTTAGCATCCACAAATGCTAAATTCATAAAATCCTGAATTGAAAGAGACCCACAAGGACCATTTAAGTCCAACTCCTGACCCTGCAAAGGACACTCCAACAATCACACCTTGTGCCTGAGAGCATTGTCCAAACTCTTCTTGAACTCTGTCAGGCTGGTGATGTGATCACTTCCCTGGCACTTGCAGTACCTGACCATCCTCTGCATAAAAACACTTTTCCTAAAATCCAACCTAATTCAGAGGGTATTTCTTAAAAATTGAAGTTTAAAAAGTCACATAACTCCATCTAAAATGTAGATATACAAATGTTCTGCTATCCACTGCTTTTCTGAATAACTCAGCCTGGGGAGTTGGGGAGGAGAAGGCAAAGGGGAAGTCATGCCGGCAACTTCAGAATTGGCAGATAACTACCTTGATTTCCCTCAGGGGCTGGTAACCAGCTGCCTCACGTATCTTTGGAAATCTTCTTATTCAGCGTTTTGTCTCAAGCTCAGAAGATAGACGGAAGCCCTTTTTCATTAGCCCTACCTGCCAGTGTGCCTGCAGGTGCTCCTGCAAACTAAGGTGAGGTTATTTGAAAGGACCAAAATTAATTGCAGGAAGCCTAGTTACTTAAACAGCTTCTGTAAAGCTCCACCACCTTAACACAATGCTGCTTACACAGAAACTACTCTCAGCTTAGCTTGAGACTGAAATGAACTGAAAACACAACTCAAATTGTTGGCTCACTCAAAAGTTTTTTTTCCCTGCAAAATGGAACAAACCATGTGCTGCCTGTCTAGAAACACTGCCAGCTTTGGAGCAGCAACAGTTATGTTAGGGTTGGTGTCATCTGAATAAAGGAATGACTTCTGCCCTGGCTCTCCACAGCTTCCTTCAAGACTTTCCTTCAGTAACTGCTAGAATAGTTATTAGAAGTAACTATTTGTTGCTAAACTCATGAAATTGCTTCAGATCTGCAGCTGAGTTTAACACACCATATGTATCTATTCAAAGGAGAAATCATAAACCTGTCTTAATATCCTGTAGATCAGTTCAGGGGGTGATAAAGGAGACACAGAAAAGATGCAGTGTGTCTGTGCTCTCCTCCCCTCTTCCCACCTTCTAGATGGAGTTGTGCTGGTTTAAAATTTTCACAATCCCTACCAACACCTCAGCAATGCTTTTTCAAAACTTCACAGAGGGCTGCTACCTTCTCCTACATGTCCCCTCTTACAAACACTTTTCTTCATGCAAAGATCAAAGTTCAGCTTCTTGAAGGAAGGTCCAGGCTTGGACACTTACTTTCACTTAAGCAGTCAATATTGTGGAAGTATAAACATCAGGAAAAAAAATTTAAAGCATTTTAAATCTGTGAACCATAGGCACAGCTCTGATGAAGAAACTGCTAATCAGACAAAATGTTTTACAAAAGTTTCAACCACAGTTTTACTCCCCCATTTGGGGGAGGAAAAAGCTCTTTTGACTTCAGGTGCATTCAAGAAGGTTTCACTTGATATTATACACACAGGTAAGCAGGAGCAGGTAAGTCTGTTCTTGGCAATCTATGCTACATTACGTGTGTTCTGGGGAGTCAAAAAACCACAGAAGATGCATGGGTGGCCCTTGTTAGGTTACATCTACTTCCACCCATCTGCTAGTTGTGTTCCTGGTTCCAAGAACAGTTCATGCCTCCCACAGAGCCCAAGGGCCAGAAGGAAAGAAAAGAAAAAAAGATCATTAAGCAAAACAAAGCAGCACACAGCATAGGCATTTGCTATCAAGATGAAAGGAGAAAAAAAATAACAATGTGATGGTGCTGCAGACAACTGCTCAGCAACGGGAATGAGGATTCTTTAAGAACTGACACAGAAGAAAGACTAAGTACATAATTCATTTGTCAGTAGGCACTTATGATTCTCTTGGATACCACAGGACTAAGGAGGATTTGTCAGATTTCTTCTCTCAAATGGTCAATACTCCTAAATCTAAATGGGGACAAAGTGTGTAATTTCCGTTAGAGCAAAGGGGACAAAAATACAAGCAATTTGTCAATTCCCTGCCTATGTTTTTTTTTTAATTCTCCAATTTGACCTTAACATCTCATTTTCAGAAACATTCCTCTGCCTATGGCTTGGCCATGCAGCACAGCACTACACTGCACCACGAGCCAGTGCTCAATGAAGCTGCTCTGCTAAGTCACAGTGATTCTGATGTGGATGATATCTCAGTGTGTTATGAAGACACACATACTTTCCTGCTGAGTCTGTTAGTAACATCTGTCTGCTCTTACAATTCTATCCTTTCACACTGCAACAAGAGAATATTGCTCCGGCACTTACCTACTGTTCCTTATACATAGCTAAAGAATCTGAAAAAAAAAAAATTCAAGAAATTCTCTGGTACTGAAAATATGCAAATCATGCTTCAGCATTCAAGAAAAGCAAGAAAGTAGGCTACTTTAGTCCCAGGAGACAGAATTGGAGCATTGTAGCCCTCAGCTTCTTCCTGAGCAGTGCTTTTATGTAACAGAAGTTATTCAGAAATGAAAGTGAGTACTCAGAAGGCCATTTTAATAGTACAAGCTTCTTACATTAGGAATTATAGTACAAGAAGGTCTGGTCATCTTTCAGATTTGAATTTAAGTACTACAAAATGTACTGGGTGAAGACTGACAAAGACATCACAAACGGTTGTCCAGAGTTAATGAGACAGTAAGGATTCCTTGATGCCTTGTTTACACAGTAAGTTCCACCTTCAATAAGCCAAAAATCTTCCCTTCCCCAGCTGTTAATTTCTACAGCACTGTTAACTGCGGAATTCTGTCCTAGAATGCTCTCTCTTCTTTAGACACTGACAATTAGAATCACAGACTCAATTAGACTGGAAAAGACCTCAGATCATCAAGTCCTACCTATGACTGAACACCACCATGTCAACCGTGGCACTGAGTGCCACATTCTGTCATTCCTTAAACGCCTCCTTGGGCAGTCCATTCCAAGTCCATTCCACCCTTTCTCTTCATGTCCAGCCTAAACCTCCCCTGGTACAGCTTAAGACCATGTCCTCTTGTCCTGTCATTTGTTGTCTGGGAGAAGATGCCGACCCCAGCTGCTCACACCCTCCTTTCAGGTGGTTGTAGAGAGCTGTCGTGGTTTGACACGGAAAAAGAATTTTTCCGGAAGGGAGAGGTCAATTTGGACATTGACCAATTGAAGGTAGACACGCCTCTGAGAACACAGAGGGGTTAAAAGCAGAATTCCCAGGAGAACTTGCTCTTTTGGGTTCCGGTCAGCGGTCAGTGCAGGACTCTCCCCTGCCCAGCCACGAGCTGGGTGGGGGAGGGGAGAAGCCATGTGGCCTTCGGAGGTAGGCCCAAGGGTGGAGGGACTGGAACCCGGGCTGGCCCCCTGCAGATGGAAGGGTGGAGAAAATCTGGGATGTCTCTGTTCCCCCCAGAGTCTCTCTCTCTCCCAAGAGAGAAAAAGAGACAGCGGTGGTTTTTATCAGCAGTTCACCGCGGGGAAGGAGAAGAGCGGGGGGGCCGCAAGGTGCCCAGCTGCCTGTGGGAGCTGGAGCCTGGGCAGCAAGCCATCTCTGGGAGTTGGGACTTTTAACCCTTCCTGAGAAATGAAAGCTTTGTGAAATTTTTCTCCTCCTTGGTTTGAAAAGAGAGGAAGAGAGACAGCCTGGGACCTGGGATGTTGGAAGGAGAAATTGTAGGTGGGGGGAGATGATGGAGTGGCTTTTGGCTGGACTTTTTCTTGTTAGCCACAGACTGAACTGATCTTCTCCTCCAAGAGAGACTGTATTTTAAGAGGATGCTGGTGAGCCAAAGAGACCATGCTTCAGCTGGGAAAAGACAGAAGTGGAGCGAACAGAGAAAGTTAAGGAGGTTTGTGGTGGTGCCCCCTGTCTTCGCAGAGGAAGAAGAGAAGAAGATCTCTGTTCTTGGATCCTCGGCCCCAGAGGAAAATGGGGGGGACTGTTGGTCCCAAAAATGAAAAACTGAACTGTTGTTTTTTCCCCTCTTGGCAGGGCATCCTTGAAAAGAAAAATCCTAAAAGCAGTCTGTCTATCCATGCATTGGTGGTGAGAGCACTGTGCATGGAAAGGAGAGGGTCACCATTGGCAAACTTTTTCTCCGGGCAGTGTCATGTGGTGACATGGAAGCACAGGGTGTGGCAGCTGTGTTTCTTGGGGGGGTCTATGGCACAGGAAAGACTCCTCTCTCCCTGCAGATGGACTGAGTGTTGATTATCTGGAGGGTGGAAATCTGATTGGGGTCCAGATTGTGTCTCACTGTAGTTTGTTGGAGTTGGGTGGTGGGAGGAGGAATGCTTTAGAAGGTTTTCATTTTGAATTGTGTGTGTTTTCTTTCTTCTTTTTTCCCCCTCTTTTATAATAGCATAGTGGTAGTAGTTTAATAAAGCTTTTTTCTTGTTATTAAGCTTGGGCCTGCTTTGCTCTGTTCTCGATCGCATTTCACAGCATTCAGTTGAGAAATTACATTTTCATGGGGGGCACTGGCATTGTGCCAGTGTCAAACCATGACAAGAGCGATAAGGTTACCCCTGAGCCTCCTTTTCTCCAGGCTAAACACCCCCAGCCCCCTCAGCTGTTCTCCACAGGACCTGTGCTCAAGACTCTTCACCATCTTCACTGCCTTTCTCTGGACACACTCCAGCACCTCAATGTCCTTCCTGGGTTGAGGGGCCCAGAAATGGACACATCACTTGAGGTGTGGCCTCCCCAGTGCAAATACAGGGGAAGAATCACATCCCTGGTCCTGCTGGCCACACTATTTGTGATAGAGGCCAGAATGCCATTGGCCTTCTTGGCCCCCAGGCACATGCTGCCTCATGTTCAGCCACTGTTGACCAGCACCCTTAGGTCCTTTTCCTCTGGGCAGCTTTCCAGCCACTCTGCCCCCAGACTGCAGCAGGTTATTGTGGCCAAAGTGCAGGACCTGCTACTTGGTCATGTTGAACCTCATCCAATTGTCCTCAGCCCATCAATCCAGCAGTCCTGATTAGAGACAGTGGATGTAAATGCTCCAACTCCACAAAAATCTGAACAGCTTTTGGTATCACCCTTATCTCTCTGATTTCTGACTCTCTCCCTTTGAGGTCTGCAAGGCACACTGTGGGAATTTTAAGGACATCAGCAGGATTATCTTGTATTTAGATAGGTGTTCAGTGGCATGGATCAGGAAAATGAACTCTTTGGTCAAGCCCACCTCCCTCTGGACCCCAGGGTGGAAACTGTTCCACCAACATATTCCACCAAGCAGCAGATGGGCGCACTCCCACCTTGCCCCGCCTTTTCAACACTTCTAACATCCACCTACTGTTTCACACAGTTTTAGCATAAACTTATTAAAATACTGCTATCTATAAATTGCTATGGGAAGAAAACCCCCAGGAAATCCATTTATCACAGAAATCTAGACATCTATATTGGTTTTCCTGGCATCAAGATAAACGAATGTTTCTTTACTTCTTATCCTCTTCCAGAAACCTCATCTATTGCTGCCTGTTCTTACCACTACAATTCTCAAATGCAAAAAGATTGCTTTAAGGCTATGATGGAATTTTAATTAGCAGGTACAAATATCACAATGAGAGCATGAACTCTTTACAATTCTTTTTTTGTCAGTCCCCAGACCATTCTTCATGAAGTGTATTTGTAATTTTGTCATGACCATCAAACTAAATCCTGGGGCGGTAGGTTTTTGAATTCCATAAAGCCCCAATGTTTTACTTCCATCTATCGCCCATATTTCCTCAAACAAATTTAAATGAAATAACTTTTTTTGAAGAGGATGTGGAAATACTTTGATCAAAGATACCTTTCCCCAGGGTTTGATAGTATCTTGAGTATGAGGCTGCAGGGCTGGCAGCACCCAATCAACATGTTTATCTAGGCCAACCAGCATGTCCCACATAAATTTTATACCTGTTCATCATACAAATTCATAAATAGTGATATTAACAATTATAAAAAAATGCACCCCAGTAAACCCGGAAAACTGCATTTTGAATCATTTTAATCAGTGGCTGTCATTGGCAGCACTTCTGCTTTTACTGAAGTCAGGAACTCCAGCCCTGGTGACTATAATGAAGCCAGAAACTCTCCCAATAATAAGATGCCACCAGTTATTCAAGGTCTTAGTCTTGGCCTTAGTCATGTTTTATTACAGAAATAATAAAATCATCATAAATATCTATTTATTTTCTCATTTAGAAAGCAAACAGAAAGGTGCATACTGACATTAGCTAGAAAATACAAACTCTCTGTATTTAAAAAACACACAGTGAAATCAGTAGCAAGAACCTGAAATGATTTTTCAAAACCTAACTCCTCTCGCCACCTCTATATTTTCAAAAGATACAGGTTTTGTTTTAATGCTTAGGTCTACCAAAAAACAGTCAAATTTTCCTCAATGCTAAACTTAAATACTAAAAATTAACACATGTTTTTTTCTCTCAGCCCTGACCATCCAGGGATTGAAGTAAATGTTAAGAACCTACGTGAAAAATTTCTAGGAAACAACTGCCTTACCTTGTGAATCCGTGGTAGGATGAGATGACTTTGGATATCCTACAAAGGAAAAGTAGTATGTGTGACTCTGTACACAGCAGAGTACATTATGACCAAATATCACTGCAATATCACTAAAAAGCATTCCTGGTTACTGAAAAGCAACCTACCAAAACTGGGGTGGTCACAGCAAAGAGAACCAACTTATTACTCCAATGTACTAAATCTACTAATTGTGCTCCACTTTACTAATTCTTCCATAATGCAAGCATTATGGAAAGGAAAAAAAAAAAAATCAATTTCCATAGTGGCAAAGACTGCTGTAGTTACCAGGGATTTTACATCATCTCAGTTGACCTCATGCTTTGTGCAGCCTTGGAAAGGTAGTAAAACTGGCACTGGATGTGCTTTCCCTACTTCTGCAGCCAGCTGGAGGCTGCACAGGCCCACTCACAAATCATCTCTGCTGTAAACCCATTCC
This sequence comes from Taeniopygia guttata, assembly GCF_048771995.1. NCBI lineage: Eukaryota > Metazoa > Chordata > Aves > Passeriformes > Estrildidae > Taeniopygia > Taeniopygia guttata. Next base: position 103,486,551 of record NC_133026.1, read on the forward strand.
CAACAGCAACAGCCTCAGTGGGTTAGTCCACAAAAGGCCAAAAGGGGGCTGGTAAAGCACAGCAGATCTCAGTGTCAGCTCTCCAGCAAGACCTGACACATCCCTTGCACTCAGGAGTGATGCACTACCAGCCTGGTTGTCTCACCTGGTGCTCCAGCATACCCCTCAGCAATGGGCATGGTACTCTGGCCAGCCTGGCCATCCACACTTCTAAGACGCCCTCTCCCAGACATTAAAACCGTGCCAGGAGGTCCTGCCTCCCCAGTCTCCAAGATGATGCCGGTTGTTCCAGGCAGAAGTGGCACAACTGCTGACCCTGGCAGAGCTGGGCGTGGAGGAGGTCTCAGCTGTGGTGGGAGGAGGGGGATCCTCTGTCGTGGGGGCTGGATCCTGGGCCGTGATGGCAGCAGGGATATGCCAGGCTGCGGCTGCACGGGTGGCCTCGGTGGCAACGGCTGCTGTGGTACTTCTGGTCGCCCTTTGACATGATGAAAGAGGAGGAAAAATACAAAATTATTTGCCTAAAATAGAACATAAGCTTGCATGGTTTTTTTATGATAAATACTTCAAAATAAAACAGGACTCAGTTGGAGGCCACCTGTTCCCTCAGATCTGAGACTGCACTGGCTAAATGCCCTCCGACTCCTGAAGTACAACAGACTCCACTCTTTACAGCTGTATGACACAGGGAAAGGAATGGAGACAGCCTTGAAACAAGACAAGCAGCAATCAAATAACCTATGAACATTCATTCAATTGTTACACCAGCTTGGCTTTTCTGCACAAATAGGTGGAGTATCACACTTATTCGCACCAGTACCTTCATTCCACAGTGTGCTTCTCTCTCTCTCTCCCCTTTCACTTCAGTTCTCCTCAACCCCTCACACCCACTGTGATTTCTTTCAACTCTCTACTCCCACAGCTCTTAGCACAAGGCTGCCTCTTTAGCATGACCATAAAGAAAATTATCCACAGCAAAAAACATCAGTAAATGAACATGACTTAAGAGGTTTTTTCCCTTACTTTACAAAGCAACAAACTTAAACGTCCTAGTACTTTCATTACTATTTTCTGACAATAAAGGCAGGACTCAGAGATATCATCTACCAGAAAATTATTTATTTTTTAAATAGAAGAGATACCATTAAAAAACTTTTCCAGTGGGGCAGCCAACCCATATGACATCAGGGTTGAACAGCACTGACATGGTTCCATTTGTGTATCTGGTCAAGTTCTAACCCTTTATAGGAATTCTGGTTTATTCATAAAAATTAAGTCCTAGATGCAATGCCCTCCCAAGTGTAAAACTGAATTACATTTACACTAAGAACAGAAATTAACAAATGTGTAGATTTTAGAGATGCAATTACAGCTTTACACAGAATAAACAGAATTTCATGCTAAATTAAACCTCAGCATAGGTTAGATTGCTTGCATTTTGATATTAAAACATGTCTTTAAGTGCAGGGATGACTGCGAGTTTCTGTAGAAATGAGCAAACATCCCCTTGCAAATTTATCTGATACAACTTGTTGCATACCAGAGATGCTTGCCAAGGTCCTCAGTAGAATCACCTCTCTGAGTGATGCTCACAATGAAGCACTTCTATTCAGTACAGTCCAAAATCAGCCTGGGCAAATTCACCAGTGGCTGAGGCCAAGCCATCTGTATGTGCCGAGGAGCAGATGTGGTGTGAGGCTTCCCCTGGCTCTGCTGTGTGTCTGGGGAGCCCAGGAGAGCCTTACTCTACACCTTTGGGGAAGAGCTTACAACAAATTTGTGCAGGTATTGTCCCCAACATGTGTCTGGGGTCCAGACAGCTTCACTGGCAACCCACGTGCTGTTCTGTGACTACTCAACACCTGCACTTTACCCTTGTGAATTTCATTTCTTGTTTTCAGTCTCATAAAAGCCTACATAAGCCTGCAGGAGGATCGGGAGGCTGTCTGAAGTCATAGTCTCACACCATCTGCATTAATTTGCTTGATATGGCTGCTAGGAAAAAGCCTGCCTGAGCTTTGCTGGCTGACTTTTAAGCGTCAGGAGAATTGAAACTCATACAGGCACTGCACCATAAAGCTGGGCTGAAGCTCACTCAGTAATTGTCCACAAGGCAGAAGCCTAAATAGTGAAATGTTTGCTTTATACAGATTAAAACTATTTTCATAAAAACCTTAAAATTAAAAAAATCTTTAAAGCATTTTCAAAAAACTCTGGAAGTATGAAAGTGAATTTTTAAACAGAATTATTTGCTTTGTAAGACAATTTCTGTCCACAGAGGCATTGATTTAGACCTTCAACTAGAATCTTCATATTAACCTCATTGAAAAAACAAATTTACAAAGTACTTTAACTTGGGATGCATGCACTTGTCATTTCTTGAGTCAATTATGCTAAGCTTCATTAAGACAATTATTTGGGATGACACTGAGAAAATGACTACATTTCTCTTATTTTCTTTGCTTTTCTAGACCTTTAAATAAAAATCAACTGCTGAAATCCCATATCCTGAGCACACTGCTTCCTTGCATGCAACATGAACACTGCAATATTCAGAACTGTCTCATCTCCATAACACTAAACCCAGAATCACTGGCCTAAAGCTCAAATTCAAGTGGAAGCAATCTGATATGTGTGAGTAGAGATCTGCTTGAACTTTGCTGAGCAGGCCATGAACACAATCTTCTCATCTATCTGGGAAGGCAAGAACAGAGCTGAGATCATTGCACAGCTAGGAACATCAACACTGTTCTCAGCAGCATCCTTGCTGCTCTGCTTGTCATCACTGTTGTGAGTGACAGCGTGGTTACCACACCACATACCAGCATCTTCTGATGCTCTCCTCAGCCCCTGAAACACACAGAAATGAAGTGGATAAAGCTAACTAGAGAGTAAAGGAATCTGTAATTGCTCTCACAAGAAGCCAAAAAGGTCTCTCTTGAATTTTGTTATAGACACCAAGGGGATTTTACAATTCTGTTAGAAAGCAGCATTGTGCACAAGCTCACAGGGAGCCCAGAGGAATTGACTGTATGGCTATTCACACTCCAGCATTAAAATTTTTATGTTGCATTTTATCCATGCCGTAATGCAGAGCACACATTTGGTTTCTTAGGCCACAACTTCATCAGACAACATTTTGCTGTTGGTTTCAAAACCCTGCTACACAGACAACTACCACAGGAATTGCAGGTCAGGTCAAATACCCGTAACCAAAGCCAACTGCACTCCCAGCATGGTATCTGGCTGCAACACCCCACTTTTGATTCCTGGAAAACTTCATGGATATATATACAAAAAGGCAGTACATTAAAAGAGACCACCAACTTTAGCATGGCTTTCAGTTTCGTGCCATGTGAAGGGCAAACATACCTGCAGAGACGAACAGAGTGCAATGAGAACAACTTAGACCACCAGACTTGGAGCTGGGGGAAGGCACCATTTAATATGGATGGAAAGCTGCTGGATAATTTTACCTTGGAGAGCACATCATGCATGGTTCCCTAAATGCTGCGAGCAGACCACTGCCTGCTGTCACCACTGCCTTGTGTGCTGCAAGCTATTTCACTACCTTCGCCAGGAATTACAATAAATCAAATACATTTCTGGTCTCTGAGTTCGTATGTGATGCACAGTCACTTGCTGAGTTGGCTTCTTAGTTTGGATTGAGGCATTTGAAACCCCTGAATAAAAAATATGGAAGATAATACAGACATATTTTTAAGAGGAGGGCCATTTGACTTTGCAGGGCTTACACTGCTTGGTAAGATTTTATGTTTTATTTCTTGCAACACTTCCTTGCCTTACTGCCCTCAACAACTTTATTAGTAAAAATTTGTTTCTGTTTTGGCCCCTCAGAAGTCAAATGACATCATTTGAATGCTATGATATGCTGGCAAACTGTGTATAAGAAATGCTCCACTGATCCAAGTTCAGGTCTTCCTGTCAAATAATGTTGGTATGGCAGACAAGGCTGCAGATCATAAATGTAAAAATAGTTAAAGCCATACCCCAACTCATGTAACAGGGTTCCCAAAATCACTTCCAAAAAAGGCTCTTTTGCCAAAATCCTTCTGCAACTCAAAACTTACTTAGGCCGCTGTGCCAGACAGCGTTATTGTAATTGGAAACATTTGGGAACTGCAGTGTGTGCTTCACGAATCCTTTAGAGGCCAGAGGCGCCCCAGAGCAGCAAGGGCTGCTAAGAGTGCCTGCACCCCAGACCCAGCAGCACTGTCCTTCCACAGGCTTTTAACATTCAGTGGTGGATGGAGGGGTCTGCCCTGAAAAGGTATTACTTTATGGAAACCCAGGTGTGCAGAGGATTTTTAATGCTTTAATGCATTGTAGCAGGGGTTGATAAATGCAACCCATAAGGTCACTTAAACACCTGCTTCAAATAGCAGAAGAAATATTAGTACTTGTATGCATGTTGGACCTTTCTTCAATGTTGGTCCCCAGTGCTAATTAATTTTAGGCAAGATGGATGAGAAACAGGAATACACAGATATATGATCTTCCATTTTAATGGTGACTGGATGCTTCTGCAAGACTGAGGGATAAAGGTCCTAACCCTGTTGAATTTAAGTCAAAATTACAGCAAAAGAATTATCTGATATTTACAGTCCCTCTTCACTCCACTTCCTCGTTTAAAGTTAAGTGAAACTTTTTTTTTTCATTTCACACAAAACCTCAGAAGAATTTTTGTGTCAAGTACTGCTATACAGTTGGTTTTAAACAATTAAACAAAAGAAACACATCTATCACAGGTTTTCAAGTCTCTGCCTTGGGGTGAGAAGGATATTCTTCCCTTCATGGGGCACAACTTGTCCATTCTAGAAAGAACACTCAAGAGTCTCATGTCAGATCTCTCCCAACCACCACCAGCTGTAACAGCGCACAGGCTCTTTCCTCAGCACCTCCTCTAATATTAACCAGTCACAGAAAGTGGCCTCTTATTTATCTCATACATGCACAGAATTAAAACCAGAAGCATCAACCAACTGAAGAGTACAGTTTCAAAACAGTCCCTAATTCCTATGATTTTGTGTCATGCTAACAGAAACAGGAAAACAGGAACTCAGCTTCCTTCTGTAAACTTCAACTCTCGGGATAACAGCCCACTGCTGAAATTTGGAGCAAGAACTGCAGAGAGAACTGAGTGGCATTTGGCAAGATCTCCAAACCTTCATGGCAAGGCTCACCAGCATGCTGAGGTTACCATTTCCCAGAGTTCTGAGCCAAAGGGAATGTGCCCCAGCTTCTCAGCTGCTAGAATGCAAACTTTAAACAAAGTGCAGGTAGATCTGCACCAACACGTTGGACTATTAACTGAAGTGGCTGAGGTGCTAAAACATTGCCAGCTGGAATGTGCCAAGTACTGCCAACGACCTTGTGGGAATGCAAGCTTCTGGGAGAGCTATGAAGCAGAAGTCTTATATTGCCACGCCAAGATATGCCAGAACTAATTTGGGAAACTTCTAGATCAAAGAGTTGGTGCTGAATTATATTCATAAACTCATGCTAAGCACACCAATTAGAAGAAATCTTTCTTATCATAAATTTGAATTCATTTGACTTCATTTTTCTCTCCTTGCTTTTCAATTTTCCCTGAGGAATACAGAATAATTTTCAACAACAAAAGAAAACAACAAAAAAAAATCAAATCAAATGAATTGGCATAATACAGACAATTATTACAAAAAACTCACTTAAAAATCACTATTCAAAACCACTACTTTTCCCACTGTCTTTATTCTAGCTCCAATTAAACACAAAAACATGTAAGGCTTTTTTTTTTTTTTTTTGGAGGGTACTTTTAAAAGCACTCAAAGTACTCTGTGGTGTTCTGGAGTAAAGAGCCAAAATTAGAGTCACTGCAAAAACAAAGTAGGAATTGTGTAATATTAAGCTTTTCCTCACTTTAGTTCTTTTCTAAGAGTTTCAGAAAGGAAAGCCAGTTGAAAAACAAACAAAAATTTAAAAAAATTAAGCAAGAAACTTACTTGTGTCAGGCTGAGATTTCAGCACGCCTTCAATGGCTGTGGTGATTTTGGAAACCTGACTATGAAACTGTTGGACAGAGTTTTTGAGGCCAGAAATATCAGTGGAATGAGATGCTATAGTTCCATTCATTTCATGGATGCAGTTCCATAAGCTGCTCACGTGCTTATTCAGACCTTCTTTAATATTCTGCAAACTGCCTGAAACAGAGTCCAGCTTGCCACAGACTTTTTCGACATGTGCGACTCTGCTCTCAACATCTGAAACACCCTCCTGGACACCTTGGGTCTTTTCTTTGCACTTGCTGAGATCATTCAGGACATGGTCATTCAATTGTTCTAGTCTGTCTTTCACTTCACCACAACAATTCTCACTGGAATGAGCAGTTTGATTTGCAAACGTCCTCTGCATTTGATCAATTTTTCGGAAGACACCTCTTTGTGTTTTTCTGCATGTTGAATTGACACCCAGAAGCTGCTCCCTGCAGCTGCTCAGGCCATCTTGAAGATTTTTCATATCTTTATCAATGGCATTTAGATTGTATCGGAATACACGCACATCTCTCTGTATTTTCTGAATGTCACGTTGGTTACCCTTAATTAAGTTGAGTTTCTCATTAAGAGAGCTATTTAGAGACTGCAGGATTACAGAACTATTCTCTGTTTTCAAAAGCAAGTGATTGTACTTGTCATTACAATTTTCTAGGTGTTTCTGAAGGTCCTCCGTACCTTGTGGTGCAGACTGACATTTCTGCCCACAGAGCTGTTCAAGCAACAGCAGTTTGTCCTTCACGACATTCATCTCTGCTGTAAACTGCTCATTTGCAAACCCTGCATCGCTGGGCAAGATAGGCCCAGGATTAACAAACATTCCATCAGGGTCCGTGGTGTTGGCAATCTCCAAAATAGTCCCGCCTAGCCTAACCTCCAGTGCCCGCAGCTTTTGGTCAAACAAGTCTCTCAGTTCATCCACCTCAGCAGCGATAGCACCACGGAGAGTCTCCTCAATGTAGAAACAATGTTCTTCAGCATTTCGTTCTGTAATATTCATCCTTGCATCTAGCTCCTCCAGCCTCTCACCAAACACATCTCCTAGGTCTGGAGTTGACAATCTAATTATTTCATTATCTATTCTAGCATTCAAGATCCTCTGTGCTTCCACAATTCTGTCAATCTTCTTATCTAAGTCTTTCATCTGTTGGTCAAAGCCATTTCCCTCACCCTTCTTGCAACAGCTGGAGTCATTTGATGGAATCTGAGTGCGGAGAGTATCTATTTCTTTCCTCAAGTCATTCTCTTTTCCTCTTATAACATCGATTATCCCTACACAGTTGTTTTCACTTTCATCATACTGCTGCTGAATATCCTCCAGTTTATAGTCACATGAGTTCTTCAGATCTGCCATTTTCTTCTCAAATCCTTCCATTATTTCTTGCCTGAGGGACTCAAATTTTGAGTCTATATAGTCCTGATATATATTGTCACGGGGCATTGTTATTGTAGGTCCTTGTGCTGCCTCCTGCAGTTGTTTTAATTGTCCTTCATAGCCCTTTACTTTTCCACTCAGTTCCTCCAGCTCATCATTCCTCATCTTCAAGGCTTCTTTCACCTCAGCTAGCTCAGCTTTTATATCTTCCATTTCAAAATCAATAAAAGGGTCCTTTTGATCTTTATTGCTGAGGAGTCCTGGCAGCTGAATAGTGTCTGTTTCACCACCAACTGCACTGTCCGGCTCCGGGCGGTCGTAAAGGTTGTTCAGCCAAGTGACCAACATCTTGCTAGCATCTTCTTGTACAGTCAGCTTCAGGTTTTCATTCACACCTGCCACGGAGGACTGGAGTTCAATAACAGACCGTGTAAGTCTAAACAATTCGTCCTCAAGAAACTGCATTCTTTTCTCATATGGTGCAGGCTCCGGCGCTTCTGTTGGTTCTGCATCTGTTTCCCAGAAATAACAAAATATGGATGTAAATATTCCCAGTGGTATCTGTTTTAATAAGCTGCAGTTGCTTTTACTTTTCTTTAAAATGAAATAATGGTTTAAACTGCCTAATGCTTGTTGTCTTTTCTGTTCTTATTTTCAGTTATTTATAATTAATATGTTATCAAAACCCTCAGAACTAAAAGTTTCAGCACAGTGACCAATTCCTGCCAAGATACAGTGGCCACAAAGAAACTGGCAACCACCCCTCCTGCTCAGCAGTGGAGCATATATTATATATATATAAAATATATATATATTATATGGTATACATAACAGACCAATACAGGTCCATACACATCACCTTAGAACCACTGCATCTCCTATAACAATAATTTGCCCCTGAATTCGCACTGAAAACTTCAGTGGCAGTCATTTATGTGCCTGAAGTGGGTTTGTGCTTCTGTGTTTTACTGACCTGGGATCCAAATATGCATCCCATATATGACATGGGGTTCTGCAAGATACTCCAGTTATCCCACTTGCTTCACAAATACCTAATTATTTGTCATATATTTAAGTAGGCAATAAAAAAATGCATAAAAGTAACATTTATACATTCAAAAGTGTTAGATTAAAATAGCTTATCCTCATTGTATGAAAAAAAGAACGAGAAGAGTTTTAGCTGCAATCTACTTTTTACCTATCATAAATCAATCAATGAATCTGAATCTTGTCATTAGTAGGACCTCATTTACAAAGTCATGTACAAATGTGGATGTTCAGTTTCACATAAAATGTATAACAACTGCAGAAAATCCAGAACAAAAACCCAGAAAACAAACATTAGCAGAGGTCAAGAAAGGATAAATTGCAGGAATAGTCAAAAGTAATTTTTAATTTTGTCTAGAAGAGAGAAGAAGAATACAGATATCACCATGTTTTATTATAATCTTTTGGTATTAATATTTTAGGTTGGCTAACAAAATACTTAAAAAGCTTGTTCTTAAAGCAGGTATATAATCTATGGGACTAGTTTGAAACCATGTATTCAGTCATTCAATACATTCTACCACACAGAAAACACATGTTGAAATCTGACTAAGTGTTATATGTGACACTAATCTCCAATTATGTTGGAAAAGGTCCTTCAAAAGGAAACATCTGTTTATCATTTTTTCTTAATGGAGAAAAAGAATAATATGGCAGTAACAGCATTCCTTCTTGCCCTTTCAGAAGACAGTATCTTACAGAGACAAACATCATTCATTCTTGAAAATATTTTTTCAGAAGTGGAGGCTTATCCATACTTACTCCCTTATTCCTCATTATTAAAGCATGTAATCTAATGTGAATTTGTAAAAACTTTATAATCTCAAAAAAAACCATTGTGAAACTGCTAGGAACCCTTAAAATTCATATCTGGGGTTTTTTTGTTTGGTTTTTTTTTAATTTAGTAATAGCCTTTTTTTTTTTTTCTGAACATTGGAGAAACCACCAAAAAAAACCCTGTAAATTCGAAAAAAACCCAGAGTCTTAACCCAAAGATTTTGTGGAACCATGAGTAGCCAGCTAGCATTTCCAGCCAGTGTTCTACAGCCCATTCCTCTGTTATTCTTTGGGAAATTCTCTGTATCAGGATTGCTATTGCCTGGCTATAATTTCCTTATCACACAGAGTCTTTCACATGGCTTTTGTATCTGCCAGCAGTAGAATTTAGTAGCAACCATAATGACTGCTATCCCTAGAAGATAAAACAAGAAACCAGACATGACTGTGCATACCAAAATTCAAACCAAATGTTACCTGTGCCTTTCTTCACAACAGCTTTCGCTGGTGTTGTGGGTCGACGAGCAGTGTTTGGCTTTTCTGCTGGCCCTTCCCTGCAATCCTCCCCTTTGTAGCCAGGACAACATCTCCATTCCAGCTCTGTCACTGTCTTATATGCAACTGTGTACCGAGGTCTGAAACTTGTTCGGTATCTGCCAAAACAGAAAGCATTTTAACCAATCCATAACCTAAGCTGCTATTTAGATTAAAATTAAAATTTAAAACAGGTTTTGGGACTTTTTATAATGACTATCAAATACTTACAGCCATCATTCATTTTCTGCTTTAAACATCAAATGAACAAATGTCTCTGTCTAGGTTTTAAAGCTGCCTCCACTTTAAATGATAGGGAGCCATGGAATAGGGGCTTTCATGTATGAGCAGAGGGATAAAATGTTGTGGCAAGTGAAGGTACAACTCATTAGACACCACTGACAGTACCCATGACCACCAGTGTCTTAGACTACAAATTCAAAATGTTTTTCCACTAACTTTTCTTTGGAACCCTCCCCCCAGGGCTCTCCTGAACATCAAAAAATGCTTCTGCCTGCTTTGCCCCATTTGTATTTCCACAGTCTCCACTTAAACCATTCCTCAGAACCCATATGTACAGCACAAAGCTGGGAGGGATATTCCAGAGAAGGACAAAATGCTAAAAGTGTGAGTCAAACAAGGACATGAAAAAAGGAATCAGATTAAACACTACAACCAACGAAGAAATCAATTCATTCCTACTTCATCAGTTAAGTTGAAGAGGGTCTGGCAGACAAACCTATACACACATTATGTGAGCTTCCCTGATTAACCACTCAAAAGTTAATAAATGACAAATTCTGGTTGTGCAACTTTCTCTAACCATAGACTTCTTCTACAGCTTCCCTTGAAACACATCCCACGTGCGCAGCTACGGTCAGACACTGGTATCCCACCAGAGCATAAGTAGAGCCTATGCTACTGGATAAAAACTAAATCAATTTAAGGTACAGCTCATTTCAGATTGAGAGATGAGGAAAATGAGTAAAATAGGGATTTGCCACCTGAGCTCTATAAAATGGTATTTTTGGAAAACACAGAAACAGTAGGTCATCCCAATTTCTCACGCGAATCCCTTTCTCTCAGTTAAACTATCATCATGCTAGTAATTTCCCTAAGGCTTTTTCAGATCTTTTTTTCTTCCTATTATTTCAGATTAGAACAGTTTGCAGGCTCATTTCACAGCTGAGGTGTTCCTAAACAGTAATACCAACAGAATGCAGGACAGCAGCAAAGGAAACTACAGGAGCTCTGTAATAGGTTTCAGCCATAGCCTGTCTGGGCTCACAGGGAGTGTGTCCTGGGACAGAGAGAACACAGTACAGAGCAGCACCAGAAGCAGCCATGCTATCACACAAAAGTCACCTATTTCACTGAATGGCATGCTATTAACATGTAAAATTCTTTACTGGTTAAAAAAAAAAAAAAATGGAAATAAGTAAATCTTACAGACCATGAAACATTTCCTATTGAAAGTCACAGAGTGAATGTTAGCTTACTGTTACCCTTCAAAGCAAGCTTCTCCTGCCATGTGTGCAAATAGTTGCTGAAATAATTCTAACAATTTTATTCAGCATTTTTCAGATACATAATATAATGTCCCAAACCGACAGCCACTTGCTGTCCATTTTTGGTAAACTGGTTAACAAACTTGTGGTTGTGTACTTAAAATATTAACTACTAGTTATGAATTTGTTTCTTTTCCAAATGTATCTTTCCCAATTCTGCCACAATATAGTCTAATTTCTGCATGTGGGAAGTACTCAGTGCTGTTTTGCATTATTACTTGGTCTACAATTTGTCATTAAAGGGGAAAAAGCTACTTCCAGTAGAGACAATCATATTTTTTCCAACTATTTCTGGGCTAAGAGTAGTTTATACTAATAAGCCTCTCTGGATTCTGTTCTTCTGTGGATCTGCATAGGAAGGCAGGGTCATCCTGTGCTGTATCTCCGTCTATGAGCTGCTCATAACTGCAGTGGTTTGCTGTGCCTGTCAGCTTTTCAGACTCTGACTTGGAGCATGTAAACTCAGAGGTTTCCAATCCTTGTGTACCTTCTGAATACCATATATAAAACAGCTGTAGACTTCACTCCAGCTCATCATTTCTTCTACAGTTTTCACTTAAACATCTGCTGAACCCTGTTTACAAAGTACAGAAATCCCAATGGTAAAGCGCTTTATAAATTAAATAGAGGAGTGCAATGTAGAGGGCACCACTGGGGAGAACAATATCCCGGCCACCCAGGAACTTCCTTTTCTTTCTCCCTTATCTAAAGTATTAAACCACATCTTCTGTAGATAATTTGGGTTTGAATCCCTTCCTTCCATATAGCTGCCAGAGTCAGGAGAAAGAATTAGCCAGATACTTCAGTGTTTTGAAGTGGTTTTGAGAGTCATTACAACCTCTCTCACAACCACCACATTACTGAAGTGCAAACTCTGAACCTCCAGATCAGTTTTCCCATGCTGGAAATGGTTGTACATACTTCTGTATGATTTCCATAAAACACTTAACTGCTCCTAACTTTGTGTGTGTTCCTCTTTTTACTTTCAGGGCCAAAACCCTTTCTGAAAAATACAGTATTTTAGGTATTTTCAAATCTCTCTTTTTTTCCCAACAAAGTTTTAAGAATATAGCTGAAACTAATTTTATAAAATGAGTAAGAATTACTTATATGCAAATTGTGCCACTCTTCAAATTACAGAATGAGGATTTTCCATCACATTTCTGACAATTTTCTCTTTGAGCACCTTCTCTGTACTCTTTATCAATATAGACATTTTCAGATGGCTTCAACAGCCAGAAAAATAATAAGAAACAACCAAATACAAAATAATAATATAAACAAGTAAAAAGAAATAAAGCTTAAATATTTTTCCAGTATCAAAAATTTAAAACTTTTCCAAACTCCATCTTAAAAAGAAAAAACAGGCATGTTTGACATTCTCACTCTTCTTTGTTTTATAGTTTCCTGATCCTAATAGGCATAAAATACTTAAATATGAGTTAATTTTTAAAAATATTTAAAAACCAGTCCACTTCTAAAAAAATTCTTTCTTAAAAGTTTGAAAAAACACAATTTGGAACTGTTTTGTTTTCAGATATGGTACATCAAATACGAATTAACCTGAATCCTCAATCACAATTCTCCTAGAGCCAAATTAAGCTAGAATCAGAACATTTCAAAATCTGTGTCTAGAACAGCTTTTGTATTCACACTTTGAACTCTGGTAAGAAGACAGCTATACTCAAGGAGGGCTCAAAAATTCAACTTGAATTTAACTTACCAAGAGCTACTTCTCTATACTGCCAGTCCAGCTGAATGAATCACACAGCTACTCCCATTTCCTCCAGGAAGGCTAGACATGTAAGGCTGGGAAACAGGAACTTACACTAGCATTTCTCTAATTTGAATACAGTCGCATAAAAATTTCTTCAAAATCACAGTTTCACTGCTACAGCTTCTCTACCAATGACATTCTTCAAGCACAGCTGCTGTGCAAGTTGCAAGGAACGGTGTCACTGCAACAGCACCGTCCAGCTGCACTGACAAACGACAGTCCCAGCATGCTTCCAGCCCCAGGGAGGTTCTCAATCACACAAGATACTTTTTAAAGTCAGAACTTTGTTCACTCAGTGAATTTCAGTGGAGGAGCTGGAGACTCCCAGGATTTTGCTAGGATAGAGCAGTCTAACAGAACAGAACACAATTATGTTGTTGGTTACAGTTCTAACAAAACAAACAGTAAGTTTCACCTAAGCATCCCTAATTTGTGATTCTATGCATGTGAAAGACACAAGACTGGGAACTATCAAAATATACAAATTAGACATGGCTTTATTTAAATCTGCAGTATTCTGAATCCAATTACTCACCCATAGTCACAGCAAACTTAAAATCCACAATCACAAATATACAAAACACAAAATGCACTCAAGGCAGCCAGAGAGACAAAATGTTCCTTCTCTATAAAGCTGGATAAAGATACATAGTTGGAATGTAACATGAAGTTTCATATGGCTTATCTGGCAGGTGTGAATCTTTACAGAGTTACCTAGTGAGGCAATTTTGTCAAAAGGGTCCACAAAAGTTTCCTAAGTATCTTAAAAATTGAGGCTCTGCTTTTATACCCGTATATGCTGCAATACAATTCAGAAGCAGTAAAGCATCAAATCTTCCTCTGGTTGACTTGGATTTCTGCTATTCAAATAAGTTTAATAAACACAATTACTTTTACAAGTATTCTTCAAAACTATTTTAAAAAATAGTAATTTCTTATGTGGTTAGAAGTTACATATAACACACCAGCATTCACTGTGTCTAATGTCACTCCATTATCCTGTGGACTTCAAATCCAAGATGAGGGTCATAATCTCTTGATGAACTGAGCTAAATACTGAAATAATTATTTTACAAGGCATGAAAAAAGGTTATTATCAACTGTCTCTAATCTTTCATTGCAGCAGAGAACATAAGAACAGCTATTTTTTAGGAGTTTTTCCACAACAGGCTTGTAACTACCCATGCCTACTACCTTCACCATGAACTCAACATGCTGAGTGTTTCACAGCCGAAATGAAGTTGTACAGAGTGACAACAGCACTCAAATATTCCTCTTCTTTGAGACAGAAATACTTCCATAGGAAAATGCTTAATTAAAAACCCATGTTTGCTGCAAATGCTGGACATTTTCACTGGGGCATGAGCTATAGTATTCTCACGGTGCTAAACCACAGAAGGAAACAGTTAACACTGATATTTGGAATGTCACCTAATAGCGATAAAACAAATCAGAAACATTTGGATGAAATTGGTGGGAAAACATATGGCTCAGCTCTGTAACTGGATATTAACATTCAACCTTTTGGGAAATGCAATGAGATAAGTGCCACCACATCCTCACTGCAAGGAAGGGACCGCAGAATCAGCATGTTTCTACATAAGCATCATACAAAATGTTTACTCTGAGCACAATGCTTCAAGGTTGGTCCAAAATTCTGTAGTGATTGGAACAAGTCCCATTACTTCAGCAGCCTGCAAATTTCTGTCTTTATAAAATAGAAGATATCAAATCTACACTGTTTAACATTTTCATTGCATGTAGACACATTCTTTGTAAGTTGCATCGTCTGGTAGTTATATTTATACAGTTATACTATAGTTATATAGTCCCAGTCATCCAAATCTCCAATATATTGCAATGGAAGCACAGAAGCATACAGACACCACCCCAAAACACTACCTAGAACACGTAATTAAGTGCAATCATATTTTGACCAAACATTTTTTTATTTTGTAGGCTGAAAATATGCCTTATTGGCTGCTCATACTACACAAACACTGAACTAAAACCAGTTGATCCCATGTTTCCTGCTTCCCAAATGTGCAGGCCTATTTGTATTGGTGGCAGCCAAATGGTGATAGCAATCCTAGTTTCTCCAAAATCTTTGTAGATTTTAGCAGTCTGTCACAGTTGTCAGCACACCTGGATTTCAGGTGCCTCGTATGTAGGTAAGAATAGGTTTGAGCTCTCTGTATTTCCATTAAGTTCTCTATATTTCTTTGACTACAGCAGTAGTCCACACAGGCAGCAGAGCCAAAACAGGGCTGCATCTCACCCTAAAGTCATTATTTACATCCTATTACCTACAGAGTGTACTGGACACTGTTGACTTGCATCTGTGTCACCATGACTGCATGTATGAGCTCCCACACTCAGATTCATCCCTCTGCATTCAGGGCAGGCAGTCTGGGTCAGGGTGAATCAAATCCCACCTTTGATTTTTGTTCTTTGATTACATTGCCACTATGCAGCAGCACTGGGAGCTAGTTTGTGTTCCAGCCCACAGATGAGCTTAATTTGAGAGAAATGTGTCTCTCCCAAGAATTTATCCTAAGACATTTATAGCAAGCAGCAAAAATTAATATAAGTGTTTTGATGCAAATAGATAAACCTACAGAAGTCTAGGTGTTGAGTGAAAGCAAGCCATCAAGGCTGTAATAAATCCCAATTATGCAATACAGCAAAAATCTACTTAAAAAGAATCCTATTGAACCTCAAAATAATTTTCCATTTCCATCTGGCATTAGAGACACTGATCTGCTTCTTACAGATGGATTAAAGCAAGTCTTACCTTTACATTGCTATAATTCCTTTACCTGGCATTTTTTTTCTTTCCAAAATTTATGTAAAGTAGGTCAGTAAATGTCTTTACAGGCATTGGGGTCTGGGCAATTACATTTTCTTGAGAAAAATGCCACTGACCTTAGACACTAGTCCAGTGCCTGGCCCACTGACAGCCATCTAGACTGAAGTTCCTCAAAGGCCTTTGGATAACGTAATAATCAAAATAAAACATATATAATGAATAGCAAGAGGTGAATGTTTCAAAATGTTTTGTGCTGGGAGAAACAAAGTTTTGAGGCACTTCTGTGGAAAATATGAAGTTATGACAAGCATCACCAGTGCATATGACCACAGAGATTCAGCTTCTCCTGGCTTGCACAGGCACACAAGGGAGTTCTTCATAAAGTTTGCAGCCATGTGTAGCATGGCCAACATTTGTACCAGATCTGTTCTGAGCTAAATCCTGAAAAAAAAATGCTACTGTCTGAGAGGATTAACAGGGAATAAACTGAAGGAAAGCAAGGGAATGAGTCAAAGCATTCTGCATCCACAGGAACACAATTACCTGCTGTGTACACCCCCAAAAAATCACCCATCCAGGTCACTGCAAGGAGTGCTTCAGTATCTGACTATGAAGGCACTGCAATTTTACTGAATGTTTCATAAAATAGGAATGAGCATTTAGAGACTTAGTACTTTTTTCCATTGGTTATTTTTGCTTGGTGGCTTCATGCTATCTGGAAAGCATGATGGGAGAAGATGGCCTTCCATCTGGAAGAAATTGCTAAGTGGGCAGAGACCTGGCACAGGTGATTGTATTACTCCTTCATACAAGGAAGAAAAAAGTTGTATTTGTGTATCCCTAAATAAAACTGTCATCTCATCTAGTGGTACCAGCAAAGAAGCAGACTACCATGCTGCCCCAGTCAGCTCACTACAGCCTGGTCTCTGGTACTTTGCTGTCTTCAACAGTGAACACTTGTTCAATGCATCTGAGAGAATCTGGCTGAATTTTACTGCAGAATTCATGTTTTCTTCAGTAAGAAGTACAGAGTATTGCAGGAACTGGTAGAATATAAAAACATTCAACTATTCTCAGGCAACACCACATGGTTTCATTTCAAAGCCTCCAAAAGTGCCATTGTTCACTACTTATACAGTGGATTTTCTGCCACTCAGCTGGAATTCTTCTATCAAAAAAAGATGAGAGTCAAACTCCAATTTTCTCTCTTGGGAGAGAAATGTTTTTTCATGGGAAGAAAGAACCAAGGGACTGCACACTCTGAAATACGACCTCATGTCTCATACTAGTGATTTCTTCTTGTTGTGTATATATCTTCACACACAAATACACAAATACCTACCTATCTCTCTAACTCTCTCTTGGCTGCCAAGGATTTTATTTTCAAAAAGTTGACCACTAAAGTCCAGTAGGAAATGCACAGAAGTTTAAAATGGTAATACTCTTAATTTTCATAAATTACCACTAGATAGGGATCCTCTTCTTATGAGCAGCAAAACAAGGATATAGGATGCATTTCAGTAACTCAGAGCCAGAGAGAGCCTGTGGAAAAGCTCAAAGCACAGCTTCAGTCTTGGGATTTACAATGTTGAAAGGCCAGTCAAACACATGATAACAGATCAACAGTAAGCTGTTAAAATCCCACTTAAATAAAATGGGATAGGAGAACCGTGAAAAGACAGCCCTTTCAAAAGGAATTCAGGGAAGTTTTGTAGAGTGGCAACGTGCAGTGCTCAGTGATGGAACAGGAACAACTCTGCAACAGGTTATATGTTTACAGCATCATCACTTGCCTCTTCCAGCAGCAGCAACCAAATTTCTCACCTTACACAAGTGGAGAGATGAAGTGAGGATGCAGAGCACTGCTGCTGATAAAGCTGCCTGCAAAACTGAGCTCCAATAATATCTCTTCTGCTTCTCTGCCCATGAAATAAGCTGCTTTCTAGAATGCTCTAGAAAGAGCTTTTGCTGAGAGAGTATTTGAAAATATACCCGATGAAATAAATAACCAATACTTTCAGGAAGACAAGAGCTAACCTGTGGGATTAAGTGGGACTCCAACTTTGTGACTAAAATGGAGCATTGTTTTGAGAGCTGTTACTTTTCAAGACACCAAGTTAAAAGTGAACCAGAAGGGAAAGGAAAGATGAGACATGAATGCAAAAATGAAGTCAGATGGGAGTCATAATATCCCCAATGTGTAAAACCGGCACTGCCCATTGTCTAATGATATAAAATGTTCCTTTACTATTTGGGTGATTTATAATGAAATACACTTAAATGGCTCAAGAGCTCCCTGCAAATAGAAATTTACTGCTTTGGCAAGAGTTTGGTGCTTAACAGAACAAGTCACAGACCTCCAGGTCACACATTTCTCAAACCAGAAAAGCATGAAACTTTAAGTTGTCACATTAAGGTGAAGTGGGGAGCAGCATGGGATTTTTTTTGTTTGTTTGTTTTTACATTACTACAACAAACTCAAATGATAAGTGAAATGAAAATTCCCTGTCCAGCTCACAGAGAAGAAAGATTCTGCTGTGTTCAGTGCATGGAGACAGAGGTGCATAATTTCAGGCTTGGAGAGACAGCCAGGAAAACTTACCACACCCAGCAGGATCTCAAAGATTTTCAAACAAGCACTCCAGAGGACTAAAGTTTTTTTAAGTTTCCTTACTGTTTTCAATGCACAAGCCCTAGGCTAACCTCCCTGTGTAGTCAGCTTGCTGGAGCCTGTACAAAGAAATTCTGCTTCATACAAAATACACAAAGTTGGAAAGAAAGTCCTGAAGATCTTTATAGATACTTGGAGGGGAAACATTAAACAGCTCTTGCTTTCCCTTCAAGTTTTTTGTGCATCCTGAAAGTTTTTTTAATGAGATATGTATTGCTGGAAGCCAGTGGCAAAACCAGGCTCAATCTGTGCTGACTTGTATATCAGAGGTTTGATCCTGTCTGGTGCTGAGCACTCTGACACTGAGCTGCATGCTTGATTTCTAGCAACAGAATACTCTCAGAGGAAGCTACATTGGGAATGTTAGAAGGTTGAAAACTACATGGGGATTTCCTATATGTTCCTAGACCAGGGCTGATCTGCTCCACCCAGGTCATTCTGGGGTTGCCAGATGGATGAAGCCATCCAACTTGAACTGGATATCTCATGTGAGGGTTTTCATTTATAAAATTTCCACTTTTACCCAGTAATATAGTTAATAAATGTGTAATATTGCTGATTAAGAGCAGTGTTTTACTCATAAGTAGTAATTTATTCAGATGTTTATGAATGCAGGAATCTTTTAGTAACCTCCTCTAAAGTAATTTTAATCTTGTGCTTTGAATCTTTTTCTGGGCCGTGAATAAAATTGTGTTTAGTTTGGCACTGGCTTTATTTATGATCATTTGAAAGTATAAAATGACAAGGAGTTGGAAAATATTGCTCAGTGAGAGATTTGGAGAGGCTTGCTGATTAGCTATTGATTCATTCATCATTTTCTGTGTCATTTTCTAAATTAAATAATAGGCTTGCTTAGTATACATTTAGCATTAGTGTTAAGATGAGAAGCTTACATTAAATCATGAAATTCACTCCTCACAAGCTGAAGACAGATGACCTGACCTGAGCACACAAATATCTTTACTCACTCGAGTATAATTAATGGGGACTGGTACATGAATTAGGAGATCTGATAAAACATCCTTTCTTCAAGTCCCTGAGCAACCTTATCTAAATTTGAAGCTGGTTCTAGTGTTAGCTGGGGGCTACAAGGGGTTTGCATGACCTCCAGAGGTTCTTACTAAGCTAATTTTATTTATTTATGACCTCGTAGGGGGAAGTCCTCCTTGCAGTTCTGTAGCAAAGACATAAACCCAGAAAACATTCAGCCACTTCAGTTCACTTCAGACTTTAAAATCAAAACCTTACTAGTGGAAGCAGTTTTTCCCAAAAGCACTGGGCCATAAACTGGTGCATCTCTGGTACAGCCAGGTGTACCCACACACACTGCAGAACAAGAGGCAAAACAAACAACTGCTATTCAGCATCCTACCCTGAATGGGCTATAGTGACCAAAGGATGTCCCAAACAAACCACAACCCTAAAGAGTGTGTAGGATCTAATCAGAAAGGCAACATGTTTTTTCTTTTAGAAATAGATAATGCTACTAGTCACAAGCTGCTGTTATTGCTAATTAAGTTATCAAACCATTGATAATAAAGCTAGGAATGGAAATTCATGACAAAAGAAGCGGTGAGGAGACAATTATTTACGGAGCAATATTAAATGTCAAAACATCCAAGCTTTTTCTAGTGAGTATAAACACTAATATTTTTGTAAATTTCAGCCCAATGACCCACTAATAACAAAGTTTCTCCTTCCTTTGCTAGTCAGTTTTAAGAAAAATAAATCAGGAGCCTCTCACACTTCAAAGGGAACATACTTCAAAGGGCATTTCTGCTCTTTCTTTCTACTCTCTCTCTTCCTATCTCTTAAGCAGCCACGCTTCAACTCACATTCATCCCTGACACCTTAATCAGCCAAACTATTCACCAACTTTTCAGCAAGGAAATGCACTATTGAGCCCAAGTACCCATAAAACAGTTAAACAATGAAGTGTAATAATTTCCTGAATTTCAACTTAACCTTTCAGGAAATACACCCTGCAGCCAAAGTGAATTTACAGTTAACAATCATGGAAGTGTAGTCATTCCAACAGGGGGCTTTAGGGTTTTTGTCTTCAGACAAATTATATTTTAATGGGCCTAAAGGGTAGATAAAATGGGTTCATGCATGCAGATGATTTTAGGCTTAATCACCAGAGCTCCCTATTTCCAAAAAAAAAAAAAAAAAAATTCAAAGACAAAACAGGGCTGACTATAATCCATATCTACAACACACAGTCTCTTGTCTGTAAAGAACACACGGAATTCAGGAGTACACTGCAAGTTTAAGGCAATGAAATGCTCCCCTATACACTGTAATATAAGTAATTACTATACATAACCTAGACTACACTAGATGGGCTCTTTAAATCTAGTCTTAAACTAATATAAACCAACAGTAGATTTAAAAATAGACCTAATAGTACTTAAGTACTACTAAAATACACACATCCATGACACAGTTAAGGAACTCTTTGTTTGGTTTGGATCTCACTGTCCCCACTGTCAGCTGCTGAATGAGCTCTTAGATAAACCCTGGGTACCGAGAGGAGACTACACAGGGACTGTACTTCATTCCCATGAATATCTGCTATCTAGCTCAGTTTAAGTTCTCTGTTCAAGTGTATAAAGGAGAAAAAAAAGAGAATAATTTCCACAAAGTCCTCACAGTCATTTCTTTGATCTTTTATAGCTCTTTCCCATTTTTGTGGACATTAGCTAGCAAACATATATAAACACATTTTATTATTCAGACAGCTACTCCTTCTGAATTAAACAGTATTTTTCACAGGAATCAAGTTAGGGGTTTGCAAGATTTGAGGCATGTATTTCAAACTTTTGGATTAGCATTCTCTTACTCTGCCACTAAGAGAGTGCATATGCAACAGCCACAAAAATAAAATGACAACCTATAAACAGTTTTGAACACAAAATTTCAAGATTTTGATATTCCACCTTCTCTTGGTGTTAATCATCTAGTGCCGTGACAGGAGAAAAATATTTTATGGTAAGAATAAGTAATATTTTATATTTAAGAACAAGGAATTGTTCTGCAGTTATGTTAGTCTCTTTGTTGATGTTCACCAAAGAGAGTCATACAGAGGAAACAAAGTCTTATGATAAGTATCTAATTCCATTCTCAAAAGAACAAAAAAACCCCATGAGACTGGACACATCTGGTGAGACCAAATGTCTGTTCAGCCCCACATTCTCTCTCTGACAGCAGCCAACTCCAGATGTTTAGAAGCACAAGGACAGACAATGCCATTTCAGAGAACCACAGAGAAATCTGGAAGGGATGGGACTTCTGGAGGTCATGCAGTCCAGCCCTCTGCACAAGCTGGGCTTCCCCTTGTTACTCCTCACACTCTCAGTGCAGGAATTTCCTGAGCTAGAAGCAATGCCTTTGCACTTTCTTCACTATCTACTAGCAGATAGTCCATGAAAGTCCTAATTTACCGCCTCTGAAATTCCTTATCTTAATGTGTGGTGATTTATGTGTTTAAAGAGCTCAGTTTCAACCCCTCCTCATGCCTCTGTAGCTTCACTACAGAGACTTCTCGGGACAGAGGGCACACCCCATTACACATCCATAAACTCAGTCAGAAGTCCAAAATGGCCAGTTCAAGACTCCAAAGAGAAACAAGGGAAGTTACACAAGACGGTGTTACTCAGCTGTATGCTGTCTTTGTTTTTTCCCCTCCAATTCTAGTGTTTATATAGAGAAAAACTGGGTTTTTAACAAAAATAACAACCTAAACAAACAGAAAGCAGCACATTTGAATGCCAAATACCCAACACCTATTGTCAGGGACCCCAGGGTGGCAGCGTCATTGGTGTCTGAAGTTCTATTTCAGTAGTACCCAGGATCTAGCAGTATGTCTCATCATCACTGTTTCACATCAAAATAAAAACTAGTTACTGTAGCTTTATTGTTAAACACTCTTCATCATCACCTCAGCCCAAGTCTAAGCCTACGAAAATCTATGGGTGTCTTTCCAGTGACTTCCTGGGGATGGAAATGGTTTCACAGAGTGCATACTGCCTAGAGCTTTCAAACAGAAATGTGCAAATATTACTGCTTTTCAAGTGGAAAAACGAGGAAAGGAGATTTGCCTGCGAATAGCCAGCAGGTGAGATCCATCTGTTCGCTAACGTCTGCTGTAGCACACCTTGCCGAAGCGGCCACTCCACACGCACGAAGATTAAAATCAAACAAACAACTTTACATTACCCCCCGTAAAATGTGCACTGGCCGCTCCCCTCGCAGGATAACAGACAAGGACGCACAGACTGTAAAGGTGCTGGCTCACGTTCCTGGCTCTCTCCCTTTCCGCGCCGACCCGGCACAACGGAGCAGCAACAAAACCGGTTTTGAGCGCGGCTGTGCGCTGGCAGCGCTGGCCCAGGTGCGCTCCCAGCAGCGCATAGGTGCGGTCCTGGTGCCGGCGCTGCAGCCGCCCATGCAAAGCCGCCCGCGTGCTCTCCGCCCGCCTGCACGCCTCTCCGAGCCGACGAGGTGTGCCAGCGCGGCTCCCTCTCGGCAGCACGGAGCGGCCCCTCAGTCTGGCTCTCATTAGCTGCGGACCTGGTGTCCGCAATCAGCGAGCGCTTTGTTCGGGGCGCGCTGGGGGCCGGGGGCGCCCCGCACCCCCTGCCGCGGCCCTGCGCCCTTCGGGGTGCCGGCAGCCCCCCGGCGCGGCAATGGGTGGCCAAGCGCTCTCCCCGCCGAGGTCGCCCCCTGCGCTACTTACACAAGGGTGGGCTCGCAGGGGAACTGGTTCCAGGCGCACTTGTACTGGGCCTGGACGTAGCTCTCCGTCCCGTCCAGCACCGAGCAGCTCACGTTCTTGTTCACTATGTAGGCGCACCAGTTCCTGGGGGAGAAGGACAGTGTCGGTCAGCACGCCGGGCTCCGCAGCCCCCCCAGCCCGGCCCGGCCCGGCCCGGCCCGGCGGGTCCCGCAGCCGCCCCGGGGCGGGCGGTACTCACTTGCTGCGGGAGCCCGGCCGGGAGTACGGCAGGTGCGGGGTGCCGTGGCTGAGCCCGGCGGCGCCCAGGGCGAGGAGGAGCGGCAGCGCCCATCCCGAGGGCGGCGCGGGCCCCGGGCTCAGCTCCATGGGGCGGCGGGCAGCGGCGGGGGGCGAGCGCAGCGGGCCGGTGCCTCTCCGCCGGCTCCCTCCGTCCGTCTGTCCCTCCGTCCGTCCCGCCCGCCCTCGCCCGCTCTCAGCTCCCTCACTGACGCAAATCCCCCCACCCCGTTTCCGCCCTCCACGGCGGCTCCGCACCCCCCTCCGGCCGAGGCGCCGCTCCCCTCCGCCCGGCCGGCCCCGGCCCCCGCCCCGCTGCAGCCCCCGGCCGGGCAGGAGCGCTCGGCAGCCCCCGGCCCCATGTGCTCCCCTCGGGGCGGCCCCCGGTCCCCGGCCCCTGCCCGAGCTGGCCGGCGACAGCCCCCGTATCAGTTTTCCCCCCGGGAAAGCTGACGGGAGCAGAGGGCCGGGCCGCTGGGGAAGAGCTCCCCGCTGCCGGGACCCGGGCAGAGGGCAGCCCGCGAACCGCGGGGATGGGGGGCACCGGGTTCTTCAGGTGGGGCCACTGCGGACGTGCTGAGCTCCCGATGTCTGCGGGGGAGGCTGAGGCTGTGGCAGCCCTGTGGTCCTGCCTGACACCAGTCCCATGAGGTGGTTGGTGTTCCCTTAGCGGCCCGATGACGGCTCATTCCGCCCACTGTCATGGGAAGGGCGCTGGCGGCTACTTCAGCGAGGGATGTGCAAAAAGCCTTCATTTGTAAGGAGAGGTGCTCACTGAGCAGAGTGAGAAAGGGACGTTCAGCTTCACTTGGCTGTTAAAATCCAACTCAAGCACCTTGACTGAGTGGCCTGCCTATGTGAGGCCATCCCACCGAGAGCAGGACCACAGGGATGTCCCTCTATCCTCCTAAGCTCCTGCTCTTTTGTGAGTTGGATTTCTGGGCTGAAGTGACACTCAACAAAAGCATTGAGGCTGGGCCAGGGCAGGCTGCTCTCACCAGTAGGAAGGAGGGCAAGGGAGAGAGTGATCTTTGGGTGGAGAATAGTTTGGGTGGGAGATTTGGGAACAGTGCGGGCTGCTCCTGCTGAGTCTGGCCAGCTCCAACCCTGCTCATGCACTCCCAAGGCCTCCCATGGCCAACAGCAGCTGCTCAGGCTTTCCTTGTTCTCACACGAAGGCAGAGCCAGCAGCAGGGCAGGGCTCTTCCTTCTGCTGTAGGCAGCAGCCTGCTGACCTCATCATTTGCCCCGACCTGCTGAAACAGGCAAATTTCATCTGCCAGTCTTACTGGGAGTCTCACCCAACAACTTCACTCTGCAAGTGTGCAGGGAAATAAGCTTTAAATGCTGAGGTCAAAATGATGCATTCAGACTGGTTTTTAGAAACTGTTTCTTTGGAA
This sequence comes from Taeniopygia guttata, assembly GCF_048771995.1. Lineage (NCBI taxonomy): Eukaryota > Metazoa > Chordata > Aves > Passeriformes > Estrildidae > Taeniopygia > Taeniopygia guttata. The sequence continues at coordinate 103,511,576 of NC_133026.1, forward strand.
ATGTACACTAAAGTTTCCTGTCCCCTAGAGAATTGTGTGCCATTGCAGATGCATAGGAACACTTCACTGGCAATAAATAGCAATGGAAAAAGATGAGGGGCTGCTTCAATCTGTCCTATTTCACTTGAAACCCTTCTAACGGTCTCTAGATGCTTTGAAGAGGATAACACCTCACTCTCTTAAGAAATGATGCTTTAAGCTTCTCAAGGGTTAAACAATTTCCTGTGCCACTGTTTGCATTCATGGAAGCATGTAATCCGGTTTTCATTATTTGTGCTGGCAGAAATTATCTGGAGTTTCCCAAGCCTGCAGAGAGCAAGACTACAGTTCTGTTCCTAAAAAGCAATGAAGAAGGCTTTTTCTTCCTTTTCCCCTTCCTCACTCAGCCAAGGAACTCATGAAATTTGACCTTTTCCAAAAGTGATGAGCAACATGGAAGAGCTGCATATTGTCCCACAAAGGGAAAGTCATAAAATAATGAAAGACTGAGGTCATGCCTGTCTTGAGAATGACTGCATAGTACAAAAATTAATAGACTGATTTAAACAAAATTAGCATGAAGCAACAGTATATTTCCATATGCTAAACACTGAGTTTACATTTTGCTGAAGGAAGACGAAGCAGATGTTACCTGATTTGCCATAGGGGCACCCAACTTACCTGTGAACCCAAGTCAATTGCCTGACCAAATGTAACATGGGGACACCATTAGAAGGAGAGTTGTTAGAGCCCCTGCTTACCCCATGAATATGACAGATAATGTATCAGGAGCTTTCTGCAACTTCAGGACTCTGTCAATGTTTGTTCATTCAAGGAGTATGCAAGAAAATCTCTCCCGATTCCTGATAGATAGCTGTCCCTTTACTGTCTGGATCTACTACTTTGTAAATATTTTGAAACAAGGCTTTGACAGCATTTGCTGCCATTTCTTTAAAAGGCTATGTAAGACTTCTTGCACTGTCAAAGCACACTGCATTTTGGTGTTTGTTTCATTTAAAATAAACCATAACAATGAAAAACAAAATCCTGCAGGACCAGTCCCATCTTCTCCCTGAAACTAGAGCTCTGTTGGAACTTGAATACAAGTGCTGGTGCAGAGAGTAAAGTTTTAGGTGGTTGCATGATGGCTCAGTAAAGAATATCGGTAGAGGATGAGTTTTGCTAGAAGTCTCGAGCTGAATAGAAGTGGATGAACTTGGATGGGTGCATAGAGCTGATCTCAGTTCCTCTGATATTCACACTGGGCCTATCAGTGTGATATCAGATTATTCAACAGTAACCAGTGCTGGGCTTTGCCTGGAGTATCTTCAGCTCAGGTGCATGCTGAAGATACCGTCCAAGCCCTGTGTATGGCTGCATTCTTTCGGCGGGTGTGACTAGTTTTATTTCACAGTGTAAGTATGAGGGTTAATCGCGTTCTCAAGGAGACAGAAATGATCACATTTTGTATTTCTGTGCTATGTCATCTCATCTCTAAAATTCACAGTAATCCCAAGACAGATGATTCTTACAGTATATGGAAAGCATCCCTCCACCCCTCCCTACAAATGGAGCATGTAGTCTGTGAGTGCACTGAGGAGAGCTTCAGTGGCTGGCGAGCTCAGTACACACATCCTTAGGAGACAGAGCTCAACAACGTGAATCCATAAATCCTTTGAAATATTTTAAAGTTCTTGTTTCTTTACTAAGCAGTCTGGCTGTGTTTCTAGCACCAAGATCAACTGTACTTTCATACTTCATAAGAGGATAATGATGGGGAAACAACAAGGGCCATGTGCAAGGGCTGCCAGAGAGAGAAAACTGCACAGAGGTGGGCAGAATAATTTGCAAAAACATTACCAGATATTTACTGCAGAAGTCCAAGAGAGAAAGATTTATGTAGTGGTGTGGTGCGTGGGGTAGAAATGGTGTTTTCCGTGCAATTTACATCCCTTATCCACCAGCTTTTCTTTTCTGTAGATTTCAGCAACAAATTGATTTGTGAATTCTGGGTTCCTTTTCTTCAGTTTCACTGTCTCAAAACATTGCCAAAATAACCTGAGGTGAATTGTTTTCATAGAGGTGTTTGTACTGCCGTTATGCTTCTCTTTAATAAAAATAAAGGAAATATTGTCTGTGGCACAAAGGGTCTTTAGATACTTCTCACTGGCCATCAGATGTGAGGAGCTGGCCTATGGCTGTGAGTAGTCTGGGCTTACATTTGGTGCTGTGTTAACTCGGTCCATGAGTCAAAACAGGTCACAGTGTCCCTCTGGAAAGATGAAACTGGCATTAGGGAACAAAGACAAGTTTGAAAGGAAGTTGTAGGAAACTGCAGGCTAAAAGAGGAAAGCTTGGATGGAGGTGTATGACGCATGCTGGCTTGAATATACCAGGAAAAGTACTCTATTGGGGAAAGAAGGTTTTGAATACTGTTCTGCAGAGACATGACACAGCCCTGTCCCATTCATTTGGCCTATATGTCATGACACAGTAATCTTAACATGAACATAAAAATTCTAATTTGAATCTAGGATGGGTGTTTTGCGACTTTTCCATTCTCAGATCAGAGCATGAGCTCTGTTTGCAATTTCTTTAAAAAAGCATTCCCCATCCCAGGAAGTGATAGGTTTCAATTTTTAAATTTTTATGTGTAATCACCTCACTAAAGTCTGCCAGACACATATTTAGCTGTGAATGTTTAATGAAAATTAATGACTGAATGAAAAGTAAATAACAGATATTAATAAAATTACTATTTATAAACACTTTAACTTAGTTTAAAATCCAAGCAGTAGTGGTCAATGATAGACCAATAAATGAGAGAAGGCAGAGAGGAATATTTTGGTTTCTTAACTGGAGCGCCACCTTGGAGAGCCATAACAGTTACACAACCACAAGGATTTTGCTCATTCCACAACAAAAGGTCTGTAGCAGAGACTATTCTAGGAGCTCTGGAGTATCCAGAGAAACAGCCCATGTGGTTCCAACAAGTGCTTGGCCATGTCTCCTTACTGAAGTGCCATATTTGTCTATCTGGCAGTGTGGTGCTGGGGATGTTTCAGTGCATGGGTGGGCAACCTGGCAACTCTAGCCTTTCTTCTCTGCTGTTATTTCCTTTTTGGGGAAAAATATTTGTGCTAATTTCATTTATTAAAACAGAAAACCAAATTGGTGTATTACAAAGAGCCCAAAAACATTGCCTAGTTGTGGCACGCATCAAGTGTTTGTGTTGAAATTGATGCTCTTTATTGTCACAGGTATGATTTTGTCTGGAAAACAAAAGAAACAAAGACTATTCCCTGGGAGGAGCTCTCAGCACACCACTGCATCTGTTTAAGGCTTCGAGATAGAACAGAAGAGATCAACCTACATTATTCACCTGGAAGAATTATCTGATTACTGGAGCATGGTAAACCACAAGTATGCCACACTTGTGGAACAGCCTATCTACTTTATACTATATTGAATAATTTATACTTTATATTTTTAGGTTGTGACACCTAAAGAAAGAGTGGGATTAAGGTCTACACTCGTCCCATACAAAAGGTAAGTGCTCTCTTATATTACCTAAGATATAATGTGAGAGGACTGACTGGCATATCATCCACTTATTATGGTTACCATGGTTTTCTGAGTACAGCAAGTCTGGACATCCAGTATGGGATGACAGTCAGAAGAAAACATTTTATTGCTCCACAAACCTTTCAGTGAAGAGCCCAAGGCTGGCTGACACATGTGGAAGGGACAAAGAAGTTAATGAATACTGGAATAAAATCAGAGGAGATTGGCATTTCTTGGCAGATGGGATGTTGGTGGGAGGGTAGAGGAGGTAGGGGGAAGAGACTTCTTTTGCGTCAGCTTATCTTTGATTTGGTGAAATTGTCAGGTGACTTCAAGGGGAAAGATGCACAATGTTCCTTTGTTCTCTCCACAGCTACTGCTTCTCTAACCTGCACATACAGTAGGACAAAGCTGGCTGTAAAAAACGACAGTTGCTACCTGTGCACAGGCCCTTCTAAAACCTGCAGGCAAATTGCTGAAATGTATTTAAAAGGCTGAGTCTTAAACTATGCACTCTTTGCCTTTGCTGTAAAGAGTTTATTTGAATCTTGCTTCTTATCAAATAAAGAGTTGTCATACTTATTTTGATATTTCATTTTTGATGGCAGTCCAATATTTCAGAATAAAGAATAAAACTGAGGGCATTAATTACTGTGCAGTCCTTTCCTCCTGTGGTACAGGGCAGCTTTCAGAATTTCACAGCATGCACTGCTGTTCTCAACATGCTGCTCTCTGACTGAAAGTGACAGATTTCAGCTTTCATGATACTTTAAAGATGAGCTGGAATGGCGAGCAAGGGAGTGGCGCATGGCTTTGCAGTGTTTGGGACAAAGTTGTCAGCAGATTCTTAAACAATTACATTGCTCTTGATAGAAAATCACATGATTATGAAGCTTGAATTCCTTGTTCATCATTTTAACCAGTCAGTCTCATACTGAAGTTCCTGGAGTTTGAACTAAGCAAGAAAGTTTTGTGAGTCTCTCTACAACAGGTCGAGATCTATGCAGACATTATAATCTCATTTTAGGAATAATAGAGGTTGGTTTATTTAAAGTAATTTATTAAAAATGCAGTCAGTTCACTGAAAATTAAAATAAGACGGTCTAGCTGAAAACAAGAGGCGGAAATTCTTTATGTCGGTAAGAGCTTATACTGTGATTCACAACATGAGTCTTGCTTCCTTGGAAAAAATAACTCCTGGCTTAATTATTTCCCAATGAAAAAAAAAAAAAAAACAAAATGAAGGAAGCCTTCTCAATGTTTATTCTGATTCTTATCTATTTTACATTCAAAAGATTTACTTAATAATTAGCTGTTTTTATCTCACAGATTTTCCAATAAATTATTCTTGATAAATGTTTTGCATTGCATCCTAATTTTGTGTCCAACTGTGTATTAATCAGACTGCAAACCGTGTGTGTTGGATTTCTCAAGCCGGCAAATAAATAAACTGATGACAGCAGTGTTCTGGTTTGATCAGCTGAGAAATCTAATTGAGCCAAAAGCAACATACTCTAAGTAAGTAAGTACTTCACTCCCACCAATGTCAGTGGGAATCAACAGCCCTCACTTCTGTGAAAACTAGGAATTAAGCACCTGAGATTTGTTTCAGTCAAACCTCTTCTGGATAACATGACTGGATACAACCTCTGTGCATTTTCTGCCTCATTCTGCCACCTCATCTTGAAAATCTCAGGCAAGAATCAATAGTTTATTTTAAAACCCCAAATATTCTGTTTTCATGCTAGTTTAAAGTAATTCCATTATTTGGGCAGCAAAGTCCTTGGAGTACAGGGAAGTTCAGAAAGGTTTTCCACAGATAATGGCCTTGTTGATTTTTTCTTTCCAGTACTGGGAGAAACTGGGTAGGTTTAAATACATGTCTTCTAATGATCAGTAACCATGTAGTTAATTATAACTAGTAGACAGTGAAGAGTATTTAAATATGTATTTAAATTCACTCACCATGACATTTCCATTCTGTATCATAATATCCTTCAGTTAACTGAGTGTTTATGTAAATTGGTAAATATTTAGAATTTAGAACATCTCAGAGGCAGTATCCTTAATTTGTCTATGAGATGAGTCCAGATTAGTCTTGAATTTCCTTTTCCCACCTGAGATCAAAACCTCCTGGTGAGGATGGTGACACCATTTCCTCTGATTCTTTCAAACACATCTTACACTTCAGCATCCTTCCTGCTGCAGACTGTACAGACAAGTGTTCTTGGTCAACCATGGACTTGTATCCTCTTTAATTTGTCTTTTATTGTTAAAAGGAAATATCTGTTGCCAAAAGAGGGTGTGGTTTTATATCATCTTGGAAGAGTAGTGGCTACAGGGATGATGGTCAGAGGAGAAGTTAAAGTTGAGTGCTGTGGGGGACTGAGATCAAATGACAGTAATACTTACACTGGACAAGACTGTATGCAGTAGTGGTAAAATGAACTCATGGTTTTATAATTTATTTCAGTGAACATAGGATATGAAGAATTTATGTATAGGAGCATATGTTCAAGAATGAACTCAATCATGGACTCAATTCAGGGCATCTGGCATTATTTACAGCGTTTGCTTTTTCTTTAACAAGCACAGGATTTCAGGCTTGTAGAATGTGATTTAAAGTATTTTTTTATAGCAGCTAAAATTAAATCTAAACTTTAGGATGAACTCTGTCAGGAATTTTTGGTACTCTCTGCTCCTGTTGATGTTGGGCTTTTCTCTTTCTTCCCTTTGGCCTTTTGCAGAAGAACACAATGGAGTCATTACTGCTCTAGGATGAGAAATTATTAAGGAAGGAATCCTGTTGTTTTACAGGTACCTGTCATTGATGCTAGAGAATATGGACAAAATCAGAACTCTGTTATCTTCAGTGTTACAGTCTCAAGCTTTGTGCTGAGGCCTGGTCTCTACAGGTTTGCCACTCCAATTACAACAACAGTGTTAAAGCCAGCAAAAGGTCTGTAGATACAGGTTATTGTGCATGTGCTGAGATAGCCTGTTTTAAGGGAAGTGGTTTAGCTGTGCCAGATGAAAACCCCTGTATTCTAGTAATAACAGCACCCACCCTAAGTGCCGTAGGGCAGCTGAGGTTAGGATGGAGGGGGAGGGAGTGAGAAGAAAGCAGAAGAAGGGGAGAGCGTTTTTAGTCTTTCCTTTCACTTTGTGTTTCGCTGTCTGAAAGAAATTAAAATCTTGTATGTGTCATTGCTGTTTAGAAATACATTGGCTGCTCTTTTGCTCCTGTTAGTTTTGATTTTGGAGAAATAGGACAATCTTTAAGAAGCTGCCATGCTTCTTCTCAGTCTACACATTCAGTTTGAACAGTTTTCCAGTGTTACCAACAATAGGCCACTTGAAGAAAGCATTCAGTTCATTCCTACTGTTCCCTGAGTTTGTCATTGATAGAGAAATAATATCACAGAAGCTGTGACTGTAGACATATTTTTAAACTGTGCTAGGGGAAAATGAATTGCCTGAAGCACAGCAGGACATTTCCTAACTGGAGGTCAGGAAGTCACTGCAAATTATTACACTGTAATTTCACTGCAAATAGTGTACTGCTGAAGATTAAAACAAATTATGGGGACAGTTCTCCTTCACGGAGAAGACATCCATATCCAGAGCAGAAACATTAAGCCAAATGTCTAGAAATATCTGTGTATAACTGGAGAGATTTAGATAACTCATAAAGAGCCACTTCACTGAGTGTATCCTCAGACAGCCAAAACTTCACTGCCTCATGCATGAGTTGTCCTTTTTCCCTTGAAAAAAATGGGAATGCTCCCAAGACCTTTATTCCTAGAGAGGTCTGCTCAGTTCAATGGACTTTACAAGTTACAACAGTGAAATCTCGATGGAGAAGGAATGACTTATCATTGTTAGATTACGGGATGTATTTTGTTACATCAGTGTTGTCTTTAAAAACTGAGGCAGAAAAAATAATTTCTCTACCTACTGTGCTTCATTTGTCCTTACATATTTTTTTTTAGTATTGCAGCATCTATATTTTGCTTTTTCATTTAAGTTCCAGTTCCTGGAATTCCAGCGTGATTTGAGCACTTCAGATTGTATTGCAAGAGAAAGTTCTGGCATTCCTTTGCAGAGAGCAATTTGAAAATTTGACTCAAACCCATCCTACAGACTCAAAAACAAAAAGGAAAGTACATATAATGGTATCATTTTCAAATCTGACTTTTAAGCCAGTCTCCTGATTTTTTTTTTTTTTATTGTTAGAGCTTTGCAGTAATTCACTGTCTTTGTCCAACTGCTTCTGACTTTCAGCAGTCCTCTGGAGTTGCTGTCTGGAGTTGGCAACAGAAATTACCTTAAAGCACTATTTGCTATGTGGCACATTGAAAGGCAACAATGACTTTAATTTATTTATTTTTAGATTCTTTATCTAGTTACAGAATCAGAGTTCTTCACACTTTTATCAACCTTACTTTACAATTACTTTATTTAATTTTCCTTGTATGTAAGCTTTCTCTGGTAAGGGTCATAAATCTGGATTGAGTTACTGGTGTGACACTTTTTCTTTCCCCTCAATTCTGTCTGTGGTAACTGGGTATTTGCATTTCAGTTGCCCCCTCAACCTACAGAGAGCACTTCATGCCTGACTCATTTCTTGGTGACTTGCAAAACTCTTCTGAGACATGTGAATGTTGATAATTTTTTCCAGGCTTTAGCAATTTTAATGTGAGGAGCTAGCTTAAAATTCAAGCCTAGATCCTTTGCATGGACATACTCCTTTGTTTTCAGGCAGTTAACAAAATAAAAGGGAAAAAAAAAAAGGAAAAAAAGAAAAGCAGAAGTCCACAGCCAAACATTGCAACATAGGTTGGACACACATCCAGGGGTGGGAACAAGACAATCCTTTTCTACAGTCTGTCTCTAGGGTCTGGTTCTGTTTTTCAATTGGCAAAAAGTGGTTACAAAATATTTTACACTGACAACAAAACCTCACCGCTGTTAAGGACAAGGTTGGCTTGCTGAAGATGCAGGGCCTCTGAAGGTTCCTGCTGCTGCTGCAAACACAGATGTTTGAAGCAGTCAAAATTGTACACATTTAAATGAATGATGGTTTCTGCCTATGAGTAACACTTTTATTCAGTGCAGTAGAGGATCAGACTGTTAAAAAATATAAGACCCATATGCAGCTACTCTCTTGTCATTATTGGAACCTCGGATCTTTTTCTGATATATTAAACAAAGGGAAAAATCATTTGGTTATCAAACCTTAACTGAGTGTAGGTTATTAAATGTCAGTTATACCACCCAAAGCAGTCAGATTTTGCCTAACAGTCAATGATAAGCAGATCAAATTTACTTGCCATCACCATTATGTACACAAATGGATACTGGAAGAGCTGCAATGTTGTGTTCTGAGGGTGGAAATCCAATGGCTTCATGTCCAGCAGCACAAAATAGCCAGCAGCTCACACAGAAGTCTACTGCTTCTCTGCCTACAGCAATGAATCCTATTTAATATTTTTTATTTTACATCCTAGAGAAATTTATACCAGCTGACTCAACCTGAATTTTAGGAAGGAAAACCAAAATCTTATGAAGTGACATCCAGCATTTCATCTTCAAAGAGTTTTAGATCCTTTGGCAAAGATAATCTGATAGCTCTTTTATCACACTAGAGAGTCTGGTTTTTCTTTTTCTTTTGAAAAGAAGCTTAAATTTACTCACTACTTACATTTACTTCCTATTTACTGTAAGAAGAAGCTTACATTTACTTACTACTCACAAACATTTCTCAATCTTTACTAAATATATATAGAAGACAATTATTTTTGACAAGGTAAGCTGACAGGAGGAAAAATACAGATGAAAGTTCTATATGTTATGGATTCTGAGATGGCATTATTTATTTTTCACCTAAGTGAAAATTTGAACAGGATTTTACTGCTTCTGTATCTCTCTGTGTAGTCACTTTGTCAAAGTGTTCCAAGAGCAATAACTGGCATTGCCTAAAATGTGAAGAATGTTCTCACAAATTTCCCTCTTTCCCAGGAATCAGAATAACTGGAAAGAGTGGGGGCAGATATACAGTTAGTGTCCATAAAAAATGTGGCAAATACATTCCAAAGACAGAGCAGACTTAAAAATGATAGCTGATTTTGAAACATCTGAAAACTGAGAACAAGAGAACCAGGTAACAATTATTAAACTTTCCGATTCCCAAAGTTCTAACCATATTCTAATTGTATTGCAAAAAAAAAATTTTTAATGCAGAACACTGAATGTTTTGTGCTTTTTCTACTCAGGAAAAAGAGCCCAAATTTCTTTCCAATTCTTGCCCACTCCCCTTCCTATCCCCTTCCCCTCCCCCCCCACACCCAATGGCATATTTGTCATTATTATTTTTTGCATACAATCTCTGCACATGCAGGAGAGTTTTCAACAAAGGAAAGTCTCACATTTGAAGTGGTGTTATGGAAAATGTTCCATATCATCAGGTCCTTGACACATCACACCGATGTGTCAGCATGTCTTTATAAGGATCTGGAACAGTCAGTCTTGGCAACAGAGCTAACCAACAAACCCTTTGACCACAAATTCCTCTATTTTGATAATGCTATCATGCATTTGACACAGGGTCACTATTACCCTCTTACATACAGGAAACCTTCATAAGAGAAACCAAGTAATTCTTATTAAAGAGAAATCTAGTTTGAAGTGATAAGCTGGAATCTGAATAAATCATGCTAATTCCAGATAATTTTATTTGCCAAAATTCTAACAAAAGCATCCATGTTCAGCTCTTTCTCTAAGCCCGGCAGAGACCTCTCCAGATCCTCAGAGAATGCAAGAGAGTTCAAAAGTTCACTTGTTATTTGCACTTCAACACATTTGGTTAAAATAATGTTTCCAATCTTTCTTAACACCAGAAGTGGTATATATTACAATTTTAAGATCAGAGAAAGTAGAGCGGTTCAGGGAAAAAATTCAACACAAACATTTAAAATGTATTTATGGCATTTAAGAATCAGTGTATCAATATATATGGAGCAACTATTCTCCAGTGTACTTGGCATTTTATACGTAAAGCTTATGAAGTATATCTGTGTATATCCAAACCTGCTTATTTTTCTAGAAAATACTAATACTTAAGAAATATTAACATCAAAAATTACTCAGGCCTGCATAGCCTAGAACACATGTTCCCATGCTCTGATTCAATGGGTGGTTGAGTAACTGGGAATTAGATGGCTCTGGGAGCCACAAGATACCTCACAAGGATGATACAAAACCTAAAAAATTCAGACTGCTTTCTTTCCCACAAGAAAAATAGTTTATCACCAAACCTTTTTGTAAAGTTAATTCTGTTTTCGTGACCTTTCACCAACCCAGGGAAGTTACCTGATCACAATGGTGAGGAAAAGTGACCCATAAAAGCTTCTCGAACAGGGTATTTGGTGTAAGTTTCAAGTCCACTGCAAAGATGTTTTGTAATGTGTATTCACTAGACTCCTGAATCCATGCCTACCTGTCAGTGTGGAAACAGAAATAGGCTTTCGGAGTGGCACTAGTGAGACCATCCTTAATCTGCCATAAATCTCTCCCTCTTAGGTTGATACATGTGTCCATCTCTCCTGATAGACTGGTCAACTCTCCTGCTATTCCTTGCATACTTACCTGGTATTCTAATTTTTGGGAAATCAAGCCGTTTCCATCTTTCTGCTCATCTTCCCTGTGCCATCAGCATCCAGTTGTAGGGAACTCTTATCACACTCCTGAGTCTTCTGGGGACTCTCAAGTCATGTGCCAGTAGCCTCCATGGCTGGTTCATGTCTAATCCCAAACTGCTTCAGTCTCAGAAGCATCCAACAACAGAGGCCTAACAAACTCTCAGGTTTCCTTTTGGGAAATGTGAAACTTCAGACCCAAATTTCAAAGCCAAAGATGCCTGATTCCTTATGCTCTTATTGCTTCCACACTCTCCCTTTCCTAACCCAAACTCCCCCACTTGGACTTGTCTGGGGACTCTTGCTTATCTTTGAACCTTTCTTATCTTGGCACAGGATAAGCAGGGTGCCAAAGATTAGTAGGGTAGAGAGACTCTACCAGCATCACAAGCTTATTCCAAGAACAGTTAAGAGGAAGAAGTAAAGACCCTTTTGGCTTTGAGCAGTGTGAGACAAGTACAGCACTCTGCCAGCACTGTGTCTGGCCTCACGATGTTTGTTTCCAGAGAAAGCAGGACAATAATGGTCAGATCTTATACAGTTCAGATACTCTGACATGGACTCCTAAAGAGATCCAGTTCTGAAGGTAGATACAATCTCCATCCAGAGACCAAGTGGATAAATCAGTCTTGGTCTGACCACCCACTTTCAGAGGAACTTTTTCCTTTCAAGCTCTGCATGACAACAAACTGCCTTTGGCATCCAAGGGCTCTCCACTTGGAATGTACTTACAAACTTCAAAACAGGGGTTAAAATGCCAGTGAAGGACATAATTAGTTGCAAGCTTGCACATGTCTGTGCACCACACTGCAACCGCAACATACCACAACTCACTAACTGATCTCACCAGTGCCCATTTCTACCATGCTGCTGCAGCAGTTTGACTCCACCACCTGTGTTGTATGGCTCAGGTCAGTTCAGGTAGGAAAGATGCAAGATGGAGTTGGTACATTAAAAGCAGCTCTCTGTAAGCTATTTATCTGCCAAAATTACCTGCAACAGAAGCAGGCTCTATTTCAGCATTTGAGGCCTGTCACCTGTGACCCAGCGCTCAGTGTGCTTCCATTTCAGCAGATCTGCCTTGACTTCCCATCACTGCTGGATTAGCTCTGGTATGCATTACCAAATTTACTCTCATGACTCTTTCTGCCAGAAGTCCTTAGTATGAAGAAAACTTCTAACCATCCCCTCTCACTTTTCCCAGGACAGTCTCTGGCCTAGAATTGCCCCAGGACTCTGCTGAAGAAAAGAAACTCTTGAGCAACTTGTAGAAGGGCCTCCACCATTGTTTCAGAAGAATTCTTTTCACTGCATTCCTCAGGCTGTCATGAATCTTCCTCTTGCTCAACCAGCTCTTCCAGTTTGAGCAGAGCTGGACCTTTGATCTGTATCTTCTGAATCAGTTAGTTTAAGTTAATATACCACCACACAGGAGCATGCACATGCTAAGAGACCCTCAGTTACAAAGAAAGGCTTGTGGAAGACAGGGCGGGAACACGACAGTCCACCTTTCCCTTTTCTTATAAGGCAGCCTTTAGCTATTAATTTTATGACATTGCCATTTCATTTCTCTACTATACTTTGTTTATAAGAAAAGGCTAAAAGCAGGAGCTGTATTTAATATGAAACATTTGTTTTCACTAGCTGTTTATTGAGGAAAGTTATCGTCTAAGTTTTTGGGATAATTCCCATTTTCCATTAAACAAAGTAGCAGCAACTTTTAATTCAATAGCTCAGTTTTTTATTCAGTAACTTTTTCCTCCACCAATTTATTTTCTGCGTGCATGTGAAAAACGATGAATCAGAGGTTGCTGCAGTTAATTTGTTCATCATTCTTTGAGTACACTGAGGGGAAATAACTTAACTTAAAAGCTTTTAAGTACACTGAGGGAAAATAATTTTTCTGTTCTTGAAATCAGCCTTGGCTGCAATATTTGTTGCATGATATGGTTTAATTGATTTACCAAAGTTGCAGGATGAGAGATAAAGAGGGAGAGAATAATAAGAAATGAGAGCCCACTAAATGTCTTTTCAGTAATTAAAAAGTAACATTCATTTTCTAAAAAGGGTGAATACTATATGATTTAGGCAAAGTTTCTTGAGCTGTTATTAGATGAAAAAAATCATTCATTATTTGTTTCTAGGTAAGACAGTGAAACACATAGTTCTGCTGTTGTATAAAATAATTTCAGCTTTTTGAAGGAAGGTCTTAACAGCTCCATTTCTCTTGCAAAGTTCACCTGTGACTGACATTATGCATACAAACAGGGCTCAAATAGTGTAGCCATAAAGAGCAAGGCTACTGTAAAATAATAACCCCCAAAGCAGTGAGTGGGTTTCTTTAGAGCCCTCATAAATACTGAGTCCTATAAAAGATAGTGACACTTGTAAGAATGCTTTAAAATATATTGTAAAATTTGTGGGATTTACATATTTACAAATTGAAAGTGATATTTCTTTTTTTGCCTCTAATTGAAAATTTTCCTTAGTTTTATATATAGGCTGGTTTAAAATAAAATTGCATTTAATTAGTTACATGCACACCTTTTTAAAGTCAGTTTTCTTTGCTAAAGCTAGGGCTGCTCTGCTTTAGAACCATTTTACAGCAGAGAAGACATGCCACAGAAGCAGAGATAGGGGATAGGAGCAGCCAAAGCACATCTAGTCAACACAATAGCTCTCTTGGAATTTTTCCACAGTCACAGTAGGTGTGGAAGAACTTGTCTATGGAAATATGGAATAGAGAAACTATATGTATGCATGCCCATATGTACTTGGCATGTGTATGCACATCAACATGTCCATACTTTTTATGAACCTGAAATGATACCTGTTCATGTGGGGAGATGATCTGGTGTGGCAGAAATGTCAAAATCCCTGGATACACCCTGTCAAGTCACAAGCAGAAAGGGAGGCAAAAAGCTGCATTTTACTGATACTGGTACTGCTACCGTCAGTAAGACATGTTCTAGTTCCTAGATAATAAGCAAACTGACTTTTAAAAAAGAAAATATTAAAAGTGATTTGGGCTTCTCCTATGGTGTACTGCATTCTGGCAGGTGAAAAGGAATTTACTGCATATCTGGTCTGTGATGGTTGTCTATCCTTGCTGTATCATCATGAAATGCAACTTCAATGGGTTTCGTTTCCTAAGTATTAAAAAAAACCCTAAACTGAACAATTTATTGGGAGAAAATGTTGGTGCATGAAGGCACATATTTTTATAACAGCTCCTTAATAATGCTTTATTAAACATCCTCAAAATGACGCTACCACAATTGCAGCAATGTACTGTAATCATAGAAGTCTTTATGAACAGCTCGTACCTTTGCTGTTAAAAAGCAAGCAACTTACCTCTGTCTTTTCCCATTGTGACCAACTGAAGAATGAACCATTCACCAATGGTGACTGCAAATCTCTTTAAAGATTTAGCTGAAACGGAGTTCTGGATAGCAATATAATGCTAACTTAATCAAATGTGCACCTACTCTGGAGGCTTCAGCAGAAAACTTCCAGTGATTACACTGCTGCAGTCTCACAATGGACATTTGGAATGTGTGTGTTTTTCATCCAGGATACTGCTGTAGCAGTAACATAGCAACACCCTGCAGTGGTTCCCTGCCTCCCTTTTGCTCCCTGGACATCATCTCTTCCTCCTTCCCTCTCACTGTTCTTTCCCTGAACTGCAGCTCTGGCTGACAAGGAGACTTTGACCCTGGAGGAGGCAGAGGAAGTCCCAGATGAGATACATGGCTAGGGAAGTACCAGGATTGCAGAGATGTAGAGTCAGGGTCATGATACTGATGGTGGGGCTGTAACACTGCAAGTGTGGTTTGGCAGAAAGGACTTGTCATCCAATCTACCTCCCTGGGTTACGCGGGGTATCCATCCCCATTCCCAGGCAGGCAGTCTCTGCATCCCTGGGTGCTAGTTGAAAAGCAGGCCCAGACCAAAACCACAACCACTTTCTCCCAGTTTCCTGCATGGATTTCCACCAGCCCCTCATGCAATCAGTGAGGATAACACACTGCCTACTAGCATGGTTGAGGTCCCTGCTCTGCTCTGTTGCAGAGTAAAGAGTGGGTAAAGGAAAAAAATTGACACTTACCTTCAGCGCTCCAATTGGTTGTCATGACCAAATCAGCTGCCCTCAACAGCTTTGCAAAGCAGTGACTTGCACTATAGTAACTCTGCTGGAAAATCCTGAAAGTTCCCTGGTGAAATTTCCTGAAATCTCTGATAGCTATTGCACAATGCTGGAAACCATCCCTGATTTCTGTTTGCCTTTTTCACCAGGGAGATACACCACATGATGCTAATAGTGCCTACACCGATTACCAAAGGCAAGAGATGAATTCTAACAGGAAACATTTCTGCAGGAACACATATTTAAACCAATAAGGTTCAAGGTTATCCAGAGGCTGGAGGCTGAGCCTAGGCAGATGTCAGAATTAAAATAAATACATTTAAAAGAAGTACTATCAAGTAACTTGGTGTGGTGGGACAAATTATTACATGGCAAACCCTTCATGATGGCTACCTGATTAAAGTCTGATGATGTCTAAATTTAGAGAGAAAGAACAGAAAAAAGGGCTGAGGTAGGGCTAGCTTAGTTTCTTGCTGGTGTTGCATGTTATACTTGAATATATTTATTTTATTTAAGAGTAGGATAATTTGATATTTAACCCATCTTTAAAGCATGAAGCTCTGGAAAACCTTCAACCACAAATTACACTGCTTTATTTCTCCTTTATTTGGAGAAATTTCATTTTATTCACAGAGATGTGCACCAGTGATCAGCATTCTAAAACTTCTAGCAGGAGACCACCATGTCTTTTTAAGTTTGAAGTCCCTTTTCAGAAAATGAGTATGTATATAAAATGCATGTTACTGAGAGTACAGATCAGTAGATCTGGTGTCAACATTCACTCCAAGGCAGAAAAATCTTTGAGGCAGAGGTGAACCCACACATCCATACACTTGAACACTGTCTCCTACGTTATTCACAGGGCTTAAACTAATAGTTTCATACTTTTCAAGTTTAGCTTCCTGCTCTTGCCCTATCTTTTTATTTTCATCAAGTCTGTTTCCAGCTGCTTGCTCTGACCCTGGCTGAAATTCTATCTTTAATTGTGGCTGATCCTTTTCTGCCCCATTCATTACTAAAATTTTTGCAATGCAGATCACTAAAAGTGACCTTTGACTATCTTCCTCAATCCAGCTTGGGACGCTTTTTAAATTAAAGTCTAATTTCACGACACAATCTATTCAATGCAAGTGATTGTATTGTCAGTGCTCTGTACTGAAGCAGTTTTACTGAAAAGATCTTTTATTTTCATAAATAAAAAAGAATATATTTAAATTTTTTTTCCACACACGAACATAAAAACTCTGAAAGCTTTTAGAAATGAAAATTAATGATACAAAAATTGGGCTATCAATGTTAAATACTTACACTTTTGTTCCTACTAACTGAAATACATTTTTATCTTCTATCAGTATAAAAAGTTTCAGAATAATGGTAATACCACTAAGTATTTCCTTTAACTGAATGTATTCACATTTTCAATACACAGCTTTTCCCAGAAAGTCTGATCAGTCTATGCCTTTCTTTTCCGTGGAGTTCCATTAAGTTCTGAAGAGGCCATTTGCAGCACTTGCTGTTGCTGCTGCTTTCCAGGAGAGATCCACTCTTCTGGGCTAAACAAAACACAGCACAGTGGCTTATAAACAAAGCTTTTCTTTTACATATACACACACACATATATATATATCTATACACACACACATATATATATAATAGAGCTCCCACAAGTATTAACAATATAAACCCCATATTTGTACACAGCTTTTCATTACTGTATTTATTTTGTTAAAATGAAGAATAGCAACAGGCTAAAATTAGATAGTTTAACTACATAACCACTTTAGTTCTATATGTAGATAAAAATTAAAATAGTAACAAGTATAAAAAATAAAGAGACATAGCAATATAGTGAACACTTGTTCTGAGATTCACAGAACACTACTGGGTAAGATTTAAATAATCTCAGAAAAATGACCATCGCTCAGCAAAGACAATTATGTAGTCATGAGGAGAGACATGAGAATGGCAAAGACAGTTTCATTTTACTTAAAAGATACAGATACACAGATTTCCCAAATTTTTGTGTGTGTGTGTGCATGTGTTCAAAAACTCATCAGCACAGAGGGAATGAGAACAGATGAGTAAAACACTTTACCACCAGTTCACCTCAGACAGTGACTTAGAAAAAAATAGTGTAAGAATGATTCTATTCCAGAAGAATAATTATTTCTGTGTTCATCTATCCAGTATTTGACAGCAGACTTTTTTTAAACGAGTTTACAGACCAAGCCATCTCAAATAGTTTTGGGTGTAACAGTGTGGAATATACCAGAAAATATGGGGAATGTGATGCACAAAGACGCTGATCAGTTCATAAAGAGAAACAGAAGTAGAATTAGTAAACAAATCTTTATATGAGGCTTAACTTTTAAATGAGATACAAACTTTAAAGAAATTAAAAATTATCTTGAATATTGGCTTTTTGTAAACTCTATTCATTGTTGCTTATAAGATACAAATAAGAATTAAAAAAATATGCAGAATAAACTAGTTTTTGTTTTGAATTCAGATTATGGGAAAATAATTACTAGACTCAGAAAATACTTACCTATACAGTTTTTTCATTGTGTCTTTTCGCATTCTTTTGGGAGGAATGGGCGTGTCAGATATATCTAACATTATAGGCTGAAGTAATGATTCAGCACCTTTATCTGATAAAGCAGGAGTCATACCTATGAAAAAGTTGCAAGTAAGAACCAATAATAGAAAAATGAAGCCTGCTGGTTATAAATGGGCCCTATAGCAATAGAGTTAGACCTTTGAAATACAACTTTAGAAATGTCATAAATTTTATGGTTATCTTATATCTGAAGCAAGAGTTCAAAGATGACAGTTAAAACTATTTAAACTGTCGCAGAGTAAATGTTGATTTTTAAAATATTATTTGATATTGACATAAAAAAAAATTGTAATGCAGGCAATCCTTGCAGACTTCAGGGTGTTTCTTTTTATAGCACAATGTTTTGGTTGTGTTTCCTTAGCAAAAGCAATTCAGTTCTTAACTACATAGTCATTTCAAAGAGCATGCCAATGTTCTGCAGCATGGGGCTCGCCACACTAATGGTTATATAATCTCTTATAAGTGAGATCATAGTTTCATGTTCACAAGATACAGACTGACCACATTCTTATTATCTGAACACAATACAGGACAGTGCTGCTTTAGGCAATATCCACAGCATCATCCTTCTAAATACAGTTTTTCTATTCTTTCCCTAAAATGTGACATCTCTAAGCTACTAATTAACGTTAACAATTTTCATTCATAGTTTGAACTTCTTAGTTTGTAAGAGCATAATACATCTGGTTGCAGTTAACTGTTCTCCTCCTACAATACACCAAAATTATAACACAATAACCTACCCAATTTTTGTTTTACTAGCTTGAGGCTTTTCTCTTGTTCAGCAAGTTCCTGTTTTTTCTTTTGCATTTCTGGAGTGTTCAGTGACTGCAAATGTAAATCAAGGTCCTTATTTACATTATCAAATTTAATCACTGCTGCACGGTATTGATGAAGAAGATCTAATTGAGAAATAAAACAATAAGCCACAAAACAATAAGTAAATTATCAATTTGATTTAGAATGCTACCAATACAACCCAGAAAATGTATAAATCCACAAGAAAACATATCTTTCAAAAACACTACTTGAAAAACCATCCAAACTTATAGTGGCTGTTCTTAAAATGACTGTAAAAAGAAAAAAAATCACATCTAATATTTTGACTCCTCTTCTCTTTTTGAGTCCATCTCTTAGATGACGGTGAAGTACCTGCTAGCTCTAAAAATGATGTGGAAAACAGCTGTCACTGCACAGATCTTGTTGCCTGTGTGCTCCAAGTGAAATACTCTACCTCTGATGACATGAGGTACTTGTAGCATGCTGTGTTTTCAGCGCTACAAAGCAGAAGCTTGCATTATTGACTTGAATTGTATTCCACCTTGTGGACCAAATGAACATTTACTGAGTTACACTCTGTTCCACTATGGAAATCTAATCAAGCAGACTCAGATAAACAGAGGTGTATTTTGTTTACAATCCTTTTTCCTCTTTAAACACATGAGACAAAAAATATTTTCACATCCAGGCATTGAATAAATATGTCAAGTAATAAAGGAAGGCTTAAAGCATATTAGCCTGGACTCATTCATTTTACTTTCAGGTGAGTACAAGGTATCTTGCACAAAGCTTAACACTAAATGACCTTAAGTTTGCCATGGGGTGAAAGCTCTCACACAGAGAGCTGCTGCAGACTAACAAAAGGCACTGCAGACTCTTAGTATAGCTTATTTTACAAGTACCTTGCCAGCGTAATAACAGATTCAGCAACTTTTATCCTACAAACATTGAAAAAGAGCATGTCAGAACTAATGCTAAGTGTAAAATTAAGTTCAAAACAAGCCCTGTGTAATGAGATGCTGTCCTTTAAATGGAATTGTACTATGAATTTTCCTTTAAACGTCTAGTATCTATCTAAGTGAAATTAAAACATACCCTTTTCTTCTTCCATGATTGCTCCAGTACTAAACTTTAGAAAATTCCAATTTGATTTGTATTGGGTAATAACCAAGTTCAACAATTGAAAACATGCTGATAGACAAAGTGTGCTAAACCCAGTGTATTTTAGTCTGTGACTGACATGCTTATTGTGTTTTCCCTAGGCATAATATATTTTTTATTAAAATGCTGAGAAAAGATCTTTTTAGTCCTTATTTTTTTTTTCCTCCTACTCAACTGTCAGTGCTAAGTAGTTTTCTTATCTATATGGCTACTTTAATAGGTATGTGTGTTCTCTCCCCAGACCCCTCCATTGCACTGTCATGGATAAACTTCATGTCCTTTCTTTTTAAACTTAAGTATTTAAGAACAATCTTGTAAGTAAGACTTTTCAGTGTTTTACTCAGTCAGGTCAGTCGTTACATGTCAGAAACTGCGTCTTCTAACTTAATTCCTAACCTTTATTCTGAAATGAATAATCTGAGCACATAAAGAAATTGAAGTGATTCCATAGGAAATAGGGTAGCTTATGAGATATTCTCTCTTGAGAACATGAATTTTTCTATCACTGTTTCACAGAGCTCACTTGCACATAAGAAATTCTAAATTGATTATGGTGTTCCCAGAGTAGAAAGACCTAAAACTTGTTTCTCAGTGATGCGGGAATTCAATCAGCTCAAGCTTCTCATGCCAGTTGTTTGGATGATTATTACTGCTTATACTCCTTCTTTAATATGACTAAGAAAAAAAGGTGATTATCTCATTATTATTATTTTGTACTTCAGGAAATGTCATCACTGTAAGCTTTTAAGAAATGGCAAATTTATACACAGAACACTGTACAGCTCCTACTTCTTAAAATAACTGTATGCTAAATTGAAGTTTTCCTTTCTGTATTACATCAGAGAATAAAAAACATAGGATAAGTAATATAATTTTCTAAGTTTTGTATGTTTGTGACTTCATTAACCCACCTATCTGTACAGAGATAGTAGAGTAAAGTTTTGGCATTGGTGCTCCAAATACCATTCCTCTGAGTTTGTCCATTGGAGGAGCTTTATTCTGCAGGCCTCCAAATTTTCCATTGCTGCGAATCCTGTCTCCTTCCCTAGTCAGCAATGTAGGGCAGTGTGTAATTTTTACAACCTGCACAGGTATAAAATTGATAATAAATTAGTAACTCCACAGAAAAATCTAAGTTTTCAGCAATGCTGTTGTAAACCTTTGTATTTTTCAACTGCAATGCAACTTTGTCCCCTAATGAAAAACATATTTTATGAAATTATGTCACGACTGCTTTCAAGCAATAAAATGCATATATTAAAATTAAGCAGTATTACAATAATTACAATGACCAGTTTTTCTGGGTTTGTGTTCTCACATTTTACCAGAATTCCAAGGCAGTATTTCGATCTATACATGGGAAAAGCTGATTATCAACATGTATTAATTAGGAAGCAGTAGCAAGCAGTACAGGTCTACATTCTTATGCTCAATCATTATTTTGATTCTAGCAAACTCATAAGCTGAGAGTAAAAGTGCCCAGTATCAGCACTTCCTCAGACACTCTTGCTGGCTAAAACATGTACCATTAAACCTTAATAAAATGGGTCTCAAAGACATCTAGTAAGTTTCACATTAAGTTTATAGTCAAGTGGACCTGAAATTTCACTATGTGCCTTAGACTCCTGTGTTTTATGACACAGAGTGACTAGGATAGTACAGAAGAACTTGTGTTTAACACTAACACAGCAGAACTGAAGATGGTTATCTTTGGAAACATGATCCCATGTGCCATAGCAACATTCACATAATAGAATTTGTTGAATGGAGGTAATCTTGTCAGTGCCAATAATAGAGATTTCATTCACTGTTAAGTGCTTTGAGACCCACAGACAGTAAGCACACTTACAGCTAACACAGCAATAAACTTGTAAATTACCCTAAGTTTTTAAAGTATTAAATATGTAGCTCTGCAATATACCTGCATAATAAAATTTAAAGAAAAATTGAAACATACCTCTTTTCTGTAGTGGTTGGCAGCATCCAAGTTATCTATAATGATAGTATCACCCAAGAGCATACCAAACACTGAAAAATATAAATTTTTGAACTATGAAATTCCTCCGGAACAAAATAACTTGAGTTTTGAAAATTTAATTCTGAGGCATCATTATTACATCTTCTAAGTTAAGTGCAAGGGAAATAGCATGTAAATAATTTCTGTTTCAACAAAATTCTCTTGAGATTGAGACAGATATGGAATCTTCTGCTTTCATCAGTGAATTCATAAGGAAAAAAATGAGCACATTTCAGTGCCTTTTGGCATAATTGAGTGTATTTTCCAATAAAATACTCTCTTGATACTTTACATTTATCAAGACACACATAATAAAATCCCAAGTTTCATGAAATTATATAAATGATAAATTTTAAAAAATCTTACTGGAATGTTGAATTTTGTTCTCAGTTTCTTAATATTTTTCTTCATATTCAATGGTTGATCAAAGAAAAAAACAGTCACATGCAAAGGATCCAACTGAGCTTAAGACTCTTCTAATATAAGCCTGTTCCATACAAAATCTAACGATGTAGTAATGCATGAGATATACAATGCAATGTGGTTTTACAATCCCTCCAAGGGACATGAAGAAGAATTTATAGTTAAAAGTCTGTCAATATCTAACTTTCTGAAAATGCATAGGGTTAAAATTTTGTCTTCATAAACAGTAGAGAGGAATAGTGCGAAGCCGCGAAATTAAGTGCAAAACTTACCCAAGTAACTACAGACTCCAACTCTCCATATAAAGGAGCAGATCTGTTTAATTTTAAAAAGCAGTGTAGTAAAAGGTAGGGACTGCTACATTGTTAGAAAGAGCAAGAGGACAATAGTTTCCTAAACTGAAATCTAAGCAAAAATTGAAAGATTTCTCACAACTATTTAGCTGTTTAAGCATAACACACACAGTCATGTACAGTTCAGTCTGCACGTACTTAAATCTATGCATTACACATTTCTGAGAGGAACCGAACTGGAAACAAAGCCTAACAAAAGGAGTAACGTCTGCAATATGAGATTATAAAATTAATCTTGTGATGGCCAGTCCCTGCTCTAAAGAGCTTGGGAATAACATAATGTTGTAGGAATTAAAAAAAGAAAAAACCTGTCATTCATCTAAGTAGAGGAATGAAACTAAGACAAGAAGAAGAAGAAAGTGGTCATGGTTGAAATTTTCACAACTTCTGTTTAAAAATAATTAAAGCTAAGGCCCTCTTATTTTTACCAACAGAACTCAGGAGGAATGTATGCTGATATATGCAAATATATCATGAGGATTATTGAATGGATTATAATTTGTGATGTTTCTGTATTTCATTCTTTAAAAAAAAAAAAGTTATTAATGATTTCTTTCTTATAATTTACCTGTTTGACAATGCTCTACGTTATCTGGAAATGTTAACAAATCTCTGGCAAATACAGGATTTCCAATAGGTCTGAAGAAAGTTCTTCCATTTTTCAAGTGAGGTAAAGGTCTGGTTAAAGAAAGGGGACAGTGAGGGAGAAGAAAAGAAGAAAGCAATTTGTCCTTATTCTAATAATGAATTTCCAACCGTACTGAGTGCATGTTAACATTTCCACATTAGATGAATTATCCCACCATTATCTGAAATTCCAGTTACATTAAAGATGTTTTAGTACAACACTGATTTGTTATGAGACATTATTTCCAATAAATTCATATGACTACTTTATGAACAAGTTTTAATTCACTGTAGTATGAAAACTGAGAATTTGAACATTATAAATACATTTATACATCAGATCTTTTCTAAAGGGCATTCTTATTATATTAGCAGTCATCTTCATAAGCAAATTATTTTCAGGAGTAGAAATACTGTACTTTATTTTTCAGGCAACTGAAATAGCAAAATGAATTTGTATTACTACAGATGATTTGAGGAATGTATTCTGAAACTGGATTTTTTTAGAGTTATAATCTGATTACAAACACTATAATTATTTAAAATAAATTCCTGCTCTAGAAAACTTGTAGACATGAAGAAAAAGAAGATTATCTTATTTAATAGAAACACCTTATTAAATAAAGAACATCACACAGTAGTTAAATATGTAGAGTTGAGATTTCAGCTAACACTTCAAGTGACATTACTGTTGCTATGATAATGAATCCAGAAATTTTGTACTTCAAATCTTTAATTGAGATTTAAAAATCAAATTAGACAAGAAAAAAGAGTTGAAGAAGTATGTAATACAAACATAGAACACAGGATTTTTCTCTACCTGTTCCAATCTGGAAGATTCTTCTTGTAAATAGAATCAAGGGGTAGCACTTGCTGTCGACCTTGAGTTTCATCAAAGATAGACCGAGCGGCTTCCGTGGTCAGTGTGACTACACAGTCCATGTCACTTGCCAAGTGCCAAGAGATGACTTTTGCTGCTTCGTTATCCTCAATTTGAGCTAAATGTGCAATCTGTACCACAGAAGTTACAACAGTCAAAACAGAAACCAGGACCATGTCCCCTTTCATAGTAATCACACTAATCCTGGAAACTTAAGACAGACATTCAATTCCCCGTTGATGGCTGTGTTATGGGAGCTGGTCATTGGATAATTTTTCCATCGCTACCACTTCGTGGAACCAACGGAACTCATTGGAAGGCTCCCTGCAAGAAAACTCACCTTGCCTAGAATATCCTGGCTGCCTTTTGGATAGTTTGGGAGGGTACAAGTTCTCCTTGGCTGCTTCATTACTCCCTCTTGTTCCAACATCTTCTTTTTCAGAAGAGAATCCACATACTGAATCTGAGAATGAAAATTTAAAATCAGCAAGCATGTACCACTGGACTGAGCAGCAGAAGTAGTTATCTGCCATCAATTAACTTTCTAACAATAAACACTCAATAACCTGAAACAGACTTTTAATGTATAAGGGACCACCATGCACAATCCCAGAGAATAGCAAAAGTAAAGCTCACTGCAATTGTGACCAAACTTTCTAATTGCTACTTTTATTTTTTCTTTTTTTAATTTTTAAGGACTTCAAGGAGCATTTCACAAAGAACTATCAGTGCTTGATTAGAGACAAAACTGAAGAAAGTTTAAAACAGCAGAAAGAGACAATCATGAATGCACAGAAAAAAAAAACATTTCAGAAGGTGACTATGTCCAGGCTTGAAAAATTTAGCCAGGAGGGGGAACTTCAGTGCTGTGACTGCAATTTTATTCTACTGATTTGTGATTAATGACTATAACTTGGTCTTATTTGATCTAAAGATAATTGTTTATATAGGTGTTTTCTTCCCCCATATTTTGAAAACTTACTAGAAATTTCTTAAAACATAATTGGATCTTTAAGGGAAAACAGCAGTAGGGTACATTGCCCTGAATATTTCCAAACTTATTTTTACATGAACTTTGGCAGTAACATATCCAATGCTCTGATTCTCTAAAAAAAGTACTTTCCTTTGGCTCACTTATGCCAGAATACATCCAACATATATTGACCAGCCTCCAAAAACCCACTGTAACATCTAGCACTACCAGTAACACTGGTAACCTTAGCAGAAACACAATTATCAGAAAAACAAGACCAGGATATAAAAGACAAGGTTTTTCTTAGTTCTTTAACAGTATTTTAAAAGATCCTCACACTAACAGAGCAATATTAAAAAAAAAATAAAAATTAAGTTTGACATAGATTCACAAATTTTTCTACAGTTTAAACTTTCACTGTTTTGGTAACAGGTGTGATTCAGCAATATTAGTATTGATGTATTATTGATATCGATTTTAGATATGTTAATGGAGTTTAGTAAGAATTAAGTCATACTATGTTTGTCTGTGGTACTTCAATTTGGTGCTTTTTCAGTTCATTCTTCAGGAGAGCTTCTCTTGATTCAGCTTCTTTAACCTGACCTGAAAAAAAATCAAAAGAGAGTGAGGAAATTATAGAAAGCAATGGAACACTTAGAGAATTTCTTACAACTTTTCAGAATTATGCCAGCTGCAACTGACCCTATCTATTTCTTAATTTCAGCACAGAATATCAGAATTTTCCCACAAAGATCTTGCAATTTTGTCCAGTTTCTAAACAATTTCAGCAGATGCCATGCCTTCAGCTTCAAGAAGCAAAGGGGCCTAGACCTTGTATCAGTCTGAGAACATTAGATGGCTTTAGTTTTCATCCTCTATTATAATTGTAAATGGTTCTCCAACAGGTGAAATGGCAATACAAAAGAGAAGAGTGGTGGCTGGCACTACCTTCTTTTGTCTGTTATATGGGACACCACTTTGTCAACACTATTTCCTCTGCTCTCATATCTGAACTAATTTCAAAAACAAATGAGTAAACAGGTGAATTGCTTTCTCCCCTCTATTCACAGCATGCTTGTATTTGAAATCATCTTATTACTTAAAGTGTAATGCTGTACTCTTACTCTCTACAGATGTACATGTATGAAACAAAGATTTTATAAATATCACACTGGAATTCAAGATTTTCCATTCATAATGCCAATATGTAGTATTAAAATTATAAGAAACAGCAGCATCTTCTATGCCAGTCTGCTTCATTTACACTTGATGATTATTTAAAATAAAAATTCAAAATGCAATTATTAAAACAAACTTTTTAATCAACAGGCAGGATGATTCAAACCAAAAAAAAAGCAAGTAACATATTTCCTTCATTCATAAAGAATTACATTTGCCGAAGAATACAAACAATGACACAACACTTCTAAATAATGTACATAGGGTCAAATGTGAAGGGGGAAAATAACATTTTGAAAACACAAGACTAACTTTTTAAAAGAGGATTATCTATAGTTCATTCTCCTCAAATTGTTTTTAGGCAACTTTTGAATTTCAGATGTATGAGCATGCAAAAATGGGAGTAAAAGGCAGTCATGGATAAAAAGAACACCAGCTTCAATTTTTTTTTCTCCTTTAGATAATTCTGACATATGACATTCTACATCAAATCAAGACCTTTATAGGTAGGAACATCCAATGCTTAATAATTAGATGCTTCCCTGCAAGACATATACCCCTTCTGCTAACCTCTAATTACTATCTCTCATGATTTCAATACTGATTTTTCTCACCTTCTCTACATTCTCAAAGTCATTATAGAACAGAAGTTTAATTCACAGAAAAATTATTTACATATTTGATTGAACTTACATTTCATTTCAGTTACAAGCTGATTCGTTGTATCAAACATCTTTCTGTAAAGATCTATGGACTTGGATAATTGGTCTTTCTCCCTGGTCAGTGCTGCCATCAGCTGCTGCTTCTTGGAATCTACAGAAATAATACACAAACTTTTAGAAGAAAATACAGTAACATACTTAACTGGTTTAAGTATTAGCAAAAATCTATTAAGCTATTACATAGTTCTGAAAACCTATTATAGATCTAAAAATAGCTGATTCTAAGGAAAAGCAAATATTTTAGAGCACTTGAAACATACCATTGTAAAACATAAATGAGAGACAATATGGTTCCAAAGGTTTTTTCAAAGCTGGCAGATGTGGCTCAAAGACAAGAATATATTCAGTGCTATCTCTTCCAGGACTGTCTTCAGCCAGCACTAAATTCTATGAAAATAAACAAACAAACATAAGTTTATGCCCAAGCTTGAGGTTACACACAAAACAAACATTCTTCAGATACTAAATCTTGTAAGTTACATAACACATGATGTCTATACAGTGTTACTACAGTTTTAAGTATTGGCCTGGAAATGCCTTTTTTAACAATTAAACAAAAGGAAAATACAAATATATAGCTATTTTATTATTTAAGAATTAAGACTGTCATTTTACCTGTTTAAAAAGTCTTATTATTTTTGGCTATATATTTAATTTCAGAGACACATGCTCAGAAAAAATATCCTCTGCACTGTCTCATAAGCAAGATATCCTCAGGTGTACTTCATTCAGTATGTGAAATGCAAACAGATCATTAAAAAGAAAGACCCAAAGCATAAATACAGTGAAGGAAAAACAGACTATTCCCAGTGCTTAGTTAAAGTTACTGCTGTTACCATGGAAGTAGACAGCAAATCCCAAATGAATGAACAATATACATCCAAACACTATCATAAACATTTAATTTCTTATCAATTCCTTATTGAAAAGACATACTAAATCCTTTGCCTTTCTTTATAAAGATGAGAAATATTATAAAACCATAAGGGTAAACAGAAATAAAATTAGTAAAGGTACTATCTAAATGTGCTGCTACTTTGGCAAAGGTATCATGCATAAAATAAATAATTCTTATAATAAAACTCATACTGTTTCCACCTTTAACATGTAGAAATTGCTACTCAACTGGCCAAATCAAGAGAGGTGGTTGCAGCCTAAAAGAAGAGATAGATATATAACCTTCAAAGATAGTCTTCATAGCCTTCAAAAATATTGCAGCTACATATTTTATCAGGACAAGTCTGTAGTGGAAATATCTTTTCCTTAGAAAATATATACCAACAAAAATCTTAACATTTTTCTTCATTAAACAACTTTAGTATTCCTGGACTTGTGACTAAGGGTAAACATGTCAGATTATCACTTCCATTATTTGTGCCAATTGCACACAACTGTCTTTACAAACAAGATGGAACAATTTCAAAATACTTGAAGAACAAGAGTATGTCCCTTCCCCTGCCCATTACAAGTTATATGAAAAGGACAGAGCATAACAACCAACAAATCCTTTCCACACGGAATTGTGACTAGTCTGAAGTCCGTGAACTCAGTATAAACCAGATGCCTGAAAACTGCCTGAAGAGGGGAAGAGATACTTCACTGAAATGCAATTAGTCCCCATGGATGACTGGGGAACACAAGTGACTGTCAAAAGCAGCAGGATCACTTTAGATCATAGTAATAAAAATGAAGAAGCATGCAAACCCCCCCTCCCACCAAACCAGGAATACTTAAGTAGAAAGAAATACTCCATCGGCTTACACAAAAAAAAAAAAAAAAAAAAAAGAGGGGGAAGAGGGCAAAACAAGCCAAACAAACAACCCCCAAACACCATGAAACTTAACACACTCTCCACTCCATTACAGAGGTTAGCTTTGTCAGTGATGGAAAACTGGAGTATTTAGGTCACAATTACACATCAAGAAGTTACTACTACATGGAGATAAGCCAAAAAAAATTTATTTCTGCATTAGCAAGGCGTCTTAGAAATTATCCAGTCATTTTATCTGAACTGTCACAGGTCGTATATGGGGTTATTATTACCCAGGTAAAGGTGTTCAATTTACACCTTGTTACCACAGGTAAATACAAGATTTGCAGCGTGTTTTGTTAGACCAATGGTTTTAGCTGATCCTTTAGCTGTACTTTTGTACCTTTTCTTAACCCCATCTGCCTGGGGAAAAATGTGTTCACAAACCAATTAATTTATTACTTCTGAAACATGGTAGAGAAACCAGAGAAACCTAAGAGTGTACCATAAATCAGTCAGTGTATTAATTTTATCTGA
Organism: Taeniopygia guttata; assembly: GCF_048771995.1. Classification (NCBI taxonomy): domain Eukaryota; kingdom Metazoa; phylum Chordata; class Aves; order Passeriformes; family Estrildidae; genus Taeniopygia; species Taeniopygia guttata. The sequence goes on from NC_133026.1 coordinate 103,540,985, forward strand.
TACCTCTGTTCAGTCTCTGCATGTTATTTTACTAGATTGTTTTTCATACATATTTTGTCACTTTTCTGTATGGATTAGAGTAGACTGAAATTTGGCAGATTAATAACATTTGGCCATGTTAACTAGATGTTTCTGTCCTTGACTGTTATTGACAGAGAATAACTTACGCTGTATCATTCAGTTTCACATATGTAGCTCCATAAAAGCAGTCAAAGTACTGAATAAAATATATTAAGAAGTTTCTATGTAGGATCTGCAGATTTTAGGATTCTACTGGGATCTTATGGTGGTGATTTTCAAGATGTATTTGGAGAATTTGTTTGGATTGCTATGCAGTGTCTGTCTCCATTTGGCACACACTGATGTCGGTCTGTCATAAAGCTACTTCCAAAGAGCGAGTTAGAAAAGGTGGCTGAGAAAAGGTCCTTAAAAAGTTGGATCTTCCTTTGGTACATCTTCTAACTGTTTGAAGACTTCTGTGGATGTCAGACTTTTAAAATACGTGACAACCAAATGAAGTAGGGGTATAATTTTGCTACACCATTCTTATATGATATTTCAAGTTGAAAACAAAAATCAATATACAACTGTTTCACCACAGGAATACTATTAACTGAAGTTCTGTGTAGGCTTGACATTGTAGACAGAGATTGTGACCATTCCACTCAGAAGAAACTCCACATTCAGCTGGATTTTCTTCGGTGTGTTTTGAAGAGTTCTTGGTTTTGTGCATGTGCAAATTTTACACTGTATCTTTGTATTATATTTTATAGCAACTGTGACAGATGGAACTTACAGGTTTTAAAAATTCAATCTGTATTTGTTGAAGAAAAAGTGACTGCAGTGATGGGACTACAATATTCAGTACTTTCAGAGTATGCATGATATCAGAGATTCAAACCAAAATAAGTAAAGCATTTTTAACAGCTAGGTGCATTAATGAGTGAAACAAAGCATAAAGAAAAACGGTGAAGTTTTATCTTCTTCAAATGAGGGTAGGATGCCTTTCTACAAAGTATATATATGCCCACTACTTAGACAAAAAAAGAGCCTAGCAAAATTTAATGAGAAATATATGAAGAAGCCAAGTCTAAATGATCTTAACAGCCTGAGAGTATTATAAAAAAAAATGTAAAATACTGGTGATATTAATGGTTTAAGTAAAAACTCTTTAAGTGTTATTCACATATGAAATTCAAATGAAGAAAACGTTTTTCCTAGATTTTCCAGTGTCCTGGTTCCTAACTGAAAGTACCTGCACCTCCCTTACTTGTAAAGGATAAACTGTTTAAAGAACGTCCTTACTTCAGTTTTTCTGAAAATCAACAACCAACCACGGAAGAAATAATAATCTACTTATTTCTAAGGGAAATAAGTATACAGTATAAACTAAATCTCCATAGAGCACAATGAGGTATAAGATAACTTTGAAACTGCAGGAAAATAAGCCTCACTAGACACAGTGTTCATGGAGCTGTGTATTTCAGTCACTTACAATTTCAGCTGATCCACTCTCCAATGGAAACTCTACTGTACTGACTTTCCCCTGAAACTGCGGGATCTCTATATCTTCTTCATTAGGGCTTTTAATTTTTGCTATTATCCTGCCAGCTAGATCAAGTCCAGCGTGGTTGTTGTATTCATCCTGTGAGTAAAAAAGAAATTAAAGTTATTTTGGGACTGAACTTTATTCCTGTACTGCCCTGGATTTATATGGCAAGGTGCTAGCAGTCTCTGCAGAGGCAGCCTCTGTGAGGAGAGACTGGACATGGCCACTGCTCCAGCTGATCCTGCAGGGACAGCTGAGCCCCTCAGCCAAAATAGTGTTTCTTTATATTTAAGAATGGGCAGAAATGCACAGGCGGTAAGAATGGAAAAAAAAAATAAATAGAGAAAACAGCAGAGGGTGAAGAAGGAACAGCATAGGAGGTATTTGGGGCACCAGAGCAAAAATTCCCCTGCAGCTCACAGGAGAACTACACAGGATCAGGTACTTCCCTGTAGCCCATGAAGGACCACGGTGGAGCAGAGACCCACATGGAAGCCCATGGAGGACTTCATGCTAAACCAGGTTGATAATTGCTGGACTGCAACCTGTGGTAAGGGCTCACAGTGGAGCAGTTCATGAAAGACTGTGGTCCACAAAGGGACCCACAACTAGAACAGGGAAACTGAGGAAAAAGCACTGTCAGGAAAGAGCTGAGGAGCTTTTATGGGTTGACTGTAGCCCCACTCCCCATCCCCCTGCAACGCTTGTGGGAGGGTGCAGATATCTCGAACAAAGCTGGGCCTAGGAAAGGGTGGGGCAGGAGGTACTGCTTCAGTTTTTTGGTCTTTGTTTCTTATTACACAAATCGTTTTTAACTGGCGATTAAATTAAATTACTTTTACAGAAGCTGAGTCTGCTTTGCTATTGTGGTAGCTAGTAAATTATTTTCTTTTATCCCTGTGACTACTCAAAGTTCAAGAAACCTTATTTTTTGTAATATAAGACTTCTAAGAGAAACTGTACCTGGGAAGAAAAATCATGGAAACATCTGCTGTACACATTTTCCCACTAGAATCTATTCTTGAAACAATTTTCTTGTGTGGCAACAAGATATGGATTTCAATTGAAATACCTGACAGCAAGTACCAAACATTTCAGTTTTGGTCATCTGTATGTAGATGAAAGAAGATGGACCTGTCATATGCTGAAAGACCACTGATTAACATCTTTTTTTATGAAGTGAATCTGCAAAGAAACTGTAGCAATGCCTTACAGCAAAATTCAGTTTCGTTTTAGCAGTTTTCTACTTTTCCTTAATTATGATTTTGAATGGAAGTATACTTACCATTAAATGGAGGTATAAATCCTTGACCAGTGTACGGCTGGTAAGAGCTCGAACATTGGAAACTGCTGGAGTAGCTGGCAAAGAGTCAGGTAACAAGCGTACAGGGTCATTAGGTACAACTTGAATTATAATCTAGCAGAAAAAAAAAGGAAGAATGAAACAAAACAAAATAAAAGAAAGACTCATATATTTGACAGCAAATCACCTGCACAGTTGGGCTGCTCAAAAAACACTAAAACAAATGTATGTGAAATTCATGGACAGACCCAAAATAAATTAGCACAACCTAGCAGTTCTGCTAGGCTGCAAATTATGCACCTCTGTTATTCCGTCAAATTGTTGGTTATAGCAGTTAATGAAAACATATTTTGATAATCAACAGTTTTAAATCAGTAACTATCAAAAATTAAAATCAATTTTTTTCAAAATTTGTGAGTGAAAGTATTTCCATTCTGTACCTACAAAATGTTGTAACACTTCACCCAGATGATTCTGTATTATGTGTTCTTGGCTACTTGCAATTAATCATAGATACAAACCTGTTCACTATTTAGCATATTTATCTTATCCATAGCAAAGGTAAACTGGATAATGTAAGTGCCCACTCGCTCTGGAACCACTTTATCCCTAGAAAAACCAAAAATAAAACCCAAACATGAGACAATATGATAGTCACAAGTATGTAGGTACACAAGCAATTAAAACTCTGAGTAGTCCTCTGAATTACTTAGAAAGTCCTACTAAGGCATAATACTCCTTCTTCAGCAAGAAGGCCATCAAAATTCCTCAAGAATTAGAGTAAGGTTTTTGGAAGCTTGAATGAAGGAAGTCTCCTCCAAGAGTTTGTCTCGTCTAGATGACAGGAAGTTTGTCATGGCCTTATTGTTCAGAAATCTGCAAGTCTACACCATTTAGTTTCCTATTCAGAATTTTCATAAAGCTACCACAATAACCATTTCTCTCCAAATTTAATAAAATTTTCTTAAAATCAGAGTATCTAGTTCCTCCCTTAGTCAGATTGTACAAAGTTGGGTAACTTGGACCACTGGTCAAGGCTGAGTATAGTGAGAGAGAAATAAAGAGTTTTCCTTCTACCTTACAGCACTCCAGAGTGTAGATTACTGGCAAAGAAGCCCTACCACCAAAAAATGAAGTAAAGCCCAGACACCTGAGGTTCTGCTGCTATAATTTTATCCAGTAAAGAAGGCCACATGGCATCCAGAGGACCTTTGCAGTATTCAGCAAGGGACAATAGTGACTTAAAAATGCTTATAAACTTTTGAAGAGATGCCAACAGCCAAGATGCAGGTATTTCTCCAAAGCATGATATCTGGCATTCTTGAACTGATTAATGATTCTTGTTTTCAATATACAGCAGTTTAACTTTTTTGTCAACATTAAATAATTTATTTATTCTGATTTTGTTTGGAAAGTAATAATATGCAAGATTCCTTAGAATGCTTAGCTTGGGAAAAAATGAAATCCCAAAGCTTAAACATTTCTAGAACAGACCATGACTTTTCCTTTTTTAGATTTCACATACAGAAGTAACAATTCTTTTCTGCATTTTATCTAGCTTCAGATTGACAGTAGCATCTGCCTTGTCAGGATACATTAAAACACTAATTACTAAATAATCAGCTAAGGATCTCATGGCTGGACAGACAGAGGCTTTAGAAAAAGAAACTACACAATTGCTATGGAAGTTGTTTAAGACTGCATAATGGCATCCATGTTACTGACTGGCAATAAATAGATGAAAACCATCTGAGAGTGTGCCAAGAACAGGAAATATTGAGAGAAAGTCACTTGGGAGACGGTGATGCCACAGACACAGGCAGAAACAAGTAAAACGTACTTTCCTACAAGGGCTGCTAATGGGCAGTGTCTAGTCTTTTTTCAAATTTTTCAGTAATGTTGGGAGTTTTAATTCTGGACATTTGTGGACAACTAGTAAACTACCTATGCCAAGAAAAGCCCACTCCCAGGAGGCAAAAGCTTGAATCAATAGCCAGTGCCATAGCTATTTAGCTAATCCCATAGATTGCCTACTAGAAATAGAAGTAGAAACAATGTGGCAGTCAGGCACCAGCTTATAATGAGCTCTAGTTCTGCCACCATTCATTTAAAACACTATTTCGGAATAAGTAGCCCAAGGAATGATTACTAACAGGACCAAAGTCATGGCTCAGGATTGATGCACAGCTAGAGAAGGTAGTAAGTCTGCTTTGTCCAGCCTGGAATTCTACAGTAGTTAAAGCAACATTGAAAAGAATTAAAGAGAGTTACTGTATAAGTTATAAGCTGATGATTTAGTTCTCTCATTGCTAGTGTTTCTCAAAATGTATTCTAATATATTATCTTAGACTCCTTTCTTCTCTACTCTCTGATTCTACAAATGTCAAAAGTATCTAGGAAAGAATACAATCTTCACCTCAGTGCATCTCGCTAGTATCTTTCACCTCTTCTGTATCATATTAATTGTGTGATGGACTGTTATTATCAAAACATACTCTTCTTTCTATTTCAAACTATGTTTTTTGTATAGTAAGTTCCATGAGTAATTATAGAATAAATGCTATTATACCTGAAGTAGAAGAAGCCATCTTCCTTGTCATCCTTCACTTTACTACAGCTAAACGTTATAACCTGTAAAGATGCAAAAAATTTAATGCAATATACTGAAAGTACTTAACTTGTAATGTGCTACGAAGTTTTAATGATTTGCAGTACTGACAGCTGACAGTCAATGAGACTGTCTGTATTTTAGAAACTAATTTCATGTTCTTAATTCTCAGTCTTTTCTTTGCAAAATTCAATGTGGTTACTTCTAATACTCTCCCTGCTATGAGTTAGCTTCTACAGAACAGCAACATTTTTGTCATTACCATAGTACTGATGCTTGTCCAATCTGACAACTTGTAACAGGACAGACACTGATAAACATGGAGGGTTAATCTGCAATATTTGTTACTTAAAATCTAGAACAGGACACAGATCTAAGTCAAATGAAAGACAGCTTGTACTATAAGTATGTTTGTTCTATGCTGGCATTTTCATACCCATTTTGAAAATGCATTTTGCTGACTTACATCAATTGGTGTCCTAACCCGGCTGCTCTGTGCTTCCCACATTTTCATAGAAATCCGTGCTGGATTAATATTTTTAATAATGGTGTCATCTTCGGAAAGAACACTAACCATAAAATCTGTAGGATGAAAAACATGTTTTGAAGACTGTTTTTATTCAGAATTAAGCAGCTCAAACTTCATTAATTTCTGTGTCTCCCTCGTACTTAAGAGAAAAAAAATTGTATAAAACAAGCATTTCAAAAGGAGCCAAAACCACTAAGAATTTCAAATCAAGCATGAAAAGACTTCTCTCCTTATCCCTGTAATTAGACCAGGTAACAATCCTTAGGAAACACCAAACACCTACTTTATGACAGATTAAAAAAAAAATCCTAAAGTTCAAGTCTGCCTTTCTCAAATTATCATTCTTATCAAAACAGCACAGCAGGCTGCTTCTTGCTCTCAGGAATGAGTACCAGTAGCTAGTTAAGTAAGTGATTCCTTCCTTAAGGACTGGAAATCCAAATCCCCCTCTTCCTTCACAGTTGCTTTATTTATTACAGACTAGGATCACACAGTTGTATCTGTTAGAAATAGGCTACAGGGAGACATTTCACTCTGGCTGACTGGTTTTGCAGTCAAAATACCTGCCATTTTATATCCCAGTACGAAAAATTTCACTTTTCCTGTATGTCCCATAGAAAGTGCAGTGATGCCAAGGAAATGGAATCCAAACTAGAACAAAGCTACCCTTCTTCTAGTTCAAAATGTGAACAAAGCAAATAGGTTTAATGCATGTAAATGAACTTGCACTGTTCATGCAGGACTGAAATTTGCACTTTAAGGAAGGACTATGATTTGATGTGCATGAAAAATTCAGGCATGAATCCCTCAAAGATTACAGTGTCTGCCCTCGGGTATACCTGAGATCAACAGTAAATCAAATAACTAGGATGTTATTTTATTTATTTAATAAGATGAGGCCATTAATACAGAATTTATTATTTAATTTTATTTTAAAATGTAATGTCATATATACTATATCTATTGTCCTGAAGAAGCTGTTTAATTCTCCTTCTTAACTAAGAGCCTGGTTGATTTACACTACACAGTACATTTGAGAAATGTCTGTTTGGCAGGGAGGTTGGAGGTAGATGATTTTACAGATCACTTCCAACCCAAACCACTCTGTCATTTTATGATTCCTCCAGGAAAAATTAAAATACCTTGTGAATTTAATCAAGGTCATAACACAGTATGGAGTATTTTAAAAACCAAAAACCTCTTGCCATAAAAATGTTGGCTGATCAAGTTATGACAGCAAACAAAGAACACATTTGTGAGAGAATACAGCAGGAGAAAAGAGTATTTTGTGTTGTCCTCCTGCTGATTACTTTTGGTTTGTCTTGGCTCACAGTTGGCCTAGAATTTCATAGCTATTTCCTTTGCTGCTATTCCAGAGAAAGAGATTAGGGAAAACATACATGAGCTAGTTCAGATCATATTTTAATAAGACAGAAAAGAGAGTCTGTAATTTTACCATTTATAGATGGATAAAAGGAGCAATTTGGAACAAATAAATAAGGGGTCTTTTGAAATGCTTTCCAAAGATGACCTACATATTTCTTCTGTCCAAGTGTTACATCTCAGACACAGCTGTTACAAAGAACTGAGAAAACAGACCAAAAAAAAAAAAAAATACAGTAGGCAAACCACCAAAATAGTTTTTCACAGGTTTTCAATGCTCGTGAGTGATTGGTTTCCACCAAAAATTCTTATACTTACCAGGAAAGGTACCTCCTGCTGGAAAAGAAGGACTTTTGTCATATTTAACATTCAGGCAGACAGGTTTCTCAGGATCAGGTAGGACATTTATTGTGATTACAAGACAATCTAATATGGCCTTGTTGTATGAGGCTTTAACCTGTAAAATGTGCTCTCCCCTGCAATATACAGAAATCATAAAAATGGATGTAAAATCTCTTCTGAAAAGACCATTTTCAACTAGCTACAAGTCTGAATAATGTACATGAAAGCATGCTAAACACTATCTAGCAATGCAGTAGTAAACAGAAGAAAAAAAAGGAATGGTTAATGCCATGGTAGATAAGTCATGAGTTTGAGTTATTCTTAAGATACTAACTTACTAATTTAATTTTGTGTTAATATTTCATTATTTTGATCATGTTTAATTGCTTGTAATACACTAGCAACTACAGCTTCAAGTAGAAGACACTAAAGCAGAAAGCAGTTAAAATTGTGAGGAGCATTCTGCTTTGGTAAGTTTCCAAAGAGTGAATCCCAGTACCATTCACATATAGTAAAGTTCACTGAAAATATATGTCTTCAATGCTATCAAAATAACTAATTTTCTTTACAGCATAAAAAACGTAAATTTCAAGGTTTATTTTCAAAAATTCCCAGTTTTTAAAAAAATATAACTGGGAATATAGTATTTAATTGCATAGAGGTTGTACATCCCAGCCAGTTTTGATTATGCTTTAATAGTATGATGTCACACCTGCTTCTAACCTCCAGTAGTAAACTGACAACTAATATTCATCATCCTTCCACCAAGTCACAGACATTATAAACACACTGAGCACCATCAACAGCATTTAAAACAATGCTGTTTTAAATTTCCAAATGCAAGAGTATTATGGGTCAAATCCTCCATATTTGAATACAAATAACAAGCACCTACTGCTAGCTTCAAAATAACCTAAAGCCAACCCAGTCTTGCTCTGAAAACTCAGGGATACAAGGAGTGGGTTGCAGAACTGTGAATATGAGGAAATGATGAATTTGAAAAGCCATATGGGACATAAGTGTGTAAGGGAAACTATACATGAAGTAAGCATGAAGAAGCACAAGATGAAGAAGCAGGAGCCACAGGACATACATCTGATGGAAACGAGACTTGAGCAGTTGAATTGAAAATAGGAAAAATGAAATACATCTATTTAAAACTCCTTTGGACACTCTACCTAATCCTTTAAAACAGTGTCTAGCACACAGAGGAAGTGGGATCTAAACCCTCTTAAAATGTATTCCTACTTTAAAAGCATAGTGTCTGGAACTGGACACCTGAAGACTGTACATTTCAAAACTTTAAAGCGGTCTACAATACCACTTGCACTAGGTGCAGGTTTACAATAACAAGTTGAGGTTTACCATCGCCAGAAAAAAAACAAGATTCAGAAAATTACAGCAGCAGCTTCTCAGTAGATCAAAAGAAGCAGCTACTGAATTTTATTTAGTTAAGTACTTAGTATTTTATAAGTTACTATCTGGCCATTGACCTGCATATGAATAGTAAATCTTAGCTCTAGATTAATACTTGGTAGTACTTTATGAAATCCATCTGGTTTCCACCACTTACCTAGGTGCATGAATACTAAAAACTCCCAGGTTAGCCCTACCAGTATCATCTGTTTTATGTTGCTGGTTTGAAGGCATGAGCTGTCAAAAAAAAAAAAAAAAAAAAATCTTTAAATGATACAGAAGTAGTCTTAGGATAAAATGTTTATCTCATTTACCTGCATACTGCCTGTTAAATTGAGCTGTAGCTAAATTTTTGCACTGTAGTTAGGGAAAGATAAAGTGTTACCAAGAAAATTTTAAGGAAGATGTTTCAAATTCTGCCAGTTTTTAAAAGCAATCACTTCATCTGAACTAGGATATTTTCTTCATTAATATATTAAAATATTTTATAAGTGTTATTTTTTTTAATTGCTACTGATGCTATTATATCATCTATAGCAGATGTTAATCTGAGTGTATTTTCAGATCCAAAAACCTTCTACAAACTATTTAGTGCCTGTTACAGTATTCCTCCAGTTCTCATTCAGTTTTGGATCTGTAAGATAAAGGAGTACGGGGAATGCATGCTGCAACTGCATAGTATCAGGCTTTGGAGACTTAAAGGGTGGGACCTGAAATACAGAGAAGATCTTATTTGAGAATTTCTGTTCCCAAAATCTTCTTATTTCTTTTGGGCATATGTGCATACAACCTATTGGAAACGCCAAGGCAAAGCACCCTGTAATAAACACTTTATAACAATGATCCACCTTGGCGTTCAGAACACTTTCTCCTGGACACATTGCACTAAGCTAAAGAACATGCGGACTCTGAGACATGCTGCTGGTGCTCCCTGGAAAGGCATAAAATCTGAAAAGACACAGCATGACATCACAACATCTCTTTGACCAGGCAGCACAACCATGCAATGCTATTGCCAAGGTTGTGTCTTCTCTCAAGAACAACGTAACTAGAACCCATAGTGAGCTTCAGCTGACACCATAAAGGCAGTAGTTGGGGCAAAGAAAAAAAAAATCCCCAAACTGTGAGGCAGGCTTCTATGGCAAGAGAGTAAAAAAAGACAGAAGAAAAAGTTCAGGTTATCAAGAAATCTACTTCAAAATATCCAATTTAAAAAAGTAATAGTAGCATAGTTAAATTGGGCAAAAGCTAAGGTTGTGGCACAGCTCTGAAGGAGTGAACAAAAGAACATTCTTGGCTGTTGGTTATTCTGAGAAAACTGAGGAATGCAAGTGCACAGCAAACAGGAATAAAAAGGGAACAGGACCAGCCCTGAATGAAAAAATGTTATGTCCAGAGGTGGATGAATATATACTGTGTTGATAATATATATATATTCAATATAACAGTCTCTCAACTGACAGGTAAGAATGTTTGACAGCTTGATTATTCTTGCTTAAAAACAGGAATAAAATTTTAATAAACGGCTTCTTTCCTTTGTACAGACCAATGTGAAAACCACCTGATACTCATACCTCCCTTATGGAACGGACAGTAAATCTGGGACTTAAAATGGACTTAAATCTGGGCTAGATTTGCATCATCAATGTTTTAATTTCATTTACCCTGCCAACGCTTTTCATAGGATAATCAAGTAGGGCCCAAACCTGCTGACCAGCTTTACATACAGAACAGTAAGTCATACATTCAGGAATCAAAGCCAAAGAACCACTAGATAAAAATTATTTGATTGCTAGTTGAGACTGTATCATCGTCATTACTATCATTCAGTAAATTACCTCTGATAACATGAGGGATGTGGTGGTGTGATGTGCACGCAAAATTTGGAAAAAGGTTCAGTAGGAGATCTGGAATGTATTTGAATAATACTCAGACCATGTTGTACCTGAATTTTGTTATATTTGTGTCCTGGGACCTGTTTATGTTATTTGTTGCCACTGTTCTTCTACTAGATCAGTTATTCTTTTGTGTTCTTACAATATTTTACTAAGATTTCCAAAAATGTCTTGAAAATTAACATACCATAGACATGACAATAAAACTTGTGTTAAAAAAGTTCACTTAATACGGCTAATGTTTACCTTTAAGCTGTTACTCTTTGTGAGGCTGATTTTGACATTAGGTTCAGGAGCTGGATTTCCCCACTGATCACACAACTGAACAATTAGGGGCCTCTGCAATTCTCTACCATTAATCACTGCAATAGGCTGGAAGAGATACAAATACACTATACTCAAATGATATTCAACAGTACATATCTTGGACATTCACAGCAGTTCAGGAAACCCCAGAGCAACAGTGTCCACCCTTTCCTATACTATTTGTCCCCCAGAACAGCTAGACCATGGCTGAATGGTATGCAGGAATGCATTTCTAGAGTTTGTTTATATTCTCTTTTTAGAATAAAATGCACTACTTGAATTAAATGGCATGGGTTACTTATGTTGGTGTGAATAAAAGGAAGGACATAATTCTGGAAAGTCTTATCAATGTTCTTGTAGGAAGAGCTATGGCTTAAAACATTTATTTTCTGATAACTTAAACAGCTGCCTAGAGAAAAAAACCAGTTATGCGACTCCCTGAAACTTTTGCTTCATTTTCTTCAGTAACTTCCTTCTCCATTTTCCCAAAACACCAATCTTGATTCCTGTCCTCTATTCAGAGATACAATTTTCTTTTTTCTGCTTTCAATTTTTTATATTCTAGTTTCTGCAAGAAGCACGGTTATTTGAATAGCCACAGTAAACAGTGAAAAATAATTTTAAAAACCCAAGGTAAATAGATATACAACACCAAAACACTCTAGCCACTTCCTTTAAGTCCTGTATTTCATTCTCTCCAAGTGTTTACTTCCTGAAAGTAAACACTTGCAAACTGAAGTAAATCTGAGACTGCCATCCTACATATTGAACATAAAAAAAACCCAGTAAGAGAGAGAGATGAGCTGTCAGCCATTACTACCACTAAGGATTGTATCATTGGAAAACAGCAGTGAAAGATGGGTGTCAGGATCCAGCCCATAGTAAATTTACTGCACCAAAGTTACACTATCTGTAGAAAGGCAAATGGGACAGAATAAAGTTTACAATACTTAAGGTTGTAAACATATACACATATGAGTTAGATTACTCCAAAGTAAGTTTACTTTTAAAAGGCTAATGAAAAATGGAATTAAAATACTTGACTAGAGACCATGTTGCTTTCTTAAAAAGCACAATTGTTGAACTTACCTTTTCTAACTCTGGCCAATCAACAAACTGCAATTTAGCTGGAGATCCTGCTATTAAATTCACTCTGATAAAGTCAGAAAATTCACGCCAAGCAAAGCACAATTCTTTGCTTCCAAGTAAACACGGTTTATATCGAATACCTTTTACTTTCATTGTTTGAGTATTTTCCTATTGAGAAACAAAGAAGATTTTATCAAGAACAAATAAAGCAAAGTAAAATTTATTGGAATTTTTTCCATATAGCATTTATGTTATTAATACTGTTTGATATTTTTACTGTGAGACAGTGGACCAGTGGACTAAAAATTAAACTATAAGTTCAATTCCTTCTATAAAATTTAAATTAACTTCATGACTAAGAAGTGACCCATTTAAAACTCAAGAATTTCTCAGAAACCTGTTTTTCAGGTTATATCCAGTGTAATTTAAAAGGTATAGATACTAGTCCGTTCTAAAAGGTTCTTCAAAAGATCTTAAAATCAACTGTACCAACATAAAAAAACACAGAAGAAAAGACTAGAAGCAAGATAGAAGAAAATATATAGAACAATGACCTAGAAACAAAGCAAACCTGACTCAAGCACAGAGTGAACTGGCCTCCACATTGTACAGCTGCAGCAGTGATAAGGTTTTTAACAGATGCAGCTGTGTTCCTTAGAATAGGATCATACAATTTTAATCCTTTAAGTGACCAACTAGTGTGTAATTTGATTACCTTTCCAAAATTTTGGCTCAATTCTATGTAACAGAATTAAGACAATTACCACACAAATGCCACAAAGAAATGAACTATATGACATGTTATAAATACCTGCCAAGTTACTTTCAAATTTGATTTATCAAGTCCAGGCCCAGAAACTCCTAGAGAATTTACACATGCAGATGTCACTGTCTGAACCTGATTTCCGAACTGATCTGTAATCATTACATCTGTTAAAAAATATGATGATGATTAAAATGATTATTAGGATAACTGCCTCAGCAGCTGCTTTAATGAAGCATTATACACCATACAGAGTATAAACATATACAACACAGACACAATATAGAGAAAATTTAAATAACTATTACTAAATCACAGGCTGAGGCTGGAAGGTATTTCTGGATGTCACCTGGTTCAAACCCCCTGCTCAACTGAGCCAGTTGCAGACAGGCAGCTTCTGAGTATCTTTAAGGAGAGAGACTCCACAAATTCTGGGCAATCTGTGGCAGTACTCAGTCACTGTCATAGTGAAAAAGTGTTTCCTGATGTTCAGGAGGAACATCCCGTGTTTCACTTGGTGCCCACTGCCTCTATTTACTGTCTCTGAGCACACCTAGGAAAAGCCCAGCTCCAACTTCTTTGGACTCTCTTCAAGTTCTCATATACATTGGTAAGAACCCCCAGTCTTGTGGGTATAAACCAAATGTATCTATATAGTTATATCCCATATTTGTGTTTCCCCCTTCTTTGAATAAAAAGATTATTTCTTACGAAAAAGTTAAAAGAAAATAAATCTTAAAATGGAAAGCTTTTTTCAACTTCTTTTTCTTTTCTATCTCTTTTTGTTCTATGTGCTTTCATCATTCACACACAAGCTTTTAATGTCCCAAAACACTATAAGAATACTTAATTTCTCAGTATGTCATGTGGCAACTGCATACAGAAACCAAAGGAGAATGAGAAGACTGATCTCTAACATGCCTTCCTCTTAGGTTAAAGTTAACCTCAAAACATGTCACTTTGAAGTCCATGCCTTAGCAATAGTCTGAATGCTGTTATGGCCTTTGAGATTTCAGAATACATTAACTAAACAAAAATTTATGAATTATTTGAACTAAGCATGTAAGAGGCAAATTTTATCAGAGAGTAACTCCAGAATTGTAAAACGGCAATTTAGAAGTCTGATTATCTTTCTGTGAATGAGACTGTAAACCTGTTTTTTCTATTAAACTAGTTGAAGATCATTTACTCTTGATGACATATGTATATATAACAGTCTTAACAAACTGCCAAGAAAAAGAAATGTATCTTAGAAGAAAATGAAGATGCAAAAAAGTAGGATTTGCACTCACCAATTTCACTCTGCAGTTCTTCACCCATCTGCAGTGTGTTTGAGCCCTTTAGTTTACATTTAATGTGTTTGGGTTCATCAGGAACTGGTCTGAGAACATGAAAATTGACATATTTCTCTCATAAAGATAAGTATAACATAATAGCAGGCATGATAAATATCTTAAAGAATCTTAATGCTTGGACATTTAGTACATTTTATTTTCCTACTGCAGATCTGTGAAATTATTAATTGCTGCAAATTTAACCCTGGCATCAAAGTGCTGTGAATTAATTAATTTTAACCTATTAAAATCATATGCAATATACTGAAGTAATTTAGAATCAAATTCCTCTTAATAAACTTTATGAGATACAAGTTTTAACTTCATTAAGAGTGATAAACAGGTAGTTTTAAAGTTCAATTTACAGCCTGTCAGTTTTGACTGAGAAACCAGATGAGAACTAACTTTGCAGGGACATTTCTTTTTCTTCAATCACCAGCCACCTAACTCCTCTGTAAAACTACTTATTCTGTGAGCAAATGTTTACTGCAAGTTTACAAAAACATCAGTAGTCTTCTTCAGTGTATATATATTTATACAAGTGATCACAGGACTGGATGCCAGCCAGTAATCACAATAGAGTCCTTCACATAGGTAATGTTCTCACATGTAATAATTTACACAAACCCTTCCCATTTCCCTGGCATTCTCCTGTTAATTTGCCAGCCACTTTCATTATTTCAGTTTCTGTAGAAAGACTTTTGTTTTACCCAAAGTAACGAGAGCTACAATGCTATGCCAATAACATGATTAATAAAGGAATATATCAAATGAACAAACCTGACTGTGAATGCACTTTCCAAAGACACGTGCTCATCAAGGTAAGTAATTAGACAGTAACGTACATCTTTAACTGAAGTTGGTACTTTTACATCAGGTAATAATCCCTGCATCAACAGCTCTCTGTCAATTTGAGGTGTCCAGTTAACCTAAAATTAAAATTTTATAAATTAATCAAAAGCTAAATTATAAATGACTACCTACATAATATATCTTGTAGGCATTCTAAATATGCTGATGTAACATACAGGTAATAGCAGCTTCCAATGGAAAGCCTGGACATTTCCCAGCAGTAACCAATGCTATCTGCTGAAATACAGTCAATTACCTGAAAAAACCCCCATCAGATCAAAACATACATTAGGTTTCCCTCACTGAACTTGAGTTAGGAAAGATACAAGTGTGATATATTTGGTGAATCTCTATGTTTGTCTTAGGTTCCACATAAGTACAACAACAGGGGGATAATACAGGCAAGCAAGCCTTCACGGGGAACATCCCTATTCAAAGTTCCTAAACGTTGGGAAGACCCTGGATTTGAGGAATTATAACTATGTGATAATTATTTTATGCATTTAGGAGAAGCACTGAAAACACTCCCCTGCTTTTCATAATATTACCTTGAAGCACAACTTCACATTTAATTAATAAAAATATTTGAAAAAATAATTAAGAGGAGAGTTAAGTTTCCATGTTTACTACTACAGTTTTCAGGAATATTATTTAGTAGTCTGACATTTATGGATTTTAAGGATATCAGTTTTGTATTTCTCCCCCATATTATGCTGCTATTTACTTGAAAGTACTTGCCTTGACTTTTTCTGCAGCAGCTGCAGTTATGGGTATTTCCCTTTCTGCTTCATCATACATCTGAAATATAAGTTTATTCATGACTTGGCCAGCAACACAACTGATTTCATCCTGATGTTTAATCTGAAGAGCTTTTTGTCCGTTCATACTTAAGACCTGTAGTCTTGCAACATGACTGCTAGGGAGAAGTTTTATAATCTTTTCCACTGGTGGCACATCTTTGCAATTCTATTCATGGGTAAAAAAAAAAAAAAAAAAAAAAAAAAAAAAAAAAAAAGACATAATTAAGGTATCAAATTTAGATATGCATACACATAATGCCATAATAGCCTATGGCTCTACTCAGAATTACCAGGTATGACTAGGTGTCCAAACATGAAATCAGCTTGACTTGTCAAAAGTAAATCAAAAAGATATGCCAATATACTTACAGCTTTTAACAGACACTAGAATTGATGTTAGCTATTTAGAATTTTTGTATTTCAGAAGTTGTAGGTTATAAAATTTACAAAATACTTTTTAAGTGCAATTTTAAGTATCATTTCATATAATTCATTTTGCCATACTAGTATTTATTCACACATTTTTCCAGGGTAAAACACACATGGGTCTTATTTTCTCCAGCAGTGTGACTCTCCTGACTGCCAGAGAACTAGAATGTTCAATAGCATTTAAAAGAATTCGCACTTTGTGAGCTTTGAAACTGAAATGCTACAAAAAACCATTGATTGTCATATCTATTTTTACACTAAAATGTTTATGCAATGAGGGTAATTTGTGAAAACAAATCAGGAATTAAAAAAAGGAAGAAAAATCCTAGAAAACATGCATGTTTCTGAAACACCTCATGGATTTAACAAATAAGAGCCAGAAGTGAATAAAAAAATGTAAAAAAATTATTTGCTTTTTTATGATTTTGTAGTGATAAAAAAGCATAGCCATGTGATTATGAGGTTTATGATACCTAAACCACTAACTCTGGGGGCGCTAAGCTTATTCATAAAAAATGCTGACAAGACAGTACAATAAACTTTACAATCTTTTGTTAATCCAAACATTCCAGTCAATACTTACAAGTACTTCAAACCTTGCTTTCAACATCTGGTCTTTCTTGATATTCTGTACATGTATAACTGGACCAGTTAAAATGTTTGTTCCTCCATTACTGCAGTCAACAGAATACACAGGAAGGTCTGAAGCACCTAAAAACTATTTAAAATGTAAGATTAAACACGAAGTTTCCTTTACAGAACTACCATGATTATTTCAGAAATTAGTATTTGCAAAGTACAAATATATCTATAATTATTTACAGAAAAAATTAATATATTTCAGTTTTCCAACAACTGTAATACAGTTGGAAATACACCTGTATTTTTCTGCAGGTGATAAGAGATGTGTGGGAGAAAGGAGTAAGTTATAGAAATAAATTATACTATCTATTCACTTGCTTTAATAATGCACAATAATTAGACTCTTCTGCCATTATGCAATAAATTCAATTAACTTGTGAGGTAAACTTCCTTTTCATTAATCTACTAATCACATATTAAAGGAATTTAAACATCACATTCAACGTGTCAGCATATCACTGTAGACTCAGGCTACAGGAAGAGCATGTACCCATAAAAAGTGCAAATGGAATGCAGCCTATTTTGCAGTGAGAAAAGACTTTTACATATCCTTGTTGGATTTCACTAGAATTGGGAAAGTCACTTTCTTGAGTCAAAAAAGAGGGCCAAAAGAGGAAGTTTTTTTACCTTCCAAAGTCAGAGCAAGATATGCATTCCCTTCTGAGCTTATATTGATGCTTATGATAACTTCAAATATTTTTATTAGGCACTAGACTAGAAATTTCAACTTAAAAATACCAAAAGTAAGCTTTCTGAAGTTATTTTTCTGAATAAATTTTAACATTGTATATGATAAATATAGTCTAAAGTGCCTTAAAATTGAACCTATACATCCTCACATAATTTTCTCTTCCTTTTGTAAGGTCATGTTCCACTGATTCTCAAACTTACTGAATGGCTCATAATAGATAAGAGGTAAGAGAGTCACAGTTATGGCTAGCAAACCATAGAAACTTCAAAAGCATTGCTAAAGATATTAAATTCTACATGGATTCCAACACAGATTCTTTGTCCAGCCCTTTAAAAAGCAAGAATAAAAATCCTTAGGATGCACTATGAAATGCAGTTTACCTCACACTGAACAATCAACTCTGGCTGCGCTGTTATATTTCCTGATTCATCCAGTACTTCAACCTGAAAGGGAAAAGCTGTACCATTTTCAATCTTTAGAATTTCTGAATCTGGTTTTACTTTCAATTGACGAGGAGGGCCTGTAAAAAATGCACAATTGCAGAACAATAGTTACCTGTTGGATAACTTGTGAGACACTAAATTTCAGTTTTTGCTATCTCAGATTTTTAACCAAGCTACCAAGATATTTGTGGTAACAAACCATTTTGAACAATACAAGTATATAAACTGGTTTGTACTGGAAAGTTCTAGACTTTCTGTGCTTCTACACATACCATCTGCCAACCTTTCAAATTATTTTAGTAGAGAACACTTAGACAAACATGAAGAAATTCAGCATATACAAGGTGTAAACACATAATAGTTCTGTTTACTTGCTATATGGATTCACATTCATCAAAAGAGAAACTTTGAGCTTTCTTGTGACATGATAAATCCAAAAATATTAATGTTGAGATATCCAATTAATTGCCAAAGCTATCACAGCTACAATCTGCATGCAAAGAAATGCAAAAGAAAATTTTGTTGTCATTACTTAGATAATAAAGTGAAGCTATTCAGATAAGTCTATCTCATGGAACACATGATTATTTTACAAGTTTTTAAAAAGAGAAGGAAGTAAAAGATTACTATTAAAGGACAAGTTCTGAAGGAAAAAATATGGTAATTTTCAGACGCATCCTTTATGTATGACTTATTAAATCTACTATTTCAAACTCACTGGTTGAAGAATGAGACTGAAATAGCTTTTATTATTCCTTCCTCAAAAAAACAGCTTACAAAGCCAAGGATATAACTCAAATGAGAAGAAAGAGGCAGTGAAGCACACCTACATTGTCAAAAGCAAAATGAAGGATGAAGGTAAGTAACAGTCCAAGGTAAATAACAGTCCAAGGTAAATAATAGCAACCCACAGCACAGTCTGTCTAAAGTCCAATCATTTCACTGTTTTCCACACTGTTTTCTATCCTCAAAAGATAAATAATAATGGACTAAACTGTCTTACTTAGTAGAAGACAATATCTCTGCAAAATGAGGTGGGCAAGCCTGAACTTTGGTAATCTGGGAGGCCAAAACTTAGCTTTCATACTATATTTTATATCCCAAATCCAGAAAACCCCAGGTAAAAAGGGATAACAGGTCTCATGTAAGGGAATCGTCTGAATCAAGACATCCACAAAACATAAAATTCTGGTAAGGGCAGTGTCCTTACAGACCTCTATGTTCCTGTCTTGCAATGATAAACTCACATAACATTAAAATTTCAGACACAATTCAATTGCAAAAGCATCCCCCTTTGCTCAGTTAAGAAACTGAATGACAACTTATTCATTCATAAGAGGTTTTCTGCAGGGAGAACAGGTCAATGCAGATTAGGAAAGGTTAAAAGTTTTAATGCTAAAGAAAAACAAGAAGATAAGAAATTCATTTGTTCAGTGGCACTAGATTAGAAAAAGATTTAAAGTAATTAAAAGACCAAAATACGTCTCAAATAAGCAGACCAATATTCCAGCCCCTAGAATAGTAAATAAGATTGGGCTGTGAGTACAATGATACTCCTGCCAAGAATGACATGCTCTTGGCTTTACTTCCTTTCTAGTCATCACCTGGATCCTTTTTTATGCTTCACTAAATATTTTACTTTCTTGGGAGAACCTTTCATTAATAGTGCCAGAATAAAATTTAACAGAATTTCACTAAATATTTTAAGGATACTTACCAGGCTGCAATCTTATTTTAATGACTTGTGTATCTTCTTTCAAACCAGGAAGCGTAATCTTCAGATTAAAGTTCTAATGAAAATAATATTTTAATTATTAAACTTAAATAAAACTATATTTTAGTTTCACATAATCATGTCAATTTGTATATACGTTAATTTCAGAAGTCCCTAGAAATTGTCTTGCAGTGCTACAAAAAATAAAGATTTCCCCCTGTACTGAAACCTGTCTTTTCCATGTTATTATAACCAGAGATGTTCAATTCAGGGCTTGTATGTTAAACTACACGATTCTGAAACTATGAAATGCAACTATGAAATGAAAAGTCTCATTTCCTGCTTAGAGGCTATTTTAATGAGGAAAAATATAACAGTTCAAATAAAAGTTTTAAAATAAGGGTGTCCAATTTCTGTGTCAGTTATTCCTTAGCAAGGCACCACTATCACTGTCCATCTCATCTTTCATTAAGGATGTAAGAAAAATAACTGCTGTAAACTGCATCACTAAAACCAATTTTCACATTAAAATCAGATAATGAAAAATAGCAATGAGAATAATTTTTTTAATTATTATGGTACGATATTATTTCTGTTTTGCAAGTTCCCTAAATGATTCTTGGTCTTGCCCCTCACCAAATTTATCTCTTTCTAAAGTCTGGCACACTTGCTCCTATACACTTTATTTCCCATAATCCACTCCATTTTATGTCATTGTTCTTGCCCTTCACCTTAAATTCTGAACTTTGCCTACCAAATTTACTACACTGAACACCCTTTAACTTTCAATAAGCAGGTATATGTTCTTTCTCTGCTTTATACATCTTTCCACCAGCAACATTATTTGATATTTTCTAAGCAGCAATATCAACAGTAAAATGGGGTACCTCATCTCCTAGCTTCGTCTTTATTATGATAGACTATGATTCTAATGAAAGGATAGGGACCTGGCTAAAATACTGTGTAAATATGCCTTCTAAATAAATTATAAATAATTAAAAAAATACTTAAATCTGTATTTATCAAAAGCATTAAGACTTGTTTTATGAAAAAAAATCTTTTTAGCATGGAATGTACATTTTGGGTTTTACAGTAAAGTAGAAGCTTGACAAGGTGTTGAGAATCCCTCAGTAACAGGTTGGATTTGGATAACATAAATGTGTAAGTGGATAAGCATAACTGTAAGTGCAACAAGAATGTGGAAATAATTAAAGAAGCTTGAGCAGACACCCTGCATATTGGCTTTTACTACTAATCATTTGAACTAAGAATGGAAGATTTAATCTTCTTTACCTCTCTATCATCCTTCAGTGCAAAAGTCACTAGGATGATTTGGCTTAACTTATCTCAGCACCAGTTCAAACTTAAGCTAAAACTATGTGACAATTCATTTCACACAAAAATTATTTTCTCTGGGTCTTTTTTTTTTTAGTATATTACTTCAAGTTTAAATTTGTTAGCCTACCTTGCCCTGGCAACTATTTACACAGCCTTTAGCAGTAACACCCTTAATGACACACTTTGCTGCCACAGGTATGTCGTCATGCTTCAGTGTTAATCCACTAGAAAAATATATAGAAAACACAAGGGAATCAAGTTTAAAAACAAACACAGTATTTTAATATATGAGACACTTTCAGACATTCTTATGAAAATAAAAGTTAAAATGTCAGTTAATTTATGTAAGAAATTCACAGCATATCATTCAGATAAACCCTAAAGTATTATTATATTATTGTCACATAAAGAAAGGGCAAAAAAAAAAAAAAGGATGGCTGAATTACCTAGCTTCCAGAATTGGTCTAATGCGATTTGTCAAGTGTGTGGCATGACCAAATTCATCCTGCAATTCCAAAGGAATACTAAAAGGTACTCCAATTCGAAAAGGAAGCTCCAAGAGACCCACCAAAAATTTCTCTGGTTTGCCCTCTAAGAGAAAAGAATAACATTTTTAGAAAGAATTATGTGTGCTCCTTGGGTTTTTCTTGATTTAGATTGCAATTAAGCCTTCAGATGCAAAGTAAACGGGCTGTTCAGAATACTGTTATAACCAAAGTTACACTTACGTTCCTTTTTTCTAACTTACACTAACATAAAAAAAATAGTTAAAATGTAACAGGGGGAGACTACAGTATAAGAAACATAACAGGACAGTCAAAATTCCCAAAGAATTCAAAACACCAATACAGCACCTGAAAGTGAAAAAGTTCTGTGTGGACAGTTTTTCCTAAATATTTAATTGCTTTAATTCTGGTAAAATACATCTTTCATGCAACATAACATTTTTGCTCTACAACTGCCTCAAATTTGAGAGATAAAGATATATAATGATGAGTATTAGAAAAAGAAATGAGAGTGTATCTTTCCTGTGAAACCTGGCCCTGCTATACTGCCTCCAATTAGGCACTAACAAACAAGACCAAACAGTGGTAATAAGTGGAGCATCTATCAACTGGAGCATGTATATCAAGAATCCTATTTTATGGAAACAAAATGTCTTGACCAAAGTGACCTTTTAAAAAAGAAGCAACAGATGTTGAGCTATGTGGCAAATTAATATCCTACCAAACAATTTTGAACTCAAATTAACAACTATTTTTAAAACCTAGGGGTGTCCATTATCAGGGAGTTCCCTTTGCACAAGAGACAACAGATACTTTGTATTGGCTAAAATTAGTTACTGGTTATAACAAGAGAAAGTGTAACAGTGTCTACAACTTTATTTATCCTTGTAAGTGAATGATAAAACTGTAAAATTTATTTTATTTGAGAAAATATTATTTTATTTGAGAAAGTAACAGTAGAATAACTTGTGCAATATTAAAGTCAGTAACTGCCAAAAGAACATGTCTAAACTAAAACCACAAACCTTGTAGATTGACTTAGGAAGCTCAGTTTCAACCAGCATTTATAGTGATTTTTTTAGATTATCAAGAACAACTATAAACACTCAACAACAACCTTCTGTTAGAAAAATAGAATAATTTGTTTCTCAGCCAAAAATGCTTTTTCAGTTTAGACTCTTCTTTTCTGTCTTTTTAGAATCTACATCATAAATGGTAACACAAGTGTTAATATTTTGGAATAACAAATGTGAAGCTTTATGGCTGCCTCTGAGAAAATACAAAACACAATTGGAATAATAAAGACTTGAAATATCTACCTTTTAAAACTGACAATGTTAAAAATGTTGAATTATCTTCTAAATAAATAAAAAAGCAGCAATAGCTAAAGTTGATTCTAGTATCCCATGTGTTAAAAGTACCACACTATTAGCTAAATAGTTTTTTCAAATTTTTATTCCTTTCCATTGAGATTTGCTCATTTCAGTTGTTATAGCTGAAGGAATCTTTAATTGAATGCTGCCATAATGGGGGAAGCCACACTATTATTGGAAAATAATAAGATTCTCTTTCACTTTGATAAAGAGATAGAAGAGGAGGCAAGGTTCATTTTTGTTCAGAGAGCAATTCTATTTTACCCTTCTTTACTTGCAGAAATATCTTCAGAAATATCTTCTGAAGATATTCACAGAAATATCTTGAGCCTTCCATGGCATTTTTTCAGACATATGTTTAAATAATTACTCTTTTTAAGTAATGCCAAACATTTTTTTTCCTTTACTGTCATACAAGAATACCTCTTTCTACTCTGCTATTAAGTAGAAACTTTTAGAAGAATATGCTACATACAAAGAAGTATTTTCTGCCTCAAGAATTTGCATTCAAAGCCTCTCTTTTGCAGAAGAAATAGAAAACATTGATTTTTTTCCCTTTGATCTTCTGAAAACATATCAGCTGTACCTCCCAAAATTGTGACAAAAATAACCATTTTAATATTAAATGCAAAGAAATTAGCTTTTTTTTTCTTTCCCTCATCCTGCCTCCCTTGTAGATAAAGTTCACAGAACGGTTGAGGTCAGAAGGGTTTTTCTGGGAGGTCATCTTATCCAATGCCCCTGGCTCAAGTGGGACCACCTAGAGTCAGTTGCCCAGGAACGTGTTTAGACTACTTTTGGTATCACCAATAAAGGAAACCCCACAATTTCTTGGGCAACTTGTGCCAGCACTACGTCACCTTCATAGTGAAAAATCCCTGTTTCCTGATGTTTGGAGAGAACCTCCTTTGTTTCAGTGTGTGCCCATTGGCTCTAGTCCTGTCACTGAGCACCACTGGAAAAAGCCTGGCTCCACCATCTTTAAACTCCCTTCAGCTGTTTATACACATTGGTAAGACCCCCATGAGTCATCTCCAGGAAGAGCAGTCACTGTTCCCCCAGACTTTTTTCAGGTAAGAGATCATGGAATCATAGAATGGTTTGAGTTGGAAAGGACCTTAAACATCATCCAGTTCCAACCCCCCCTGCTGTGGATAGGGACACCTCCCACTAGACAAGGTTGCTCAGAGTCCCATACTACTTGGCCTTGAACGCTTCCAGGGATGGGGCTACTACAACTTCTCTGGGAATATTGTTTCACTGCCTCAGCACCATCCAGTCCCTTCATCATCTTCAGGGGCCTGTGCTGGACTCTCTCCAGTATATCCATGTCTATGTTGTAATGTAGTGTGTCCAGTTCTGGCCAGCTAGCCTCACAAATTCTGAGTGGAGAGAACGGTTCATCTCCCTTGACCTGCTTCTAATGCAGCTCAAAAGGTTGCTGCTGCTTGTTTCTGTGAGGGCACATTGCTGGTTTGTGTCCACCTGCTGCCTACCAGGACTTCCAGGTCCTTTTCTGCTGCTTTCCAGATACCTAGGTGGCAGGTGGGGGTTGTCCTTCTGCAGGTGCAGGACTTTGCCCTTCATGTTGAATTTCCTAAGATTCCTGACAGCCGATTTCTGCAACCTGTTGAGGTCGCTCTGGATGGTGGCAAATTCTCAGGCGCATCAGCCATTTTTCCCAGTTTTGTGTTATCAGGAAAACTTGCTAAAGGTACATTCTGTCTTGTTGTCCAGATCATTAATGAAAACACTGAGCAGGATCAAACCCTGTATTGACCCCTGGGGTAACCCCTACTTGCTGCCTTCCAACTAGACTTACAGCCACAGATCACCACTCTCTGGGTTCACTGTTCATTAATTCACCTCACTCTATTCATCCAGTCCAAACTTCACGAGCTCCTCTGTGATGATCTTATGGGATCTTACTGATGAGAACACTGCTGCAGTCTACATAGACAACATCTACTAAGCTAGTCCTTTCCTCATAGAAGGCGAATCCATGCTAACTACTCCTGATGGTCTTGTCCTTCACATACCTGGAAATGATTTTCAGGATTAGCTGCTCCATCACCTTCCCACAAACTGAGATGAAGTTAACTGGCTTGTAGCTCTGTGTGTCCTCTGCCTGCTTTCTGTAGATGGGAGTGATGCTTTCCTCAAAGCATCAGGCAGTTTTCTCAATAGCCATGATTATTCAATTAGTGTGAGTGGTCTCATAAGGATATCAGCCAGCTCACTCTGGCTCATGAGTGCATCCCATCATGGCCCATGGACTTAGGTATCACCAGTTTGCTTAGGTATGCCCTGGCCTGATCATCCAGGATGTATCTTCCACCAAGGGTGTATCTTCCTTGTCCCAGACCTTCCACCTGTCTTTGGGGTCTGGGATTCCTGAGGTATGCCTTACTACTAAATAATAAGGCAGATGATTTTAGTATCACAGCCTTTTCCACATCCTGTGTTCCCTGTTTCATTCAACAGTCGGCCCATGTTTATTTCAGCCATCCTTTTGTCACCTATGTATTTAAAGAAGTCTATCTTCTTGACTTTGATATCACTTGCTAGTGATTCCATTTTCAATTCCAATTGGAGTTTGGATTTCCTAATGCCATCCCTGCATGCTTGGAAAATGTCTCCGTATTCCTTCCTGGTTACTTGGGAGGAATTTCCACCTTCTGTATACTTCGTGTTGAGTTTTGCCAGTAGCTCCTTGTTCATCCATGCAAGCCTCCAGGAATTTTTGTCTGACTTCCTATTTATTCATGATGAACCAGATTTGAGCTTGGAGGTCACCTGTGAATACTAACAAACTTGCTTGGTCCTCCAGTCTGTCCAGGGCCTCTTTCTAGAGAGCTCTAAGAGGCAGATCTTTGAAGAGGCCAGAGTCTTCTCCTGAAGTTCAGGCTGTGAACTTCCTTTTTGCTCTTCTTCTAGCCTTTCTGGATTGCTCTGCCCTTCAGAACTACCTCCCAAGGGACTCCGTCAACCACTCACCTAAACAGGCCAAATTCTGCCCTCTGGAAGTCCAAGATGACAGTTCTGCTAACTCTTCTCCTAACTTCAAGAAAAGTGAATACTGTAAACATTCATTTTGTGATCGACGTGCTCAAGACAGCCTCCAACCACCCACCAGTCCTTTTCTGTTCACAAAGAGAAAGTCAAAAAGGAGATGGAGCTCCCTCCCTAGCTGGCCTCCTCACCAGTTGTGTCAGCTCAGCAAGTTCTCTTCAACACACTAAGAACCTCCTAGACCATTTCTTCTCTGGTGTGTTATATTTCCAGTAGACACCTGGTAAGATGAAGTCCCTCACAGGAACAAGGATTAGTGATTGTGACAACTCTCCCAGCTGTTTATGTATTTAATCTGCCTCTGCATCCTAGCTGGGTGGTCTGTAACAGACTCCCACTCCACCACAATACCTGCCTTGTTGGCCTTCCCCACTCTCTTAGCCACAAACACTAAACATTAATTGTCACCATCATCAAGTTCCAGAAAGTCTAAACACTTCCAGGCTACCCCACCACCTCTCCTTTCACTTTGACCCTTTCTGAAATGAGTATTCTAGCAAGCATTGCAGTAAAGAGACATATCCATTACAATCAAATGAGAATTTAGTTTTGCATAGGATTCTTCCTTAATTAATTATTTTTAAAAAAGACTTCCATCTCCGTATGTTTATTTTAAATGTATAACCTATTTTTTAATGCATTTCTGTGGTTTATGCATGAAAGTTAGCCTAATGAATACTATTTTTATGAAGAAAAATTTATGCCAATGGCATGAGGAAAAAGTGTGAGTCTAATGAAGTTTATTTTTTAAGTACATTTGGGAAAGTTCACATCAAGGAACTTTATATTCCATCAAAACTTTATTTTTTATGTAAAACTGCCTACCACAGAGCCAACACATTACATGTGAAATCAAAACCTATTACAAAAAACCATTTTTTTCCTGGAAATGCTTTAAATTTGACATGCAAATGCTACTTTTCAGTGCTGAAAATCACATCTCAACTAGGACATGACAAATTTTGATATACTATGAATCAAATAGAAACACTAAAAGTAGGAAAAAAGATGGGAATTCTTACCTATAATAGTAAATTTAAATACTTTAGATGGCAGAGGCCTTCCTGCATAAGTGTCTGCATTACTTTCATTCAACACTACTTGCAGTTTCAATGAGTAGTTACCAAGCTTCTGAAGATTTTCTAAACAGATATAAAAGTACAATTAGAAAGAAAAAAAAAATAAATAAATAGAAGATACTGAATATGCAACTTACCCATTTTTTTAAACCAGTATGGCCACTTGCCTCCATGCTGACTGATATGGGAAATTATTTCTTTATTCTCAGTAGGTGCTGCAAAACAAACACTTAGCTCATGTATTTAAATTTTACACCATAATTCTTAACATTTTCAAGAATTAGTATCACTTATTATTAAGTATTACTATCACTTCTGGATCTAACATCAATTCAGCTTTACATCTAAACACATTGATCACAGCTAAACAAATGAGTTCCCTGTCTAATACCATTTTAATTAAAACTTACTAGCCTCGGGCACATTGCACTGAAAGTAGCAGGTTTGTAAAGCTGAATTTTATTAGCTCTTTGGTTGTATGTTCCCTGTAAGTATGAGCACTCCTCACTGCATGCTGGCAATGGATCAAACTGACAAATGACTGCAGCAAAATTGCTTAAATGGGAGCAATGATAAAAATGTGCAGTTGACAGAAAATATAACTGAAAAAAAAAGAAAATTTTGTTCCAAATTGTTTTATCTGTCTTTATAAACCTCTGCAGAATTAAGACACATACAAAAATAGAACATACTGAAACTCTGAGGCAGTTTTATTGACTGCTTCTATAACCTAAGATAAATACAGAAGTAAGATTTATTGTTGGAAGTGTCAAGGGGCATTAATACTTTTTTATTTTCCCCCAAAACACACTTCAGAATATAGAATGTGACTGCAGTAAGACTACACAGAATAAAAAGAAATGCAGTAGAAATACAAATTGCTTTATAGCTAAGCAAAACTGTTCCAAGACCCTGTTCTTGCACCAAATGGTATACGTAAGATAAAGAGCTGTCAATGAGACTTTATCATTCCCTTACCCTAATTCAAACACTAATTTTGAGTCCAAGCTTGTACAATAAGAGACCCCAGTAACAGATCAGGTTTCTCATAGCTCAGGTCTCTTGGTAGCCCACAGTATAGTCCACCAAGTATTCCACTCTTCAAAAGAGAAGAGAAACTTTTTGTACATTGTATTTGCTCTTGGCTTCTCTATGGGTGTAACCGCATTTCTCTCATTTACACAATCAGGGATTTGAATTTTCCCAGGTGTGCCATGCCCAAATCATCACTCATAGGACTTATTCATTGTTCCGGTGAAGAATATGAGGATTACACTACTGATTCTTCAGCTGAATAGAGGAAAAAGCTAACACAGGAAAGCAGTAGAAACAATTCAAAGTACAAATTTCCATCAATTAATGGGTCAGCAGATAAGACTTTTCAATGATCCTAGGATTACTGAAAAAACAGAACAATACCTGACAAAACAGAACAATAGAAACACCAGGTCTCTCTCAAGTCCATACTTCCTGACATCAGGATGCCATACCTTATTAAACTTGCAAAACACTGGTTTGTCACACATGCCGATAGGAGACAATTTGATAATCTATATTAAATGAACAGCTTTTGTTCAATTCCAACCTCTTAATGCCCCAGCACACTATGCTGGACAATGGTCATGCACAGAAGCCAGCTCCCACAAACAAGTGCCATTAAAATACAACGCGAAGCTTCGTGACACATACACTAAACTGTAGCTAAGATACTTCCATTTGGTTTGCTTGACATGTATCACTACAATAACCTCAGTGCTCAGAAAGCTATTTTTACAACTCCTAACAGATAAAGGAATTGGATTTTCCTATGGTGTATGCAAAAAAAAGATTTTAGGTTTCTACAAGTTTCAAATACATTTGACATGTGCAGAATTGGAGTTTTCAGAGAATTTAGTATTCTAATTCTGTGTTCAAAACAAAACTTGAGTGATTTGGACAGCTGCCTTGGACAGAATGCAATTATTAACAATGCAATGTGAGAACATCAAGTGAAGCACCCACAAAATGGAAACCACAAACAGTAAATCAAAAGAAACTTGATTTTTTTAAAAATTCTGAAGTGAATTTATGTTAGATACTAAGCAAGTTCTGATCCCTACTTTTATGCAGCTCATGTAAATTTCTACGCTAATTACAGAAACGTTATCCATTTTACCCATGTTCTTATGCATGTTAAGTAGACAGGCTGGAATTGATAGGCCCTCCTTACTTGTGACAGAAGATGTAATCAAAATACAGCATTAAGACATTACACGTATGGTACTGAGGCAATTGCCATTTCATAAAAACTGGCTTTGAAATGCTACATGCACTAATGGAGTATTGTCTAACTACCACATCCATTTATCAAATTCTAGTATGTATTTTAGATAGGTACATATATTATACAATGAAATACCTTGTTTTTCATTATGCACTTAAAAAATAATGAAGATACAATTAAATATAATGAAATACTCACAATGCAAAATAACCTTGAGTTCAACAAGAAGTTTCTTTGAACCTCCGTGGCTTGTACCTGGAAGTTTTTGCATTGCTTCTCCTTTTTTATTTAAAATTTCTATTCTTAATGCTCCTGAATTTAAAATGAAAAATTACAGACTTTTAAAATACATTGTGGATTAAAAGTGATCAGAGATTTCAGTATGCTTGTCTTTTTAACAAGGGTGCACGATGTATTTTTAAAGTGGCATTTAACATTTTGGTATTTGCAAGAAAAAAATATACCTATTGGTGTACCAGCAAATCTTGTTTCATTTGGTAACAACTCATCTCCTTCGGGCCATGTTACTGATAATTTGTCAGGAAGTCTAATACAAAAACAAAGGTGAACAATTTTTCAGTAAGTAAAAATAAAGGCTTATGTACAATTATGTAATTATTACCTAGTGCTTACCTTGCCATTTCATCCTCTATGTATTTTTTAACGACTTTGTCAGACACTGTTCTGTCAAGTTTTGAGATTGGAATAATTTTCACTTCACCATACAATGCCTGCGGTTCCTGAAATAAAAATTTGGTGCAGTTAAAAATGGCCAGACTTTACAATATGTCAGATGAGAAAGACCTCCCAATGAAGGGACTAGACAAATCAATACAGACATAATGCAACATGCTAACAAATACTACCTAGTGAAACTACAAGACATTGTTTCAAAATTTGCTGAAATCACAAGGGTTACAAATGGATGCACAATTTACTATTGATGCCAACTGTGATACTTTATTTCATATGCAAGTCTTAATAAATCAGACTGTTCATAATGAATGATATTTTTAATATATTCACATTAAAGCTGAAGTTGAGTATTTCTAGACTGCTGATTGTCAAAAATTACATTAAAGGTATTTACTGTTATTTAAAATAATCTAATCAGGTCAGACAAGGGATTAATGTTTAAAGATTTAATATCCATACTAGCTGTGTGAATCCTTTCTGTATTTCTTCTTACCAAAGCAATTTGAACCTCTCCCCCAGTGGCAAATATATCCCCATCATGGTCCCCATACAAGTAAAATTTCTCAATGCTTCCATAGAATATTGGATGAGTCTTAGTAGTTTTCACCTATAAGCGGAAGATATCAATTAATACATTACCCCTGCATCAAACGCATAGTATCTGCCTTTTATAGGGTTCAACTAACTTACCAGCTGTCCAGTTTTGTATGTTTTTCCATCCCACTCTATTGCAGCATATATTGTCCAAGGGCTCTGCATTCTTTTGGATGATACATCAGTACGTACAGTTATTCCTTTAAAGACTGTGAATTTTATCTGTTTGTCATATTTTTCATGACAGTCTTTGAGCCACAGAGCAAATTCTCTGTCAATTTTCATTCGCTGCTCCTATAAAGAGATTACAAAACAAGTATGTATTAACAATCTATTATAAAATTTGAATCTGACCACATCAGAAGTCCAAACAATTTTAAGAGTACAGAGACACTGTAGTCAAACCAAAAGCCAAAAAGACACACACAAAAAAAACCACAAAACAGAAAAGGAAAAGAAACACAGAAACAATGACACAAAGGGAAAAAAAGATTCTTTAGTTTGAAAACCTTAAAGAATTCTAAGAAAGCTACCCTTCAAGTCAAAAAAAAGTGCCTCCCCCAGCAGCCATATTCCTTTAGGAAGAGGGTCTTGGCATAAAAACTGTCATATAACAACTAAATAAAGTAACTGTTCAAGAAAATAAAAGGAAAAATACTGAGTCTTAAGTTTGCAAATTTAAAGATTCAGCTTTACTACTCACTAAACCAGAGAGACATGAAAAATAACTGTATTACATGCACTGAACTTCACCAAGAAGAAACACTTAACAGAATGCAGTAATTACCTGCCCATTGAAGATTCTTGTGAACAGAGTATTCTTATCCTTTAGCTTCAGCTCCAGATCCATGAAAGTGAGTTTGTTTGTGCTGACCTGGAACTTATCATTGGTAAACAATGCACCAGAAATTCTGTTGTAGCATTCAATTGGTGCCAATCCTCTCTTCTTTGGAGGAGTACACCAGTCAAAACTTAAAAGGAGAAAGTCATTACAATCCTTTTTTATAGAGAGGTTTACATTATAGAAAGAGACTGTACAAACCACTTACTCTTCCACAGTTGTGTATGGTATTAACCTTCCATTCCAAAAACATTCAAAAATAGGCCTTTTTCCTCTGGCACCTTTTTCTACTAAAAAACAGTCATCGTCATCATCATCATTTAATCCTTGATTAAAAAAAAAAAAAAAAGAAAGATAGTCTCCTTGAACATATTTCCTTAAAAAACTAATATAATATCAAAACCCATGGCAATCTTAATGATGTACTATTGTTATTACATTCAGCACATTAGCAATGCACATTATATCAAGCTCATTACAATATTACATTTTTTTCCTGTTTTAGAAATACCAAGCAGAAAAACTAAGGAAGGTAAAGAAAAATTCTAAATGGAAGTTAAATATTACCAAATTCAAAAATTTAAAATTTGAGTGTTACTTTTTCCTTAGTTTCAACTGATGTTCTTCTAATACCATGAAATCTTGTCCCAATTAACTCAAGATTTGTCTTGTCAAAAAAAAAAACAGGCACAAAGTATTTTAAAACCCCTAGCATTTGAAAATGCACAACTGAGTAAAACAAATTTTAAACTAAAGATTTCAAACTACATGTTGTCCTTTGCACTACTTCAATACTAGATTATCTTGAATCTAACTGCTCATATTTTATTACTTTGTTGGAGCAAAGATGTAGTCAAGAAAGTGCGAAGTTTAACTGGAGTACATTCCATTAGAGTTTGTAATTTGAAATCAGATGGTGTTATGCCAAAGATCAAGTTTACAGGAATGAGCTACGACAACAACCAATTCACAAGATCTGTTCATCCAAAAGAATGAGAACCTTTCTGTTCTGTCACAACCTAAATCAGGTAATAATTTGCATTTCAACTTAAAGTTCTTGTGGTTTTTATTTCATTAAAATATTTAGAGTAGTAGGACCGTCTATGATAGGACTGACAAGCAGCAAAACATTTCACTTACTTGACGGAAAACATGGATCATCAGGGTATGTTTCTTTATCATAAAGGAAGGGATGGTATCGGATGATGCCTTCAACTATACCTTCTTCTTCAACATGTGCCTTGAACTCAAAACTATCTGCTGCAGTGTTTATATACAATGTCTGCATGTCATCTTTGATCTCCCTCAGATTGACAATCTTTGGTACTTTTCCCTTTTCAAACATTGAAACCTGGAAAAAAGGAAGACACGTTGATTTTCCTTAGAGCATAAGACTACAGTAATAAGCACTTTGACAATTTACTGTTAGCAAAGGAATTAGTTCCTACACTGCAATGCTGAACAGAATTATTTAAAAAAATTAAACTACATACACATCTTGCGTGTTGTATTTAAAAATGCATGATTACAGAGAAACAGGCACGATATAAAATAAGGTGCCATCAAAGAGGACTTTTGACTAACATGTATAAAATCTCTTACCTCAATATCGATGTTGTTGAAAGGGCTTATTTCTTTTGTTACAGCTTTAGTTTCATTTCCTTTTGGTCCATGGATATAATAGTGATAGATATGTCTGAAATACATTTCAGAAAAAAAACCAAACCAGTAAGTGAAATTTAAAAATTGCACATTATAATTTCTAAAAAAAAATCAAAATAAGCTTGTATTTTTTATTAAAATATAACTGGTTTGTTGCACTGTTATAGATCAACTCTTTGACAACATATATCTGGTACAAAAGATTTACTAAAGGGAGTGCCTCCTTTTCATTCCTCTCATCTCTGTCACGCACAATCACATTAGAACTAATTTTTGGGTAAAATAATTGGAAATAAATTTGAAAAAAATGAGTAAGTGAAAAAACCACAGTTGTTTGGCTACAGATCCTTTACATCAAAGGGCAAACTAAAAAAACTACTGTAAATTGTTCTGCACTCTGGAAATCAGAAAGAACTAGAGCCACAAATCTATCCACACTTTGTCCCTGATACCAGTTTTATATCAATATCTAATAGTAATAGAAATATGTAACAAACAACCACTATCTTTACATTATTTTCACAAATTTGAATATAGGTAGGAGTCATGGATGTGATCTGCATAATAGAAATATTTTTTCAGTTGTAAACATTGCTTTCTAATTGGCATTTTTCCTCATTTACGGAAATTGAAATAATCCACGTGGTCAAACAGATTAAATAATTTCACAGAGATATGCAGTTTGAGAAAACTGAGGAACTTACCTCCATTTACTTCAACTTCTCAGCGAACTAGCTAGTTCTTGCAACTTCAAAGACTGAATCTTTAAACTTCTGGGGGATGGTTAGGGGAAAAATGAGATTGTACTAGTCAAGAGGACTGAATGCATGACTAAAGTCAAATGCACCTGCAAGTTTATAGCTGCTTTGCTTTTGACCTTCATTGCACTAAATGTTCCCCAAAGAGAAATCTTGCTTCCCAGAAAAAAGCTCCTCCTGGGTCTTATTGCTCAGGATTTTATGGTATGTCCAAATTGCTTAGTATTTTGTGTGTATTTCTTCCAGATTTTAAAAGGCAGTCTCCTGGCCTTAAGACATTGTTATTTTAGAAGTTCATCTCCACTTTAAAGCATCCAAAATAATGAAGGCTCTGCTGCAGCACATTAAAGAAGAATGAATCTGGTATCATACACGTGTGGCAAAAGGCATGGCAGAAGGGAATGGGGAGGTGTTCGAGGCGGAAAAGGGCCATTTCACAGCTGAAACAGTGAAGCAGGACTGTGTAGCACTGGAAGGCTACATGAGTTTAGCTAAACATCTTACTGTAACAGCTACAGGGCATATATCTGAATAATTGCACCTGGGTTCCATCTCAGAGGCAGCTCTTTCACTTCAAGAGATGGTTGGAAAGAACTAAAACATACTTAAATGTGAATGTTCACTTGATGAGCACCTGGAATCTAATGAGGGATCTAAATTATTCTCTGCAGGTAGATATACCCTATATTTTCATGAGGTTAAAAATGGTTTCAGCAACAAGTTTTTATGTGCAACACTGAATAATATTTCACATAGTAAGGTACTACCTAATTCTTATATTAACCCTCTTTTTAAGTACATCTATTATTATCAGATTATAGGTACCACAAAAAATAAAATCATAGTTTGAAAACAAAGTTCTATACCTTGCCAGATTTCAAAAATTGGTCTATGACTTTGCATTTCAGTTTATATTCACAGATGGATCCATCATTTTAACAGGTAAGCCCAAACTATTCAACGGTATCTCCAGGCTCTGTGGGCCCACTGATGACATTATTACAGTACAGAGCAGGTCGTGTCATATATCCTTCTCCCTCTTAAACTGGGATGAAGCAGCAGGACTTTCTTTTATTGTTGTTTAAAAAATTCAACCAACCAAAAGATCCCCTAAACTGTAAATACAAAGCTAGGTACCAAGGTTAGGAGCACAGCTGTGAGCAAAGTAACTGATGAAGTTATTAATAATTAGATAAACAACTTCTTACATTAGTAATACACCATTAAATTGAATAGGCTACTAAAAATTACAGTGGATAATTATATACCAATCATCAAGTCACATCTTTGGTTGGGGATGCCCCATTCAGTCATGTTCGTTACTGTAAAATTGGTTAGATAGGGAGGCTAACTGTAGTATCAAAGTCCTTAACAGGAATAAGGCCAATGTCAAAGTACAAAAAGGAAGCAATTCATAATTATTTGACTTTGTTAGTAGCCCACTTTTAAATCACCAACTTACGCCAGCTGCCTTGTCCAAAGATGGAAGTAGTTTTTCAAGTACTGCATGTGATCTGGTTGTACACCTGTAATGACAACTGCTGTGAAACTCTCTTTATCCCTTTCTTCTAATATTAGATTATGAAGAAATCTTTCATCATCACTTGTGATGTGAGTAGAATCAGATGGCTACAAAAAGAGTAAAATAATAAGAGCAGGGATGTAAACTGAATTTCTGAACTCCCATCAACTTGAAAGATATTAAAAACATAACAGAAAAGTAATACAGAATACATGATGCTAATTATCACAAAGGATTAAAGCTTAAAATAAAAGTTTTCAAATTAAAGTCAACAAGCTGAGAATGTGATATCATTAATCCAGTTAATTTTCAACCCACTTTCATCACAGCACGTATAGTGTGCAGCCTAGAAATGCATTTAATCATGTTGAATGTAATACTGTGTGATATCCATGTTCTCATCCATCAAGTGGAAGCATTTAGTGTGCAAGACGTTAAGTCCTCTTTAAGAAGACAAAGCCAATAAAATTATTGGCTTTTAAAGGGATAGGCTGTTTTCTATAGCAGAAACTCAAGCGGAAGAAACAATTTTGCTGTAAAAGAAAAAAAGCTGAATCCTCAATTCAAGATGAAATGTGAAGTAGTCTAACAGAAAGAGAGATGCCCAATTCCAGAAGCTAGTAATTGTCTTTTCCTGAATGGATGCACTTTGCTCTTTTGACAGTTTTCTAAAGAGCAGAGAGACACAGTAGTTGATGTCATGCTTCACACTTGACCAGTGAGTAATCCTTACATTTGGTACATCCAGGGAAAAAACTATGTTTAAAACAAAGATTAAGATCTTTCTAGTGAATGCAAACAATTGCTACAACTGCGAAGATATGTTGTAGTAAATGCAGCTACATGCCTTATTTTGCAGGAAAGCAGACAAACCCCACATGAATAAGGCAAGAAAGGAGACATGTTCTACCTAACCATAGTTAGGTGAAGTAGTTAATCTAGGGTGTTCTAGCAAGACTTACTTTCCCCAGGGAATCAAAGAGCTCTCCTATCCTTATCCTAAGAGGATAATTAAGACATTTTTGAGACTTTTCATCAAAGAAGACCACATCTCTTTTTCCTGCCCACAGCATAGCCTGGACTATTCTATGCTAGCGATAGGATTAGTAACAATAAAGAAAAGGCAGAGCTGCTTGGTCCTCATTTCCACGTGATCTGAAAAAGCTAGATGCTGCACACTGATGCTGAACAAGTGCCACTTTGTACAGCATGGAAGAAATTTACAGACTGAAAAAGCCTTCAAAAGACCACTCCCAAATTATTTGTTTGCCTTCCGACCACAGATGACAAACTACAATAACACCTTCCCCTTCATTCCTAGCATCTATCTCAACTGGAAAATTACTATTTACTTCTTTGCAATTTTAAATGGTCCAGAGAAGTGACTGCAGTGGAGACAGGTACCTATTATCCATCAAGGAAAGATGACCAGCAGGGATACCATTAATGCCACTTCTCTTCAGTGCTATGGCCTTGTTCTAAAGTCTCTTTTGTTTCATATTAAAAACATCTTGATTTCTTTGCAAAAGTAACTTCCTTCACATATTGAATGGCTCAAAGGCTCAATTATTCTTCTCACACTAATAACCCACTTACAACTTCTACTTCTGCCACAGTATTCTCAGTATTACTGATTACGTATGTGCAGTGCAGACCATTTTTCGAGTCATTAGTGAGATGAATTCACACATTTTATTTCACACCTATATAATTAATTGGCCTAGGTATTTCAATGATTTGCAAAAAAATTCCTAAACCTGAGTTTCAGGAATCTTTTAGGGGAACCTCTGTTATCTTCACATTTCACCTCTATTACTTTTCACAGCATCTCCTCCATCTTGGATAGTTAGAAGTTATCTTTTAACTCTAAATAGAACTCACATTTTTAACAGCATCAATTTAACTTTGGTTTTATATTATTACAAGCAACTTTTCAAACAGTTGATTGCACCACCTTCTTGAACTCTTTAGTAGTATCTATGCATCTCATTCAGCTACTTTCCTCCAACTTATGCCTGCCAGTTTGTCTTCTACTTTATATCATCCAACCTTTCTCTTTAATATCAAGCAGGGAGGAAAAGCATTTCTACCCTTTACAATAAAGCACATTTTGTCTGCTTTTATTTTCAATTTCTATTTCTTGAGTCTGATATTATAGAGAGAATAGAAACAAAACTCTGGCAACTCATTTTTTGTTGCAACTCACAGACCCAGAATTGGCATGATAAAAACCTTATTTACCTACTGTTCCTCTCTCATCCATATGAAACACCAAGAACACTGATAGAACCCACCAGATATGGGCTCAAGGTATGGCTACCTTGTCATACACACCACCCACTTTTCCTCCCATCTGCACCCTCAGCTAAATCTTTAGAACAGTTCTTTTTCTTAGTCTTCCTCCTTATCTTACAGCTTTTTTACTTGGGCTCTTTTTCTTGATGAAAAGCATCGGGACTGTTGAGTTTAGTTTTCAGCTAAACAGTTCATTTATTTTACATTTATGAATATTCATACAGCCAATGGGTTTTGTTGATCTGGCTGGACTTTTCTCCCATATGAAGGTTAATCTTACATATTTCTAAACAAGTACAATTTGGTTCCCTAATTTATTCCTTACTGCTTCAGAGAAAATTCATTTTTGTTTCGTACACAAAAAAAAAAAAATTGCTGTGCTTAGAAAAGTATTTTAAAGTATTGTTCTTAACTTGACATGTAAAACTGTAAAGTATTTCTATCATTTATCCTTAACTGAAAAGAGGAAAAAGCATCAAAAAAAAGACGACAAAAGTTATCTTTAGTATCTTCAAATTCTTGGTTACTTCCTTTTATACTACAGGGTGTAAATGATTCAGTAAGCTGAAGATATCCCCAGATAAGTATTACAGGAATATTACATAGTTAAATCACATTAACCTGGGAAAGGCTTTAAATTATAAATGTGGGAATCTTAAGGCTATTTACCTTTCTGTTTTGAATGAATCCAGTATATATCGCTTCTTTGTTTTTCTCCTTCTTTTCAAAATCCTCTTTAGAAAGGACAAGTTCATGAACATCCTGAGATGCTGCAGGTTTGCTTATCATCTGATTTTATTAAAGAAAGTGCATTTAAAATCAAAATAAGGCTTAAAATCAACATCATAAAATACTTTAACGCCGTTATTAAAAGTTAGGAAGTAACAATCTGATTTTGTGCAAATGTTCTAAAATAAAATTAAAGTCTGACATTGACTTACTCTGGCACACTGTCCCACGAAGAACACTGCTTGCTTGCCTCCAACTCCAAAATATGAGATATCACTATTTAAACTACGAGGCACTGGCAAAGGGCGTACATATCCTGAATGATCACTGAGAATAAGAGTGTCTTTAATAAATTTTTTCAACACAGAAGTAATTACAAAACCCAAAGATACTTCTGATCTAAAGTGCCTATTAAATTCTTCCTCCTGGCATTTTGTTAAAAAATCCTCCACTTTATACCTTTTGAAACTGCAACATTAAAATATATGTGCCTAAAATTCTTGATGTACTCTTTTTTAAAAGGATGATGACAGAGTAAGTATTTTCCCAAGTCATCTTATAAAAAGTTCTGCCCCTTCTCGCAAACCAAATCTTATTAAATGAAAATGGCTTACAAAGCAAGTCTGATCTTTCTGACAGCAACCTTTCATAAAAACACTTTTAAGTCAAAGTGGGAAATAATGCCAACCAACTATTAAATGCAGACTTGGAGAGATAACATATGCTATCAGCAGTGAAATTCTACGTCTTTTAAGTCACATTGAACAGTCTTATCTGGTTTAGGAAAACATTTATTTTCAAATCACAGCGGTCCCAAATGAAAATAAGGTGTAGATGGATGAGATGTAGTAAACTACTTAATGGGTAGATTACTACCCATTAAGTGGTAGTAATCCACAGTTTAAATCTGCATTTTAGGAATACTAAATATTTCTGTTACTACATTTGCCTACAACAATTTCAAAAAGCAGTGAATTTCTTTACAAATGATGCAGAATCACTTTTTATGCACTTATCTCCAGATAAGACATTGACTTTCTCTCTGGAAATGCTTTATATGCAGAAAAACTTCCCCCAGCTATTTATCACTTCTCACTACTTTTTACACTACCTGCTCATATGATAAATTAGTTATGACTGAAACTAATTCTCATCCTCACATTTACAATCCCAGGCTTAAGGTATTTGAAATGTGGCTGAAGTTCAAAAACTGTACATAACTAATCCTGTGGAATTTTATACAACAAGATTAAGCCTGGCTGTGCAGGTGGAACATCTCTTGAGAACAGATTCAAAACCATAAAGTTAATTCACATAAGTAGCAAAATCCACCACAGAACATCCACTTTCTTCTTTAAATGAA
Source organism: Taeniopygia guttata (assembly GCF_048771995.1). Classification (NCBI taxonomy): domain Eukaryota; kingdom Metazoa; phylum Chordata; class Aves; order Passeriformes; family Estrildidae; genus Taeniopygia; species Taeniopygia guttata. The sequence goes on from NC_133026.1 coordinate 103,581,164, forward strand.
AAACTTATTTTGTGTAGCCTGCATAAAAAAAAAAATTAGATATTTTCAGGTATAATTTGTAATACTTGTAATAATATTTGTAATAATTATATAGAATTAAGATTTAAATTTAAAAAAAAAAGAAACTTGAACTAAAATCATGTATCTCTTCATCTGTTATTCCAGTAGCTTAACAGATAATGACTGCATCATTTAATGCACTACTAAAATGTTTTCAGGTAACAGATGAACACAGTACAAAACTCCCCTGCGGGACATGGCATGCCCCTAACTGTATGCAGGCAAGCAAAGGACAGTTTACAAAGGTGCCAAGAACAAAAAAGTATTCCGTGTGTCACAATAATAGAAGAGCAGTTTTGTGTCAAAGAACTTCTCTATTGCCTACTTAGATAAAGTATGGGTCTATTTATGTAATCATAAAATGACAGGGTTTAGCTAAGTGTTGGTATACAGCTATGCCTTAAAAGCATATTTTGTGGACCTTTGCAGAGCTTGCTAATTGTTGTAGAAATATTTAAAACTAACCTTTCAAAGTCACCTTGTCTTGTAAACTTTGACAATCTATATACAGCCCAGTTGTTAAGCTGTTTAGAAGTCATTCCACTTCCATTATCAATCACAGCAACAGCTGGTTTTCCTTGGGAATCATCAAACAACTGTTTGGGGAAAGACAAACAGCACTAATAAACAAGGAGCAACAGGGAAAAAAAAGGATAATGCAAACTACGTCTGAAAATGTTAAAGTATTTTTATCTTACCAATTTTATTTGTATACTCCGAATACCAGTATTTTGAGATGTAGCTGACAGAGAATTGTCAATCAATTCAGCAAGGGCAAATGCTAAAGAAATTGAAGAAACATAACCCTATTAGTGCTCAGAAAACAGACACCCACTTATAGCACTCTCTTCCAAGCAATTAGGATACCACATTACCTAAACACAGACAAGACCTAAGCCCTGTCAGAACAATCAAAATCACACAATATCTTGTTTAAAAAATAAAATAGCTTTTGTACATGTACTTTATGATTTGTTTCATCACTGAATCTCTCACATCTCTTAACGATAAGATCACAATTATTAGAAAGAACAATGATATGCCAACTGTCTCCTGACCAAAACACAGATTTGTCCCTTTCATAATTAGAAATTAATTTTTGTGATTCATATGTGAGTCAAAAGTAAATTAAAAATGGACTTTGACTTGTTAAAATATTGAGGGAAGAATAAATTAACTGAAGAAACCTGAATTGAAATTTTGTGAAACATCTAAAACTACAATGTTAATTGATTATAAAAAACACAAAGAAAATTGTTGAAAGATTTCAGTGAATGGTAAATAAAACCAAATTTTTGTCAGATCCATGGCAATACACAGCACAAATAGTCACGCAAACTGTTTGCACAAATTTGTTGCTTCTAACCATCAATGCTTGGAGGACTTACCTAATTAAAGTAAAACTACCTAAGTTTACGGGAAAATTGCATTTAATCTTAAAAAAATACATCAAATTCAGATCAATTCAATCTGACTGACCGGCCTTAGTGAACAGACATTTCCATTCCGTCTCTCTAAAAAGTAAGCCTTATTTCCTACAATTTGCAGAGTTCTTCAGAATGCTACAGTGAAATTTACACTGACCACACACTTCAGACTTGTAAAAGAAAACCCTTGAGTATTAGTGCAACACAGCAACACAGAAGCACTTGGCATTTCCCTTAAGCTGTTATCAAAGTTTAAAAAGTTCTGCACTTTTTTGCAACTTTCTTCATTGCAAACACAGTAGTTGAGCATCAGTTATGTGATCCATATTTACTACTGCAATCAAAGAACAATGGTCCTTCATCAACACTCAAAATTGGTTAGGCATTGCCCTTAGAGATGTCGTATATTAGAAACATCAGCTGCATTACACTTATGCAGGCTCAAAACTGCAATTTGCTACCAGTGAAAACTTAGGCAAAACATTGTTTAGTACTTCAGTCTTCTCCATGCCAGTTGCCACTAGACCCCCTCACCTCACACTCTATTTATTTAGGGTGCAACTTCTTTTGTCATCCTTTTCTAATGTATCTGTAAAACCCTCATTATTCCTCTCACATCCCTTGCCAAATTTGTTCCATCTGTGCCTTAGCGTTCCTGATGTCATCTGTAAATTCCCAGGCAGTATCCCTATATTATCTCAGTATTCATGCCCCATAAGTGCTTCCACCACCTATGCAATTCCCTCTTGTGTTTTAGTCTGACCAGGTCTTTACTCAGCCATGCTATTCTTCTGCGTTCTACACCCGATTTCTTCCACATAGAAATCAATAGTTCTTGTGCTCTAAAAAGTCATTTAAGTAATTGCAAGCACTCTTCTACTCCTTTATCCCCAAGGGTGTTTCCCGGCGTCCCATGCACCACACCCTTTAATAACTGAAAGGCCTTTTCCTAAGGTTTAGAGTCCTTACAATACTTTACACTTTGCCTATTTAATCGAATTCCACCAGGGTGTGGTCACTACAGACCAGGCCTAATCTAGCATTTCCAGTCAGTTTCTGAGTGTTGGAAACAACAGGTCCACTAATGGCTACTGGCAGGAATAAAACACAGATCTACACACAATGCTTGCTCTGTGTGGCCTTACACAGCAATTCCTGCACACAGGGATAGATGTACCACTGACTCAACAGTACCACCAAACCTGAACCAAAACACTGCCTTTGCTGGGACATGGAACAAATGATGTGCACAAAGAAGAAAGAGGAAAGACTGGTCCTTAAAAATAACAGCTGCTATTTATAAACATTTTTAATATTGTTTTAAAACAACAGGAATGGTATCATGCTTGGTTCTTGATTTTCTTTTTTTGCATTTTTTTCTGTGCAATTTTGAACCTGCTGTACCTATGAAATACATAGTACTTAGAAGGTAATCACAGCCACAGACAGTATTTTCAGAGAAGCCATAAACAGAAAGTAATTTATTCAGTAAAACAATACAAAATGTTGGTTACATATTTCATGTACCACTTAGATAAAAAATAATAATAGCAGCATCTTTTTAAAGAGATACTTGCTTTTGTTGGCAAGTTAAGCCCTATGGCACCCCAGATGGGAGGGCACACAAAATTCTACAGCAGCTCACACAAAAACTGTTTATGAAATTCAAACACAAAGTCTACTGTTTAGTACAGGAGACAAAAACCTGACAACACAAATACTGACCCGTCTGAATGACATGCACAAGGTTGTTCAGGCTGAAGTTATTTTACTTCTAAAATACTCAAACTTATTGAACAAGTATTTTAGAAGGTACATCTATAAATCTGGATTCTTAGGTGGCTACTTTTAAGATTTTTTAAAAGAAAAATTTGTATGAAGAATGTAGTTAATTTTTCTTTTGCAGTTAAGACTATATTTTCTTAGCAGCTATAATTATACGCTGAATTGCTCATAACCACATTATATTCATATAAACATAATTTACACAAGATTACTTTTGCAGGTACTTACGCAAAGGATTTTGGCCCTCGCTGGCATAGTACTCGTACATGCCACTTTTGACAAGCGTGTCGTAGTGGGGCAGAAAGTCGATTCGTTCCTTGGTTGCCAAAAGCAACATTTGATCAACTGACTGTAGCAGATATAAAGTAACTCCATTGTGAACAAGGTTGCCTGCAGTGAAGATGAAACATAAAGCACTTTGAAGAGCCCTGCATCAGGCAACTTCTGCTCTCAAAACAAGTACGGGCTTAGCTGCAGGTAATCTGTATATTGTCCTAGGTGTTGCCTGCTCAGCATTTAGCAACAACATTTAAATTAATATCTTTTCACATTTCCAAGCTTTATAATGCAGGTTTTCTCATGTGACAGCTATGTATATATCATTTTTTTGTATCATTTACAGACTTTGTGACAGAAGATACCTAGTATAACTGTCATCATATGAACTCGTCAAAAACATGTTAATGAAAGTAATTTTTTAACAATTTTTGGCAAACTATTACAGGATCTGTACTTTCAGTTAATTATTGTATGTCATAGAGCACAGTTATCATGTGAGCTTTATGGTCAATATAAGAAATAACTAATTATTTTGTCATCTAAGATACTTACTGAAGTTATCTTCTGTAATTTCCTTCCTATTTGTTGTGGTGATAACAAAGGTGTCATCAGAAGATATGCCAAATGCCTATAAAAATTGAAGATTATTTAGTTTTGATAAGTAAGTAGTCCAAAAAGTATTCAGATACATTAAAACAAAAAAGGCACAGTCTATTTACTTTGTCACAAGCTACTGATAAGTAATCATATAATATCTTAGAACACAGTTGGATTTAGAATCACTTGTTTTCTCAATTCAGCCAAATCTTTCCATACTTTTATGCAGTTCTTTTAACTGCATAAAATAAAACATGCTCTAGTGAGCAAGAGGAATTTTAAGGAGGAAGAACTGTCTTATAGATAATCCCCTTGAGGGCAGAGGAATGAGACTGTGAAACTACAACAGCAATAGTTATGATCTAGAGGGTGTCCCATATCTAACTGTACTCTTGAGACACCAAATCAAACCAATATTTCTTAATGTTAAAGTCTTTGTTCTTCAGTTATATAATAAATATAAAAAAAAATAGATTTCTTTCAGAAATATTCTTTACTGTTAAAACACTGAAGTTTATTTTTCTGAACCTAAACAATCTTTGCCACTTTGATGCCTTCTTTTGAATATGTTTACTGTAGCTTTAGACCTTTTTATCTTGCTTTCTACATGCATTTAAATGCTTCTACTTTTACTTTCATTTTTGCACCCTGACATCCAACACTAATCTCTTTCTCAAAATACTAAAATAAATATCTGTACCTTCTCCTGCCTTTCCAGTCTTTGAAACTCAAAGTCAACCCTGGTCTCATCAAACTCCATCAATCCAGTCAGTCTTGCAGTGACAACTCAGACAGGTACTTTATGCACTTTCAGCCAGATTCTTCCCTGAAGGAAGTTCTAGCATTCTCTGCAGCAGCTCATCATTTCCCACATCTTTCTTTCCATCCTTATTACTCAGACTCATGAAAATATTTTTAAATACTACTTATGGTTTCATTAAGAGTCTAGTTTCCATATTTCAGTTACTTTCTCCCTATGACCACATTAAAGTTACAGTTATTATCCATCAGTAAAATTAGAAAAAATGTTGAATTTCTCATGGTACTTGGTGCAAGTGAAACAATGCAGATGACTCAGAGACTGACATTCAGACTAAAGAATACTTTTTAACTCCTCTGAGTTAAACTCAGAAGAGTAATACTTTTTAACTCTTCTGAATTCAGATCACTTCAATTTTACCTCTCACATTACATAAATTTCCACATAGCAAATATGTACAGGAAAAACTATAAAATTGCTCAGAGCAAGAAAAGTAAGCATTAAAATATATGGATTTTAGAAAGCTAACATCCTACTGTGCCATTCGAGGTCAGTGGTTAATATAGAGTAACTGTTGAGTTTTACATTTAAAAGCACAGATAAGCATCTTTCCCTCCAGCTAAAACTACAGCTTCCTCAAATTTCCTCAGTCTCCCGAAGGCTCTTCTGCTCTCACACCCTTACCAAGAGTGAAGTATTTACTTTAAGGCAGCAAGAAGTTAGGATCAGCTAGTGCATGTATAAGACATCAGCCTGCTACAGAGCAGGGGCGATGTCACCTGGTCCAGCCTTCTGGTCCTCTCCCCCATTCCATGGGAGAGTCTCAACTAAATCAACCCCAACAGCCTGGCGGGCTATGCTTTAATTTTCTGTGTGAACCCAGAATTTCAGTGTCCACTGGCAGCAGGTCCTTTCACCACTTCACAAGGTAGTAGGTCGACACACAGACCAAGTTTGGCAGCCTGGACTGCAGATTACTGTTTTTTCTTGTCCATGCCACGGTTTAACAGGCCATGTCCTTTGTAAAATTTGGGGATTACTCTGTTTGAATGCTTCACTTCTATATAAGACTTACTTGTTTTACTTCCTCCCCCCCTCTATCCTACATTCTTGATTATCCTAGTCCCTGTCTCTTCCCACTACACCAGGCAGCAGTGACGCAGCTGCGCTGCTGTGCCAGTATGTGGATCTGATTTCCAGAACGAGGTCATTCCTGAATTAAGGTGAACCTACTGGGCAATTTACTTGTACAGTTGGTGATTTTCATTCAGTTCTGAATGAAAATGTTGGTCAAATGTTTGGTCAAATGTTTAATTTCTCAGTAAGATTTGTGCATGTAAGAGATACCATGATATCTCTTCTTGGTAAGAAGTTCAGGTTTCACTGCCATGTTTTTTTTCAGCCCAGCATGGTGTCCTTTTCCAAATAAGTACTGAAGATGCACACAATTTGATAAAATTTATGAGACAACCCAGAAGCACATTCGTATGATAATTCTGTGAGTTATTCTATGATAATCCAGACACACAGCCATGATGAAGCTTGCATTGTCATCAAAATCTTCAAGAGTACAATTACTATGCTCAGAAATGCCTCTGCACATTTACAGTGAATGCATGTTTGGAGGCTACTTTGTTCAAACAACTAAGTGAAAGCTTTTATCTTTTTACATACAAAAGAAGAGATGCTGGGGAAAAAAAACAGAAACAAGCTTCAAATAAATCCACAAGCTAGAAAAGGCAGACATGAAAAGGCAAGGATCCCTAAACAGCTGGTTACATATTATTGCTACATGCAAATGCAAGAGTTAAAATGGTACAAAGATGAACTGTTATTTGCATAGAGAAGAGGAAAATTACACCTAAAGCCTACAAAGTATAGATTATGTCAACAAATACTTCAGGTTTGCCCCCTATTCTCCTCCCTAACCTCCTCCCCTCCAAACTGTCAATCCTCCCTTTCCCTGCCCCTTTCCCTAGAACATTCCCTGTCACTCCTTCTAGTCCCCTCCCCTTCTCCCAGAGTGCTCCCTGTCCATTTAGTTACACTTGACACCCTATTTGTTACTTTGTGTTATTCCACTCCCCTATTTCCCCTGATAGGTTTATGATATGTTAGTCCCACCTTAGACCCCTCCCCAGTTTTAGCCTCATTGGTTATTGTTCCTACACCCCCCCACCCCACAGCCTTTCTGTATAAAACCTTCTGTTTGCCCTCCCAGGTTGGTCTTGGGGCTCCATTTTCTCCAGCTAATAAGCCCACTCTGGAACACCCCAAGCCCCGTGTCGTCGTTATCTGTCCCTGCGCCGGACCAGCGAATAGCTGGGAATTGCAGAGCTCGCAGGCGGACGGTCGCGTCCCTGCCGCAGCCGCCCAGCACGCCCCACTCAGCGCGCGCTGCAACAACGCCTCACCCAAATATCCACCAGGGCACACTTCTGCTCTAACGTACCAGGGAAGAAATAGAAGGGACAAATGAGAAGCAACAGAGAAGATGCATCAGGAGACACACCCATTGAAAGGATGTTCTCCACACCGGAGCAGGGAGAGTCCCAGAGGCCCATGGAGTACCCATGTCAGGGCACAGAATTTTCTCTCTCTGTCCTCCTACTCCCATGGTACTGACACCTATGGCAATTCATCATAGCAGGAAAACAAACAGTGAGAGCAGCAGAATAAAGCCCTGTACATGCCCTGACGTCTCACACCACCTGTTGCCTAACCAAAGGAACTGGGATTGTCCATGAGATGTGCATTGGGAGAACAAGGATAAATTAGACTAGGAACGGGGAAAGAATGGTGCATGACAGAAGATCAGTTTGGAAAAGTGGAAGGAAAGGCATAATTTCCCCCTTTAATTAAAGGGGGAAATTATTATTAATTAAATTTCCCCCTTTAATTAATCACTTTAATTAAAGTGATTATTTCCCTCCACAATCAATCATCAGAAGTTTGTGATTGATGATCACAAAAGAAAAACAAAACCCCTGAGTTTAGCCTGTTTTGCACACAGCAGGGTATCAGTCCTTAAACCCGTGGAATGATACAGAAGTAAAAAAGCTGCCTGTACAAACAAGAAAAATACCCTCCTTGTAACTGGAGGATCAGTCTGGAGCACCAACTATGTTTCATGATAAATAAAGTTAATAGCTCTCTATTAGCTGGTAGATGTTTATGACATGAGAGTAATATAATGCTAAAGGAGATTGAGACAATGTCATATGCCGAAGAAGCTTTCAGCAGAGTATTTTACAGGTATGACACATGAAAGTATGAATCAACTGTGGTATCTTTAACCTTTAAATCTGAATCAAGAAGCAAGGTTCAGTTTATGTACCAGCTTCAGTCACAGGTTTTCTTTATAAACTAAAAAAACTCAACAAACCTCAAAACAAAAGACAGCCCCCAAAACACAGATAACTCCTCAGCAATTCACACTCCTTTAAACAGGCCTCTGTTTGTTTTCTCTTTTACATATTAGCACAAAAGCTCAAAAGTTTTACTGCTACTTGATCTACACACGCACAGCAAGTCTTACCTGGCTACTGAGCCAACTAAAACACTCACCATGGAGTCAACACAGATTTTGCCTCTGGATTCACTATCTGCCTTGGAAAAGGTGTTCAAAGATCAAATATTTAACTTTGTGTGTGTACCACCACAGCTTGCAGTCACATGAATAGGCTTGAAGTGGAAAGTGAAGGAGAGGGAACACGCTGTGAGGACAGAGTCATTGATCGGCTTCTTCTGGTGGTGACTTTTAAAACTGAAAGTACAGAACACTCTCCAACATGACAAAGGTAGAACACTGAACCCAAAACTACAATATCTTTAGAAAAGATGTTTAACCACTTGGAATCCAAACCTTTCCAACACAAACAGTTGTTTCCTACAATATGCAACTTCTGAACCCTTAAAATTCTGCATCCTCCTACCATAACTGATCCAACCAAGCAGACAGCATATGAGAATAATGAGAATAAATGGCATCAGAGCTTGGTGATGCAGCCAAGGGATAACAGAGACATAACATCCATGGAGTCACCTTCCACAGCCAAGAAATACTTTTTCTGACTACCAGAACTGTATTGACAATGCAAACCTCCAAATGGGAACCTGGACTGTATTAGTTAAACGTAAAGAAATCTCATAATGTAATTTTCAATGCTGTTCTTCATAGTTATACACTTAGCTACCCAACATGGCAAAAGGCAATATAGCTTTCTCAGTATTTGAAACTGATCCAGCAGCTCCTTTACAAAAACTTGTCCAGGAATCTGAAAAAAATGAAGTTAAGAGCCACATCCAAATACTGAGAAGCCTATAGCCTTCTGTAATTTTGCATTGATTAGCTGAATATCCCATGCCATTTACCAAATTATCATCTGAAAGATGTGCATTTATCAATTAACTATCCCCCTTAATGAAGATTTATCAGTCCAAATTGAGAGAAATCTCTTACATCAACAAATGGATGAAAAGATAGTACGCATTTTAGGGAAACTAGTTCATTCTCAAATCCCAGATTTTCAATCCAAGAACTGTCTTTTGTATCATCTCTCTCAATTCTTCATACAACTAAATAATATTACAGTAATTAATAGAAGTAGCAAATATGAAAACTAAAATGTTGTGGTGTGTTTTTCTTTATTTGGATATTTGTTCAGTGTCTGTTCACACCCCCCCTTACAATCTCCTCCCTTCCCCAGCTGTCAATCTTCCCCAGCTCTTCCCTAACCCCCTCCTCTCCAAGATGTCAATCCTCCCTTTCCCTGCCCCTTTCCCCAGAACATTCCCTGTCACTCCTCCCCTGCTTCCACACCATTCCCTGTCCATTTAGTGAGGCTCAACACCCCATTGGTTACATTGTATTACTCCACTCCCCTGTTTTCCCTGATAGGTTTGTGATATGTTAGTCCTGCCCTAAACTCCTCCCCTGCTATTCCCCTATTGGTTGTTGTTCCTACACCCCTCCTCCTGAGTTCTTATATAAAACCTTTGTTCGCCCTCCCCGGAGGGTCTTGGGGCTCACTGAATAAATCCATCCTGTTCACCCCCAAGTCCCGTGTCGCCTCCGTCTGTCCCCATGCCACCAACTGGGACAGCAGAGCTTCACAGGGGGAGCGGCCGCCCGTCCTCTTCCCTCGCCGCCCAGCACACCCACGCTCGGGGCATCGCGGTGAGAGGGGCTGACCGCGACGCAACACTAAAATATAAAAAGATTAAGTGGAGACCTTGCTAGAAGTAAATGAGAACAACTGTACATGCCTTGTAAGAATGCTAATCAAATAAACTGTTCCAATCCACTGTTAGGACAGTTCTCAACATGATGACAAACTTGCTGAGGATGTCTTAGTGAGGACCTGGGACTCTGCACTCATGGTAGCAGGGCAAGGATGTAAGAGTCATCTCTAATCATAATCCATATGAGCTTCCCTAATGTGAGAACACAAACTTATATATAACATCTTTGGACACCAACAGGAAGAGGAATCCAAAAGTCTCTAGAAAAGTAGCTGCAATTAAAAATAAAGGTAGAAATTATTTCTAAGCATTTATTGGACTTAAAAGCAAAAATTTATATATTACAAAAATATACAGGAGCCTATGGTCAAATGGTTTTTAGAGAGTATCTGCAGACAAAAACTAGTAATGAACACTAATGCTCTAAAATATTTTCCAACTATCCTTTATTGACAGCACTATCTCCATCTGAAGAACAAATTACAGAGGATAACATTTGCAGAACTTGAAGGTCCTTGTCCTCTGTCATACTTAAAAGCTTCATTACTTTCAAAAGTTCAGATGATACACTTCTAAATGTTTACAAAAAATAATCAATAAAAGATGTTAAGAACTAAGAGTTTAACAGAAACACTTAGAACATTGCTATGTATCACAAGATTCAGTAATAGAATAAGTTTTTGAGGTTTCTTAAAAGTTTTATCACAATTTTGATGGAAAAAGAGAAAAAAAGAAAGGAAGCAAACTGTATGACAACAGATCTCTACAGAAGCCACAAGTGTATTTGTCCAGAATGATGTGTTAACTCAGACATCTTTTCACGATTTGCAACTTTAGCAAGAAGAAAGAAGCTTGGGACCTCACAATTTCTACAAAGACCACATTACTAGACTTAGTCTGAGTCTACCCAGTAACTTCCACAAGACCTTTACAAACTACCATGTCTAACACCACAGTCACAAATACTCAGTGCAGCTATCAGCCAAAATTTTAATATTAACTTCATGCCAGCTTCTCCTACTAAAATACTTTGTATGGCACCACTTGTTAAAGGAACAAGAAATAGAAACCACTCTTCAAAACCAAAAAATATTTAGCCACATCTAACAAGTGCACCTGGATAACTAATCCTAAAGACTGCAGATACTCTTCATCTGACTGTGTTGCCAACACTCAAATTTGACCAAGAAGGTACAAGCCACTCAGCTTTCCAAATCAACTGATAGACATAAGGCTGTACCTAACTACACAAAGATATGCAAAGTGCATCCTTCTTCCCACCAAAACACCAGTAAGAATTTCAGTGATGTCTGAAATACTGTGTGATAGTGTTGGAAAAATCTTACAGCATTGCTGCATCTTACATAGATCTTACAATATTTCCAACAGTGTCTCTAAAAATCAAGGCGAAATGTGCTTTGCGTATGCACAGCATGTTTAAAATACATCTATTTTTAGTTTCTGGTTATAGAGAATTGCTAAACAAACATAGGGCTTAAAATACAAAAATACAATTATTACAAGATGGACAGATTTCATCGTTAATGGAAGTCTCTCTAGTAAGCATTTATTCAGAATGATGTTTTGGTGATACAAACTTGCAGAAGTCCCTAATAGTTTTTCTTTGACTGCAAATAATTTGATTATATTTTATTTATTATGCATTGTTAAGCAAATAGTCACAAAAAATTTCACTTATTCCTTGTCTTGATTTGATACTACACTTATGCTTTTTTTCAATACACCATCTTAATGAATATCCTTTTCTGCCTCTTGGCTCATTGAGACACTGGAATTTATTTGGGTGGACTGGCAAAATAATATATTTAAATAGTAAGTAGACAGGTTAGTATACAATGGGAAGCTCAACAAAAGATGTGAAAAAAGATTAAAAGCAAAAAACTTTGTTTTATTGTGATACCTGTTTTTTGAGTATCTACTTCAATTACAGATATTTACTTTTTATACAGATTACAGATGTATACTTTTTTTTTTTTTTTACACAAGAAGATCACAACAATGAGGGGACATTTCAGAAGAACTAAGGAAGCATTTACCAATGAGTTTGGTTCCTATACAAGTAGTAACCCTAATCTTAGTATCATTAACTCTCTTCAGACTGGTAGTTCACCTCAAAGCCTCTCAAAAATCCCTTCACACATGGCAAAACTTCTGTGCAGTTTTCAGCACAGTCACCTTTCTGCTCTAAAAGGAGCATGACTTCTCTAAGTGCCTGAAGGATTTCTGCCATCTCAGCAACAATCTGAAGTGTTCCAGCTCCACTATGCACCTGGATAACATGAGCAAGGAATCTCAGATTAGCTGCCAACAGTTTAGCTCCATTCTGCTTATTCCTACTAAGTATTTTTGAATTATACTCTAAACATCAAGACAAGCAGTGGGGCACAGACCTAACAGAAGACAACAATAAGGTGCACAAGAAACAGTACAGCCAAGAAGAAGCAAAATGCAGTATTCAACCCATTTATTCACCTTAAATCTTCATGGTTCTGTAGATTGAAATTATATGACTGCTCTACATGGGCACAAATGGAATCCTCGTTAGCATTATTCTCAATTAAGAGATATCTGCTTTAGGATTGATCACTACAAGGATGAAGAATGAAGACCATATATAAGCTCTACACTCTTACAAGATTTTTTCCCTAAATCTTCCCTCCTGCAACACTGAGAATGAAAGGCTAATTTATCAGTTATAAAGCCAATTCCAACTACACAGATATGCATTAACTGCTACGGAGATTGTAAAAAAAAAATATTTGCTTCAAAAAATCCACCAAAATTTCAAAAAGTAATTAAGAATATTACAACAGATATTACATACATTAGCTCCTAAATCAACCTCTGAAGTGGCTGAATCAATTTTGCTCCACAAAGAAGAAAATACCTTCTTTCTGCATTATGAAAAATAACCCTAAGGCTCAGAAGTAGCAGCCTAAGACCATGTCTTCAGGTACTTAAGTAATTTCAACTCAGGATCATCACATACCACAATCAGATGTCATAATTTTTTGTAAGATTTGACTCCTACACATCCAGATCTATCCAGAAGAATCCTCTTGTGCCATAGGAAGATGTTCACAATAAATAGTTCCAACACCTTAATATTTCTAGCATCCTTGTCAGCCATGACCATGTCGGAGCACCTTTCCTGCTACAGTCACATCATTCAGTTGCATGACAAATTGCCAATTGAAGTCCATTGAAAGCTGAGCCTGTACTGAGGCTGAGCCACCAGAGAGGAGACCTCTGGAAACAACACTGCTGCATACTCGATATCTGCCCAAGCAGTCAAGCAGTCTGACAATGCCTAACAGCTTTAATTGTCTTAAAGTGAATACATCATTCCACTTCACCTTCGTTTGAACCAACTCAAAATCCACTTAACAAAAGAATTGTTCTCCCTGATCTTTCATCACTTCCCTGACGTGTTTTCAGCACCACAAAGCTAGGAAAGTCTGTCCCAAGCCAGTGAACCCATTCATCACTTTCTCCTACAAGTAATTAGTTGCAACCTTCAAGATGCCAGAAATTGAGAACTGTGGATTACAACACTCAGATAAACACAATTTACAAAGCTCTCGGAGCACTGAGATGCCAGAATTTTCTCCAGAAGTCCTAGAACTTGTATATTGCTGTCATGCTAATCCACCTGTCTCTGCACCCTTCCAGAGTCAGATGTCCTACATGTCAGATGATGAAAGGTCCAGAGTGCAAAGAGTCATCACACTAAAACCAGCAGTTGACAGAGGCATCTCTGACTGCACTCATTGATGGTCAACACATTATTGGAGAAGGCTTTTCTCTAAGAGAATGATTAGCTGAGGTTCTTGCTGCATCAGTTTGTAAGAGCACAGACCCTGTTATCCTTAACACCCAAAACAGCCACCAGGACCAGTGCTAAGGCTTGTGATATTAAACATACTAAAAAAACTATACTGGAAAATTTTACTTTCACAGGCATCACATTCAAACACAATGAGGTCTGCTTTGCAGCACCAGGTTTCTCAAACACTCCGCTGCCCATGTGAGAAGTCTGCCTAACAGTATTAAGGTACTGACTTCAAAACGCCAGTACATCTCTCAGGTAAAAAAATCCCCGAAGCTGTTTGTACCCGAGATCTGTGACAGCTGGTGATGATGGCTTATGTCTTAATAAAATTGCAAATATGCCAAAAGCTCTGTGAACTACTGAGAACCATGAGGATGCAGGGAAACATTGTGTCACTGAAGTGTGCAGTATATCTTAAAAAAAAACAGAAAAGACAGACTCCGATCTAGAACAAATCATAAATTAGTGTTAAACTCAGCCCATTGATTAATTACAAAATCTAAGAGAAAAGAGGGGTGGGTTCATCATGTACATACTTGCCTCGACTACTGAAAATACTTAGTATTCTTGCAATTCGTCTGCTAGGTAAAGTTGTATCGATTAAGAAAATTCTTGGAGAGAATTATGTAACACTTGTAAATTACTCATAGGAGATACAAACTCTTGGAAGGTCATAAACTCAACCCACAGTCTAGCGTCTCAGAATGTTACACTGTATTCATTTCTTAATTGTGCACGGATCAGACAAAGAAATGTTCTAACACTCCATAACCCCTTCATTTATGAGTACAGAATCACAGAATCAAAAAGGCTGGAAAAGACTTCCAAGTCCAACCTCGACTGAGTAACATCACACTCTCTTATCACACCACATCACAAAGTGCCATCTCTACTCCTTTTTTGGACACTTCTAGGGAAGATGACTCTGCCTTAAGATTCAATGCCCCTGACAGGTCACAGCTATGTCATTTTGGACAAAGAACTCTGCAAGGAGAAGGCAATTGCAGTGACAGCTATCCCTGCTGATATTAGCAACTCAAAGCAGTAGGAAGCCATTACATTAAACACTGTCCAGACATAGAACAATTTATACACTACTTATTTAGTTATTTTTTCCTCAATAAATATTTTGCCTGTATCTTGTTTATAATTATTATCACGTATAATTAAGAATATATTTCATCATGATATAGTTATATTACATATAGAAGTGATACTTGGTAGTATTTATATTGTTCATAAATAATCGATAATTTTTATAAAATTTAGAAATAATTCTATTTATTAAACTGTGAAACAGGTATTTATTATATCCCATCTACATGTAAAAAATAGAATTCACATGCTAGAAAACTAAGTGCAAATTATACTGGATAAAGAATCTAAAATTAATTTTTTTATCAGACTAAATTAGTACAGAAATCCAGAGCTGATTTTCCTGCGCATTTCACACGGTAAAGCATGCAGGCAGCTAACAGATTTATGGCATTTACTACTCGTTCAGAAAACGAAACCATGACAGAAACGGGCGATGCCTACTGGCAGCGCCAGCAAACTACTGCAAACAGCCCGTTCAAGGAAAACAAATTCCACCTCCCCGAACTGTGAAGATGGAGTAAGTTTCGTTTCGCGTTACGACAGAGAAAGAGAACCGAAAGGACACACGACAGGGCAAAGGCGCCGCCAGACACGGTATTTAAATGGCAGCCACCGCTGCGTTCGGGAAACGGCGCTCATCGCCAACACCTTGGACAGCAGAAACTCTGCACAGAACCTTTTGGGCTGGAAGAGACGCCGAGACCCCCGAGCCGGCGCTGCGACCGAGCACCAACCACTGCGTCAGCCACAAACGCCCTCCGGAGCGCGGCACCGCGCCCTCCGCCGCCGCTCCCCGCGCGGGGGCGCTCGGGGCCGCCCGCTGCCTTCCCGCCCGCCGCCAGGGGCTGCTCCCGCCGCTGCCCCGCACCGGCCTCTCGGGGAACGGGAGAAAGGCGACGGCGACGGGGCGGCCGCGGTCTCTCCTCCAAGGCCGCCCACCCATCCCGGCAACAAAGTTCGCGGGCAGGCGGCGGGAGCAGCGGCCCCCGAGCAGGCTGTGACACCCCCGCCCCGGCCGCCCCCCAGCCCCGCAGGTACAGACCCTCACTCGTGGAACACCGCCACCGCCGCGCCGGCCCTGCCGCGTACCTGGCAGACGGCGCTGCGGAAAGCGCGGTAGCTGTCCGTGCCGTAGCTGAGCACTTTCTCGTCCGGGTCCGCCTGCTCCCGCCGTCGGTCGAAGAGGAACACGGTGCGGTCCCCGTTGCCGCGAGGGGTCAGCAGCAGCGGCCTGCGAGGTGAGCGGCCGCCTCCCGCCGCTGCTGCCATGTTGGGGAGCGGAGGAGACTGAAACCGTCCCACAGCGATGGCGGCAGCGACGGTTCCTGCTACCGGCCCCGCCAGCGCCCCCGCCCGGCAAAATACGTCCCGGCCAGGGAAGGAGGAGGCGGAGCCGGACCGGAAGCCGGGGAAGGAGGCGCCGTGGAGCCCCGGAATGAGATGGTGGGAGGGAGGGAAGGAGAGGGAGAGCGGCGGCTGCGAGGGGGCGCTGGGCGGGCGGGTGGGAAGGGCCTGGAAACAAAAGCGCCGCTCCGGCACTGCGACCTCGGAATGAGTCAGCGCCCACGGCCTCGAGCCACTTCTGCCGCCGGGTGGGGCAGGAGCGGGATGGGGATCGGGATCGGGGTCGGGATCATCGCCGCAGGGAGCGCAGGCGGGCTGGGCCATGGGAGCGCGCAGTGCGGCCGCCGGCCGGTGCGGGCGGTGCGCGCGGTGCGGGCGGTGGCTCGGGACCCGCGGCGGGAGCGGGGCGGGCGGGCGCGCTGCTGCCACCGCCGGGCGCGCTGCTGCCACCGCCGGGCGCGGGCAGCGGCCAGGGAGGGACCACAGGTGTGAAGTCCCGGTTCGGCTGCTTTAAAACAAAGCGGCCAGACCGGACCCCGACAGTGTTGTTTTACATAATCACGGAATCTCAGAAACGGTCAAGTTGGAAGGGACCACAGTGGGTCACCCGGTCAAATCGCTGCTCAAACAGGGCCATCCCAGAGCAAAGAATTGTGCCCAGATGGTTCTTGAGTGTCTCCAGTGATGGAGACTCCACAGGACAATTATTCCAGTCCACAGTCACCTACACAATAAAGTTCTTCCTCATGTTCAGGTGGAGCTTCTTATTTATCCATTTCTGCCCGTTGCCTCTTGTCCTACTGCTTAGAACCATTGAGGAGGGCCTGGCTCCATCCTCCTGGGAGGCTGAACAGGCCCAAATCTCTCATCCTGTCCTTGTAAGAGAGGTGCTCCAGTCCCTTCTTTGTCTTTGTTGCCCTCCACTATATCCACTGCAGGATCTCCATATCTTGTACTGAGGAGCCCAGAACTGGACATGGAACACTAATTGTGGCCCCATTAGGGATAAATAGAGGGGCAGGATAACCTTCCTTGACCTGTTAGTGATGCTCTCTTCCTAATCCCAGGATCCCATTTGCCATCTTGGCCACAAGGGTACTGCTAGCTCATGGACAGCTCGTTGACCACCAGGACCACCAGATCCTTCTTTGCAGAGCTGCTTTCCAGCAGGTTGACTCCCAGTTTGTACTGGTGCAGAGGGTTATTCTTCCCATGCCAGAACCTGTGTATACCTTGGCTGAATTTCAGAAAGTTCTTTGTCCATCTTTCCACCCTGTTGTGGTCCTTCTGAAGGGCAGCACAGCCCTCTGGGGTATCAGCCACTCCTCCCAACTTTGTGTCATCAGTTACCTTGCCAAGGAGGCCTCTGTCCCTTCATCCAAGTCATTGATGGACAAGTTAAACAGTGCTGGACCCAGTATTGAGTTTTGGGGGACAATACTAACGACATGCCTCCAAATATACCCTGTGCCACTGGTCATGATCTTCTGGGATCTGCCAGTCACCCAGTTCTCAGTGCACCCCACTGTCCACTCAGACAACCCTGACAAAAGTGTAGCTGCTTCTGTTTCAAGGAGTCTTGGTTTTGAGGAAAGGATTGTGGTGGCATATAAGAGAGGTTTGTAAATCAGTAAAGGTGACAAATGAGTAACAAAAGAATCTTGCCTTTTGAACACTTCCAAGGACTGGGATTCTACCACTTTCACTAGGCAGCTTTTTCCAGTGCTTAGCCAACCCTTCAGTGGAGAAAGTCTTCCCAATGTCCAACCTCTCCTGGCACAACTTGAGCCTATATTCTTTTGTCCTGCCACTTGTATTTTGGGAGAAGTGACTGACCCCCAGCTGGCTGCACCCTCCTTCCAGGTGGTTGTAGAGAGAGATAAGACTCTCCTGAGCCTCCCTTTCTCCAGGTTAACAACCCTAGCACCCTCAGCTGTTCCTCACAAGATATGTGTCAGACCTTTCACCAGCTCCATTGCCCTTCTCTGGACATGCTCCAGCATCTCAATGTCCTTTGTGTAGTGAGGGGCCCAAACTGAACACAGGATTTGAGGTGTGGCCTCACCAGTGCCCAGTACACAATAGACTGTCCTGCTGGCCACACTTTTGCTCATCCAGGCCAGGATGCCACTGGCCTTCTTGGCCACTTGGGCACACCCTGGCTCATGTTCAGCTGCTGCCAACCAACACCCCCAGGTCTTTTTCCTCTGGGGAGCTTTCCAGTGACTCTTCCCCAGGCCTCTAGAAGGATCCAACACTTGGCCTTGTTGAACAAGGCATCAACCTCAGCCCATCAATGCAGCCTATTCAGATCTCTCTGCAGAGTCTTCTTCCCCTCCAGCAGATCAACAGTTCTGCACATTGGGGTGCAAAGCGGCTGAGGGTTCACTTGATCACCTGGGCTGTCAGTGAAGATATTAAACAGGACAGACCCCAGCACTGAGCCCTGCAGGACACCACTTGTGACTGGCCATCGTCTGGACATAACTCCACCATTCTCTGGGCCCAGTTAGACTGCAAGAAAGCAAATTGCATAGTGGAACTGAGCAGTGTGGAGTTTTGTGAGAATAAAGAACATATGTACTGACCACTAAAGAGAGGAAGGGTCTCTTGAGAGTTTTGATATAGGTTGTGACTCTGAGCCCCTCTAAATGATGACTTGATGAAATTTGGAAGAATGTGTCAAACTTTGTTACTTTATGAGTTCATCAAACAAAATTTTGTTTTACAGTGTACTTAAGACAGCACTTCCTGTTTGGAATGCTAAGTGTTTTGGGAAAAAAAAAAACTTGATGAACTATTTAATCTAGTTTCAAAATTAATATTGCAAGGAGGAAGGGATGTTTCTACCTGAAATGCAGGCATTTAATTTACATGAAAATAAATTCCTTACCCTTCAGCCTGTTTCCAAGCTGGTTTCTTTAAATCACTTTAAACCACTCTTTAGTGCCTGCAGTTGCAAAGTTTTCATTTTGCCGTATCAAGTACTTTGTTCTTGAACAACTGAGTAATCATTTTCATCCTTTTGGAAAGTAATTTCTTTTCTGGAAAAAGGAATTTATATTCACCTACTTTATTTTAAGGTCAGATAATCATGTTATTTTTCAAAATTAATAGTAACAGTAGAGTAACCAATAATTTGTTCATCTTGCCATTTGATATTTCAGATGATGCTCAGGAAAGTGGGGTTATTTTGTGTCTGTGTTCAAGGATGTATTTATTGTTATATCCTGCATGTATTTAATTTTTTTTTCATTAAAGGAATAAGTTAAATACCTGATTTTTTTTTTTATTGAGGGTAAATATTAACTAAATTCCAGCAGTGGACATTTTTAGATAGCAAATATTTTGTATACACATAATGAAAATTGCTGTGTCTTCACTAGAAGAAAGTGCACAGCCTCTCTAGTAGCTTGTTGCAGTGGCACAGTCTGTTGAGTGATACTGGATGCTACTGCCTACATATGCTTTGTAGGTGCAATGCTACCAATTCCAAATGATCCAATAAAAAATGTTGTTCCTCCTTAAGGTAACAAAGGTTTTATAGAAGAGTTAGCATCTTGGATTTGGAGCTCTATGGACCTTTGACCTTGCCTGTTAGAAAAAGTACCTTAGTGAGAACCCCTGATGTGTGAAACAAAAGAACATCATTATTTGAGCCACTGAGGTGTGAAGCAATAGCATCACTATTCAGAAAACCAAGCCATCTGAGAGACAGAAACCAAATCATAGAATTAAACAATGAATTATCATCATAACATGAAAACTAAGGTAGATATGGAGAAATGGTTACTGAAGTGCTATGTAGTAATTTTATTTGCTTCTCAGTAACTCGACAAAAATTAGTGAAGAAATAAAGTGACAACATTTGTGGAATACAATCCACTTAGTCAAGTAGAGATGATTGTAAACACAGTCCATGGTTCTGAAATACTTTAGTGATGTGATAAGCTATTAAATTAAATTTTAAAAATTGAAGGTAACTGAGAGAGAGATGGGGAAGAAGGGGAAGGCACAACAAACCATTAGTTCAACCTCCTGTGGTCCAAATTAAGTCTGTCAGCTGGGCTTTGTGAGTAAAACTCATGTAAATTCTCACTGTTCATTGTGTACTTCATTAAGAAAAATACAAAGTGACACACTTGTTAAAATCTAGTAGAAATAAAGGCTCTGATCACTACAGATAGGCTATAAATAGTTGTGGAAAGCATGCCTAAGATGACTGGTATTTTCAAACTAAGAAAGTATTATGGTTAAAAGTATAAAAATAGGAAAGATAATCAGGACCTATCTCTCAAAGCAAGAAGGAACATGGAGTTCTATTAAGAAACATGCAGAACTGACAGGAAGATCTACTCTTCATAAAATACTTGATTGAGCTATGAAGTATGAAAATGAATAATTTAGTGAGGTTTAAAACAATTTTTTCTTCCTACGAATAGAAAAGAGATAAAGGACTAGAAAAATTAAGAATGAAATTATTCCCAGGAGACATACAAATCACATACTTGGCCTTAGAATAAAATATCCAAATATTACTGAGTAGGAAGAATTTAAGTTGGAAAGCAAGTTATTCCATATCTGATCATTGTAGTGTTTTGCACTATTTTCCAAATACATATTTGGAAGGAGGATACCACACTAGATGGATACTCGAAGGATTCAGCCTGTCAGTTCTCTTAGGACTGTCATGTAACTATTTGAGGGAAACCATGGCAATAGCAGGGAACTTCTCTGAAAAGCTCAGCAAGAAGCTGCTCTCAGCAAGAAGCTCTTGTCATTCACCTCTGACAAGGGCAAATGAATGCAGCCAAATATTCGGTGGTCATGAAATATGTTTGATGGCAATCCACTGCACCTTGTGAGTCCCAGAGTCAATTTTCTCATGGGAAATTAAAAAGGATGTATCAACCCTTAAAAACTTTCTCCCTCTGTAGACAAAGAAACGTGAATGATTCTTGAACAAATACATGAGAATATGTATCTGGCAAATATACACCAGACAAAACAGTTTTTAATTTGTGGAAAGGCTGTTGGAATAAAGGATTATGTCTTCAAGTATTACTATTCTAATAAAACACCATTTATGCTAGGATTGCAAAGATTTTTAAGATCTTGTGTGAAGAAATCCCTCCAATAACACTCTTAAAAGACTGGGATCAAATACATCATTCTCTCCTGTAAAATGTGTAAGAAATAGAAAAACTTGATAAATACATTGTCACAGAGAATATCCTGCCTTGTATGTAAGATCCTGTGCTTTTCCATTCAAATTACTATTGCTGTTCTGTGGTCTTAGCTGAGTGTCTTCCAGGCGTTTTGTAGCTGAGCATCACTAGTATTTCCTTTTCTTTCTTTTTTTTTTTTTTTTTTCTTGGAAGGCTGCTTCCTCTTTTTTCTCTTCCTCTTACCTTGCTTTTAACACTCTTATTTATACTCTTCTTTTAACCCTTTCCCTTCTCCTGGCTGCTTTCTCCTGAAACCTCAAGGAGTGATTTTATCACAAGCTCCAGTAGCAGTGGCACCATGCACTCCAAGAAAGCCTGGGCAACCCCAGTTGACTGCTTAGTTATTCGTGACATGTCTCTGCATGTCATGGATTTTGGGACAGTCACACAGTAATCATTTCCCTGTCTTTGTCTCTATGGGCATGTCTTGCCATGCAGAGATTCTTCAAGCATGTATCACACAGTTTTTGTTGCAGCACTGTGGTGGGTTGATGCTGGCTGGATGCCAGGCACCCACCAAAGCTGGTCTCTCATTCCCATCTGCCAGCTGGGCAGGGGAGAGAAAATACAGTGAATTAATGGGCTGGGATAAAGACAGGGAGAGATCACCAAATACCATCATGGGCAAAACACATTCCAGTTGAGGATATTAATTGAATTTATTACTAACTGAATCTGATAGGTAAGAAGTAAAATGAGAAGTAAAATAAACCTTAAAAACGTCTGCCCCCCACACTTCTTTCCTTCCCAGCTCTTCCTCAGTGGCACAGTGAGACAGGGAATGGGGTTGCAGTCAGTTTATCACACATTATTCCTGATGCTGATCAGTAAGATGAGTTCTTCCCCTGCTCCAGCGTGGGGTCCCTTCCACAGGAAACAATTCTCTGCAAACTGCTGCAATGTGGGTCACCTTTTCACAGTGTGCAGTCCTTCAGGGACAGCCTACTCCAGTGTGGGGCCCCCCGCAGGATCACTAGTCATACCAGGAAACCTGCTCTAGTGTGGGCTTCTCTCGCCACAAGTCCCTGGCAGGAACCTGTTCCAGCATCGGTTTCCTGTGGGTTCACAGCCTTGTCTTGGGCGTCCAACCGTTCTGGCGTTGGTGTCTTCCATGGGCTGCAGGTGGATCTCAGCATCCCCATGGACCTCTGTGGGCTGCATGAGGACAGCCTGCTTCACCATGATTCTCACCATGGGCTGTAGAGGAATTTCAGACCTGGAGCACCTTCTTCCCCTCTTTTTCAACTGACTGGTGTTAACAGAGTTGTTCCTCTCCCATATTCTCACTCTGCTCTTCTCTGGCTACAATTTCAGCAGCACAATAACATTTATTTTTTCATTCTTAAATATGTTATCATGGAAGTGTTACCACCATTTCTGATTGGCCCAGCCTTGGCCAGCAGCACGTCCATCTTGGAGCTGCCTTGGACATTGGGTCTGCTGGAGATGGAGGAATCCTCCAGCAGCTTCTCACAGAAGCCACGCCTGTAGTCCCCCTGCTACCAAAACCTGGCCATGCAAACCCAAAAGCATACACAAAAGACAGATGGTATTTAACGAGCTTCTAGGCTGAGTATTTGTGTTCTCAGCACCCATAATAAAACATCTGAGGAATCAAATCATCCAGTGATTGCTGGAAGAGATCCTCATTAATGCTGAATTGTCATTTCTTGATTTCTTGTTTATACCTTTACAATTCTATATCTTTCAAGTTAGTGGTTTTCTCTTAAAATACCTAAACTTGTCTGAGCTGTGCAACCTCGGTCTGTTTTCCCTTTCTCGTCTTGTGTGACTCAACTCTGTAGCTTTACTTATGACTTTGTTACAAGTGATAGCCTAACCCTTGGGCGGGCCATCACTGCCCAGAAGTAGTCAAGCAGACTACGGGGTCAAGCAGACCCCGTTATTTGGTGTTGACTCTGCATTTCAAATGTAATGTAATTTCCATTGCTCATCAAGACCTTCCTAATAATTAGAATTAGTAACTCCAGATCCTCTTTTCCAGGCAGAAAAGAATGCCTTTCAGCTGGGCATACCAGTTGTCATGCATGACTGTGCCAGTGTTCAGTGTTCTAAGAACCACACCACTTCTACTAATACAAAAGGCATTAACTATTCTGAATCCTTGTAGGAAAAGTGAAATAAAATTACACACTTCTTGCTTGTTTCAAAATACTTATACACATTCCATCACCTTTCTTTCTGCTTTGGAGTCTTGCCAGACCAATAAATGCTCCTTTAGAGGTGAAATTAGAGTAACAGACATCCTTTTAAATCTTTGCCTTGTGCAAAGGGTTCTCAAGACTAAAATGCTTATCAGGTCACTGCCAATTAAAACTGTGGTCACATGTATGAAGTGCTAGGAAAAATAACATGCAGATCACACATCATGAAGGATCCTTGTTATCAGGAAGCTATTGGTAAGAATTTCTGTAATGAAGAGACAGTAGATATCATGCTGTAGACAGACATGTGATCCTGTCTACCTCAGGCAAATACTGAGACTGGTAGACCTTTATGAACCAAGGTTCACAAAAGGTCCACTCTCCAGTGGTGGGCAGTAGTGGACAACAGACCTGACACCTGTCATATCTAGAAAAATCCTGTAAACAGATCAAGTCCTACCAAAAAAAAAAAACCCAAAAAACCCAAAACCAAAAAGAAACAAAACAAAACAAAAAAATAACCCTGTAAAATTAAGTTTCCTTAGGCTGAGTGATCTGCAAATCTCCTGATAGATGACTGAAAATGTCAGTGCACATCCCTTAGATAGGACATTGGCTAAGACATTGATAATCCCTCATACAGTGGGGGGCACTGAGGCCTTTGTGTCTTCGTGCTTCTTCCATTTCTTAAAAAGGAATGAATACCATCAAAACTTCCAACAACCACCTAAAATACAAAATCCTGATGAAGATTCAATAGCGGAGAGCTTTCCAAGAAAAAAAGACTCAATGATACATCATACCGGGCCCTTTTCACAGCCAAAAATCTGTAGACAGGAAGTATTGAAAAAACAGGTAAATTCCCTGTTCTGTACTACTGACAAAAGAGGAAGGTTAGCTGGCTCTAAAGGACACATTAAGGTTTCCAGTATTAAAGGAAACAAGTGCAACCCAAAGAAGAAAGGAAAGATTGTTTATATAGTCTCTTCAGATTGCTTGCAGTACTCAACATACTTGCATGCCTGTAGATTAGCAATGAATAGGCAATACCCTTGTTAACAAAATCTTCATTGCTTTACATTTAGAATGAGACCAGAGTCTTCCTTTTTTAATAGAGCATTGCACTGAGGGAGTTGCCCTGTTAGTGAAAAGAGAATGTCTTTAGCTATTGACTTTTTCTTCTTTCTTACTTTCAAAAAAGTAGATAAAAAAATACAGCTGGTTTTTTAATTCTACCACAGAAGTTGGAGCAGGGATGAGAGCTCCCATAAAAGGCCAGAGCAGCCAAACTATTGGAAGTATTACAGAACCACAGAGCACAAATTGTTACCCAGCTCAGAACTAAAGGCTTGCATAGGCATGCCATGCTTTGTGTTGGCAAAACCAATGAAGAGCATTGCAGAAACTTCATTTAAGACACTGCAAAGTTAAAGCCTGAGCAGGCACAGGTTGCAGTAGAGGAGGTTTAAATTGGCTATTAGGAAAAATTTCTTCACAGCAGTTTTCCAGCATTGGAACAGGCTGCTCAAGGAAGTGGTTGAATCACCAGCCCTGGAGGCATTTATAAGTCATGAGGATGTGGCACTCAGAGACCTGGTTGAGTGGTGGACTGGGCAGTGTTGGATTAACAGTTGGACTCAATGTTAATCCAATCCAATACCCTTTCCAGTCTGAATGAATCTACATGGTGCACTCAAGAAATACTCCAAAGAAAGAACTATCACGTTCTTGATGGTGATGAGTTTCTGACAACAAAATATAAAAAAAACAACATACACCCTAGGAAAAAGAAGAAAGCTAGACTTCTAGCATGCTTCTACAGCATCAAGTGTTATTTTTTATAGCTAAATAATAATAACAAAACAAATGCAAGGGTGGTTGTGTAAAGGAAATACTTATGTAATACAAAGATAGCAAAAGGCCGGTTGGTGAGATTAATGCCAAAAGGACACTTACGTAAATCATTGTCAAAGCAGCTTGGCCCTATGTTCCTAAGAATTTTTTAAAAGCCATTTATTTTTAAAAAGGTTAAAGCAATTTTTGTTCTTCTAAATCTTATATGAAGATGTTTCTGTATTTTATTTTTTTCTCTACACAATGCATGTTCCAAAAGTAAGGAGAGCAAGGGAATTAGTATCAGCTGCTAAAATGATTATCTAGCTCCTTGAGGAAAGACTGGGATTATATGTCATATTTCTACACTTGCACTAAGAATCAGTCCATTATAGAAACAGGCATAAGAAACTTTATTGAGTATAATAATACAAAAATTGACACATTAAACTGTACAAAAAGGTACACTAGCAATAAATGAGGCAACTGTATCTACACAAGAGCAAACATTTACAAATGACTCATACTACTGAAGTGTACAGGTGCCATGGTACTTTCTCATTAAGACTTTATATTCCAATAAAGAAACAAAACCAAAACCAAGAGCAGTAATTATGTTCTAGTGCCTACTCCCTAAATTTAGAAGCCATATTCCAGAACACAAATCAAAAATAACTGCCTGACTTTCAATATATCACAGAGAAAACATGTTGAACAAGGATTTAAAAATTCCTTCAATTTTTAAATTGTGAAGACATAGTACCTAGTAAACACTGGCTGAAGTTGATCTGTTACATTACAACACACAGCCCCATAGTATTTTACAGAAGCTAGATCCAAATTTGAGGTGGTTCTAAATGCAGTTTAGCTTAAGTGACATATAGACCAATAACAATAACACATTGCCAATGTACTAACATGGATTTTTTTTTTATTATTTGGATTACTTTAATTTCAGAATATTACATTGGCCAGTACATTAAGCGAAGGCATTGTGATTTTGATTCTTTGACCCATGTTCAGTAAGGTTAATATAAAGTCCTCAGAAATGCCATTTATTTTGCTTTCATTTAATCAACTGACTACTGCACATGGCAAGGAACCTGCAAATGATAAAAACACAAGATCAGTTACAGAAGCAGAGACAAACAGGTATGGTGGAGTAAAAAGAGACATAATAGCACCTAAATAAGCACATAGTTTAAAGGAATGGGGCTCTCACATACAGCTCCATTAGATTGCTACATTGCTTTAGATAACAAAATCGTTAGAGAGATCACAAAAGGAAAATACTTCCAAAGGGAAGGAACAGGGATGTAGCGAAGACTAGTCTGTTACAGAAAACCAAAAGTAAGAGTCTGTAAAGACAAGAGAAAAGAGGACAATAAAAGAAAGCATAAAAACTTCCCACCTCTCAGAAGACTTTTCTAGCTGTCAAAATTCTGGAGTATAAAAAAGGAACAGAAAATTAGAAGTTTAAATAACGTCATCATTATCATATCTGAAGCAAAATACTCGTACCAGGGCCAGAAGATTCACACGCTAATTAAGGACAACTGAGTTTTAAACTCATTCTTCAAAAATAACCTAGAAATAGACAATTCAGTTTTTATTTGCAGTCCATGTTTAGATGGTCTAACTCAAATTTTATTGTATATCCTAGGGATCTGTGTTTCATTCAAATATTGCAGAATTACAGAGCAGTTTCCTTTATCTATCAGCTGCTAAAAGCCTGTAAACAAACTGCAATATTGTTTTTATCTTTGTATATTTGAATGCCTGACCTCTAAAAACAACACTCAAATACTTCAATGCTTTCATTGGGAAATACCATCATAAACTATCCAAGATATGAATGTTGGGTTTTGTTTACTTTTTAACACAAAATTATACACAGAATAGATAAAAATATACTACTTTCACATAGCATCAATCTGCTTTCTTCAAAGTATTTGGACCAGAGCTGCCCATACACTAATTTTACTATTACTTTCCTGAGGAAGAAAAGTCAAGGAGTCTGTCCAACAGGCCTAACAAGAATTTTAGACCATTTTGTTTTATCTAAGATGGAGCAAACCTACAACTGATCATATATACAGCCAGAATTAATATGATGTCCTATTTAGAACTTTCTCAGGTACACATATTGAAGAGGTTCAGTGAAGTTTCATCTGGGAGTATAAGCAGTTAAAGACAAAACTTGGTTTTCAAACTACTGTGTTTCTTTTTCTAGATTATTTACAAGACTACTATATTACTAATCTTTTCAAAAGAAGTTTTGAGTTTTTACTCATGTGAGAGGTGTCTCTGTGCAGTTTCACAGTAACTGAACAAGCAGGAGACAGACATTTACATTTAGTCTTGCTAGTAAAATAAGGCCGGGGGAAGGATGTGAGCTGTCTGTGATGCATGTGCCCTGAATGCATACGTATGCTACTAAAAGTACGAAGTCTGAGCAAAGCATTTTTTTTAACAAAATGCAAGTACATTGTTTAACTCTTGAATGTATTTGTGTCAAGAAAACAAAGAATGTTCATAACTACTTCCTTCCACTTAAAACCAGTTTCAGTGCTAAACACAGGTAGTACCCATCCCTTTAGAAGGCACCCTACTAGAGCTTCAGAAATGCAACATTTTTATCTTCATCTTTCTATTGATTAGAGACCTTCAGCCTTCTTTTTATAACTGTCTAGGATGCTGGTCAAGTCTGACAATAGATCTTCAGCCATGAATTCTTCATCCTCTCTGTAAATCTTCATGTTCTGTTCATCAAGATATTTCTAGAAAAGAGGTACGGAAAGCTTTATTAGTTCCATCATAATCTGTATTTTACTGATTCTGCTAAAACATTTTAAGTAGTCATTGCACAGGTTAACCATTTTCAGTTAAACAGTTTCCTGAAAGACATTTACCAAAAGCAGGTTTAACCTGACAAGATGTTACTGCTAAAACTTAACAATCAATCCTGATTATTTATACTGAAGGTTTTGTCAGAAAATTGAACTAGAATCCATGGACTCAGTGCAGCAGCTACATAACTTTTCCTTCAAAAGAGTAAGCTCTCATTTCCAAGTGTTTAACTGCAAATGTTTCTAGCAAGATTTAATTCTAAATATCAAATTCTAGCTTACCACTATAGATGCTATATGAGTAGCAACTGTTTCTATAAGACGACTCAAGTTAGCACCAATTCTTCTCTTCTCTTCTGTTGCTGTTTGCAAAACAACTTGATATCTAAAAAGTAAAGATACTCAGAAGGTCAAATCCATAATTAGAGAATTACTGACATTTAAAACAATCACTTCAAGTCTGATTTATCATCATGTTTAGCCATACTTTTTTTATTAGTATTAATTTGAACAAAGTTAGAATATATTAATACTCAACATAAAAAAAACCCCAAAAGGACTGTGTTGTACTAACTGATAAGAAACAATGTACCTTAGAGTCTGAATACTCTTTCCAGACTTTGAGGTATAAAATTTAATTGTCACTTAAGTTTGGAAATAAACTAACTTCTTTGCTACAAACATACATATAAAGAAATACATGGAAAACAGGAGTTCTAATAAATCAGACAAATATTCTAGCAAAATACTGTTGAGTAGAAACATCTTTCAATTGTTAACTTGTGAAATTAATACACTGAGATAGATACAAGCTGAAACAACTTTATGTTAAATTCAAGAGCATATCTTTAGCCTTAAAAACCAAAATAAACAAGACAAACATGGAAGTTACAAATCTTACTGTCTTTGGAGATCATGCAATTCATTTGTGGCTTCACTGAGACCATCATAGACACCACTCTCAAGTAACTGTTTATGCTTCTTTAACGATTCCAGTTCATTTGCACATTTTTGCTCTTCCTCTTCTATCTCCTATAGTCATAAGGAAAGAGGAGGAAAAAATGGCTTGCCTCAGGAATAATTTGATTTTTTTTCCTTCTTTCTATTATCTGATTACATCCTAATGCTTGAATTCAAAATTCACACAAGTCCAAGTTCAGAACTGGGAAAAAAAAAAAAAAAACAAAACCCAAGGACATCCTTCCCAAACCTAAAGTTTCAGCTATTTTCTGTATCATCTCCATCCCAGAATAAGCCCAACTATCCCTTTATTCCTCTAAACATATTTAAGGGCCTGTGTTGCAGCTATTTTCCCTTCAGGGTCAAACTCAAAAAGTGTTGTTTAGATAGTCTAAATAGAAAATACAACCGCATTTGAGTAAGAAAATAGCTTTTCCTTTTTGCCTGAAAGAGAGTACAATTCAAGTAATCATCTCTTCAAGGAGAATGACATTGTTGATGCTATACAATCTACAAAACCAAACAAAATTCTAATGTCAACTCAACATGAAATTCTGGTAGATTACTGAAACAGCAGCCTTCAAAAATAATTTCAATACTTAAGACTTATAAACAGCATTAAAAAAATTACAAGACATAGTCACATAATTCCTCTTATTATAAACATCCGGTGGCAAGTGTGTATTTTATAAGCTTAACTTTAGAGAAAAGTATATGCAGAAACACAGATCAAAAGCTAAGCGTCATGTGGCTTAAAAAAATATAAAATAAATTAATTGCCTTTATATACCTATATATACCTGCCTCAGCAGTAGCAGTGAAATAACCCTGTTTCATGGCTATAGCACAGGAATTTGGATTTGCAAGAGCATATATGGGATGGTATGGCATATATTGGCTTAATTCAAAGAACATTTTTCTGCAGGGCACCACAGCCCCACTAAAGCAGTGCTGTCAGAGAAGTTGGGAGGTACCAAAATAGCCACTCAGTTGTTAACAGAGAGGGCTATGTTTTGTTGCTGAACTACAAGTGAGGAAAAGGATAGGGGCTGCTTCTGTGTTGGGAAAGGAAGCTAAAGGAAGCAACAGTTTGAGATAATTAAAACAATTTAACAGGCTCTTGTTCAATCAATGTTTTCCTTAGTTTTTACAGAAGCTGATTAAGCATGTTTACTAAAAACTCTAAATGTATTTATTATATGCAAATTGATTAGACAAGACAGATGCTGTTAATCCTAAAATTTCCTTCAAGCACGTGCCCAGAGACATCCTGAGGTCAGATGAATGTTGCTGCTTTTATACTGGATGCAGTAATTTATGATTTACAGTATCTATTACAGTATGATGCCAGATTCTCTTACAAGAAAGTGAAACCCGATTCAGTTAAGGTAGTAGCCAAATCACTTTTCTGAAAAGAATGAAAAAATCCTGTAGGAGGAAGGGAAGAAGGCAAAGGCAGAAGTCCAAGCAAAAATGCAACCCAAAAGCTTAACTATAAATACAAAAATTAAAGATAAAGGTGTCATTAAGGATAAGTTGTCATCAAGCTGTAAGTAGTTCTACCTTAAGCTTCTGTTGGTAAAGATCATCCAGCTTTTCAGCTTCTTCTGTCAGCAGTTTCACACTGCGTTTCTTGTCCTCTAGCATTACATTCACCTAGGATGAAAACATACCAAGGAAATATGGTTCAAAAAGAATTCCAACATATAAATCCATGCCATCACAAACTACACCTGGTAGCTTCCAAAAAACAATTAGGCTAGGCTGGGATGGCATTACCTTTCTTCATAGCAGCCTGTATTATGCTTTGTTTTGGATAAGGGACTAAAACAGTGCTGGTAACACACCACTGGTTTGGCTACTGCTGAATAGTGCTAGCACAGCATTCCAAGGCTTTTTATCCCTCCCAGGGCCCTCAGAGAGTAGGGTATGGATAGGCAAGAGACTAGGAAGTGCATAGCCAGGCCAGCTGGCCAAGAGGACATTCCATACCACATAACATCATGCTCAGCAATAAAAACTGAGCATGAGGTAAAGGTAGAAGAACAAGGAAATAAAATTCTCCTTCTTTCAATCCATCCCAAATCCAGTATTGCTTAAAAATATGGTAAGCCACACAATCAACTGGAATGGACAACTTATTAAAAACAAATACTTCCAATGTTTATAGTCAAATATACATAAGCTACATAAACTTTAATTCGGAGAATACACAATATTTCAACCAACAAAGACCCCAGTTCTTAGAAAAACTTCTAGGTTCCATCACAATTAAAGCAGTTTTCTCACAGCTTCTCCCCCTCTACTTGTCCTCAGAAAAACCCCAAGCAATCCAAAAACCAACCCACCACTTTACACTTTACCCATGCAAAAGGTTGAATGAAAGCAGCAGATAAGGTTTTTAGGTTGGTATCTTAGTCCTAATCTCCATTAACCAACGCACCTGATCCAAAGATTCTTTCAAAGTAATTTTCCATTCAGTAGCTTTACTAATTTCTTCCTCAGTCTCGTTGATGATCCTCACGAGGGGAGCCTGTAATATGCATACAAAAAGATCTGACAAGTACAATTTGCTTATTTGAACTAAGATGCACCCTTTTTATTTTTTTTAGGCTACTATATTCTCCAATACTAAATTTCTTTCACATACTACAATGTCATTATGGTGACTCATCACACAAGCTTTTCAATGACATTTCATTGTGAGATTGAGGGACCTTCCCAGCATTTCCAAAAAAACACATATTTTTTGTGAGTGGTAACTAAAGCCTTCAGTGTTGACTCCACTTACCTTGATCTCAGCTCTGTATTTGGCTAGGCAATTTGGTCCTTCCTCAGGATTAAACTGAATCTCAAAGTTGCAGCCTTTGGAATTCTCAACACTTGCTGGAATTAATTTCAGCTTTCGAGCCAGTTTATGATACTCTGCCAATTGCATTTCGATCTGCTCAGAGGAGAAAAGGGCAGAAATCATAGAAGAGATACAAGTGAAAAGCTTTGCAAGAAGTATTCATATAGTACTTTAAACGAATTCCTGAGTTGCTCTCTATAGCCATGATTCCTTGTTACTCCACAGTATTCAAGAGCTGTATGCAATGCCAGTCCAGCAGTTTGCTGCATTAGGTACTACTCTATGATTCTTTCAGAGTTTGCATACCGAGGTTTCTCGGTATATAAGGATGACACTGAATGGTTTCACCTGTGGTTTTCCATATTAATCTGCCATTTTTCCTACCTCAGGTTCTTGAGAATTAGCTCATAGGAAATTAAAAACATGCTGGAAAATAATACTAAACCAATGATTGGTCATCAGTTCAATACACTTTCTCTCATTAGCTTTGATAGGAAATTCTACACAGCCACACATCCTAACAACAAGCTAACTTGAGCATACAGCTAAACAAAGCTTATTAAATGCTCTGATTTCTAATTAATGAGTGTTATCAAATGAAAAATTGAAGAACCCAGGAGTTTTTTTCCAGTTTTACATGCTTCATACTTGCACACAAGGATTTAAGTTAAGACAAGTGCTTGATAGGTAAGCCTACCTATTTGAAACTTTTCTTTAGTTCTCCAATTGACAAAGCAGAAGTTTTTAAATCCCATCGCTTACAGGACTATAACTTTTCATACTGTTTGAAGGGATTGAACTTGGCCCTTGAAAGCTGTTACAACTTCTACACAAAGAACTAATCAGGCTCTAAATGCATGCAAAGCTATTGATTCATAAGTTTTACCTTACTTCCTTGCTCTGAAATATTAACATTAGCCTGTAATTTCTTGTGTTATTAAAGCAATGGCATGAAAATGTTATCAAAGCTCTTAATGCTATAGCAGTGAGAGCTGACAATGCTTCATAGTCTAGATACATCTCTTATGGTGCAAAAGAAAATACACATTTCCATTAAGCACAAACAAAAAAAGGAAAAAAAAGAAACTTTTTTCAGAGATATTGTAAAAAGAGGCCATTCTTGTTAGCTTTGTCTGGTTAGATACATGTACGGTGTTGTAAGATTATTTAGGAAAGAAATTATCAAGACTCCAGTTTTAAGCTTGCATGATGAAAACTGATAGCCACCTCTGAGTGTAGTGGGGTTTTCACATACCGCCTCTTTATTCCTAGCATATTTTAACTCTTCATTCCACAGCTGATGTTGTTCTGCTTCCAGTTCCTTAGTCAGCTTGTTAATGGTTTCCTGCAGCTCATTTCTCTCATGATTTACTCTTTCAATGTCCGCAGCTGAGTACTTTTGGTTATCTAAGATGTGCTGGAGCCGGGCATTCTCCTGCTTCATGGCTTCTACTTCCATTTCTAAGTTCATAAAACATTTGTGAAATGGACATAAAATACCAGCTTATATACATAAACCTCACCTCTGTATTTTATGAGCAAATAATATAATTATTACATATCATTACCTTTCATTACTCTAGTGTACAAAGAGCTATTAGACAAAAAAAATCTTTATTAGCAATCCATTCTGGAAAGTTTATTTGTTGCATCACCCTATTCCAAGTATCTTGCTCGGTCCTCAAGCTAATAACTACAATTATTTGAAGGCTATTTCTAGCTTCACGGTCCTGACGGTAATCAAGGCCTCCTTACCTGCTGTCTCAACTTCATCATTAACACTTTCCAGTTTTTGATCAAGGATGGCTACATGAGATTCCAGATTAGTCAAATAAGCCTGGTATTTCTGGACATCTGCTTGAAGAGATGATTTCACATTTCGTAGAGTCACTCTACGATCCTAGGAAATGTGTGAAAAGAACAACCACTTTCAGATAAGACAGTAGAGGAACTGGTCAATAGCAATAGCATAAATATAAAACTAAGGAACTTTAATAATTTTTTTATCTCTGTGACAGCTAAGTCAAGTCAAACACTTTTAAAATAACAGCAAAGAAGGATGAAAAGATTCTTGCATTTCAGCATTGTCTCTCATTAGCATCAGACACTACATTTAGACAATTCTTACTACAGGTAGTTCACAACTCTAATAATATATGGAGGGCAGATAAAATGAGGGCATGGAAGGCCAGGAATAAACTCAGCACATTTTGCACAGTTGGCAGGAGTCTCCATTTGCCACCTGCACAGCCGCTAATCCATTTTTAAACTCATGACGCATTAAAAGCAGAATCCAGCTTTTCAAGCAAAATATTTTCCATAAAATATATTGTTACCACTGAATCCCATGCCTCATATCAACAGATTTGAAAAAATAAAGTTGAAATTTGTATAAAAAAAAGGGGTTCAAGTATTTTATTAATATTTCAGACAATACAAGACCTTATTACCTGGAAAAATCTGCACATTACTGAACAAATAGTGACTGAACACTCCACACAAAAAACCTTGTTCTATAATGGTATAGAGTCTGTAAAAACCTGGCTTAATTAAAATCTCAAAGCACTGAAAGTTTTCCATTTGTTATGTATCGTTAAGTATCTTCATTTAGAAATTATTAAATTATAAAATTCAACTCCACCATAAAAAACAGAGACCAAATTTACTAACCGGCTCACTTTCCTTTTCTTTTTCTAGTCTTGCAATCTCTTCTTGAAGTCTTTTGTTTTCAGCTGCTAAATTTTCCATCTGGAATGGATCTATATTAAATAAATCCTCTGTGGGAGAGCAGAAGAAAGAGTGGGGTTACAAATTCATCTCAATAGCACCACCTATTCTGAGTATCTGAACTTCAGCTTCAGCACAGTAAATACCCATATTCTGGATAATTATTTTACACTAAAGAAATAACTAAAAACAATCAAAAAACTTATCAGAAAAACCTTTCGTTAAAATGCAACCAGGCAAAAATCCCAAAACAAGAAGAGAAATGGGTTTCTCAGTCCTTATGTCAGAAAGAGTCCTTGTGTCAAAGTCACTCCCAAGTAGTAAGGGTTTCCAAACTCTCATACAGCCAACACCACAGGAGAGTATACAAGTCAGGACTACCTTGTGAAGCTAGAACGAATCAAGCTTATTTAACAACTTCTTTTTATCCATATACTT
Organism: Taeniopygia guttata; assembly: GCF_048771995.1. NCBI lineage: Eukaryota > Metazoa > Chordata > Aves > Passeriformes > Estrildidae > Taeniopygia > Taeniopygia guttata. Next base: position 103,616,662 of record NC_133026.1, read on the forward strand.
CCTTGCTTCTTGAGACATCTTTTCCCTAACTTCACTTGGCCTTTGCCAAACAATGGGATGATTATTTTTTCCAAATATCCAGTAACAGTATGGTAGTTTGTTTACTCTCCAACTGATGGCTTCAGTTTGCAAAAAAAAGGCTCTTAGTCTGGGTTTTCATAGGAGAGCAAAGAAATTAAGAAATATTTTTCTTACTTGTTCTCACATTCAGTTTGTATTTCTGTAGATGGTAAAATGAGTGAGTCAAAAAACGCTAATAATTTTCTACCTCCTTGAAGACAAACACAGGTGCATGCTGAATTACATCCAGAAACCCTCACAATAGAGTTTGGAACTCTTGCAGACTTTTCAGATCATTCAAAAGCTGAACTTTCTTATCAGGTGTGCATCCTCTGAAAATATTTTTCTTTTATTTTTTTAAAATTGTTAACTTTGCCAGACAGAAACAAGAGTCATCTGCACAGATGGAGTTCACATCTGAAGAACTGTAAACTAGTTTTCTGTAACAAAGCCATTAAAAAACCAGCTGACACAGCTACAGCTGATAGCAGATCATGACCTATCCATCTGTACTGCTAAAAATATATTAAAAAAGAGAGCATTAAGTTGAAGTAACTGAAAGATACTTAGGAATTTCTGACTCCTTTAGATTACTTTCACTTGTAAATTGAACAAACTGATGCTAGGAGAAAAGAAACCAGTAACACAATTGAATACTTAATTAAAACTTTAAAACTTACTTAATTTTGACTGCACTTCAGCATCCAACTCTTCAAAGGTATCTCTCCCTTTCATGAAAAGATCATAGCACTTCACACAGTAGTCCATGAAAAGCTGAAAACAATTTAAAAATCTTTCGTTTCAACAATTCCAAGGCCTATAAAATCTCTGGATAGTGTAAAGCTACTCAATCAATGAAATTAAACAGACATCAAAAATATCTTTCAATGCTTTGATTGTACTTTCGCAAAATTAAACTTTTTTGCTCCCTTTGAACATAGAATGTCAACAGATTATATTCAGGCAGAAGGAGACACCTATAATTCACATTAAGAAAGATCTGGGAATACTGTATTTTCCTGGGCTATTTAAGAAGGATTGTAGGTACAATATTTAAGAATTTTTCATCTTGATGCATATGATTCTCTCAGGCTAGTTTATGGAAACTGGAGATCTGTTTAACAGACCTCTTCAATAAATATGACCATTACAATTCAGATCTGCAGATGTCAAAGTACTTACCTATAATTAAAGAAAGGTTATGCAAAAGGAATTTGCTAGACCCTAAGTTACAGGTTTTTCAGAAGCAATTACACCAGTATTGTGAATTTTGTATCAACATATATGCATAAATGTCAATGTAGAAGAACATATTTAGTTGCAAAGCAGTTTTACTTGCCAAACATCAGGTTGTAACCTTAGTCTAAAATTGTGATTTTACTTTATTTTTGCGATTTCTAATTAAAAGTTTTAGCTTATAATGTGATCCTCTCCAAACACATGCTGTGAATTAACACTGAGTTACATCTGAGTAGTACTAATAATCCATGATCAATTAAAAAGAAAGTAAGCTGTTGGATTTTTAAGAACCTGAATTACACTGCCACCCTATTTTGTGACTCAGAAATAAAACTTTACAACTAATTTTTACACAGTAAACTGAGTAGGTATTGACACAAGTCACTATATTTAGAATTAAGTCTCTGTCTTTGCACTGCACTGCTGTTAACCTCAGAAGTCTTGAGTGCTAAAGCAAAATATATCAGAACCTTTATTAAAACAATAAACGGCATAGTTATCCCCTTTCTTCACAAAGGAGAACTGAAACAGTAGATACTTGGAGAATAAGGTGAATATAAAATAAGGAGAATATTTTGTTTAATACCCAGTCTTCACCAATAGACTGGCCATGATACCTGCTCAGGAAATAGTTGATCAGGTTTTATATAATGCTACTCTACTTCCTCAAAAGCATTGTGAATATAAAAGGAAACAGAATCTATAAACACCTGACACATCAATCTAAACTGTATTTAAATTGTGTTGTTACATCACGTGGCAAAAGTCAGTTGAGCAATTCTGGTTCTAATTTCCTTTTTATGGTACCTTATTATGTACAATTCCATCATCTGTCTCTCCTCCCCAGCTCTGTCTGTCATCGAACGATGGTGCATTTTCCCTGATGGCATTGTACAGCTGAAAAACAGAAGTGCACACACAAAGAACAAATGTGAAGACATCCATTAGGTTTTCATATTGGTTTCATGAAAAGAAGCAGAGTAACAATGGATTAGGATTTCAGCAAGCAGGTTGGAATGAGCCTGTGTTGAGTTGACTAAACGCACAGGTAAGGAGGCATGAACTGGACAGTCAAGGCTGCCAAATTGTCTTGTGTCTTTTGAGCAAAAGAAGGACGGGATTTTCATGAGTGCTCAGTTCAGCAGTGGTCAACTTCTGTGACAGATGCCAAATTTTGCTCAGACCTGACCTGGCAGCAACAACAGCCACCACTACTAAAAAACTCAAACAAACCAAACAAAATCAAAATTAAATAAAAACATTGGCCCCAAACACAAAACTCACCACTCTGTACCAGAATCACAGGAAATTTGAATAATTTCCACTGAAAATGCCATGCTTAGATTTCAAATTTAGGAGAGAATGGCAGATGTCACAATATTTGCACTGAAGATACACATTCTATTCAGTGATTATACTCATTAACTTTTAACGTTTAATGTATGTAAAAATCAGCATTTCTCCACCTTTTTTTTATACATGAATTTACATAGTGCATACATTTAAAGAAAAAAATTATCACAATAAAACATGAAAAGCTCACTTTAGCAGTTACTAAAACATAAGGCTAAGGGTCAGCTTCCAGATGACAGCTAAGAACATATAAGTTTATATTTAGGTTAAATGAGGAGATAAGTAGAAAATATTTACTAGATCTGTATTGAAACTAACATTCCAGCCTGGAAAGTGAAAATATTTAAGACAAACATTACCTTGACACAATCAATTAGCCAAACCAAAGCTGCCACTATCTGAGGCCAGGTGTGTGGTGCTCCCACGGTGTACATGGAGCTTTTTGACAGAGCAAAGGGGTATCTGTAAGGCCAAAGAAGATACATTTTTAATAACTGTGGCAGACAGTGACGAAAACAAACCAGCACATTTTGAAAATAAAGCAGCACATTTTTATATGTAGATGAAAGCCCAGAAGGAAGAGCAAACTCTACTCTACTTCACAGGAAATAAGTTGAGCTCTTACAGCACTATTTTATTCAATTATCATGGGTTTCTCATTTTGTGATTCATAGAATATCTTGGTTTGAAAGGGATCCCAAAGGATCAACAAATCCAACTCCCTGCGCCTCATAGGACTGCCTACAACTAAACCATATGACCAAAAGTGTCATCCAGATACTCCTTGAGCTCCTAAAACTTTAAGTGACTTGTCAGGATTAGTAATTTTGTCCAGAATTACACTCTTGGTGCAGCAGAGTATAATCCTTTTCAACATTTCAAGCTAGGTCAGCAGCTTTAAATGTTACAGATTAAAACACAATTTTATTAAAATGCTGAAAAGTGAACAAACAGATTTGCACCTATATTTAAGGAGCCCTGGCACTTTCATACTATCATGGGTTCAAATCAACAGGAGTAAAATACACTATTTTTTATTTTTTTTTAAAGGAGACTGAAAATTCACAATTATCAACAGGCAGAGGATTTTCTTTCTTGGAAAGCATTGGGGCATTAATAATTTCTAACACTGAACAAATTCAGCAATAAACCACTCAGCAACTTAGTGTTTTTCTCACCTCAACAGTAATTTTTGTTATTTTCTCATTCTACTTTGAAAGCAGAATGAGGAAAAAATGCAGGAAAATACATTTTAAACTAAATTAAATTTGTATTAAACTAAAGTAAATTTAATTGTCTTGATTCTGGAAATTCTGGAAATTTTAGCTCTGAGATTCTAACCGAATGGTCTGTAAAAGAAAATTGTGTCTTGTCTTTCAAAGTTTTATACAAATAATCAATTAAATTTTACATTACAAAGCAAGATTCCAAGAGCTTATAGTTCTGCAAGTTCAAATATAAAATGTATATCAGACACTGAAAATAAGAGAGTAAACCTAGAGCTAAACAAAAGTGAAACAAAACAATCAGCACATTGTACTTTTAGAATCTCATTTGAATAAAGAAACCTATTCATTCTCCTCAGCTATCAATGCAGAATTCTTAGCTTCTAAATTTCTAGCCATAGCATATCTATTCAGCCCAGGAGACTAACAATAATCATCTTACCCAAGGTCTTTAAAAACTTTGGGAATTTCCTCTTCAAATTTTGAGTCAGGCAGTTCATAAGTAGGGCAGAGGAATTTATAGATAAAGGTGAAGATCTTTAAAAAGTCCTTAACAGATGGAGACTGTAGCGATTTCATGGAAACGTTGTGGACATAAGCATTCTCACTGAGGAACTGTGCAAAAGAAACATGGAATACCAGTCACTAAATAAAATTTTCAATAGCACTTTTTACACCTCATAAGATACATGCAGAATAAGTTCATATGTTACCTCACAAAGCTTTTTGATACATTGTTGGATGAATGCCTTGTCATGAAGGGGCCTGGGATCCTTTATCTTTTCTGTCCCGAACACACCGTACTGGCTGCTGCGTGACCCTCCAGCCCCACTCACTCTAAAGACAGATAATAAATACAGGTCTTGTGACAATACATAAAAAGAAGAACTCTCTTCATGTTTATGTCACAACAATTGCTATGTTTATGTTTTCTTTGCATTTGTTACACAAAGTGTTCTTTGAAGTTTTCACTTCATTTAAGGTCATTGGAAAAACATCATCAACCTGGAAGCCACAATGCCACACGTACAACAAAGGGATTACTGCATCCTAGATGAATACTTTCTTCATTTTATTGAATGAAATAAACTTTTAGAGAGCAGAAAAATACCCCAAAGATAAAGAAAAAATAATGTTCGTGACTGTACATAAAATCTGAAATATGTAAGGAATATTTAAAAGGAATAGACACCTGCAACATTGGGGTACAATAAAAGAAGTTACTCACATCACAGAGAGTCATGAGCTAAGCAGAAAGAGTATAGATTTTTGGAAGGTTTGTATCTTAGAGAAAGGAAACTAATGCAGAGTATACTTCAGATGTCATTCTTCCTTAAACAAGAAAATGTACTGAGATACTCTTAAGGTCTGCAGTGCACATCATTCCCAAAAGGAAAAAAACCAGCTCCCAAAGCAATTCCTGCTTCACAGCATTATTGTTTAGTGATCAAGGACTGCAGGACGGCAGACCTGAAGGTCTGCTTGCCTCAGATCCATTATTCCCTATAGTGAAAATCTGTCAAGACAGAAAAATAACAAAATTAGAGGACTATTTTTGCTTTAATTTACAGTGCAGAGAAGGAAAGCTATCCCTACCTGTTCCCAAAACAGCTGACTTTTCTTTCTGAAGCTCCAGATGTAGGTTTGCTTGTGCTCAGCTTCCGAAAGGTGCTTCTGTCCTTCCTGAGGAGCACAGATAAGGATTCAAGTGACTATTTCCACCAATTCATCTTTTGCTCATGTAAGAGCTATACACAGACTCATATATTCCTAAGCACCTTCATCCCAGCAACATCTTAGAAAGGTCAACTGATGTACCCAGCCGCCTCCTAAGAAACATGTAACAAAGTGTTACCACTTGAAACTGTGACACAGGTACATAAAAACGTTAAAGCAAGTATTTTTGCAAAACTGGAGCATGTGTGCAAACATCCTTGGCTGTAAGGAGCCTTCTTCTCACTGTTTCAATTTTTTTCCCCTCAATCACTGTTCACACTTAAACACATTATGACAAATCTTTTCAGAATTAGTTTTATATACTTATTTTTAGCAACATGACCAGCAAGACTTACATCTGAGGTGTTTGAAGACCCATCTTGTTGCTGTCCTGCACTCTCAGTGCCATCATAGATTGTCGACTGCTGCTTCCAGCAATACTTGAGCTTCGCCTCATTTTGACTCTGCTGTAAACCACAAGCCCTCAGTATTCCAGCAGTATCAGAAAATCCAGGGTATCTTCTTTTCTAAATGACGCAATTATTTTCCAAAGGCTCAGAATAAACAAGTAGGCCTGTACATTGGACCAAAAAAAATTAAAAAAAAGATTATGTTAGACTCTAGAAATATATAAGAGCAGTCACAGGCTTTTAAATTAACCATTCTATTAATAAAAGTGTCAGTGCTTATTCCAAACCTACTGGTTTGCCTTTCTTTATATTTGGCCACTTCAAACATATATGCTCCAAAAACAAAAGAGCTTGAGAAATTTTTCTGTTCAGTCCACTGGGAAAAAGGCCACACTACCACAAGTACTGCTTATAGCACTTCAGTCATAAATCAGCTCCTGAGCTGCTCATTCTGCACCTACCCATTCATCTGCAACTGATCTCCCAGTATTATAGCACAATAACTGAAAGACTTATTCTGAGATAATATTATGGCTCTCTTCAGACTATGTATGCAGAATATCAATCAAACTAGAAAATTAATACCATTGTCCCCACTGTGGCATTAAGGGAGAATTTGAAGTACACAGAATTAAGTCATGAATTAGTCACTAATAAAAAAACCCTCAATTACAGACATTACCAAAACACATTATTAATATAAACTGTTGCTTCATTTTTCTTCTAGTTGCACCTCAAAAACCACAACAGAAGTTTAGCTCAATCTCAATTCATAGGGCAGCACATTCAGGACCTCACAGTGTCTGGGGAGGAATCTGCATTATTCTATTACTTTAACTGGGACCAACCACAGCGAGAACGAATTTTCACAATCATAGCAAGCAAATAGCTTCTAGAATAACAGAATCGATTAGGTTGGAAAAGACTTGTGAGATCATCAAGTCCAACTTATGACCAAACACCACCTTGTAAGCTAGACCATGGCACTAAGTGCTACATCCAGCCTTTCCTTAAAGGTCTCCAGGGACACTGGCTCCACCACCATGCTGGGCAGAAGTGGTGGTTGTTTGAGCAACCTTAACATACTCATTCATGACAGCAGTCCATTCCAGAGTATAATTGCCTTTTCTGTGGAGGAATTCCTCCAACTGTCCCACCAAAGCCTGGTGCAATTTGAGACCGTGTCCTCTCACTTGTTGCCTGGGAGAAAATCCCGACCCTGACCTGGGTACAGCCTCCTTTCATGTGGTTCCAGCGTGATAAGGCTCCCCAGAGCCTCCTTTTATTCAGGATAAAGAACCCCAGCTCCCTCAGCCACTCCTCACAGGACTTGTGCTCCAGACCCTTCCCCAGCTCCGTTGCCCTTCTCTGAACTCGCTCCAGCCCCTCAATGTCCTTCCTGAACTGAGGGGCCCAGCACTGGAGGCTCGGCCTCACCAGTGCCGCGAACAGGGCCCTGTCACTGTCCTGGTCCTGCTGGTCACACTGCTGCTGACATAACCCAGGACGCTGTAAGAGCAGAGTTTGAGCAGAGATTTAAGAACAGCTTGCCAGAGCCAACACGCCAGCAGGAAAAAGAACCAAAAAAGCGTAAGAGCGCGGCAGAGGTGGGCGCAGCTCCTCCCGCTCGCCCGGAGAGCGCGTCTAAACCGTACCGAAGGCGACCGGGGGACAGCAGCGAGAGCGCAGCCCGGGACTCAGCGCCGCCGCACGGACACTCGTCCCGGGGGTGAAGCAGTGGGGGTGCCGCTACGCCGCCTTTCCGCTCCCGGCCCGCCCTGCCGTTACCGCCAGCGCCGCCGCCTCGCCGCGATTTCACGGACACTTCTCCCGGGGGTGAAGCGGTGAAGGTGCCGCTACGCCGCCTTTCCGCTCCCGGCCCGCCCTGCCGTTACCGCCAGCGCCGCCGCCTCGCCGCGATTTCAAATCCGCCCGCCCGGACGCGGCCCGGGGCGTGCCACGGAACTGCGTCACGGCGGGGCCGCGGGCCGGGCGGCGCGGCGGGCGGGCACGGGGCGGTGAAATGGAGGGGAGGAGGGGCCCAGCGCCCGGAAAGGATCGGGGAGGGACCATGGCAGAATGGCGACGGGGTGGCGCCCGCGGTGAGTGAGTGCTAGGCGCTGCCGGCCGCGGCGAGCCCTGCACTTTTCTCTAGCCGCCGAGAGTTTTCCTAGGGAAAAACCTGAGCTCTCGGTCCCTGTGTGCCCGCGGGGATGGGCTTCGGCGCCTGGCCTCAGCAGCGCTGGGACCGTGGCTGCCCTTGTGCCTGTATTACTGCTCCCGGGTCATAGCGATCCATGTCTCTATATGTATGTGTGTATACATATATACATACATACGTATATATATGTGTGTGTGTGTGTGTCTGTGTCTGTGTATATCTATCTATCTATCTATCTATCTATATGCATATATATGTCTCTATATGTATATATACGCACATATATGTATATATGTCTCTATATGTATATATGTATAAATATATGTCTCTATATATATGTATATATATGGTGTGTTTGTGTAGATATAATGTATGCATATATATATGTGTATGCATACACAATATATGTGCGTATATATGCATATATGTGTGAATATACGTAGCATATGTGTATACATAGTATGTGCATGTATATAGTATATGCGTAGTCTATATAGCGTATGTGTAATGTGTGGTAAAGGTATGTAGTGTAAATGCATGAATATGTGGTGTATATACAGTGTATAGATATACACACATGTCATATAGTGTTAGGCATAATGGGTGTGTCATAGGGCTGTTTTCTGAGTAAGCACATACTGTATAAAATATAAAAAGTCATATAAAATTCAGCTACTGTTAAAAAAGTAGTGGTATAGGGATGAACATAATGGGGAAACCAGCTGAAGTCAGAAGTTTCAGCAGTGTACCTGTGTGTGCATGGAAATGTTTGTTAGAAGGTAGGTGCAAATTTATTAAACAGTGATAATTCTGTAAAGTGAATTCTTATAAAAATTCCCACAGGAGGAGGTCTCTCCAGGAAGTGTGAATGGTTGGTGAAGGCTGACGTTTCAGGGAGTTGACTTTTCATCCTGAAAAGGGGAGTTACAATGTCTGTGGTACATCGTCTGACAGCGGGATGGCTTGTGGATCATCTCTCTTTCATCAATCAGTGTGGCTATGAGATCTGTGACTCCCTTGCACACCCAGGTAGTGTCACTCACAATACTTCTGTCACATCTACTGAAGACTGTCACAATACCTCTGCTTTTGCTGCCACCCCCACATCAAGTGAAGGTCCTTTTTATGGTCGTGGAGGTGCCGTAGAAACAGAAGGTAAAAGAACAAAAATGAAATACGTGTTTCGGGAGGAGTTCTTTGATATTTCTGAGCCCCATATAGCTGCAGCTTCTGAGGAGCAGCTGCATCAGGGATGCCCTGAGGTGAGTCTGACAGAAATAAAGACCAACAGCAACAAAGAGGAATACCAAGAAGGAGCAAAGGGTCACACTGGAGATTCTCTTGCCTCTGCTAGGAAGGTATGTTCTCTGTAACACAGTAAATTACAGTAATCCCTTGATAAATAATATACTAATACTGTTTTACATACCTGAGTCTTTTTAGGTAGTGTAGAAGAGCGGGAACTTTTGGGGATATTCTTGTGTCCCTCATGTCAGTAATGTGCTTTTTGTGTCTCATAAGTAGTGGATTGCTCCTGAAATCTCCTGACACTGGTTGTGGTCAGGTACACAGTCTGAAGCTGTGGTAGCTGTTGAGATTGTGCAGATTAGCAAGTTGGGAAGGACAGTATGAATTTACTTTCAGTGTTGTTCAGTGCTGTTCCATATGGTCAAAAGAAAATAAGAGTCACATCTCTAAACCAATAAATGTAATCCTGAAGACATAGTTATTTTTTTTCTTTTATTGGTAATCTGCACTTGACAGCTGCCACTTTTAGTATGGGCCCAAAAGAGGCATGAGCACAAACTGTGCACTAGGTACCTTCAGTTCCTAGTGCCATGAATAATTTAAACCAGCTTTAACCTATGTACCTTGTGAATGCCTCCAGCAGGTTAGGTATTTCAGATCTTTTTGCTTATTTGACTTGTACTTGTGATAGAAAAAGAGATGGAAAATTTTTTCTGCTTTTAAAAAGTTAATTCGTAATTCAGGTATGTTTGATTTTTTTCCCTTTTATTTCATCATGGAATGATATGGATTTTGTTGTTGTTGGTTTTTGCCAATTCTGCAGAAACGTAAAAGGAAATGTTTATTCAACCAAGGTGAACTAGATGCTTTGGAATACCATTCAAAGGTAAGTTGGAAAAAAATATTTCTTGCAAGTACACACTATTTGACTTTGGGCCTGTGGAGAGTGGAGGGCATGGTTACAAACAAATTCTGGTTTTGTAGCTTGTTCCACTGGTGCAAAGAAGGAAAGGGAAAGGAAGGTTAATCTTTCCAATCCTTATTTAAATTCATGCTTACAGCGTAAATCTTCTATGTATATACATGTGAAATTGTATCTGAGACATTACAAAGAGCTGGAAGCTGCATTCACGAAGTAACTTGGACTGTTATAGACAACTGAACATTGTGTTGTGATGAGTTGAATATTAGGAATTGGCTGATTTGAAATTGGCAGCATAACCTGTTCTGAAGATCAGCTCCTCAGTGTTTCAGGGTGCTGTGCTGGAGTTACGCAACACTTTGGTGACCAAATGTGCTTCAAGGTATCTTATTCTGCAATTGAAAAAAAAATTAATCCTTCTCTAACATTTTATATTATCCTACTAATGAATTATTGAATTGGAATTCAAGTCTGTGTGCTTATGTAAGTGGTGTACTGATGAAGATGCAACAGAGTTACACTGAAGCATAGTAGTGAATTGTAGAAATGTAATATGTAGGTGATGTTTGATGTGTTCTTACTGCTTTCCCAATAGTGATGCGAACTTGAACTAGGAGCTACACTTGCTTTCTTTTGACAAAGGTTTAGTCATATTGGGCTTTTTGCTTAAATCTGTTCTATTTGAACTACATTTAGATGAGGATGCTTTTTTTCTTTTACATGGCAACAATCTTGTAGTAAACATGCAGCTTGCTGATACAGTGTAGAGGTCCTGTGAGTATTTTTGTGAATGAGCTGTGCATGTGCAGAATCACATTAAAGGAGAAAACTTTGAAGTTTAGCATCAACATGAATATGAAAACGTTAAGGCTAAAATAAAATAATTCAATAATAGAAATAAGGAAAGAAAGGAAGATAAGAAATTTGATGCCTTGGAGGCTTGTGTAACGTTGGTGATATTTGCTGAATATGTGGAAAAGACAGAATTTGGAAAAATCTGTGACTCCAGTTAGCCTCTTGTATGATTCACAGACTAGAAAGTATTGGATTATTACGGTATTTGTGTTATTAAAGGCTATAGCTCTGCAAGTTAACCCAGATTATTTTGGCACTTACTTGTATTTGTCGACTCATCAAAAATAAACCCAAACAATCACAATTTTGTTTTTGCAAGTGAATCTATGAATTTCAGCTGTTGAATCAATTTATGAATTTCAGTCAATGTCAACATAGGGAACAGTACAAATATGCTAAATTCCTTCAGCAGCCATTTGTAAAACCTCCTGCTTTGATTGCTTCATAGTCAAGAGACTGTCCACCTGTGAGTTAACACATGTGTGTAAGAAGGTATAATTTCTATAGATATGTTTATTAATTCTGTTGAAGCAGTATGAACTTTTCTTATCACAAACCTAGGTACTAAAAATTTATGACTCTGTACACTCTGGTATCTAGAGGTGGCACTATTAAATTATTTAAAAAAAACTTTTTCTTCCCCTGCCACTAATTGTAATAAAGTGCATTTTGTAAAACCCCTTGTAATCTTGAAGATTCTGTAATTAGAAGCTTTTGAAACCATGGTATGTATTTGAAACCTTTAATAAAGCCACTGTAACTGACAATGGGCAAATGGATAAACCTACCTCACTGAGAATCAAAAGTCATAAGGGCTCCATGATTTGGAAATAAAATGGGTCTCTAAATTTTGTGAAGGGGAGGTGCTAACTCCCTAGCAGGTGAATGACAGTGTATATACATCCAAGACTCATGTCATCATGACTAACTAGGCTATTTGAGATGTTTGCCACTTAGGACTAAGTTGCAAAAATCAAATTCAGATACTTTAATTTGTTTTACTGATTGTACTTCTGTATGACTGTAAAATGCATAAAGTGTTGTTTTATGAAGTGAATTGAAATGTGAAAAATGACTGATTTTTAGATCCCAGTATACATTTCAATTAAAAAGATGTTCACTGGCACAGTAACTTGAAATTAAATTAGAATTTTAAATTAAACTTCAGATAATTGCTTTGAAATTTGTGTTTGGTTGAAACAATGATATTCCACATCTGTTGTCTGAAATGTGTTATTCAGTTTCTCCCTCTTTCTTTCTCCAGCCTTCTAATTTTCCAACTTTACCAAAAAATGAAAATCAACAACAGAAGTTAGCATGATGTCCTGGTTTTGGCTGGGATAGAGTTAGTTTTCTGCTTGGTAGCTGGACAGCTAATGCAGAGTTGGAGTGGGAGTGCTGAAAATGAAGAGTAAACCTAAGACTTTTTAAAAGCCCCAGAGTCAACATATTGGATGCTAAAGGTAGACGTGTTGCCCAAATGTCTGCACCCAGCTGCAGCTACTTTGTCCCTTCCAGCCTGGTCAGGATAGATCAGGAAACATCAAAGATTCTCATTTTGTGTTTAGCATGAGGATAATGTTGAGAGCAACAATTCAGACAACAGTGTGTTAAGCTGTGCTTACCCTAAGTCAAGGAGTTTTTAGTTTCCCATGCTCTGCCAGTGAGCAGGTACACAAAGGAAGCTGGGAGGGAGCATGGCCAGGACAGGTGACTCGAATTGGCCAGAGGGATATTCCATGCATAGGATATCATGCTCACTATACATGATGGGAGTTGGCCAGGAGCCATGGATTTGCTACAAAGGGATGGGCTGGACATCAGTCAGTAGGTGGTGAGCAATCTTACTGTGGGTCAGTCGTTTCTCTTGTGCCATTCTTCTCTCTCTGTCCCGCTTTTCAATAATAAAAATAATAATTTTTTAGTTTCAGTTTTTAAACTGATCTTATAGTAGCCCATGAGGTTTGCTTTTTTCCTTGGATTCTTCTCCCCAATAGGGATTGGGAGGCATGTGGTGTGAGTAAATGGCTGTGTGGTACTTGTTTGCCAGCTGGGGTTAGACCAAGACACATGCCTTATTATAATGCATTTGTAGCTTTTGAGCCAGTGATCTCAGTAATTGGCAAGGATCCTTTTCCCTGCCTGCAAATTGAAAATGTTTTTATTTTAGTTGCATTCCCTGGTCAAGCAGATGCTTGAAAGATCTTTTATTTTTTCCTTTGTTTTTTTTTTTGGTTTTTTTCCCTTTGGTCACCATACAGGTCAGGAAGCTCATTTGGGAAGGGACTTTGCATTTAGTCCAAGAGGGACTCAAAAGTGGTTTTCTTCACCGAACTACTGCAAAACTGAGTTGCAGGAAGAATAATATTCCTCAGCGCATTGTCTGTGGCTTGGCGGAATTATGTGAAATGGCAAAGCAGTTTCCAGCTGTTGATGAAAGTGACCATCAAGCTGTACATGTGCTAGAGGAGGAAACCTCCAGTGCAGACCAGGACCTGCTTTCATGTGTTATGGAAAACAGCTCAAACTGTGCAAAAATAATTATGTTAATGGGGCAGAAATACTTGGTACCACCAAAAAGCAGTTTCCTCTTATCTGATATTTCATGTTTACAGCCCCTGCTGAACTGTAAGTATCTTTGGGTGTTATAATTTATCCCTTTTCTCCTGCCCAAGAAGGGCAGTTAATGTCAAGATGACTCAATGAACAGATTTTAACATACAGCATCACACTGATAGCAAATGCTGCTGCAGGCTTTCAAGGTGATATTTCTAACTTGGTGCAAATAGGTAAGGATGTTCAAAGTAACGTTGAGTGGGTAGGAAATCATATCATGAGGGGATTATGTATCTCCAGGAGACTCCTTTAAAAATCTCAGCCAAAATACAGGAGTTTGTGAGTGTGTTCTGAGCCGCTGTCAGCATAGAAGTCACGTAAACACATTGAATTGGGACTAGCTGTGCTGTTGGGTCCCTGTCCCACAGGATGAGCCTTTAGCATAGGTAGGTCCATGCTGCTGCTGAAGTGGTGCTCCTGCTGTCTTGATTTTTAGCTAGATTAAACCATGAGGGAGGGATGAGATAATGCACCATAAAGCAAATGTTCACTTAGAGACTCATCCTGTACAGGGGCAGGGTCTTTTTAGATTGGAATAAACTGGTCGTGGAACAAAGCCCAGTGTCCCCCAGGGAAGATAACAGTTTGAGAGGCCGTTGCACCCAGATGGAGGGCAAGACCAAGACCAGCAGTAGCAAGCATGATTTGACTTTTCAGCTTCTATGTTTCACAGCTGAGAGTATTGGCTTATGGAAAAAACAGTGACAGGGAAATGGGGGGATTTTAGAATAATCAAGTCCTCTGTAGAAATAGATCAAAAGCTATCCAAGGCACTGTTCCCAGCCCTGAGCTGACAGCATGCCTCAGTCTTCAGTGCCATTCCAATAGCTTTCAAACTGACCTTTATTATTATTATTATTACTATTATTTTTATTACTATCAGTCACAGGTAGGCTTTTTTTCCTGTAAGACAGACAGTCTTACAGGAACGATGTTGCCGGTGAGCAAGAGCTGGGCATTACTGCTCTATCCTCTAATCAGTAATTTTAGATTTTTTAATTGCACATGAGAAGAGAGGAAACATATGTAATTTAGATGTTATTTTTTTTTAATTTTGCGTTTTATTGAGAAGATATTCAGGAGGTAGAATTTTACTATCTAAATAATAATTTTATGTTTAAAGTCCAAAATCTATCTAGCTAGCTGTTTTCATCTGTAGGAAAGAAAGAAGATTATTATCATTCTGCTACCACTCTGCACAACTGACCATTTAAGATTCTCCAAAGAGTTACAGAGCAGACCAAGAAATCTGAGCAAATGGTTTTGAAATAAGCAACAGTAAATATTAACATAATGCCCTGACTGTAGACTATTTTTCTGAGTAAGTTTGCTGTCCATTTAAATTATTATTTTTCATCTTCCCTTTCACCTGCCAAAAGAAAAGTAATTCTTGCTGGTCAGTCCACTGTAAGGATAACACCTTGGGTGTTAAATGAATAAGGTGTAGTAATCACATTTCATGAACATCAAATACTAAGCTGTTGTTCTTACCATCAGGCTCAATGAAAGAACATTCTCTGGAGAAATAAAATTGAGGAGTTCTGTTTTTTCATGGGTGTGTTCTTCTATCCTCCAGCTAAAGTAAGCTTAGCTGCTCCCATGAAAACTCCTTCTGTTCTTTTACTCTTGTTCATTGATTCCCATTTTATACACTATGTCTAGCTATCTGTCTCTCTTTACCTCCAGTAGTGGAAAACAGTTTTCTAGGGCTGGCTTGAAGCTCTGCATGTCCCTGTTGGCCTAATAAAAGATCAAACAAGAAAGGAATCTTGCATTCAGGACTGTAGCTTTTCACTCAGCTGGGTGCTGTATGGCATGGTTTCTGTTGGGAAACTTGGAAGAATTTTTATTTTTGAGACTTACACTTTGATATCCTATTTTTTTTTCTTTAATTTCTTTAATCTTGCCAGACAAGAAAAAATATGATGTAATTGTGATTGATCCACCATGGGAGAACAAGTCTGTTAAGAGGAGTAACAGGTATGTTTTATAGCAAAATCAAACTTTGTCCTCATAGCTTACAGAGGGTAATTAACATTTTAATATACTGATCCAATCCAGGACCAATATAATTGTGAGACTGTAGCTCAAACTTGTAAATATTTTGACACATGCTTACCTTCAAATCTATGAACTGTCTTCAGTATTTCACTGAAGTGTGTTGGATACTTGACATACAAAATATTTGCAAGAGTAGATCTTAAATTATCTAGCTGGTGAGAGAATGTTAGACCTTTACCAAGAAAGTATGGATTCCGCTGTTCTGTAGGGCTTGGATCATGCACATATTAGTTTGTAATTAATAGGGTTACTTCAGTGGACATAAAGCTAGATAAATGTGTAAGTATTTCTAAGACTGAAATCTTGCTCACAAGTTTGAGTGGGTTTTTATTTAATTTGAGGTGTAACTTAAGCTTCAGTCTAATGTTTAGAAGAATGTAATAATGCAGCAGTAAAATCCTCTAGTGCAATAGGAACTCTGAGTACTGTAGTTTATGAAGTCATTAACTTAAATTTTTATGGGCTTCCTTCACTGCTGAGGAACATCATGTTTAGGCCAGTGGAGTCCTCTTGATTACCATAGAATTGTATCTTTTTGAAAGAAAGGTAGACAGCAAATGTGGTCTTACAACTTTTTAGAATAAAGTTCACTGTAGCTTTTGATGCTTGTTATGAAGACATAATTTGAAGATGTAGAGACTGATGAGTAGGCTTTCCTTTGAAAGCCCTTTAGAAACCTCTGTAAACTCTCATTCAGAAGTGTCTTTCTTGAGCTTATAAGGTACTCGGAGAAGAATTGTAGTTACTAGCATAAGTTAGTCACCAAGATCTCTTCTCCGTCATGAAATAAAGGCAAAAAGTGGAGGAGCTATCACTGCTTATAATTATCTTGTTGGCAGTTAATCATTGTGAAGCATTGCTCATCTGGGTGAATCTTTTCTCCTCTGGACAGTCTAGTCCAGGAGGTATTTGGATTTTGTCCTTGTTTACTGTTTCTCACTGTAGCATTGTGTAGGGTTCTGGGTACCCACGTGGTGGCTGCTGATTTTCATTAGGCAGTGTGCCAATATTTTTGGTGCTGCAATGTGTAGGTTGCATGAGCTGCAGTTTATTCATAGTGTAGAATTGCATCATGAAAGAAAAGTGGTAGAACAGGATAGGATGTGGAAAGCATCCTGGATTCTCCGGTGGAGCATTCAGTTATCTCAGAAAGGTGCTGAATGGTTTTGAAGAAGCTAGAAGACTTCTACCATGGCTAATAATTTAAAAAAATGAACAACTTGTGAAAATAGTTGGAGAAGTTATTATCTCTAATGACCTTTTCTCTTGCCATTCAAATTAGCGTGCCTCATCATTTTCATTCAGAAGAGAGTTTATTATGAGAAGTGAATAGTATTACATTGCCTAAGAAGCTTCTGTTCACTGAATAGCTTTGTTCTGACACAAAGATGATAATATTGAGTTACATCTGATAGTTCTTAAATGAAACATGTGTTTCTAAACTTCAGAGTCGCAACTGATATTGCTTCATTTCAAGGGATAGTGGAAATACATAGTTCAAGGTTCTACTCAGTAATACATTTGTACATACACTAATGATTTTATACACAATCTCTCAGAATTGTCCACTGGGTGTCAGTCTTGAACTATTTTTATGACTTAGATTGTCAGGAGATAATTCTTGAAGTGACTGGTCTGTGTAATTTTTATCCATTTGTTTTGCTTTGTAATTTTTATGTTTGGTGTATGCTAATTTGCTTTCTCACTTTATTGTCATAGGTACAGCTACTTGTCTTCATGGCAAATCAAGAAGATTCCTGTACCAGAATTAGCTGCTCCAAATTGTCTTGTAGTCACATGGGTGACTAATAGACAGAAGCACCTACGTTTTGTTAAGGATGAACTTTATCCTCACTGGTCAGTGAAAACACTTGCTGAGTGGCACTGGGTAAAAGTAAGTTCTCAATTTATTTTGTTGATTTCTTGGAGACTGAGAAGACTTGCACTATGACACTTTGTGTTCTTCTAATTTGTCTGTTTACTGTCATTTGCTTCTGTATTTGAAAGCTGTGATATCATCACTATCCTCCTTTTTATAAAGGAAAAGATCTTGGAAAAATATGGTATATTAAAATTTTCTACTGTATATTTTTAACTCTTTTGTCAGGTTACTACAACTGGAGAATTTGTGTTGCCTTTGGATTCTTTGCACAAAAAACCATATGAAGTTCTCATATTGGGGAGAGTTCAGGGAGATGTGAAGGAAGCCTTAAGGTATGTCCAGATATTTATGGTAAATGTCTTTTTTTTGCAGCTGCTAGGATTCCCTTTGTATGTATCACTTACTCATAATGCAATATCCCAAAACCTCCTGACTAATTTTGGACCTAAAGATAGCCTTATTAGCTTTGGAATAAGAGAGTGCCTTAATGAGATTAAAGAATGGAACCCCCTGTTTGTTCCTTGCATCTGCTGTCTTGAGAAACTGTCTTGGATAAAAGCTTTGTGGACAGGGCTTCCTTTGCTGACAGGTTCTCTTGGACCACAAGTCCTTGGCACAGGCTGATGCCATTTTGGGGATGCTGCTGTTTTCCACGCATAACGACCTACAGAACTTCATTGTTAGTTCTCAGTGGCTTTGCATGGCTATTGTAAACCATGTTTTGTCCAAAGCCTCAGTGATAAATTCTCATTTTATATATTACGTTTGAGCAACATTTAACTCCATTGGACTACCCTGAAGTTTGTGAATGAACATTGTGTGTTATCTCCCATCTGAAATTACTCTGCAAGAGCTGTAGCATCAGAATGGATTAACATTCATTCTCACAATTATTTTCTTTTCTGATTTATATGACAGGAAATCTGAAGGTATTCTTCCAATTCCAGAGCATCAGTTAATTGTCAGCATACCCTGCAGTCTCCATTCACATAAACCTCCTCTTGCTGGTATGTTTTGGTTTTTTTGCCTAATGTTTCTGTAGCACAGTGGTCTTGAATGCCTCATTATGGGATGTACCTAGAAATGCCTTAATTTCCCATCTGTCAAGCAATTTTACTTAACAGAACTTGTGATTCCTCTAAAAGCGTTCTGAAGCGCCTCAGTCTTGGTTTCAGAAAATTAATGTGAAAACTAGAACTTCAAGTAGTACTGTGTGAACATTTTGGGTGGATGTAGAAAAAACGTTGCCTTTTTCAAAATTATCTTTTAAATACTGCAAAACCAGTTTTGCATGAAGTTGTGACAAATGACCTAAAGTGCCTTGTAAGGGAGAGAACTTTGGGAATACATAAAATAGGAAAGCAGAAACCTCCTTCTTTATAATGTCATTCTAAAATAAATGTTTACATATCTGCATGAATTGATTATATGCCTGTAGTACAATTATGCCTTTAAATCCAAAAACTTAACTATTTTAAGACTGCTAACAAGAGGCAGCAAATAAGGCATGCCCTGCTTGTTTCTGAGGAGTTGTATTTCATTCATTGAAATTGATGCAGTAATTCCAGACAGCCAGTTGGTGTGGGTATAAATTCAACTTTTTAGAGCTAGGCCAAAGAATTGTTCTGAAGCACTTCTACTAATTTCGTCAATAGAAAGTGGTACTTCTTTCATCATTACAGCACCTTAGAACTTTACAAGGCTGTGGTAAGAAATATATTTAATACCTCTCACAAAATCAATGTCATCCTCCACCAAGGGGGAAGCTCGTGATGAGTCTGCACATATTCCAGGTGTTTTGTATTCACGTTAGAGAAGGCAGATAGAAGAAATGTTTGATGCTCTTGGAGAGGAAAGGTGTGTCACACTTTGCTTTGCTGATATGCTTTCCTTTTTCTCTTCCCAAGGGGTAGAACTACTTTTGGTCTGAACAATTTTTGTACCTCCAGGGATGCTCTAAAATCTGTGTCTGGGGGTTTGCATTTATTAAATTGCCATATATATATATCTACATACACACATACACACACACCTGTTAAAAAACTAGTAGGAAGGACATACTTTGGATAGCTAAAAATAGAAAAAAAAGGCAGTTCTAGGAGGATCTTTTTGCCACCCCGAAGCCACATCTTTAAGAATTAGGGCTAGAGCAGGCAGTATATGAGTTGATTTAAGCTAATGAACAGTGGGATGGATATTTATGAGGCTGTCATCTAGGATCTCTTTAGCAAGCCAATACTTAGCAGCAAACTTGGACACAGACAGGAAACTTGTGAGGCATCCAAGTGTGCAAACCAGCAGTTTGGATGTATTATAGAAAATTTTAGTGCAACAATGGTCCTCGGAACAATTAATTTGTAGGGCAGAATCTAGAAACCATATTGGAGAATACTTTATAAATTATAACCCTGAGTAGACTTCAAAAGAAACTATCCATTCTAATTTCTTGTGTATATTTCTTGAGTCTTCACTTGAGTGATGGGATCTGATAACATTGTGCAGCATTTGTTTTTCTCTTAGAAAAAATGAACTGGCCGTGGAGCAATATTAATGATTTAAAAGTTTTCTGTGAAAATGCACGTATATCCTACAGTTTTTTTGGTAGGTCTGTGCAGAATATGGTTATGTAATAAAAAGGTAGACTGTAAAGCAAAAGCTGATTGCTGATGCTTTGACTTCTGTGCTGTACAAGATGGTGCTTTCATGACCAGGCAATATTCTCAAGCAGCCAGTAGGGAGCAGCTGAGCTACATCCTAGAGGGGCTCAGAAGAAATTCGAACCGAAGCAGAGATTTGGCAAGGGGGGGAGAAGGACACTTGATGAGTCACACACATTCTTTATGCTTTGTTTAAGTAGTTACAAAGCCAAAAATATTAGTATTTACTGATGCTGTCGGGCACTTTGTTTCTTATTACAACAATAAAGGTTGTATGTTGGTACATATGTAGCCACTTAATGACTGATTATAAGAGTTTATCTCTCTGGGGGAAGAGAAAGATGTAAATTAAAGTAAGCCATCAAAAAGAGATGTTTGTGTTTCTACAGTGCATTTAACCATGAAATTGCAACTGTAGGGGTTTTTGGTGATGCATATGCTGTGTTCAGTGCTTAGAGCTCTAATATGTCATTGTGGATGTACTTAAGCTGCTTTATGCAAATGTGTTAAAATCAAATTTTATTACTCCAGGTTTTGATTCAAATAACAGCAGGTTTTCTTCCTAATTCAATTCAATGGTGCTCTTAGAGAGCACAGAAGATACTCTGTTACAGATATGTATGAAGTTCTACATAACTTCACATCACCTTTTTTCCTTTTCCTGTATTATAGGTTGTTCTTATTACAGCCATTGCTCTTCCAGTTTTTAAGTATATGCATTTCTTGTTAGAAAATAACACTGTTGTGTAGGAGTTTGCCTAAAAGCACTGGAATTAATTCTTGGCTATGTTCTAACCAATTTGCATATATTCAGCAGAGCTGTGCAATGAGGAATCATGGGAGGTCCCTCCTCCTGTAGAAATGATGGCTTATTAGGCCATGTTACAAAGGTTTTCTTGGAACCAAAAAAAGTAAATGCCTTTTGTTTCCTAATGGGCCTTGTCAGCCCTTGCTGTAAGACTAATTGATTGGTGCATCAGCATCTAGGTTTAACTTAAAGTTCAGGAAAGATGCAGTGCTGTAAAGCCATCTTTGAGCTGGATTTCAGATTGTTTTCTGGTCCAGGGTTTAGACAAACTGGGCAATAAGGACCTCTATGTTGCAAACTATTTTGAAGGGTTGTTTTAAACTGAGAAAACTTATGCTTTGTGCTTTGCATGGCTCACTGATCTAGCAATGAAAAAGCAGACAGTTATTTTCACTTTATTTATCCAATTTGTCAATGCAGAACCTGCTTTTTAGGCAGTGGAAGTCCAAAAATAAGGAGAAAGTGTTGCTTGTTTCAAAGACAATTCTTTATCTCATTTGAACATTTTTAGGAGCATGAATATTCAATATGTGTCTGGGATTAGGAGTATGCAGATGTGTCAAGTCTCCTGCCTGGGCACTGGATCGTGCTTCAGAGTGAAATGAGTTTTCTGGAGCTGTTGTGTCTGCCAGCTGGCTTTGTGCTTGCTTCAGTGTCCTAGGGCATTAGGTGCTCAAGTATAAGTGCCTGACTTGCTGTCATACTGTTTGTGACACCTGCAAGTGGTAAAGAATAGGCTGTTTGTCATCTATTTAACCTGTTTCTTGTCAGTGGTATCTGTAAGTGGATAGAAGTAATTGTGTTCTGCGTTTTGTTTGTCAATCTATTTCTTTGGTAGAAAACCTCAATATTTGACTTTTCTAATGATGGAACTCCTGTAAGTTGTTTTCAGAGGAAAAAATCCCCAAAGGTTTGCTTGAGGGCTGCAGATCAGATCCATGTGTGTTAAGATATCCTGCTGGTGATGTAAAGGTCTGAAAAGAAGACATAATTTGTAACTTGAACACTGATCTTTCCTATTTGAAGGAAACCAGTGTCATGAGATTTTAACCCAACAAAATTCAGCTCTTTTGGTATGGTAATTTCATTGCAGTGCAAGTTACTGCCTGATGGGATTATGTAAATGCCTACAACCTAGCAATGAAGAATCATACTATAATGTGGTCTCAAATTATATGTAATATGTATCTTTTTTTAAAAAAGCCCTCTAAGTTTAAAAAGATGCTGTCTTTGCCAGAAGGAGAGGAGGAGAGTCCTGTGACTTCCTTTTTAAATTATAGAACCAAATTGATAGAAAGACTGGCACATGTTTCCTGCTTCTGCTGAACTGATTGGTTTCTTGGCTACCCTTTTTTTGCTTTCTGGTGAACCAGTCCTTTGAGGCTGGTTGAATCTCCAAAGTGTGCTTTTCAAATTTGTTCTTTTAGGCATGAAAGTTTTTGGTGCCTAACAAAATTTCTTTGGATTACTGAATTTAGTGCTATGATGATAACTTGTGAATTTTAAGGTCTACCACCTCTCTGGGCAATCTGTTCAGTGTTTCAGCACCCTCACTGTAAACAATTGTTTCCTTATATCTAGTCTGAACTGATCGTGTTTTAGTTTAAAACCTTTATCCCCTGTCCTATTGCTGCAGGCACTGCTAAAATAAGCTTGTTGCCTTCTTTCTTATAGGCCCCATTTAAGCATTGAAAAGCCACAATAGGGTCTCCCTGGAGCCTTCTCATCTTCAAGATGAACAACCCCAACTCTCAGCTTGTCCTCCTACGAGAGGTGCTTCAGCCCTCTGATCAAATTGTCAGCAAATTATGCACAAGAAATTCTTATCTTAATGGAGCTGTGAAAAGAACAATAAATTTTACCACTTTTTTATTATGATGTGTTTGCAAAATGGTATTAAGCAGCTACTCATAAGTGGTGTCTAATTAGATGAACACCCACAACACCAAACAGTGCATGAGTTTTCTGTCAGAACGTACATTTTCCTCTAAACTTCCCAGACTCTTCTCTGCAAATGCTAGATTTGTTTAAACATTTTATCTTGCCTCTAAAAGAAGCAGGTTTTTGGAATAAGATTCCTTCTGGTAGCAGTATTTCTTGGATTAAAAGCTGCCTTGATGATAACCCATCTGAGACATTCATGTAACATTTGCTGAAGATTTGAAGGCGAATAGATTTTTATGCCATGCCAAAATACAATAAAGCCTGGAAACACCTATTAAAAATATTTACAGAAAAGTTTTTAATGTATTGGAGCTTTGGAAAAAGTGATCATGTAGGTAGGAAAATCATCTTGGCTTGGCTAACACTAGAAAGTTAAGTGAGTGCTCATCTTTCTGCAACAGGAGCAATCCATGACCTGATCAGCTTGAGTCTCACATAGGGCATCTGTGGCTGGCAAACTTGATGCAAAAAGTCAGTACTTGGATTGCACAAAAAACCCAAAAAACAAACAACCAAAAAACAAAAAACAAAACAACCAAAAAAAAAACCCCACCAAACATTTCCTGTTATACTTTGGTGTATGTTGACTGGATGTATTTTTGCTTTCTGCAGTAATCATATCTGAAGAGACTGAGTGAAGCAGCAAAATGTTGGCCTTATGAGCTGTATTTTTAAGGGACAGAGATTCAGAATTCACTGGCATATCTGATGTAAAAATGACCAACATATCCTTTGGAAAGGGATATGTTTCCATAATTTTTCTTCTTTTATCTTCAGCAGCAAAACAAAAAACCTAACGTGCAATTTTTAGCATAGATAAGTTTTTCAGTCTTTCTGCCTTCTCTCTGTTGGGTGCTCCTTAAACCTTTGCTTTTCTTATGATTTTGTACACAATGTTTTTGTAGCTATTTCATAAAATCTAGTTAAGGAGTTGCTTGAACCAGCCACAGACTAAATGGCTCTATATGACAAGTAACACATTTAACAATAAACTCTTTGCAATAACACTTTTCAAGCAAAATGCAAGATCTTTTTCTGTCACTCCAAGAATAGCAGTCATCATCAGTGACACAGTTGATGCTAATGACAGGTGACTTTATATTTGGATTTAGGCAGCAAAAATGCCTAACTTTAAAAGAAATTTATGTTACTGAATAACAGTAACAGTTATAGAAATATCTCTTCAGCTGCCAGGTTGATATTGGGGGAAAAAATAGTTCCTGCATTTTTATAGCACTTTTAGTGCTATACTTATTTAACTGGTGTTACTTTTAACAGTTGTCATTGCAAAAATACTTTTATCCACTTTAAGGTACAGAGGAAAAGAGGATGTGATCTTAATTAAGAAAAGGATTATTTATTTATTTATTTATTTATTTAAGTATTGCCCTCATGTTATTGGGGGTAAGTGAGGCTTTAGTAGGTGATTGCTTGATACTAGTAAAAAAATTCAGAACTCATCTATGTAAAGGCTGAAATAAATCCTCCTTCCCTTTCTCTAAATGAAAACCAATAAATCAAGGCTATTGAAGGCCTTGACAATATTTTTCAGAATCTCAAGGGCATTTATTTAAAATTACTTTCTCACTATAAATAGTCCAGCTGTTTGATGAAACCTCTGAAATTAATTTGCTGTCTCTCCCTTTTTTAATGAAACATTCATTTTTTTCATCTACTAGCATCACAGGGGAGGTTTTACTTTTTTACTATTGTTGTTTGTACCATTGTCATTGTTGTTGTCTTTGTTTTTTTTCTCTTGCACAGCAGTTCTGGCAGAGTTCATCAAGCCGGATGTGGAATGCTTGGAGTTGTTTGCTCGCAACCTACAGCCTGGCTGGACCAGCTGGGGAAATGAGGTCTTGAAGTTTCAGCACATTGATTATTTCACTCTTCTGCAGAATGAAAACTGAGCTGGATCTTAGACATCTATGCCTTCTGAAATTCCACATCTTCCCAGGGGGCTCTTGAACTAAGCTTTATTACTGATGGTGCACCTAAAGGCAACAGAAATAAAACCAATTGCATTTTAGTTAGAATTCTTTAAGTGACAAGATATCTGTTTAATGCTATGTCCCCTCTGTGCAAGGTCATCCCTTATTTTGATCATCTGAACATATTTAGGTACTGATTTTGTTATCAAAAATCAGTGAAGATAAAACTCCTTAACAGCAGGGGTAGCATTAAGAAGCAGGCATTCTTCTTTTGGCCAGATGCATGAGGAAGTATCTTCTCTGAAATACTGTGTATGCTGATTACAGAGAAGGCTCCTGTTTATATACTGTATTTTTTGCATACACATTCATTGGCCTTTCTGAATAACCTACAGATGATGATAATTTCCCCAAAATCATTAACGTATGTTCCCTCCCCTTTGCAAACGTGTTCTTCTGTACCAGGGGTTTCTTTGGTGATTCCTGGTGGTCAGCCACCCCAAAATCATATTTGACCATCCAATGAACTGGTAAAAAGTTGGCATAACTGGGCTGGTTTCTCTGCAGTTTTCCTTCTTGGTCGATGTTTAACATGACCCTAGAGAATAAGCATTTTGTTATTCTATAGGCTTGTGGTTTTTGAAGAATAATTATAGTAATCCACCAGGTTAATATGGTGGGTTAAAACAATTTTTCATCTGCCAAAAATATTAGAGCGTAAGTTCCTCCCTGTTCTTTTTAAACGTCAAGAAAAGAAAGATACTTTAAAGTATTCTCACTGAAGCTATCAAATCTGAGCTAATTGCACATTGCTAGTGCTGTACTGTAGCTGTTGTGCTATTTTTAAAGAATTATAATGTATTGTTTTTCAAGAGACAATGGAAGTAAACAATTCTGAATGATGCATGTTTTCTTAAAATTTTTTTTTCAAAACAATTGGTTTTGAACTAAAATAGTTATGAAAGCAGTGTATCTTCCTACATATTTGTTTGTGTCTGTCTGCCTCAGGGAAAATAAACAGAGAAGTTCTTATATTTATTGGTGCATGAATTCTTGACTGACCATATTCTATGTAAATTATACTTTTAAAACAATTGGCAATTCTGTTTTGTGTATATGGTATTAATTTTTTGACTACATTGTAAATAATCAGTCTAAACATCTTAAAAATTCTGAAATTATAACAGATTATATGTATTTTTTAAAAAATTCTTTCCTTATGTTCTGGAACATTATAAAGCCATGCCAGTGAGCTGCATTTTTCAGCTAACAAAAAAATGATCCCTTAAAAAAATATTAAAGAATGGTACACTTTGTGTATCCTTTGCTGTGCTTAGACTTACTTTGAAAAATACAAACAAAACGTAATGAGGCCTCTGCGACTTACTCATTTATACAGGCAAACATGCTGGACAAACTGATTTTCCTGATGGCAGGTTCTTGGATTCTGACTGTTTGTAACAGAGAATAAAATACATTATCTAACTTCTTTACCTTCATTTCCATTTTGGTAGCTTGCTGAGTTGTGAAGACTTTTAAACTTCAAATGTTAGCAGTGTAGCAGAGTATTTTTTGATAATTTTGTAATAAAAATGAAAATAAAAACTTGTGTCTTTTTTGCAGACTCCGTTTCTATATTACCGTTCAATTCCATGTTTTGCCTATTGGAGCAGTGGAGTTAATTAAACAAGGAAAATTCTTTTTTCTCCCTCCCCCAACAGTTAAACATATACTCAAAATAAGTAAATAATGTAGCAGTTGAAGTAGTTACCCAGGAAAACATTTCTTGCTGCATGATTTTATTTAGTCTGTGTTTTAAACTGTCAGTATGCAAGCAATCTTACCTACAGCTACAAGGGATAGAAGGTTCTTTATTTGATTTTAGTTTTATAAGACATTCCCTACTTGGAGCTTCTGCTTTCCCAGTCAGAATTGCCCTGCCCTCCCAAGATTCTCTCATCCAGTACTAAATGGTGTATGGGACTCAAGCGTGGAATAAATGATAACTGCTGCAGTTATCTTGTTTCCCCTTTGTGCTCTGCAAAACAGCACAAGAAATGACGATGTTGTCTGTTCCACATCTGCTGCTATGAACAACTCCAGATTATTTTTTAAATTCCAAATAAAAGATGAACAATCTTAGCGATCAGGAAGCCACTTTTCTCCTTTGAGCTAAGCAACAGAACCCTTCTAGGGGAATAACCTTCTTTAGGCTGGTTAGGAATTGATGACCTTATTAATTTGTCTTTTCTGTGGAGTCCCTTTGCAAATAGTGGCTTTCTAGAATCCTAGAATAATTAAGGTTGGAAAAGACCTTTAAGATCAAGTCCAGCTGTTAACCTACCATCATTGCTGCTTCCAGCACCTGGGAATCCAGCCTCCTAAGTATGGCTTGTATATAGAGGACTTGTGCAGGCAGACTCTAAGCATCTCAGGCTAAGTCAAAAGTTGAAGACTGGAACTTATGTCATACCTGATCCTTTCCTAAATAGTTAAAAATTGTGCCTTGGACACCTGTTTGCTGCTTTTCCACTGCTCTGGCCGTGAAGAAAACCTTGTGACTATAACAGAAGTGATGTTCCACATCTGCAGGCAGCCTGGAACCATTGCATTTTCTTAGGAGGAGAAAGCCTGTTGCTAACTTGGAAATCTCATGGTGGTATTAGCAGTTGATAGTTTGAGTTGATAGGGTCATCTTTTAAACATAATTATTTTTGTGTTATGCTGAATTCATAATTTAAATAGCCCCTTACACTTTTCCAGCTCCCCAAGACCTCAGCCATTCCTAACCAGCCATCATTGTTCAGTGTCTGTCAAAAGATTCTTCTGAGGCAAAATCTGCAGCATACTGAAGGATCAGTGATGAGTGAAACCAGCTAATATAACTGGACAATTCAAGATCCAGTTTCCTTTTATATTAAATATGTCAATAGCTCAGAGGGAAAAATATCCCCTATTGTGTCAAGCCTTGTATAAAAAAGAAAAATTGATCTGAAGAGTTTACCAAGTTGGTAAGAAATGAAAGAAAAAGGGAGAAGGTAAGGATGAAGGAGTACAAGATTGTAATGAGACGTTAAAGGTGTATTTAATAAGTATCAGCCTAGGTATTATGCACATCTTCAGTGTTCCTAAGGAATTATAAGGTTTTTCCCCCTATTTTAAATGGGATTTTCTTCTTTTGTATTCTTGTATCACACATTCAAATAAAAAATAGGTGAAATGTGTATTTTACTTACAACATTAGCACAATAAATGGGTTTTTTAAGCTATAAATTTTTTGTGTGGCAACTTGGAGAAGTGACAATTGTGATTACTCAAGGATTTTCAGAAACTGTTGTTTGGTACATCTGTTGTTTTAGCAGGACAATGGTAAACATTTCTTTGGCTAGGTGTTCTCTACTATTTAAAGCCTTTTAAAATTATGTCTTATTGCAAAAAAACTCAGTTACATTACAAAAAAAAGTAATTTTAAGCTTTTTCTATACGTAGACTACATCAAGTGTCATAATCAAAGTTTTATGAATCTTCAGGTTTGAGTGTGATTTTGAAATGTCAAATTTGCATATGACCTTTACTTGTATTTTCAAACTTCTGTGAAGTAAAAAGTAGGATATGTTTTGGAATAATGATTGCTAGGCATGTACTCCTGTGGAAACAGCAAAACTTCTTTTTCAAGATTAAACATTATTAAAGAAGTGAGGTAAGTGAGGAGATTGTACCTCTTCATAGCATTCAGCTTGGATAGGTGTCAGCAGCAGCAAAGGGTTGACTTTTAAAAATAGATTTCCAAATTACATAAACAACTCTAAATTAGAGGAGATAAATGCTACTCTGCCTTCATAATTGCATTCATTAGCCTCAACATACCAAAGACTTGCCTACTGCTTATTTTGAATTGGACATAAGAGGAAGAGAGTGGAAGATGGCTGGAGAATAGCCAAGGGATATGAGGTATATTCCAGTTTCTGAAAGAAGTCTTGTGCTGACCCAGCTGGCAGGTTTTTTCATAGAACCATTGAATAGTTTAATTTGGAAGGGACCTTTACAGGTCATCTAGTCCAACTTCCCTGCAATGAGCAGGGATAGCTTCATCACCTAGCCCCTACCTGACCTTGAATGTTTCCATGGCTGGGTCTGCCAGTTTTTTGTGGAGAGAATTGTGTATGTTCATGTGTGTTTCCAGGCAAAGCTGACCTGCTGGAGTAGTGTGAATCACTGGTATACAGTGCTTTAAATAACAACGGTATGTACATTACTAGAAATTTAATATCACCATATTTTTACTTGTCAGAGTCCTAATGTTACAAATTTGTGGGGAAAATTGTTATTTATTTGGTTAGAGATGTCCCAAGACCATACATAGTTTGAAAGCTTGCTGGGGGCTCTTTAGTAGATTTATTTTTGCTTGGTAATCATCTGGAATCATCATATTGACACTGATAAGTGACCAGCTTAGCAGCTGCCCAGGTGTGTTCCTGTGACCCTGGCCACAACTCAGAAGTGTGGGAAGCCTGTAGGGGGTTGGGCAGGTGTGTGGTTCCGTGGGTTCTTTGGCAGCTTCAATGTTCCTTGATGTCACTTATGTGATATCAGAGCTCTTCTAATGAGGCTGGGTCACTTTGCTGGGCCTGGCTATGAGAACTTTCATTCCAGGCATAAAGGACTTGAGGTTATCACCTTGTCAGGGTTGTTCTTCAAGTAGACTGAAAATTTTCTGAAGAAAGTTACTTTTTACTTGCAAGTATTTTTTATTCGCCCTGCTGAACTCTTGGTGTGTGCAGAGCCTGGGCTTTCAGCTCTGGGTCTAAGCCTGCCACATGGGCTGTTTTGGGATTCTAGAGTTATGGGCCATGCTCTTAAGGGCTGCAATTCAAAATGCCTCTGGTCTCAAGACATCAGGCATTCTTGGAAGTACTCTGGCCACCAAACTGCAGGCAGAGCTCTGTAGTGGTCCTTCCTTTTGGCTTTTTAGCTACCTGTCTTATGAAAAGAAGGGGTGGGAGGCACTATTGACACAGGGGTCTTGACACTGAAATCACAGTGTCTTCTTAAGAAATGCATCATATTTCATCTTTTCCCTGTGATGAGAAAATATGAAATTTCCATTACTTGTTTCAAAGCATTTTTATATTTCAGGTAGTAGTTTACATTTACTTACAAGAAAGTAAGTCTGACTTTCCATAAGCTCTGGTTTTTGCTGCTTAGTTCTTCCTCCTTCTCTATTTCTCAACTGGTTTTCTTCAATCTAATATTCATTTACACATTAGTAACTTTATTTTGTTAAATATTTGTTACTGGAGGTACCTTTAGATTTCTTTCAACTGTTAGGAAGGCTTGTCTGTAAAATTGCATGGTTTGAAGTTGTTTGTTGCCCGTTTCCACAAACAACTGTAGATAACAGAGTGTGGCATGGGATTGGAAACATGAATCTGATGGTTCAGGAGGAACGGGGGCTACTTAGTAAATGTAAGCCAGAGCATGGGAAGTCGTGGCAATAACAAAATTGTCTGCTGCCACAAGAACATAAAAATTTGTAAGCCACATGAGAGAAAGGTGTGATTTCTCTGTTATGTTGCCTAATTTGTAAGTAAAAAAGTTAAATAGGACAGCAGTACCATAGCAGGACTACTACACACAAGGGGATTTTTATTTATCAGTTCTCCAGTGCTACCTGTTTGATAAAAAAACAACTAAGTAAGGCCTTATTTGATGACCTTTATGGAAATGGTAGCCCTGACAGAATACAGGAGACTTCTTCCAGATCAGCTAGTGAGATAGTATTCGTGGTTAAAATACTACTACTAAAGTGCTGTGAAGGCAAATATTTGAGTAAGATTTTTCCCTGCTATTGTTCAATATGCACTGGCATGTCTTCCTTTTTCCCATGTCAGTAAGTAAATTGTCTTAAAATAAAATAGCAATATTGCTTATCAGTAGTTGGAGTGTTGAGTACCCATATTCAGTTTTCCTTCTCTTGTGTAAAACCCAAACAATAATTTCTGCTGAGGGAGAAGGAGGTCAGACATTCTCATTTTGTCTGTAATATTGCCTCCATTTGCCTCAGATTGTGGAGCGTACAGTCCTTTAAGCACCTGAGATTGGTGAAAAAATCACTTTGGCCTGTCTTAGATCTCTTTTTTTTCCTTCTCTGTCCTTCCTTAAAGGGTATTTCTGTAACATATAGTTATGAGATGAGAAAATGAGTTATTGTATGAGAAAATGAGGGTCTGTAAAGAGGAGAAAACAGACAAAGTGGAAAAGAGTGCCCAAAAAGCAGTGGAATAATGAGGATTGTACACTACACAGCTAGTGCCACTGCAGTGCTCATGGTTCTCTAAACCATTACTGTGGACAAGCTCATACACACATTTGAGACTTTATTGTGAAGATCTGTAAAGTTCCATCTCTTTGCCTTTTTGGAGATGGAGACATTTTTCAACACAGGAGAATGGGTACAGTCCCCTGGCCAGCATTTTTAGCACAGCAGATATTACACACTGCTGGTTACAGGTCAAATGCAGAATTGTACAAAAATCTGAATTTCATTTCTGGCCTTTTTTTCAGCACAAATACAAAATATGGCCACACACTGGTTACTATGTAGAAAATGAAATGCATCCAAGGTAAAACCAGCACAAAGGCAGAGATAAGTTAGAAATTTAAGAATAGCTAAT
Organism: Taeniopygia guttata; assembly: GCF_048771995.1. NCBI lineage: Eukaryota > Metazoa > Chordata > Aves > Passeriformes > Estrildidae > Taeniopygia > Taeniopygia guttata. The sequence goes on from NC_133026.1 coordinate 103,648,425, forward strand.
AATGTAATTGGCTAAAAATATTGGCAAACATCATGAGCCATGATTTTACAGGATCATTACCAGAAGTTTTTAGCAACATTTTACCGGTTTATTTAATAGCACTGTCTTGTAACAGCTCTGTGCTATTAATTCAGGAGACAGCTTATTGGAAATAGTCTTATGACACTGTTACTGCCTTCAAAATATTCAATGTGTGTTTTAAATGATTTTAAGTGATTTGCTTCTTCCATTACACTCCAAAAGTTAGGCTGAGTTCAGAAAGAAAGTATGTGTCCTTTTCTGAGGTTCGTGGTTCATCTATTGGTTCATGTAACTTTAAAAAGAGAGTTATGACATAAAAATTACATTTTTCCACATCAAACTGACCCAGTCAAAACTATAGTTGAAAATTTTTATGAGGCCTGCAGCCTATTTTCTTTTAAATAACCCAGAGAGTATAGATTGCAAGGAGCTATTTTTGGCCAAGTAAACTGACCTGCAAAGTTATGAGGATTTATAAATTTCTAATAAAGTCAAGGATGTGTAGAACATAAGAGGAATCTAAATATTATTACAATTTTCACTGCATGATGCAACTTCCACATATGTATTGTTTCTTTGGTCTTGTGTTCTTCAAGGTTAATTATGATGAACCTCAAAGTAAAAAATGCCACAGGAATCAGCAATGTTAACATTACCTCTAGCATTATAGGAGGAAACTTTCTGGTATTACAGTGCTGAAAAGCCTCATTTGCAGAGGCTGGGAACTGTCTTACACAACAATTTCATTTTGTTGATACAATCATGGCTTTGTATAGCCATCTACATAATGACATTATAGGTCTGTAAAAGAAATAGGATTATATTATCCCATAACAAAGTTACTGAGGTTTTGGTATAATATGAAGATTCTGATTTTACATATGATTTTCATGAGAACACTCTTTAAAGGAAATTATTTACCCACTATCACACTGCTCTTTTTGAGGTCTTGACTAGACCTGCAAGGCCTTTTCCTAAGTGTCTGCTGGTGATAGCTGACCATTTCACTCCAAGTCATTGTGGTAACAAACTCTTCTTTCACATGAGTAGTTTGTCTTTTCTTTTTCCTCTGTGTATATATAGAAGGTGAAGCCCAACAAAGTTGTGGCTTTGTCACATGTGTTTGTGACAAACAGGAGGATTTGGTGAATGTACACAGTGTGTGCAAAAGTGGAAGATCTTTTACAAGTTCAGAAACGAATGATGGGCAGTGAATAGTGATTGGGCAGTGGGATGGCTCCTTTGCAAGGGGGATGGGCTTCCTTGTAGTTGATCTTGCCATAGTGGTGAGTACTCTGATTGGGAAGGTGGCATCAATAACAGGAGATTCACTTAAAATGAAGATGTTGCCTCAGAGGTTTTAATTCTCAGTCATAGGCCCTTGCCAGAAATCTAAATAGCTCTCTCAGTTTTCCAGATCTGTTCATTATGCAAAACCTCTTTGATGATATTACTAGCAAAAGCAAAAGAAAATAAATCCAAATGCACTTGCAGAGCTGACTCCTTTTGCAGCCCAAAGATGTGAGATTATAGCTGTTATCTTCATAATTTTTTACTCTCTAGCCATTTATAAAATGCTTACCCACTGAAGATATAATAATTTTCATTTAAAATCTTGGTACTAGATATTTAGTTTGAGACCAGCTGTGACACTTAAGTATTTCCTGCTTTGATGAACCAGATGATGAAATAATCTAATTAGTCTCCTCATGAGAAGCAGTCAGAAGTATGATAGCTTTCCTATTTAAGAATCAATATAATGGCAAGATGGTCAAATCTGGCAGGGCATCTGTAACATGAATGCTTTATTATGGAGAAACAAAGGCTTCATACAGATTTGATTACAGAGGATTACTTCTCTTCCTTTGCAATAGCCCGGGATTAGTAAGCATCCTTATCCTGCATGTGTCTGTGTGTTTGTGAAAGAAGGGAGTATGTGAATAAGATTTTGGGATACAACTATTTAGTTTTCTTTCTCTGAGTGGGTACTATAGGCGATAATTTCATATTTGCGAGACCTTTATTCTTTCTTCCATTTCTTCATAGCAGCAGCACATGTGATGGTCCTTGGCTGGTATGAACTTGTGAATTTTCTTGGAAGCTGATGAAATGCCGCTAGATTACACAAACAAAGCCTTTGCCTGACAGCTTCTGGTGTCCACTTTTCTTCCCTTCTGTGAATTTCTCAGCTTACTCAGACTACAAAACAACAGATAGCTCCCTATTAGGCAGGTGTAGTATTTTCTAAACCATCTGTGACTATTTTTTCCATGTAATCCCAGCATTTTTACTTCACTGCATCAGACATAGCTCCTTCCATGTCTTACAGAGGTATCAAACCAAACCATAATTGCCAGCTACATGTGATTTTAATTAATGCTTTGTCTAGAAGGAGCTGAGCTGCTGGTACCAGCTGAGGGTGTATGAGTTCCTCATGTTGTGAATGTTGCAGCCTTGTTCTATAATCCACATCCATAACACACCTCCTTTAGAAATGAACTACAGCTGCTCCTGATAGCTAACACTCTAAACTTCTTTTGTATCTTTTATTTACCCTTAGAAACATTTCAGACCACAATTTTAGAAATATTGAGCTAAATATCTAAAAATTTTTGCTTCTAGGTCACATGGTGTGTTGCAGTTTGGTAACACTTTCACCTGCAGACATTCCCTTTTTTCCCTGCTTGTCCTAGTATAGCCAGCTCATGTTGAGCTATAAGTCTCCTTAGATTGAAAAAGACAAATAATTCAGGAGGCTTTCTCAAAGCAGCCAGAGAGTTTATCTGTTTCAGATACAGGTATTCCATCTCCATGTAGCACAGCTCTATGTCTGGGGACAGCTTAATATCAGATACAGATTTCCCACTGGATGGGGATCTTTAATGTATCACTTGTCAGTAGTAACTCTTCGCTGACATTTACAGTTGCTGTTGATATTTCCTACCTCTTAATGTTTCCAGACACTGAGCCTTCCAGGAGGGCCTAAGCCGACTCAGGCTGGGGCGCATTTGCCTCCTCTGGGAAGTTGTTTTGCAGTTTTGAATATCTCAGCTATTCATAAAAAGGCAATGTGACTTTGCTAGCCCTCCAGAGTACATCTGTCTCACTGACTCACCACAGAGATGCTGAAAACAAATATACTGCTAGTCTTGAAAGCGGTGCTTTGCTTGTTGGCTTTTTCATGCAGTTGGAAGAACACAGCCAAGCTTTCTCAGGAAGGGCTTTGGGAAGACAGGTCAAGATAACAGAGGCATCCAGCCAGGATGGCAGCTCAATGGGATCGAGAGCTGGACTGCTGCATCATCTGGTGCATTAGAGGATGAAGCACTTAATTGTCACAGCTGGTGTCATGGTGAATCTCTGGCACCTTGGAGAAGAAAGGGAATTATTGAGTATGACCAACATGGGCTCTAGGAAGAGATGACTGGTAGCATGCAATGAAGGAGCTTTTATGAGGATGTGCAAGATAAGAGTAAGAAGTCTACATAAAGTCGGAATTCCAGAATAACTGGTCAGTATAAAGCTTAGGATTCCAGGTGAAAACTTGTAATGCATGCCAAGCTTGTATTATAAAGGTAGCATCCAGTACTAACCTTTAAAATATTTAATGAACTTTTCACTTGAAAATTTGACCTATGATGAACATTCTCTTTAGTTTGAGAGGCCTGAGCTAATTTCTGAGCTAATTTCTCTTCCCAGTTTTTATTTGCAGATGCTTAGCCGAGCATGAAGCAGAATACTTAGCCATGTATAATGTAAAAGTTCAGAAAGGCAGCTCAGGCCTTCAGCTGCTGTCTTTAAAGAGCCATCATTTACATGCTTACTACCTAGTAAGAGTCATGTGTGCTAAGTTACTTATCTGACTTGTTTACTCCATCTTTGGGAGCATGATTGTAGGTGAGAATGAAAATGGAGAGTTCAGAACCAGGTGAGAAAAAGCAGCGATGATTTCAAAGCACTGAAATGAAAGATAATATCTCAAATATTGTCATGGTCACTTTCTTACCTAGCATGTTCTTCTTAAACTCCTTAGCTATGGCAGAGGTGGCTGCAAAGCAGCAAATACTGCAAACCACTGATGGTGGCACTAGAGCCCTATCCCTGTGTTCTTCTCTCCAGAAAGCTAATAAAGAACATCAAAAATAGATGTTATCAGGCCATCAAGAATTAACAACATGCAACAGATGGTAACACCTACCCTTTGCTACATACCTAATTTTAGCCCAGACTATTTACCAGCAAGTCGTGGCAAAGGTTGAGGAATCCAGCACCAAGGAGTGGGAAGCAAGTAGAGGCAGGAGGGAGCAGAGAGGTTTTCTCTCACTTCTAGCCCTCTTTCAGATTGTAATTTTAATCAGTGCCTTTGCACACCATGATTATTCTCGGTGAAATGAATGAAAGTGTTTCCTTCAGCCTCAAACTATCAACTGCCAGTTGAAATCTATGACATGCCCAAAAAAATAGAGTTATGTTTTATGGCTGAAATTGAACTATCTTCCTGAAGGTGTTATCACGGGAAATGCAATTATATTATGCAGTGTGTGTGTATAGGGTGGGCACATGTGCTTATGGATACACATATATATTTTTACTCATCATGCTTTGTCCTTACGTCCTTGCTTTATTTGCTTTCCTTTCCTGACACTAACAACAGTGTGATTTAGGACAGTGCATTGGTGCATGTTGGATCTGTCATCCTTGTGATGGAATATCTAGACTGAGACTATGCCTTCATCACAGGCTTAACTCAGACTCCCACCTACATTTTAGTACAAATCCCTCTGTCAGCAGCACACTTAAACTTTTCACCTGTGCTTATGTGAGCTCTGAACAGATGTTTCCTGGCCCCGTGAGGGGCACAGTCTAAAGTCAAGGTCACTGCTGAAGGGTGGCCCAACTCAGCAATGCAGCCTGTCCAGAGCAGGGAATGGCTGAAAAGTGATGGGCAAAAAAGAAAAAGAAAGAAAAAGAAAGGAAGAAAGGAAGAAAGGAAGAAAGGAAGAAAGGAAGAAAGGAAGAAAGGAAGAAAGAAAGAAAGAAAGAAAGAAAGAAAGAAAGAAAGAAAAAGAAAGGAAGAAAGAAAGGAAGAAAGAAAGGAAGAAAGAAAGGAAGAAAGAAAGGAAGAAAGAAAGGAAGAAAGAAAGGAAGAAAGAAAGGAAGAAAGAAAGGAAGAAAGAAAGGAAGAAAGAAAGGAAGAAAGAAAGAAAGAAAGAAAGAAAGAAAGAAAGAAAGAAAGAAAGAAAGAAAGAAAGAAAGAAAGAAAGAAAGAAAGAAAGAAAGAAAGAAAGAAAGAAAGAAAGAAAGAAAGAAAGAAAGAAAGAAAGAAAGAAAGAAAGAAAGAAAGAAAGAAAGAAAGAAAGAAAGAAAGAAAGAAAGACGTAAGGGTTTCTTCCACCTGGAATGAAGGATGCCACAGTCAGGGTTAGCAGACCCTGCACCAGGTGTGTTTGATGCTGAGGTGGTGTCACCTCAGCTGGAGGTGTCCACCTCAGATGCTGCAGCACCCCAGCAAGGGACAACTGGCATTTAGCAGCCTTATCTCTGTGCCCCTTTCTCTCACTGTTCACCAAGGGCAGACCACACCAATTTTGCAAGAGGCTTGGCTCATGGGTGTGCACTCTCACATCCTACAGTACACGACGGTTGCCTTAATGCTGAGCAAGGGGCTGGCTGGATTCTCTGTCCCAACCTGTACCCTTTGATGTGGATTTTCTTGCTCAGTCCCTACTAGGTCTTTTGGCCATAGGCTTAAATTTACCCATGAATCCATACTGTGAAAATGCAGGGAGGGTCTGCAGATCAGAAGAGACCTGAAAATTTCTGAAAGAGGATGTAAGCAACAGGAGAATTTTCCCCAAAGCACTGGCAAATCTTCCTTTGCTCTGCTTTTCAGAGGGTCATGTACAGATTTAATTTATTTTTGTTAAATTGCCATATCACAAGCTGTGTTTCCTAGTGGGAAGTTCCGTACACAAGATGTTTAAAATGTTCTTCAGCTGTGGATGCTTTGTGTAAACAGCAGTTCAGTGAGAGACAAACTGCCCTGAGTTTCACAAGTGAATAAAAATTACTTGAATCTCTGGTTCTGATCTACTGACTAACTGCTGTGAGTTTTCTGTATTTTGTGCCTGGTCTGAAGTGCCTGAAAATAAGTGGGGTTTATATTTATTATTTAACAGACTTCTGGGAAGACAGCTCTGGCCTCTCTCCAATATGTTTTTCAAGAACAAAAAAGCTCACAAACCTATTCGTTTTGAAAGTTATATTAATGAAAAAGGGACTGTTGAAATTTTTTAAAGTTGACTTTTCACATTTATAGTTTGAAAAATCATTAATAAGGAATCCATTTTCTTTATAGAACTGTTGCCAATTTCACAGGTACAAGCATTAAATTTGTGTATGGGATGCAAATTTCTTTTGTGAGTAGTCAAAATGTGAAATGATGATAGTATTAGTAAGGTAAAGTATAATTTGTTACCCCATATCTAACATAGTAGCACTCGTCATTACAAAGTATACAAGAAACCCTGCGATGCCAATGATTCTTACATAAATGCTAACCTATGTGAGCATTTAAGAAGGACAGATGATTAATAAAATAGCATAACTTTGTATCCCAAGATTTCCATAGCTTCAATATCTCTTCAGCTTGTATTTTAAGAACACCTAGCAAAATTGGTTGCTGGGAAAACACTGCTATTACAGCAGAGCACCTTTTTTTCTTGTTAGCTAATACAAATAGTAGAGAAGAGAAAAAAGCAACCAAATTTAAGGTTCCTTATTCCCATACCCCTTTACTTAAGATCTCAAGAAGTTGATAAATTCTCATAAATGCTATTAAAAAAAAGTCCAGAGAACATATGGTATTTGACTGCATAGCAAATAAAGATGCCTTTTTGCCTTTATCCAGCTGACTACACCATGTCTGGGCAATGAGCAGTGAGCCAGAGTCTGATTTGCTTCCTCAGCTTCCTTAAACTGCAACAGGCCTTAAAAAAGAGATTTTATAGCACTAATAGTGTTGCAATTAAACTTTCAGAGGACTCATTCAAGTTTAAAGTTTGAATAACTTGACACACAAGAGGCAAACGCCCTTTCACTGAAGGACTTTATTTTGCAGCCTGCTCAGGAGCTTGCAGCAGCCTTGAGTTAATTGAATGCAGTCTACAAGAGAAGCGTAATGTAGCATCTAGACACAATACAATATATTCAAGTGTTTGTCCATATGTAAGTAGTTAATTGATTGTGTTGCTATGAAGCACAATTCAAGGTTATTGTATTATCTTTAGCACAAAGCTGTGCAATTACAGAATCATACAGGTTGCAAAATACATTTAAGGGCAAGGTAGGCTTAACTTCTATGTTGGGAATGACTATGAATTATTTTTTCTCTCTTTATCTTACTGTACTCTTCATCGCTCAGGGACATCTTCTGGTGTTTGGTAAAATCCTACTTCTATTTAGATATTCTGCTGGGAAGATGGATGGTAAAAAGATTGTGTGTGGTTTCCAAGGGCATGCATTCATGTGAAATATGCTTTACATTTCAAGTCTTGATTCTTGACCAGTCCCAATCATTCATGTATCATGCTTTAAGCCTTTCAATAATATGTAGATGTTAAAAAAGCATACAAAAATTGTATACAGGGCTTAGCCTCTCTGTCCTCTCTTTCTAAACCTTTTAAGCAATTTCTACATGACCATGAAGTCCAGAGACTTGCATACAAGCTGAAATTTTCCTGGAAATCTTTATTCCTGGAAATCTTTATTCAGGGTCTGGGGAAGTGCTGATATTTCCAGAATTCTAATGAGATTGTGAAAGTTTGATTCTCTTTTTTCTTCTAGCCAAGCACCCATCTGGACCTCATGAACTCTGTGAAGACAAATTTGAAAGCAACACTCCATCTTATGTTCCCTTTCTTGAGGTCACAAAACCCCACAAAAATCCCATAACAAATTGGAGGGGTCTTGCGGTCCTAGAAATATTGTATTTTTGGGTTGGATTTCCTATTTGTTTCTCCTGTTCACCATCAGTGCAGCTGCATTATATGAGGAATAGCCTGGGGCAGCAGGCAGAAGGAGAGACAGGACCACAGGTGTGTGGATACTCCACTGACCTCTGGCACCCTTGTGGTACAGTGGTGAGGAGGAGCAGGGATCAAAGAGAAGATTTTTCTGTGTCCAGGAAAAAGCTAAACCTCATTAAAAGCATATGGCATTTCTAGTAGCACATGACACAAACTTTCTTCACCCTCATTCCTGTGCAAGCACAGATATGCTTCAAAATGTCCCATTTGTGTGTGTGTTTGTAACTGGCAGAAATGGCATAATGTAAATTTCACAATTGTAGCTATAACTGGAAATGGTGAGGTAGCTACAAATATTGTCATCCAGTACTTGGCATCTTAATCCCTTGCTATTTAAGGCTGACAAAAATTTTTGTGAAATGTCTCAAAAAGCCTTACTTTGAATGATTGACAGGCTGAAGCTAGAACATAATGGCCAGAAGCTTTTTAGCAAGTTAAATAGCACTATGTTCTCATATTAAGGTATGAGTGTTAGATAGGAAATACTTCCCAGGGACAACTATTTGAGGGCATTCCATTGGGGAAGTAAAATTATTGTGAATTTTATGTAGCTTCAGGAAAGGAATTTCTGTGCAGAAGTATTTAGATTACCTTGTCTATCTTATCTATTCATCAGGTGTGGTCTGTCTGCATAGAACAGAATGTATAAATATTTATTTCTGTATATAACAGAATGAAATGCTTTCTGCATGTTCATCGATGGAGCCTGCATCAGTTAATCTCCTTGAGACTGCCAATGCTATGGTTTCTTCAATGCATTAAAAAATAATATAGATTGCGTGCAACTGTATGTGTTCTTAGATTTCTCCTTTGAATTTGGTAGGAAGTTATGAGTTTTCACATCAGTGCTGAGACCCTAAAGCACTGTACACATGCTAACAAGTGCTTCAGACCTAATGAGACAGGAAATTGAGAAGCTGAAATGGAATAATAAAGGAAGAAAAACATTGATGCTTGCATGATCCTGGAAAATGACTGTTATGTTCTATTACAGAAATTAAGATAAGTTTGGCAAGGATTTACTATTGAAGAAAAGTACACATGGAACTAAACCTAGGGTAACCAAAACATCATGTCAAACAAAAAGCCATTGGAAGAGAAGAGACACCAATCAAGATACAAACTGAGTTTTAAAAGTATTTTTAATTAAAATGTTTCATTTAATATGAACAATAATACAAGAAAATTATATCTGAACTTCAAAGCAGGTTGTTTACCTGTATGAAAGCTTCTAGATGCTGGTTAAGGGGTTATGATTTATATTATCAAAAATTAGCACAGCTATAAAGATGTCCATCTGTTAGCACTTTTGAGAATTGCATCTACCCTTTTGATGCCTAAGCATAATTTCCTCTTCTTATTTGGTGTAAAAACAACAACCAAGGACCTGTGGAGAATTCTGATTTTTTAAGGGTGTTCTGCTCCAAACTGTTTGACACAGCCACCTGCAGTAATTGCCCAGCCTGGCTCTTCATTAACTATTTGTTGAATTTTGTTTCCATGACAACTTCCTATATTATACTATCACAGAAACTCAGTAGAATTCAGACATCAACTTAAAACACCTAAATGTTTCTCTGAGTTGCATCTCTTGTTTCCTTGGCAACTTCCTCTCAAGTCACCCTAGGATATTTCAAGGCACCCAAAACAAATTTCATTGCATTGATCTTTTTAATGAATTTACACTGACCTGCAGTATACACATTGTACCAAACTTAAAATATTAGATGACAGAATCTTTATTGATTTCATTCAAATGCTGCTTCTCAGCTGAAATCCAATTACTTTGCTCCACTATGAACATTTTCCCCATTAAGGCTGCAAAAACAATGCTGTAAGGTACTGTCTGTACGTATGCAGACCAATCTGAAGATTAAAAACAACTTTGCATACCAAGTGCAATATTTCAGACAGAAATAAAGGCATGTTTTTGCTGCTCTGGAACAATGTGTGATTATTAAAATAAATTCTAATGAGAAAAGGCAAATGCAGAGGAAATCTCAAGAAGCTTTGGCACTCATGTTCTTGTTGGTACATTGTAAAGGCAGTAGTAGAAATCATAGCACAAAAAAATAATTCCAGATGCTAATCCCATCCTTCAGACCCAAAGGAAAAAACCTCTAACACTGATTCCATGCTGGTCATGAAAGTTGGTTACTCACTAAGTCTTCCCTGATGCTGCACATGCTTTTCCTATTTTGGAGCAGTGTAAGAGGCTGAAACAAATGAGATGAGTCTTGTATCTTGATTCCACTCACTTCCCCCAAAGTCCTCTAAGGAAGAAATGGGCAGTTCTGAGGAAATATCTAGCTGTAAATGTTGTTTAGAGTGGGTAAACAACATTTTCATCTCCCACTTTTCTCCTTTCACATTGATTGGTCCCACAGGATGTGTCATATATGAATGGAAAAGTGGAAACCAGATCAGATCCTGAAAATTAATCTCTTCTGGAGAATAGAAAGGACTGAAAATCTAAGATCCTTATACCAGAATCTTATCCCCATCTGCATTATTGAATCCTACCATACTTGGTTTCCCTAGTGTACACCCATATGCTATTATTTCTAAATATGGCCCACCTTCTTACATCAGCATCTGCTTTTTGCTGACCTCAACCCTGGTTTAGCATCTTCTCATTTTTCTCATAGCTTCCTTTTACCAGGTTTACTGAGTATGCTTCACTCTAAAAAAACCCATAAGCAAACACAGACAGCACAGTGGCTTCCTCACAAGGGTGCAATAGCCCTTCTTACATGCCAAGGGCCACTTCCTCCTCTGACCATGTGTTATGGAGATGAGTTGGCTCAAGCAAGAGCAATTTTCTGAATATGTCTGCATCTGAGGTTTTAATCTGAACCAGTCTGCCTTACCCAGGAAAGTTGTCTGGAGTAGTCTCTTTTGGTGAAGACCCTTTAAATCTTGGTCCAGTGTGGTGCATGTATGATCCACAGGAAGGGAAGAAGCAGTGGAGAACAAGGACCATGTTTTTACTGCTGCACAAATTGGCTGCCATGGTGTCAACACAACAGTATTTGTTTAAAAGAAATAGATTTTCTGCTGACAAAGAGACGAATGAAGGATGTTTTAAGAGAGAAAGTGAGATTTTACTGTTTTGAAGTTAATCTCAATGCTTAGGAGCAACCTGAGAGAAAATTAGCTAATTTAAGCTCTCATAAAGCCTAAAAAAGAGAACCTTGTATCACATTCATGCTAATTAACAGATGTACAACACTTGAATATAAAGCTTTACAGTTATATATAAAAACTAAGAGATGTACAGCTATATATAAAAACTAAGTAGCAATGGCTTCATTAGAGGTAACTGGAGATGATTAATTCATACTTAAAAAAAAATAGCTGTTTGTCTACACCAGAGCAATCATCCTTCTACTGTCTGCTGCTTTCTTACTTTTGCTTGGCAGGAAGTGATCCTTTGAAGACATAACAACTTGTCTAATTTTCTGCATGTTAGAAATCTCATTAAGTGTAATAAATTATTAATTCCAAAGAGATTATGTTGGAGAGAATTTGTTGGATCAGAGCTACAAAGGTTAAGCCTTTCTGCAAAAACACCAGTTTACTGGGACCTCAACCTAGATAGCATGGTAGCTTTGGGTAGGATAAATAATACCATTTATAAGGACCAAACTATATGATGTGTCTGAAATCTCAGGCAAACCTAAAGTGCTGGGCAATTTGAATGCTAAAAAACTTCCTTGTCTCTTGAGATAAATTAGGTATTTTTTAAAAAGAATTGTACATACTCTTTTCAAATTTCAGTTGCAATTCATAGTGTTTTGTAGATGACTTGCACTGCCAAGACTTGCTGTTATGCAGAGTACGCTTTAAGATTTTAATGGATGTCTTGTGTCAACATTCATGGTTGTATTATGCTGTTTCAGCCTAGTGGTGAAATACTAATATTAAATTTTTCGTAGAAACTGTTCTTTGAAAGTATTTTTTGTTCTTTCTTTTCTCAGTCTAATTGTTCTTTGATGCACAAATATTTCAACTTTATTTAGGTGGGAATATCAATGCAGGATAGAGTGTGATGCCTGGAAGGGTTTAAGACTAAATTCAGGAAAGACTGTGAAAGTCTTTCCAGTGGTTTCAGTTGGTTTTTGATCATGCTGAAGCAAACATTTTCAGATACTTCTCTTCAGTTCCATACTGACACCAGTGTAATGACAGGTTCTTAGTAAGCTAAAGTTTTTTCTTTATCAAAATATATGATGCCAACATTTATCATTAGAAAGAAGATTTTCTTGAATGAGATCATCCATTTGTTTTGTCACAGACTAGTTTTGAGAAAGCAATGCAAATATATATGCGTTTGAAATAAAGGATGTTTGTTGTACATATGGAATCAGTTTTTGAGATAATATCTTCCTACACCACTACTTTCAAATCACTGACAGAACTGTGGGCATTTTTTAGGAAAAGGAACAAAAGTAGAGGCTGATTTATTTACCCTGGAGACAGCTAAAAATCCCACAAGGTTAGAGACAGTATGTTGATCTGTACTTGTACTTCCAGCGTAAAGGAGTGTAAAATAGGCTTCCTTTGTCTGTTACATTTTGTTTCATTCCTGACTTAAATTCAGAGGGATTGCCAGAAACAGCAAAATGCTGCCTGATACAGTGGTACCTCTTTTACAGCTGGGCATGTGGCAATGGCCTGAGGGTTACATCTACTTTGCATATGAATTTGCATGGTATATTCATGAAAGCTTAATGTGAAGGGTTAGCCTTTATATATTTGTATGAATTATAAAGAAACTGCATAAAATATGTTTCAAAGGCTGCAGGGGAAAAGGGTTTAAAATGGAAAACTGACACTTCTTGTGTCCATCCTTTTCTTCATGCATTATTTAACGTGCCTTCCACTGCCAATATCCATCAGGCTGAAATTCTTCAGGAAAAATCTTAAACACTAAAGCTTTGTTTGGAAGACAAAGAGCCTCACAAGTGAGATGATATTTGTTTGGAAACTGGAGCTGAACATTTATCCACCTAGGTGAAAACATCACAGTAAAACAAAATTTTGGTGCCGGCAGCACTCTCAAGTATATGAAGAAGTTCTTGGAATTTCTTCCAAGACTGCTCATCTAGTGAAGCACAACATTCACTCTCATCCCCTATTATTGTTTATTTCCTGAAATGAAGTGTTAACATAGTGAAGACTTTGGGCTGTAGTTTCCAAACCATGATTAGTCTCAGGAGATCCAAGTTTTGGCTTCTCTTGTGCCTGCAAAACCAGATGGATTTTCCATCAAATGTTCTGGTGGCTGAGGATTTTCCTCCTTCTCCCCCCCTTACTTTGAGGAGGGTGCTATGAGAAGGTGTATTGAAGAAGAAGTGGCTGTGACCATTTCACATTGTCTTCTGATAACTTGGGGCTTCTGCAAAGATTTGCTTAGAGAACTTCTTATTTCACTGTAGCATTTCCTGTGGTGTTCAGAATGGGCACTAGGGGTACCTCAAGGAAAGACCATTCATTAACCAGGAAGCTCAACAACATCATATCACTTCAGAGAATTTCAGTTCTGAGACAAAAAATACACACATGTCCATTTGGTCTGGGTGGGTTTTGGTTGATTGGTGTGGCTGTAAACCAGATCTCCAGCCCAGGTGAGACCTCAGCTTGAGACCTCCAACCCCAGGCCCACATTCCTACAAGGCCTGAAGAAACAGATATATTCATTACAGAAGAGTCCTGCTGCCAGTAAGCGTACACATGTTATTCCTTTGGAGAAGTCTATCTGAGCCTATTATAACCTTGTCAAATATTTGCCTTTCACTTTGAAAAACTACATGGCTGTTATCAGTCAAAGTCACTCCTTTTTATAATTTTTCTTTTTCTTTTTCTTTTATGCAAGGGGTTCAAGCTGTACCAGATCTTCTCTCCTGTGAAGAAATTTACCTCTGCCTAAACCACCTATTGTTGCAGTGCCAGAAGTAAAGCCTTAGCAATTTAAACAGGAAAGTGCCTCATAATTTGGAACAGACATTAAATCTGGCAGGAACCAAGGGGCTTGGGTTACAGATGTGTGACCTAATAGATGGTGAAAATCCATTTTGATTAATCTACTTGTAAGGGTTTTTACATCACTCTTTCAACTCAGATATTCTTTTTTAGAAGACAGAAAAGCTCTTTGTCTTTTAAACTAGTGATATACCATTATTGAATGAATGTGAGTTCTATTTATGTTTGACTGAAGTGCTTTTGTCATGGTCTGATCAATCCTTCCTGAGGCTCACAGAAGCCTTCCAGCTGGCTTTGCTGAACTTTGCACTGTCTTCGGTGTATGATTGGGATTTGTAAGGGAAGGCTCCAGAAGGCTTTGCTTACCTTAGATATTATTCCCTGATTTAGATACCCTGAGAGTTATGAATTCATGTAACTGTAATATCATTTTTTCAAACCCTTGTGAAGATTATTATTTATTTTAGGCAGGGTAATAGGACAATTTCTTATATTATAACTAGCAAAATTGTTGAAATTGAGTGCCTTATTTTTGTCAATACTTTTGACAGATACTGCTGTGCTTCCTATACTTTTTATTGCACAACATAGCAGCATGTAAAATGATGGAGAGTATAGTCTAGTGACTCCAAATGAATATTTGCTCAATCTGGGACTTTAATCAATGTGAAAATATGAGGTTTTTAGAATGAAAGGTTTCAGCTAACTTCTGATTTTTTATTTGTTTTTATTCAGTGATTGTATTTGGAAATTATCTATCATCTTTGAAACAATTATAAGTGCATAGATATAAAATTCTGTTGCAATGAGGGGTAGCCTAGTGCAGCATCTCCCTTCTCATGTGTCTAAGAGCCCCATGTTTAACTTGCAGCAGTATTTTTTAATTTGTCTGTCTGAGGCAGATGTCGATGTGTAACTAATATCACTGAAATATATGAATGCATTTCCATAATTAGTGTCTTGTGAGGATAGATTTGGATTTAATGGGGGATTCAAGTCTTAAGTGTGTTGCAAATTGCAACATACTGATTAATACTATCCTCTCAACCAGAACTTAGTTTAACAGCCACCTGTTTCCAAAATATCCAGAAATCCACAACTCGAGTATCCCAGCAGTTAAGTCAGAAAAATTAATGAAGTTTGACGGACACATTGAAATTTAACTATGCTTGTAAAAAAATATTATTAAAGCTGGGGTTGGTAAACATTTGGAAATATTTTTGAATATTTTTATTCAGGATGTATTCAGCCATTAAAATTGTCCCTCCAGGTAACCTTTCATACAGCACTAATATTATTTAAAATTGGAAAAGCTGAATAATTAAATGACTTTAGGGCACAATATTTACCAGACGTAATCAAACAGAGTTTAAGAACGAAGAAGAATCAAATTTTACTTTTCTGTATAACTGCTTCCTGCAGTAATCACACAAGCTTCTAAAGCTGAAATCAGAGTACTTGTGCTGAGCAGGGAAAGGTTTGCTTTCATTGGCCCTCCTTAATTAAATTCTCCATGTATACTATGCTGAATCCATAGTCACACAGAAGCAGCAAACTTAGACAAGAAGACAGTAAGAACACTGGAATTTAATATAATTTTTTCTCTTTCTGTTATGCTTGCCTTTGCACAGTGCACTTGGAGCCCCATCTTACGCATTTCTAGGGCAGTAGCAATTATCAGTGAGTTGCCCCTTCTGAGAGAGGTATGCAGGAGAGAGAAAAAGGAATGTTAGTAGCCAGAGCTTGTTTGTCTTTTGCTGTAGGAACTTCAGTCAAATGCCAGTAGCCTGTAGCTCTGTAAAGAAGCAGCTGCCCAGCTCTCTCACCATTGCTTTTGCTAGGTATGTCTGTGTTTTGATTTGCTTCTAGATGGGAAATTTTTCTCACCTGATATTTCATGGGGTGAGAAGAAAGTCAAAAGAAAATTATTACAGGGATATTGCCCTGCCAGGCAGTATCCAGTTGAAGTATTGATTAGGCTTGTGAGGGCTCCACTGGACCAGAAATTCTTTGATGCCTGAGTTTGCTGCTGGTGTCTGGAACAACTTTTATCTGCAAAAGAAAACAACATTATTCATTTCTTTTAACAAGATTCTTGCAAATTGACAGGTCTTTGAAAGGCATGTCAACAAATTTTTACCATGTCCTTGGACTGGCACTACGTGGTCTAAAGTGATGGTGTATGAATGACCAAAATTCCAGAAGTAGAAACATTAAGCACTTCCTGTTTTATTACAAGAAGTCTGAAAACAAAGTCATAGGATTGCATTTAAAAATAGTTTTCTATCTGAGTGGAGTAAAGAAACAAGCATGTTTTGTGTAGAAAGCCTGCAGTAATTGACTCAGACCTGTGATTCTCCTTAAGCAGTGACTAAGTTCACCCTACTGGGGACTAAAGATCAGTGATTGTCTTCTTGCAGACAGATGGCCTCCCACACTTTATCCGATTGTCAGGAGAAAAAGAAGGGGAAGAATTGCAAGGATAAATTACTATTACATGGGTATGGAGATTTTTGTGTCCTTTCATGCACTGAGCTTGGTCTATTGCTACACCATCTGCGATCCTTTTGCTAACAATTGCCCATCCGAGTTCATGCATGGTCACAGCTCTCTTGGGCGATGTGTCTCCTCACTCTGGGGCATGTCTTCTTCTGCTTTGCTGTCAGCCAACATTAGTACAGCCCTAAGACAAATGTGAAGAGAGGATACTTTTTGTTTTGTGTCTGCTTTTGAAACGGACCAGGAAGCTCAAGGAGCAAAGCCCTCCTATCTGATTCTACCTGCAGCTCAGGATCCAAGACTTTGTCTCTGTATTACAGAGAAAAATCTCTGCAGGGTCTAGACCAAACCCCATCCTAAGCTGCTTTTCCTGATGAAAAAGGGAAAGTGCTTCAACAGCTTCTTGGATTTTAGTGGAAAATATTATCTTTTTTCATGTGTAGTCTTAAATAAGTACATGAAATTTTGAAGTATATGTTTTAGAGTGCTGCCAAAAGAGCCACTGTATTGTACTACATGAATGCAATGGCACAGAACTAAAGCCTATCTCCTTGTGTCAGATAGATCTGATATCGGCTAAAACCATTCCTAGCACCATCCCACATCTCTCTACCCCATTGCTGAGTCTCTGAAGTTTGCCTTGACTCTTCCTCTCTGGTTCTTATAGAAGTGTGAAGGAAAAATCACAAACCTACTTGTTCTTCGGAACATATAAACATGTACTGTTTTCAAGTAAAATATTATGCACCCCCTCCCCCACCCCCTTCCCTTAAATAAGACTTTCTTTGGCTTGCATATGATCAGCCAGTGGAATTTCATCCATAGGAAAAGTAATAAATCTGCCAGGAAAACTCATTAGTTTAATTTATTATGATTAAATACAGTGATTGTTCACTTCCCTATTTCATCAAGGATTATAATCAAGATTTTAAATGTGGCCAGAAGGGACATTTCAGCTAGTGATTCAATCTGTAAGACAGAAAGCAGTCTTGTATAGGAAAACATAGTTAAATATGCAAGCACAGTACGTCTGTGTGTGAATTTGAAATATAATTGCATAACGATCTTGACACTTAACATGAAACACTTCTAGGAGGGACTCATTTGGGGGTGGAGGCTGAGTGCCATTATTTTTCCTTTCATTAGTACTAAGTTTAACATACACCCTTTTAATAGAAATATGAGCAAAATAAACAGCTAATTCTTTGTGATCCAAAACTGTCTGGATAGACAGATGGGTTTCAGGGAAGATTGTTTTGTGTATTCCTTGAATGACCTAAAATATTTCCAAAGCAGATTAGTGTTTTAAGGGACCATTCACACTGTACTTCAACTAGATAACAATCATCTCTCCTAAAATTACTGCTTATAGAGCCCGTGACTTAGCATGTGTTATCTAGCAGTGTCTTGTGAGAGAAATGGTTTATTGGCGGCTGAGGATTGCATCTTTCTTCCTTACTCCGCCTTTAACCATTCCCTGAACCTGTGGGTTGAATTCACTCATGGTTTTGTCCTATCATCCTCTTTTTTCTCTTCCTCTTTTCCTTAAATCTTTCCCAAAGTAATCCCCAGCTCTCCTGTGTGTTTGTGAGCGATCAGTGAGGCAGGTGTATGCCAGGGACTGATGTTCCGCGAAGTGTTTGTGCATTTCTATAGAAAAACAGAGGAAAGTCAGGAACCGGCAGAGAGAATCAGACCTGTGGTTTCTCTAATCCACCATTCTCGAACATTAGACACATATTCCTCTGAACCATATGAATTCTCTGTGCTGTTGTTTCCTCATCCTTTTTAGAGATAAATTTAGCACAGTCTGTGGAAGTATGGGGAAAAAAGATGTAGTAGCAGAATACAATAGGATTTCAGTTGAAGGAGAAACATATTTCTGGGTTGTTCCTTTTTCATGAGGGATATTTGCTGAAGCCTGAATGCTATAATGACAAGTGCATTATACTCTACCCTTATACAGCTAGTTCGGGCACTTAGCACCAGTGACTGAATAAGCACAGTGAGAATGTTTTGGGACATCCTGGAAAAAATAATCAGGAAACACAAAGCAAAGAAAGCAAGTTTGCTATAGGATTTGAGCCAAGCACTTTGACCCCTAAAATCCAAAGCAGAAAATCAGATTAACGCACAATTAAACAAGAGAATATGTTAGAAAGGAATGCATTTACTTGTTGAACATCACTTAAGAAGAATTAATATTGAAAACTGGCAAAACTTGAAGAAAATACCCATATGGAAAGAAAGGATATATTACATTTTTAATCAAATGTAGCACATTAAACATAATCCGTGCAGCAGAGGAGAACTAATTGACAAAAATCCAAGAAAAAAAGACTTTCCTGGAAAACTTCAGTTTGTGGAAACTAAAATTTGGAAGGTGTAACTTAAATTTTGTTTCATCAAAGATGAAGTTTTTGTTCTAAGCTCAGGCAGTGTCCCCAGATACCTACTAATTTGGTGATTAGGCTCCCCTGGGAATGGGACTGCAGCTGTAAGTCCCCTGATGCTGGTTCTTTCAGGCTGGTGTTTCAGCCCAGGTGCAGAACCATCTGAGGAAACTGTTCCTTTGGAGGTGTGGGACAGGAATGAGGTGGCCACTGCTGCAGGGATGACTTCTGGGCAGCCAAGGGCAGTGTGACTGCACTGCTGTCTATCTCACCAGACACCTGTGCCATGCTGTGGAATGGCCTGCCATAGGCACATGCTGCCCATCCTTCTGAATGGTCATCCTTCCTGCCAGCTCCATGTTTCTGCTTGGACTATGCAACTTTAGCAGCAGGTCCCGTACTCAGCCATCATCCCATTTCTCATGGGATGGGAAACATGGTTGCTCTTTTGTGTAGGCCTTTTATCAGATGGAGCCAGGTGGTGTATGTTCTGCTGCCATTAAAATGCAATTCTCTTCAATGAATCCTTGCATGTAGGCAGGGACTGCCACATTAGATCATTTGCAACTCCTGCCACCATCTGGGATTTATGTGCAGTGTTACTCAAATGATATATGGTACAGCCCCAGGAAAATGATGGCAGTGAAGAGAATGTACACTGAATGCATTCATTGACCCTATTCCATCTGAAGAAATGCAATCATTCCCTGACACAAATTTTCTGCCTAAGAAGAGAAGCAGAATCTATTAGAGTCTTCTGGTAATAGTGTGTGGGGTTTTTTTTTTTTTTTTTCCTTCTTATAATAATGCTTGTTAAAAAATAATTGTGTGTAATAATATTCATTTTACAAGAGAGTAAATGTCATGAATAGATCGGTGAAATATTTTCAGGTTTGGGCCCATGTGTCTGTCTGATTAAAGAAAGCTTGAGTTTTTCAGGCAGTCTCACATGTGATGAGGTGGTTGTTATGGCAACAATACATTTTTTATGAGTTGTAATAATGACAGCACAACATCTTTTAAATTATCAGGATTTAAAGTTACAGCTGCTTTGTTTTGCCTTCCATTAGCCCCTTAAAAATAGTGAAATATTTTCATGGCTTTATAACAACATCTGCATGCTTTTCTTGACTATGTAAATAAGAAGGATCTTTAAGAAGGTGCATACATCAAACAAATAACAACTTTCATTGTGCCTTAAGAATATTGCTTTTTCCATACCCACTGTGATTACTTTTTAGTATTTTTTAAACAAGTTTCTCACAGTGTGACAGTCTTAAGTTTAGCCAAAATGCTGGAAGGATTTCTAGGTGTTCCCAGAATTAATATTGATGTTGCAGTAATTTGCTGCTAATGTCGAAGGTAATAGGTTTCTGGGTGTCTTCTGGGAAGTTCAGGAAGCAATGGAACTTCAGTGATCTTTGTGACTTTCCTAGATATCCCTGCTGGAAAGATTTTATTTAATTTGAGGTTTATTCTTCACTACAACCTGCCAGCATGTGCACATGCTCAAGACCACTGCTCACCAGAAGTCCTGATTACACTGCAGGAGTGCAAAGAGAGACTTCCTTCCAAAAGAAAAATGATTTTTGTCTTTAGTGGAGAGAGAACAGGAACTGCATTCCCACGTAACTCACATTTCTCACTACTTGTGTATGAAGCAGAAATATCCAAGTATTTCACTCTTATGGCTTCTTTTAGACCTGGTTGGCCTCAACACATCCAAGTCATCCACTTAAAGAGCGCATCCCACTGCTGTTGTTGACCAGGAAAATTTTATTCCTTTGGATGAGATAGACTACACTAAGGAGAAATCATGAATAGCTGTAAATAAGCTAGCCATGGTTAGGGTACTTCTACTGTCAGTTTGTGAGATTTTATTCCGGAGTGTATTCCATTCACACACAGGGGCACAGGTGTTTAATCTACACTGGATGAAGGGCCCCTCTACTTGCAGCCTGAAGAACAAATATTTCAGCTCACTAGTTCTCCTTTCTACTGATGCTGCTAATATCTGAAAAAGAGTTGTGGAAGAATAGCGCAAATAGAAGTTATCTATAGAGAAAACCAGAACTAGAATCCAAGAAGAAATCACATTTCCTCACTGTTAAGGAAGCCACACATTTAAATTATAAAAAAATACAATTCTGCTTTTGTGTGTCCTGTGTGTCTAAAAAATGTTTTGCTTGTTTTTGAAAGTATTTGAAAGAATATTTGGTCCTCTATTACTGTCAAGATTTTTTACCCCTAGGCTATTTGTTGACAAGCTTCCATGTATCATTGCTTCTAAACACCTAAGAGACCATTTAAAATGCTAAAAAAACCCCTACCCATCTGTTCTTTGAATAAATTTTAATGAAAGGAAAAAAGGCATTTTTATGTAGAATTTTACCCTAATTGGATCATACTTTGTTCAACGCTCATAATCAGCTTTTCTGTTCCCCCATCCCCTGTTTGAAAAGTGAGGTCATACTCAGTATTCACACTCCTTTTGGCATCTAAAGAAAAAACATTACTCTTAAGTTGGATGGGATTGCTTTTACAAAATAAGACAAATTGTTATAAGAATTAAAAAGGTACATTCCATGGTTTTATAATTGGGGGTTTTAACTTCCTTATGTGTTCAAACAAATACTACATTAGCATATTCACTGCTTGAAAATAACCATTTTCTGATTGTTTTCAAGGGATGGATCTTTTGATTGAGAAACACCAGGACTTTATACGTAGTTTGTGGGTGGAATAAAATGCACCTTTGTCTACAAAATCTGCTTTTAGTTTAATTCTCAGGACTGAATTAATAAATATTGCTCTAGCATGGCTGAATATTTAATTTTGTACTTCATATTATATGAATGTCATCTAATACACACATGCAACTTCATCAGTTTGGGATTTTTTTCCTCCTTCCCAGATTTTTTGAATGAGGACTCCTTGGAATATGAGACTAAGATCTGAAAGGACTGCAAAGCTTTTTCTGTGGAGGAAGAGTCTTTAAGCATAGAAGTTACTAAAGCTAGAGTTCCTAAGGATTTCAAACTTGTTGAAGGATAGAAGTAGAGTTTTTTCTTTTCTTTTTCTTAGAGAGCAATATTTTAGAAAGAAGTAGAATGCAATTTATCAAAAAGAAATGCAAATGTAGATCAGAATAGTCATATACAGGTGCAGAAAAAAGAGTAAGAGCAATGGAAGAGCACTGCAGAGGAGGTTATTGGTTACAAAGGTTCACAAGATGAACATGAGTCACGGTGTTGTGGTAAAGCAAGCATCACATTATGGTGTATATAAACTAATGCTCTAACCCTCAGATATATGAAGTAATAACATCCTGTGGTGGCTCTCCACTGCAGAGATGTGGTTTGTATAGGTATTAAATTTAGTAGAGTGTATGAATGACAAAAATATTTTTAAAGGATATAAATAAATCCTGGAATCATGTAAGATGTAATATTGACCAGATAAAGTAATAGAATTTGCTACATATTTCTCCTTTTCTACTATCTTTTTTTTTTTTTTACCTCTTCCCACAGGTTTCCAATTCAAAACTGCAAAAAAAAAAAAAAAAAGGAGAGATAAGAAAGAAGATCATCTTCATTTCTACATCTGTTGCTTTCTGAAGACAGAAAATACTAAGTCGAGGAATTGACTTCAGGATGAGAAATATTCTTTTAACAAAACAATTAAGTGCTGAAATAGATTGCCAGGAGAATGCTGGAATCTGTTAGACTGCCTTTAAGAACAGACTGGAGGGAAATCTGTCAGGAAAGACAGTTGATCTTTAGGGTGAAGAAACAACATAAATAATCTCTTTGGCTCTGTTTTATGGATTTCTCTGAATATTGTGGTGTCTGTTTTGACTTACAACACAATATCACTCATGGCCTGTACAAATCTAACAAAGTCCGTGTGTTTTGATTTTCTTACATCTTCCTTTATTTGTAAATGTTCAGGAACAGCTAGTAGATTCCGTAGCTGATATTTCAGAAGATGGGGTAAGTGAATATTTCGAAAAAGGATGTTTGAAAAAATTGTACTTATTAAACGACACTAAAACTTTCACAATGAGATGATGCTATAGAACTGGAATAAAATATTCCAGTATACAGACATATTAGTTTTAATCTATGGAACCTTGGCTACCCAAGTGAAGACATTAGGCAAGTGGATTTTGGATAAAGACTCCACCTTTATTAGTAACTAGGTGTGAATAAACACACAAACTCCCATCCTGCAGCTGGAACACAGTCAGTTGCAAAAAGAGTCTCTCTATGGTGCTGAAGACATGCTGTAAAAGGTCCTTAAGATGAGTGGAAATACCTTATTTCAGTTTCATCTACAGTACCTCTCAGACAGGGCCAGTCCTCTGTATTATTTAGTGAATGCTTCACTCACTCCATTTGGTGACCAGTTAATCTCTTCCACACCATTCATTTTAGTAGTAGCACTTCTTTATCAAGTAGTTCTTCGATGATTTAGGCAGATATTGAAAACATGGGCTTTGGCAGTAACTGGAGTACCAGACACTGATAATTTTTTGCAGCAGAAAAAGCACTTTCTCTCACAATCATCCTTGGAATGCAATACAAAAGCAGTGAGTTCACCTCCACTTTTTGGTGCTAGAGGGAGAGTGAATGCCCAGAGACAGCTCTGACAGGTATAGGAGGTGTCTGTGCACAGGATATGACACCAAGGTTTCTCTGGGCAAGGCTCAGGCATTGGCTTTCCTGCTTGACTTCAGTCACACATTCACAGGCTACACAGGTAACTGCAGAGGATGTCAGACAGCTGATTCCCTGGGCTGTAAGTGAAAATCCTTTAGGTGTCTTCTAGGTGGTTATAGCACCAAGTGAGAGCTCCAGAGATTCCCTTCCGATGCTGAGGTTTGCTCGTACATGGTGGGAGGATGATGAGAACCACCTTCAAGGACTTTCAGCATAAATGTGTCTGTGTCTGGCCAAAGCTGCTTCTGTTTTCTTTACCTTTTTTCATTTATCTCTTACCTGTTCTTCCTCTCCACCTTTCTTTTTATCTACAGAGGTATTTCATATCAGTTCAACTTGGTGTTTGAATTTTTCTGAAAAAATCATTCTGTTTTCATTAATGTCTCTATACTAGATATTATTTATATTTTTTCTCTTTTCACTTTTCTGTTCTTTTTCTCATTACCTCCTGGTATTTAACAAAATCCTAGGAAATCCAGACCAGAGTTTTCAATAAAAAATAAATAAAATGGCAAAGCTTTTTTTCCTAGCTTAACTTGAATGGGTTTCAATATTTTTTGTCAGTGCAGAGATATAAATACATGGTTTTATGGAAATTTGGTTCATCTCAATGCAGATCATGTGGAAATATTGCTTGCTATGAAAATATTAGTAAGAGACTATTTAATGATGTTGATACAGATCTATTCTACAGTGAACAGGAAATCCAGATCATGTTGTTACCTGAAAAATGAGTGCATAAAGAACTTGCTTCTTGAGTTATCACAGAATCACAGAATAAGCTGAGTTGGAAGGGACCCATAAGGATCATCAAATCCAGCTCCTGGCCCTCCAGAGGACAAGCCCAAGAATCACACCATGTGCCCAAGAGCATTGTCCAAACACCTCTTGAACTCTGTCAGGCTGGTGCTGTCACCACTTCCTTGTGGAGCTGTTCCAGTGACCCACCACCCTCTAGAACTTTTTCTAATATCTAACCAAAAACACTCCTGACTCAGCTTCATTTTTTTCTGATATGGATTCTGTCACTGATCACCAAGTTTAAAAAGGGATTAAAGTTGACTTGTTCATTATTTCCTGTGCTGAATAGTAAAAAATGTCTTTTTTTTTAGGTTTATATATTTGTTACAGTAAGTAACAAAATTTAGAGCTAGATCTCAAAATTGTCTTTCCTTGCACAAATAAGAATGCCATTTTAGAACAACGTTTCCCAAAAGCCTGCAAAATGTCTATATAATCTGATTTTTCTAAAAAATTGTAATAGTCCTAAAAGATTGTAATAGTCCTAAAAGTTAATCCTGCTTCTTAAGTACTTTTTTCCTACTTGGGACCATTTTTTCAAAGCAGCTCCAAAATACTGAGTCAGCCATCACCATGTGCTATCTCACACACATTAAACTTAAAATGTCAAAACAAGATTCATGTTCCTGAAAAACAGCAAAACCAGAATAATTTAAAAAATTTGTATAATTTATCAGCCTCCTTTTTTAGCCTGCAGACAAATAATGAAAAATTTAAGTTTTGTGTGCTTCTGCCTGGGAACTACTTCATGTCATCAAGTGAAGAGTGAACATATTACATGCAATGGTATGAAAGGCAAAGCTGTTGATTTCATATGATAATGATATAGCTGTTATGGAATTGCTGAGCAGAACTAAATAGCTTGCTGAGAAGTAAGGAAAGGTTCTTTTTTATTTCCAACTTCCTTAATTAGTTCTGCCAATATTTGGTTTTGCTTTGGACTACATAATAACTTTGCACTATTTTATTTATTCACATAAGAAACAGCTTGGTTTTTGTTTCCTTTGACATGTAACTGGACATAAGCCTCAGAAGTCATATTCATGTGTTCTGTCAGTATAAGGGCAGATGTTCTAGTGGAAGAAACAGGAACTGACTTTCAAAGGTGCTGAGAAGAGTATCTGAAAAATCAGGTACTAATAAGGAATAATGAATACAAAACTATAAAATATGAACCTAAATCAACTGTCACAGGAACAGTTTTTACTGAAATTGAAATTGTTGTGGTATGGGAATGACAATTATTCTATGGTATTAGCTTTATTTATAAGGAAATCTTTGATGATTTGTCAGCTCCTGAAACGCTGAGTAACCCACAGGACTATTCTTGCTGACACCAGAGACATAAAAGGGTAATTAACGAAAATCTCCAAGTGCTGAAACAATGAAGTTAATGAGATTTTGACATTTGGCATGCCTGGGGTCAATGCCATGCATTTTGACCTTCTCTGGAGAGTTAAGAAGGCAAAACAGATTAAAGCTGTGAGAGCACCTGACATGAGCATTTAGCTGCTTGTGTCTCCCAGGTGATGGAAAAGAAGCAGTATCAGCTTTTAAAAAATGGGGGTTTTTTTGTAAGATACCCTTACCACTCTTTGCTTCAGATCTGGCTGGTGGCTGAAGAGCAACTGACGCTGAAAGAAAAGAGCAAGACAGGGCTGGTGATCTCTTACAGAGATCATCAATGCAATTCTCAGGGCGGCTGTGACTCAAAAACTGAGATGTCCTGCAAAACCTCCATCCCTTCATCCCTTTACCTTTCCCAAGCAGGTAGGAAGACGGCAGAATCTGACAAATTACTGTGATGCTTTGCACAGGCCATAGAGAGATTTGTAAAAATATGTATTTTTTAAACCTCCAGTTAATTTCGATATTGGGTACTTACGTTACAAAATGACAACATTATGACAATGCTTAAATGCTATGATAAGAATACATTATAATCATAAAAATGACCATAAAACCTGCTTATAACAAAAGAAAAACTCTACAAGAAGGTCAGATAATCACTTACTAGGAAAAAGTGACTGCCTTAAAGTTAGTTGTTGAAAAAGTATATGTATTTTAAGAAAATGTATTAGTTTGGACATAATTTGTTATAGAAAACTTTCACTCAAAGATAAAGAGTAACTTATCCACAGCTAAGTGTACTTTCATAACTCAACTAGCAAAATAATTCCAAATGTCTGGGAATCCAAATATTCAATTAGGACCTTGAGTAATAGCTAAACCACGTTATTGCTTTGAGAGAATGACATGACATTGTCACCACAGGTACTGCAGAGTTCTGAAAATCTGAAAGGAATTGTTTGGACTCTGTTTATGAGTTCTGTACAGTACTGAGAACAGACTGGAATCCCTGAGAAATACCTGGCAGTGCCAACAGCTGGAGTAGACAGAATGTGAACTCCCTGAAATGGAAAGTCATCCAAAGATATGTTTCTTGGATCCCAACCCTCCTTTACTTCTTAGTAGCTAATTAAATATTTCCATCAAAGTGAATTAATAAAAGTAAGTTAAAAATTAATGTTGATGAAGTGCTTCACATACTTCTCTATGCAGGGTTTTGTATCTGTCCCTTATGGGCAAGAATAACTGAACCAGATATTTCCACAGTGATTTTTAAAATGCATTTTTGTGATGTGACAAATATTTGTTGACAGTTTGTTACAGGTTGTCACTGTGGCTTTTATGGAGCGCCAGGAGAGAGCCTACAGAGAGAAACAGGACGTAGAAAATGTGACTTCAGTGGTAAAATTGAATAAACTTGGTTAATTTACAGAGAAGACTTTGATGAAGCTTGTCTTCAAGTACATAAAAGTCTCTCCTAAGATAAGGAGCATTTTCTGGTCCCAAATTCAAACAATGGCCATGGTGGTCCAGTTTGAGCATAGATAGGACTTGTATTTATTATGTATATTTAAACTCAACAATAAAATGCTTAGCTGAACTGGAAAATCTCCATTTGGAGATTTAATTAATTATTTAGACATAACATGTTGAGGCTTCTGAAGATGATTTGAACTGGAGCAAATGATGGACTGTGTCACTTAGAGTTGCTTTGAGCCCCATGTTTGTGTGCCTATGGCTTTCTTCTGAAATGTCCATTGTGCAGTGATGTATTTTTAATATCAATAAATGAAAGACTCAGGGAATGTGGTGGTGTAACTTTCTCATTGGTAGCAGGAGATTAACATCAAATTAGCATGGTACTCCTGTTCCTATTTCCTTGTCTATTCAACTGTTAGTGTCATTGACGTGCAGCTTGTCATGGCATCAAAAACACTCAATAAAAAAGCCAAAACTGTACAGGGCAAAGGAGATTTCATGAAAGACCTGCAATTTTCCATCACTTTGCTGCTAGGCACCTCACAAAGCAGAGCCTTTAAATTGTGTGAGAAAGAAATTGTTCATTTTAATAGAGAAGCATTTAAGTCATAAGCAAGAGTTTTGCTGCTATGTTATTCAGGAGATAAATATAAAAAAAACATTTCTTCCTTGGGTGCTAACAGATCAGCTTTCTTTCTCAACTACTTCTCTCCCCAGCTAATAATATAAAAAAATTACAGTACCCTCACCATTACATTCACTGAATTCAGTAGAGCTGGTGGCTGATTTTAGGTCAATATTATAATTAGAGTAGTATGGTACAATTTTATTTTAATTTTGTGGAAAGATGAAACACAGGTGTATTCAAGGCTGATTAAGCTTGCAAAACTCTAATGAAATGCAAAGTAGATATATATATATTTTTTGCAATATATTTCAATTATTTCAATGGGAGGTATGTGTTACAATGTGATTTATATTAAATGTATTTTAAATGTATCGCTATTCATTTTAATAAAGACAACAGTACAATCTATAAGTAATTTGAATATCTAATCATGTGCAGAAAGGTAGCATAAATGAAGAAAAGAATGATACTAGAAAGCTGACTCAAGTCTTCTGCCACTTGATGTGTAAGGATGTAAGAGTCTATGGTATTTAATCAAAATCTCCAGAAAAAACTTGTGGAAGACAAAAGATAAAGCATACCTCAAGTTTTTTGTGGTGCTTGTTGAGGACTCATGCAGATTGTATGTCTTATGGAAATGGCTGTCCTGATTTTCCTGAAAAGGCAGCTCATTCATGTGTCAAATTCTGTGCTCAACAGAACAAATGTTCTAAAAGTTCAAAGTGAGTATTAACTATTGGCAAATAGTACATCATGAATTTTAAATTGCTCTGTGGGGTGAAGTTTTCTCCTGGAACACTGGGGAAGATTTCTTTCTCTTCTACTCAAAATACCAATACAGTAGGTTCCAGAGAAATTGTAGACAATGATGTTGCATTGCTGAGCACCCTTTACTTCCATCACTTTTTACTGGAACTTTGCATGTTTTGGCACCCCTGAATGGAATGGATTTATCAGACTCCAAGAGACATGAGGCAAATGAATCCTCCAGATAACCCCATGGTAATTTGTACCCTATGAACATTGATATCTTGAGCATCCAACTGCTTTCATTTCTTGAATAAAGCCCCCCAAAAATGGAATCCCTGGATTTATGCCCCATTTGGATATAACATGTAACCACAATTTGCTCCCTATGGTCGTGAAAATTTCGGGTTGTCTTAAAGATCACTGCTGGGTTTGCTTGTTTGTTTGAGTTGGTTTGTTTCTCTTTCCCCCCTCTAAGAGCCAGCGCTGCATAGGTAAGTTATTTACTGGTGTACTGTACACTTCCACCTGCAGCTTTCAGCATGGTTGCATCCATTGGAAGTCCACAAGTGGCATTACAGAGTAACAATCCCTTCAGACTCGAACAGTTGAAGTAATGCAAAAGATTTTGTCATTTGTCATTATAATCCAATACAGCAAAACAGTTACCTTATAGAGATGAGGACGGGAAAGGCTTTTATATGATTACATCACAAGATGATAAATGAGAGCAATTTGTGTTCATTATGAGAACAGCATCCCAAAGAGAATGTTGTTATAAATTTTGTCCTGCTCTCCCCTCCTCCATGGCAAAACTAGCAGAGCAGCTTAGAAATTAGCAAGCAGACTCTGAAAGCAATGCTGACAGAGTAAAGCAGACCAGTGAAGATTTGTCTGCATTTTACTCTAGCAAGAGCATTAAGAATTAGAAAAGTAAATGAGAAACACAGAATGATAATTAGGACAAACCCTTAAAGTTGCCCCTTTTTATTGAATAAAGAATATTTTTGTTAGTAAAATGTTCATCCTGTGTGGAAAACAAATAACTTTTTTATGACGTGGAACAAAATAATATTTCAAAATCAGACAATGAAAATATTTTATTTGATAAACTCAAATTGTTTCAATTTGAATGTAAACCTTGACCATTTTAATGTTTATTACAAATCTGAGATAATTAAAACTTATAATTATTCTTAAATTTTTTTTTAAGCTAGAAAAATCAATTTGCTCCCAGCAATTTTATGGTGACACAGCTGCATTTTCAAAAGAAGAAATTCTGGTGGGTAAGTTTTCAACCCACTCTATAACTGAATGACTACTGAGGTCAGCAATTAGCTAATCCTCTCTTTGTTTTCCCATATGTATCACTGCAGCAGTAACAACATACTGGAACAAAATCCTCTGATGCATTTGCTTTCTGTGGCCTGCTAATGGCCAGCTATTCAGCTATGATGCCTTACTTTGTGGTTATGTGATCTGGATTTTAGGTTTAAGATCAGCAGCATTCAGCCTTGTATCTTTATGTCTATTTAAAATTATGTTAGGAGGTCTGCTTTCCTCTTTCCACCCCTATTTTTCTTCTCTCTACACTTTAACAATCTCTTCATCCTCC